>NC_083649.1:10613645-11298645 GCF_963576545.1 Limanda limanda | reverse complement strand
ATTGCGCGTTTTTTGAAAGTGTACAAAACAGACGACAGAGAAGTACCACCGGGAATCCTCAGGGGGGCAGTGCAGCCAATGGCTCAAGCAAGACGACTATAGGAAACAAGGACAAAATTTCAGCAACAACTTTTTGAGGAGACACTTTGCGACACTACAGGCTGATGTTACTTCACCCGGTCACAAGGATAAACTTTACAAGTCAGCCGCTTTTCCCCGTTTTTGTGATCAAAACCTCTGCCGTCGCCATGTGTGTTCCCGTTAGATATTCTCTCGCCTCTGCGCTGCCCTCTAGTGGATATATTGCTTGATAACCATGCCAACGTAAAGCACATGTGGAATATGGTTTACATACACTGTTCACATGTGTTTCAGTTCAGTGAGTAGGGCTACACATTCAGTTCCACACTGAACAGACTGACAGGCAGTTTCTCTCTTTATGAAAACCCCTTCATAGCTTGGTGGTTGCAGGGGGCGCTGTTGCTCAGAAGAGGTGCATGGTGTTGCTTTAACCCTCAGCTCTTACCAACACTTCAAGTCCACTTTGGTACAGAACACTCAGAACTTGTACAGACTGTGTCCAGTGGGACAGAGGAGACGGGAAGAGATCTTCACCGATTGTGCTGCACTACGAATCCAAGTGGCTTTATACGATAAGGAAAGTGAAATCAAATCGAACCAAAGTTTGAGATGTTGTGATGTCTGTTTGTGTGAATGCTGGAGAACGAGTTGTCCAATCTGTTCGCTGAAAAGGAATCGATACTGTAGCTGCTTATATTGATAACTACTGGACCATGGCCAAGGATTTAGAGGTTAATACCAAATATGTGTTTACTGGTCTGTGGTGGTGAGAACCATAGACTGTTTGTAAAGATGGACGACCCGTGGTCACCTCCTCCCACTATCCAGAAATGAAGCTGAAATATCCTGGAACCACCATCAGACTCTGAGCAGTGACCATCTGGAGATAGAACTTCAGTGTTAAGCATCACAGTCAGTCTCAAAACTGTCAATTACGATGTTTCCCCCCCTTTTTATTGCATTAAATAAATTCAAACCAAATTTACTGGAATATTGAACACTGGACCAAAACGTCAGTGTGATAAGAACTACCTAAGATCACATATAAAAAAGGTTTTAAATGAACTTTGAAATTTTAGTTTGGTACATGTCCCATCTGCTAACATGGAGGAGTTGGGATTTATGACCTACAGTGCAGTCACACACCAGAGGGCGATAGAGGGATTTTAGCTTCACTTTTGGGAGCACACATGTCGTCCGTCTTTATATAAAGTCTATGGTGAGAACAGGTACAGTATGATAACCTTATAGCTTTTTGTATAGAAGCCCGGTGTGAACAAAAAATACATTCATAAATATGAGTATAAATTGTGAATAATACAGTAATAACAAATCATGTCTAATGGACTAATGAAGAAAAACTTTAAACTTAACTTTTATCCTGTGACACCATAAAAATTCGCTTTATAAAAAAATTAACTAATAATATATTTGTTTGATTTATACAGTTTGCACAATGTAATTCCTGTGACCCCACCTGTCTGAACACAACACTTTCTCTCCTATGCCTACAATCCATTTATATAAAGTCAATGTATCCATGTTTATAATCAGTGCATGTCTCCGTTTTCCAAAGACACAAAATAATTTTTATTTTTGATATAATGTGAATAACCATTTCACTCTATAGGCAGAAAGAGCAGAAGGAACAAAGATCCTCTATCTGTTGCTTAGGGATGAGCAACATTCGGAAAAATATTTGAAGTGGACGAGTCTTTCGAGTGCCTTTTGGAGGAACGATGCCAAAGCACACACACTTAACTTCCTGTCCAAACATTCAAACAAACAACTATATGTTAATCTTGTGAAAATAAACTTAAAGGAGGCTGGAAACGTGCGATCACATCACCGGACATGTAAATAATTAATCTTAAACCAAACCTGACAAAGTCGACTGTTCAATGTTGTTGTGACATCAAGTGTCCTCAATAATTAACAAATATACAATTGTGCAAGGATTGGTTCTTTTTTAAATCAATAAATTTACTTTGAGTTGGATGACTCAATAACTTTTGATGTAATGCTGTTTGTGACCACTAGAGGGCGTCAGTGTGTCGAGAAAGAGGGGAGGGAGGGGAAATACTTTCAACTAAACGCAAATAAAAATATATAAAGTAAATAAGACATTACTTTTGAAAAGTAGTCTGAACCCAAATATTGACAGAATAAATAGAGAATGGGTCATAATGCATAGTTAATAAAAAACGTGTAATGTTCAAGAGTACTCCCAGGTTTCTTTCCTAATGAACTGTCGAAATTGTAAGCAGTTGTAGAAGTAGAACATGTCTGTGTAGATGCTTTATGTATCAGATCTAAATATACCTATATGGAGTATGGTTATAAAGGGCCCATCAGCCAGGGCGGAGGAATATACATTTTAGGCGTAGAACGTGAGGACAATTCCTATATATTAATGAAAGCAAGGTTTTAGTGTTTGTAAGATTCATGTCGGAACCTGGGCAGTTGGTGAGCTTGGGGTCTGAGTCATGTTGTAACTTGGATATTTGACATTGTGAATGAAGTGTAAGGGGTGTGTCACCGCTGACTCACTACAAACCGGTAGAGCTGGATTCTACATCCTGTAACATGCAGCTCATACCAAGATAATGTCTTCCGGCTTCTTTAAGGAAAAAGGTGGAGAAAAGACAGGCGCCTTCAATCTGACATACGCATGAACCATGTTTTATTTTTAAAAAAATGTTGAAAATACAGCTCGCTTTATACATGACAGCCATTTGTACAGGATACAAAACAGAAAGACAATGATAGATCATTGCGGTTAATAAGACAGCATCTGGAAGGGGGATGATCGAGTGGATTTTTGAAAGGCAACGAGGGCTGTGTGTGAAGAGCTCTGTGTGACAGGAGTTCATCACTGACAGAGGTTTACACTTCATCTGCCTCGAGTCTCAGATTGTGTCTGATACACACGACTCCAGCCCCGGTGCCTTTCTCAGGCAGAAAGATGGTTCTTTAGGCACAAGATTATAGACTCACAACATCTAGAAACACTGTCTGAATCCCCCCCCCCCCCCCCCAAAAAAAAATCTCTTTCACACGACGTCTTTAAAAACCTTAATGGGAAATTAAATCTGTCATGTTCTGATGTGTTAACAATGTACACAAGAGAAATCCTGTTTTAATCTGCAGAAATGCTTTAGTTTTGCCTCTCATCGTGTTTAATGAAAGGCCTTTGTGTAATTTATAATAACCAACTTTTACAAACTTACACTAAAGGCCATATTGTAAAGAAAAGAAGTTTGTATAATTAACAGCATTATACAAATAAAGATGCGTAACAGATACTGTACATTCTACAGTAAAACACTTTACTACAACAAAAAAATACTATTAACAATAACTTAACATATTCCAGATGATGAGGAGAAAAAAGTTAAACATAATAAGTCACAATTTAGAGACCAGCTTTCAGTGGTCATTACTTGTTTTGAACAGCTCAGCTAATATCCAGAAACACGTTGATTTGTTCACGAAGGAAAGAAAAATGTTAAAATTAAATCACTTGGTGGAAAAAAGACTAGAAAAAAAAGAAGAAGCTGCATTTGAAAATTAAAATCATGTGAACATCTACGACTCTCAAGTTGATATTAAAGCGCGAAAACAAAAAATAAAAAGAAAGCTATCCTAAACAAACAATATTATTAACATTTAAATATTAACAGTTCTATAAGAAGAATAAGTAAATACAGTAGTAAAAATAAAATAAAGGTGATTGAAGCTCAACAGACAAAGCTGCCAAGAACACGTTTCAATTGAAACTAAACGAGAACCTTTGTGAAAAATTAAAGTATTTTCACAAGGAAGTAAAAAAAAAAAAAGGTTGGTACTTTAGTGTTGATGTAAGAATATCTGGGTACAGACATTCAAGGGGTTTTAATGCAAGTGCCTGGCTGAAATCTGGAAATTGACAACATGGAGGATATAACTTGTACAACTGATCGATGGGGGTTTACAAAACAGCAAATACCAGAACGAATGGTAGAGATTCAATTGTTCTGTACTTAAAGGTTTGTTTGTTGGCTTGTGTATGTTTAGTCGAATTACAATCATTTAAGTTACCTGGTTTCTGCTAAAAAACAAAGGCCTCAAATTCCATTTTACATCTACAGGTGAAACAAACAAAAAACACAGATAATTCACTATATCTGTTCTTTGTGGGCAGGGGGCACAGCAGCAATGGTATGTTTAGAAACGTCATCCAACGTGTAGAGCGTGGACTTCAGCCTCGGCAAAGCAACATCAACATCATCGACCGTGTGTTTTTGACCTAGCGAGGCCCTGACCTGACACTGTAAACGTCACAGCCTCAGCACTACCCTGTTAACACACACACAAATAGGCTGGTGCAACAAACCAGATATGTCGACTCTACTCAAAGCTTTTCACAACTACAATATGATTTTCATCTCTTTTTGTGCGTGCGTCTACATGACATCAGGTTTCCTAAACAGTATGAAGTTTAGCCATGAGTCTTGACGATCATAAACTCACTGGTTTCCGCTGGGATTCTTTTAGTAATGTACACAGTAGTACTAATTGACCCCTAGTAGCCATGTGGCTCCTCACAGCCACAGCGTCATCGTATGGAGGGGAAACAAATAATGAAAAACACGAGGAGTACAGAGTACTCTGTTAGTTCGGTCCATTCGAAGCATGAGTTATAGGCAGGTACATATCTCAAGAGGGCTAAGGCTAACTACCAACAAAGATTAAGAACGGACACATGGGTCAGAAAGTGGCTCTATCACAGTGTCAAGCCATCAAGTCAATCAGCCTCCGAGTCAGAGGTAAGATGTGTGCGGCGTTTTTCTTGCCTCTCCTCCCTTTAAACCCGGGTGTGTGTTCCAGGCTGCCTACACTGCCAAAATGAGTGTAGATGCTCTGCAACGCCTCCCAGGTCTATGTCAGTCTGTATCAGGGGCTGTCGCCCGCCTCCATGTCACTGCCGTCAGGGGCCGTGTAAATCGGGCGTTTGGTCTGCAGCGCAGGCTCGTATTTGCGTGGGGATAACCTGTTGGCAGCCTCACTGCTGTTCCTGATACCGTAAGCGAAGTAGATGACGAAACCTGGACGGAGAAAAGGAGAGGAAACAGGAAATTACAAAACAGCTACGCGAATGTGTGGCACTAGAGAAACAGATAAGTAGTGATGAGACGTACCAATAGCCATCCAGACGGCGAAACGGCACCATGTGCTCCTATCCAGCTGCATCATGAGGTAGATGTTAACAAAAACACTGAAGAGGGGCAACCAGGGAAGAAGGGGGACCTGGAGAGGACGCAGACAAAGTCAGCATAACTACATTTCAAAACAGTCGTAGTTCTGTTCTAGGTAGCAGGAAGAAGCCGCTAAGACTGTTGCTAATTCAAATCTGCATTCGTAGGGTTTGCTCTATACCTTGAAGGTGAGAGCCTCTTTGCTCTCAGGCTGCCTGAAGATGATGATGCAGCAGACGGCGCACAGCAGAGTCAAAATGACACAGGGCACAATGACACCGGCGTGGCCGTTCACCAGCCCATCCAAGCAGTTGGCCAGGAGGACGCACAGGACGGTGATGAGAACGGCTGCAAAGACAGACGCCAAACAGAGAAAAGGTTACCGACACTGGTCGCAGCCAAGTGTGAATTCCGGCTCTACATTGAGTCCATACTTACAGATAGTAGCAGTGGTTCCGTAGACAATGTACCCAGAGGTTTTTGTTGGCGTATTCCCACTTGGGCAGAAGAGTAGCTTGAAAGTGAAGGCCTCTTGGAGCGGCCTCTCCTCCATCTCGTTGCCGTACTCGTCGCCGCTGTCCCCTCCGCTTACAGCCACTTTCTCCCCTTCCAGCAGCTCCACCAGATTCTCCTCCGTCTGGCTGGAGGAGTTCAGGGTGCCTGGCTGGTACCTGTGGAGGCAGGAAGTGTGTCAGTGAGTGGGTATTTTTTCATGGTGGCTAAAAACACACTTATGCTGCAGCTAGAAAGACTGGCTACGCACAAATAAGAGCTTAAAAATATATCAACATTCCTGTCCGTTTTAGTCCAATTAGAAAGCGATCACAGCCATTTGAGAACCAGCGTAAAGCTTCTGTGAACCTTGTGTTTCAGCTGCACACAGATTATAATACTCGTACTTGGCAATGACATTAGCACAGCAGCTGCTGGAGAGTATTTAACACATGATTACAACTTCACAGGACTTTGATACGGCGCTAGCAGCGTCTGAAAGGTGCTTACCTGAGGATGAGGACGCAGATGGCCACTAAAGAGTACGCTAACAGAGTTCCAATAGACATGAGGTCAACCAGAGCGCCCAGGTCGAACAGGAAGGCCATGAGAGCTGTAAGGAAAGGCAAAAGCAGATTTCTTTAGTTTATACATGTCAGAGAAACAAACTGCTGCTTTAATGGTTCAGGCTGCTCACAATGCAAGAGAAAAAAACGTGTTTCCATTTTCTGCAGACGCTCTGTAGTATAAACTGTTATTGACCCTGAAGTCAGACTGCTAGATAGAGCTCTCTCTCAAGTTTTGAAAAAAAGAAGCTTTCTCACAGCTGGTATTTAGTCGCCTCATTTGGATATCATGTGGTATGACCTAAAAAAAACTAAAATTAAAATATATATTTTGATTATTAATTTCATAGTGACCTTTTGTGCTGACCTAGTTTGTTATTTTTATAAATTTTATGCACTTTACCAGAAAAAGAAGTCTGTTAACTACCTTTAAACAGGGGACAGTGACATTATAGAACACAAATATAAGATCATTATTTACAAAAACCCAAAAGAAATGCAACTACTTTGTTACTAATGACTTTATATGTTTGAGAAATTGTAAAAAAAAATATAAACTAAATGAATTAATTTTAAGACAAATTACGGTCGCACCACATGACATTTCATCTAGATGAAAAACACAAAAATCAAATCATTTTAAATTTTTATATGATTTGATGTGTGCACAACATTCCTAATGTTTGAATAATTATAATAGATTTTTTTTTGTATTTTAAAATTGGCCTGATACGTCACTGACCCATAAACTGTTATTGACCCTGAAAAGACAGACTGCTAGACAGAGCCGAAACAGGAGACCGAGCTGTGACCGTGGGAAAATAAATAACTAACCACAATCAACCTATAATCTGGACAGACTTGACACTATCGGCGAGACACAGCAACAAACAGCCTTCTGGCCTAAAGCAATAGAGCGAACATGACAAGGGGGATATCTGCAAGATATACACACACAGAAGCAAATGCAAAGTGAAGACAAGTTATGTCAAATACACAAGTAGTGAGAGTGAACTTACCCGCAACAATACCAGAAGCGATGGTGGCAAGGAGAGGGGTCTTTGTGCGAGCGTTCATCCTGGACAGAACACGGAACAGCAGTCCGTCCTCTGCCATGGCGTAGATAACTCGAGGCATGGGAAACATAGAGCCTAGGAGACTGAGGAGCGATAAACAGTCATCAAATTATCTGAATCTTTAGTGCGAAATAGATTTACACAGGGATTAAAGCAAAAAAAAAATCAGCACTCACTTTGGGTCGTGGCTGCTTACCGCCTCGATATTTGAACTTCACGTGGTCCATAATCACTTACTCGTTTAAAGCTGGGGCATTAAACCAATATTTTTTGCAAGACTTCACCATTCGTGTTAATGGGCTATAAATTACAAAACGTCTGCACAAGTTGTCAGAGCAAGCATTTATTTCCACAATGCTTTCAAGAACAATTATATGCCAACGCATGGATTTTTTTTTTAAATGCAGCGTCAAATTATCCATTCAAACATGAAAAAGACGCAAGGCATGGTTCACAAACAAAAGGTTAAAAAAAATCACAGCTGATTGGTGAAGTTATTGCAAATCATAACAGTGTTACACCCCCCCCCCCCCCTATTTTTTTTTCTCTTCGGATCTGCATCGATCGCATTTTTAAGGCCGATTTATAGTCGTTTTTTACGCACGCACGCACGCACGCAGCTTCTACGGACTCGTTTTGGTTTATAGTTCCTCTACAGTGGCGCGTGTTGCAACGCAATTCACCGCCAGACCACTAGCCGGAGTAATGTTTTTTGTTGAAGTCGGCTCTTCTTCGTGTGTGGCATACGTTTATATACATCGCCACGGCGGCTCCTCAGAGCCTTTTTCTGGCGGACAAATCCGCCGGTCAGTGACGGGTTATACTAGTGTTCATAGTTTCGGATCTTTTCTGCCAAGTGCTCTTCTATTTTGGTCTATATTCGTTCTTCTAAATCTTCCGTGGTTTCCGCAGTTTCCGGGTATGAAACCGGAAATGCGACTCCGGAAGGCCGATTTATACTCGGCTTTTTACGCCTTATGCGAGTGGAGTTGACGGAAATCCGTCATAGCGACGGAAAACTTTAATCCATGTTTACAGTGTTAAGTAAAAGAAAGCATAGTGACAAGAAAAATGGTTTTTGGTCTTTACCTGGTGGACAGAGCGCAGAGGGAACCCACAGCCACGATGTATCTGGCAGGAGCCCAGGCCACGTAGCTGAAGGCCTCAGGCAGAGGACTCTGGGCGTCCAGCTTGTAGTACGGCATCATCAGGGTCAGAGCAGCCGACACACCGAAGTAGGCGAAGAAACAGATGAGCAGCGAAGCCACGATGCCAACGGGGATGGACCGCATGGGGTTCTTTGCTTCTTCACCTGAGAACAAAGCAAAACAGCAGGATTCGATGAAATGAAGGGAGTGATATTTGAAGCTTGTAGCAAAACCATGAATTGCAATAACACATTCCAGTTTTTAAAGCACCTGAAAAGGCCGGAGGGCGTCTCTCGATTGTGACATCTCTCTATGTTCACTCAGTTACATAACATGGACTTTAAATATGCGCAACAGGTGCTGTGTCAACACCGGCATTGTGGGAATATGATGTGAAAGTTTCCATAGAGGTATTAGAATCACTCACTTGTTGTGGCGATACAGTCGAAGCCAACAAACGCGTAGAAGCAGGTGGCAGCACCAGACAAGACTCCGCTGAAGCCAAAGGGACTGAATCCACCCACACCGAATTCCTTCTCGATTCTGAGCGGCAGAAGATGACACGCGTGGTTTAATAGTCATGAATAACAATCAAAACACAGAAGATACGGTAAAACCTTTGAGTGTAAATACTGACTGATAGGGCACGCTGCTGTTGGTGCTATTTTTGTAGGCGATGTAGTCTTCCTCTGTCAGGTTCCAGTTGGACGTGTCCCCCTTCACAAAGCCAGAGATGATAACGAAGCCCAGGACCACCAGGTTGATACCTGTGAAGATCTTATTCACCAGCGCTGACTCGCTCACGCCAAAGGCCAGAAGTCCTGAGGATAGAAAGTAAAGAAGGAGATGAGAGAAAAGAAAGGGAGAGGGATGTGAATTAACATTTCCGCTCAAAACCAACATGTCCTGCTATGTGGGTGGATGTTTTCGTGCTTCATCACACATACCATCAGTCAGCGACACTAATGCACCAATCATTTCTTTCTAACACGGCTACTGGCAAAACACACTAGCTGCAATGTTGGTGTGACAACTGTTCAGGCTATTATGCAATGTTTGAACATAGCACTGACACTCACAGCGCTAAGTTTGCATGGACTGAAACAATCAAAGTAATGTCCCGTGTTTATATAAGAGTATGTAACTGAGGGGGATGCTCTTAAAAATAATTGTTTTTGAAACAAATGCTTGAGAGTAATGCAAAGGGCTTACTTACCAGTGAGCAAGAGCACCAGGATGAGGGCGAACAGGTCCGGGTACTCGGCCAGCACTTGCCCTGGGACTTTCATCGTCATGGTGGCTTTGAAGAAGTCAGAGATCTTTTGTTCCACCAGGCTGTCAAAGGTTGAGCTCCACGCCCTGGCCACACTGGCAGTACCTACAAGAGAAGGCAGAATTGTCAACAATGTGGTGAAAGGGAAATAAATAATCCTTTCCGTTTATTCTTCATTCTTTATAACTTTTTGTGCTAAATCTCACCTATCACATAGGAGAGGATGAGGTTCCATCCAGTGATGAAGGCCCAGATTTCTCCAACTGTCACATAGCTGTAAAGATAGGCAGAGCCCGTCTTGGGGACACGAGCCCCAAACTCGGCGTAGCACAGCCCGGCCAACATGGAGGACAGAGCGGCGATGAGGAAGCAGAGGACAATAGCCGGTCCTGCCTTCTCTCGGGCGACCTCGCCAGCCAGGACGTAGACACCGGCGCCGAGAGTGGAGCCCACCCCCAGGGCAATGAGGTCCAGGGTGGACAGGCAGCGGGCGAATCGGGTCTCTTCACAGGAGCAGTCCAAAGCCCTGCGACGCAACAGGCTTTTGCCAAAGTTGGTCAGCTTGGTGCCCATATTTGCTGTGACTGTGCGTGAGCTCGGCATTTGAAATCCTTCAAGTGTGGGTGTGTGTGACTGACACTGCTTAAACACGACACGTATGAGAGGACTGAGATTAGAAGTGCTTAGGGCAGATGGGGGAGGTAAACTCAGCAAATAACTTGTTTGTTATTGGTCCACTGGCGTAGGTGTGCTCACTCAGGTGTCGTCGAGGAGACAGAACAGGAAGTGGGAGGTCCGGTCACAGAAGCAGCAGATTAGGACCTGTGATGAAACACAAGAAGAAAACAACAGCTCAGAACAGGGGAACTGTTTGGTAACTGCTAACGGTTACATTTCTCAGAAGTCTGTGCAGTCGGATTGTTCCGTTCTTTAAATCCAGAAGAGAATATTTTCGTGGAAAGTTGTTTCCACGAAAACTGTGACAGGATTAAAAAACAAACAAACCCTACACTGAAGGGCTTGAAGAAACGGTCAAATCTAGGACACGTTCCCTGTGAACATGGGTTGGACAACTTTGTAACATAAGTCGCTAAGCGTATTTACACAGTCTGATCTTACATACAATGTCTCAGCAGGTTTTTAAGATACATTTCTAGTGAACGCAGGTAGCACCGCAGATGCTGGAGACTTTCCTGGAGAGACAGGGCTGGTCTAGATAGATAATACAAGCTCCATCCCACTACATGATAATCTGTATAAATACCAGACAGTTGCATAACTTCCAGGAATTCATACCTCCACCTCTCCCAGAGTAGTAAGGACTTACAAGACGCTGCAGGCTACCGAGATCCCTCATGAAGACAAAAAGAGACCTCAGCGCTATCCTACTATGCTTAAGTCTTATCAAAATAAGAGAGTAGACCTGCTATGACACACACCCCTATCAAAACAAGAGAAAATCCTGCCCAATTCCTCACCACTCCCTTGTTGCGTAAAAGGGCGCCCTTCTGCTCGTATTGTGTTTTTTCAGCAGATGGAGGCTGACAGAGAGAAGCCTGGGAAAGCCGGAGGCTGTGAGGAGACACTAACATCAGCAGGGGGACAAGAGGACAGAACGAACCAGCCGCTTGATAAGGCAAACCAGCTGCACTAGGAGAAGGTTTATATATCGGATAAGACCCTCTATAAAAACTGGCCCTCACCCAAAGTAACAACTCCCTAAAAATGTCAAATGACAAATCATTTACCCTCAAAGAGGAAGTAAAATACTTCAAATAATTAAGATCACAATTATCTTCTTTAAAAAGGTTGATCTCTGCACGGTTAATAGTTATGAAAAAGTGCAATGTGTCCATTTTGGAGTGACTCTCATTGTTGTTGTGTAGAACATATTTACACTGACCGATAATTGACCAGGTGCATTATCAATGATTTGAACTGTCGAGCTTGAAGAATAAAACAAAGAGAAAACCATTGTCAAGGACAACAGCCGCGTGATATACATCAGTGGTGACGACCCTGTCAAGTTCAAGGGTGAGTGTTGCAAGTGAAACATGCGCACAAACACAACAGTTCATATTTGGCCAAGGACACTTGGCAAAGCTAATCGGAGACAGATAGTGTTTTGCAACCAGACTTCGGAGCCAGTTAGTGGATCGTCACAGACAGGCTTGGGGAATAAGTATATCTGAAATGTCATGCTGCTGTAATGCGTCAGGCAAAAAACACCACATGTTAACTCATATTTTGGTGTTTTCCAGCCACAGAAGAAATGTGGACAAATGTTGGCAGAGACGTGATCCAAAGAGACGACGTCCTAAAAATGTGTGTCGTTTTAAAACCAAATATGAAGTGAATATTATTAATGCCAAAGTGCAAGTAATGACAGAATAAGTTATGTAACTGCTACTTCAGGTAACACACTTTGGCATATGTATGTTGTATTACGTAATGCACTGTTTGTAACAAAGCCGGGCTTCTTGTTCAAGGGCGAGGTGTGCCTAGTTTATCTGCAAGTACTACACTACCTTCACTAGCACTGTCATGACTACAGCCTTAGCTCCACTGTGCTGTTCTTGCAGACTGATGACATAATAATCACTAATCTAGGAAAGAACTTCTAACCCTACTCTTATGTCTAACTACGCAGGGAGAACAAAAAAAACCGCAAAGCTGATCCTTGCCACTGAATTCCAGCTTCACTCGAAATTCGGTGTCACGGATCAGCTTTGCGTTTTTTTTCTCCAACACACAGCTTGAAGTCAGGATTTGCGGGGGCGGAGCGGCGTCATGGCCACGTTGAACTGCGTCCGAGGCTATTAAGGCAATGACACCTGATTCCCTGGTGCGAGTGCTGAGAAGGCAGACGGACATTTCAGGCCCATCAGTCACTTCACCAGACAGGGAGCAAAGGGAAGAAGAGAAACACTAACCCAGTCCACACAGACCAGGTGGTACAGTGTGGTTCTACCTGGATCAGACGCTGGGCAAAAAAAAAAAAAACACTCTCAGATGAGCGATAATTGCGAGGCCGCTATTCAGATTTTCACAGTCATTTTTTGTTGTGCTGATTTTCCTGTTAACCTCGTGTCAACCCGAGCTGCTGCGGGCAGAACATGAGAATATCCACAATCTCCATTTCAGGAACCTAATGAAGCATAACGCAGCCTGAAGCTGTGATCACCAGCTCTGGCTTTTTGTTCGCCTTCTTTTGTGCTTTTCAAACATTTTAAAGTCAACTTTCATTCTGGCTGAAGAGGTGACACCAACTGAGGCTGCAGGTGCTTTCAAACAGAAAAAAAAAAAAAAAAAAACTGTGAAAAACAAAGAGGCCACAATATGCAAAACACAAAGTGGGAAAACACTGTCGGGTTATTAACCATCTTGTATTTCTGAAGCTTCCTTGTTTATAAAAAAAGAATGAAAATGCAGAGAAGCACCCTAACCTCAACAGGTCGACAGGTTCAGTTCATACAGAGGTTCGGGTCACAGGGTATGCTAAACAATTAAAAAAAGACGCAGACGAAAAATCGTCGTTTATGTTATAATCTAAATTTGGTCTGTTCTTTTTCATAAAGCGCAGGATACATGCTGTCGGTGTGTTTCAGCACAATAGCAATATTCTATTAATACCATAAAAACAATATAACCTATTTATCAAAGCACTTCTAAACTCAGAATTTCAAAAGAGAATATCCTGCCTAGTACAGTTAAGTGTTGAGAGAAAAAGACAAACACAGTGAAACAATGAAATAAAAACAGCACGGTGCACCCGACAGCCTCAATAATAAACACTCGGCCTTCTGAAGATTGATGGGAAACTGGTACTTGGGTGGAAACGCTCCCACTCCCCACTTGGTGTGACATTCCAGTAGCATTTTCCACATGCACACCAGGAACTGAGATCTGAGAGTGTGAATGTTGTGTCAATAAACATTTATTACTAAACTACTGTGCCCAGCTGGCTGTGATCTCCCCAGGGGTTCGCCCCAACGCTGCACATACATTCACAAAGTGGAACAAAGGTGCAACTGAAACTGAGCAAACTGTCAAAGACCAAGAGGACGAAGAGTTCATCCTAAACGGAAGATGCAGAAGAATGATCATTTATAAGGAAATGTCCCGTTTCCTTCCTTTCATGTCTACCGGCCAAGTTGAGGCACAGTTCCATCATCTCTGGCACAGCTCGTTTAGGGGTGGTCTCATTAAAGTTATGCTGGAAACACCTTAATGTCAGTCTGCCCTCACGTCATCTACCAGCTAATCTTTTCCTTGTGGTTTTCACGAGGGTGCCCCCTTTGCACGTAGGTGTAGTTCACAAATGTGCCGTCTTGTGAACTACTCCGTTACCCAACTGCCCGCACACAGCAAGAGGAAAAGGTCTGTGTGCTGCCTGCAGCCATTTTCCCGTCCTGTAATTCGAAAGAAAATAAGGCACAACTTTCAATTGGAAGAAAATATTAATTGAGAAAAGGGGAGAGAAGTTGATTTCTGGTTAGTGGTCAAACATGGGACTATGTCTTTCGAGGAAGACCATCAACGACTCGAGCGAACACTAACTCGGTTACAACAGAGCTAATGATCCTGTTCCTCGACTTAGTGTGGCTGCAACTGCTGCCGTGCAGTCTAAGAGGATTATTGGGAAAAGTAACAAAACTGCTGACCCTAATACATACTAGCTTGTTGCTGCTCCTCGTTCTGTACATATAAACAACACATGGCTTTGTTTTGACTCTGATTGTTGTCAACAGTAACACAGCACCTGGGTTCTATGACAAGACCAGCAACGTTATTTCCAAAAAGATTCATAACGGCATTTATGTGGTGACTGGTGATGAAAATGCTAAATGAAATGTAAATTAAATCGGTAAAAAATAATTCTGGTGATAATACATCGGTATCATCATTCGTGAGACCAGCAGCCGAGCAAAGTGGACAACATGATCCGGGGCAGCTTTTGAAAAAGAGCACACATGACCTTGCATAACCCTGGAAGGAACAAATATCACGTCTGGCTGCACACACTCAGTGAACTATTATTCTAGCCATTACAAACAATGTTCTCCCCAGTGTTTGTATGTTTAAAGGTACACTCTGTTCAGTTTCATGACGAAGTTTGTATGCGCTTTGTATTTTTTGCACTGACGCATGTGTGTGAACTTGTGTGTGTGGGTACAAGGTGATGGGACCGCTCGCTGAGACCAAACCGAACGACCCTTTAAGTCACCTGGCCGGAGACCACGGCCCCTGCCAAGAAACTGTGATGCCTGTGAAATTGAATGTGACAGTCTCAGGATCTGGTCACTTTCCCACAACCGAGGCCAACACTACCGTCACAATAACAACACCAGCCACAAGAACAGAAGTACGCGTTAGAAGCAAAGGACAACTGGCCAATTAAGACCTGCGTAGTAACTATTTTTAAACTAGTAACTTTAAGGGTGTGGTGCAAGCCTGTCCCAAATAATCGTTTCAACCTCACTTTTCGAAAACAACAAATTACAGGTTTACCTTGACTGACAAGAAATGGTCAGAAATTCCTCTCTGTATTTTTAACAAGGCTGATGCTACAAAGGCAGCAGAACAGACATCCCAGACATGTAAAACAAGTTTTTATAACCTGGTTGGTGATGGCTGATGCAATGATGTACTAAAAACGTTTTGATCGACTAAGTTATGAAACATAAGTATTCTTAGGGAACGGGAAACAGCAATACAGTCCATATTTACAACTAATATACACTGTCTGGCAAAACAAGTCCAGTCCATAACCTTTTTTTTTTTTTTTATTTAACTAGTACAGTCCCCTGGTTGGTCCAGCAGCGGCTCTGCCCAACTAATGGTGGGGGAAAAAAATCGATTCTGTCCAGTATCGCGATATTTTGCACAAGGTATTGCAATATTTAAAAAAAAAAAAAATTAAATTTTTTTCCTATTCAGAAAATAATTACAAAGGTCCTGTGTCCGAATTGTTCAAGGACAAAGTTTTTGCACTACCCTTTCTTAGTTTTTGCACTTCAGTTAATGTGTAGAAGACAATGTGACATTTGAAGTGAGTTGAGCAGTCTTATTTTCCTCATTTTTTGTAAAGCCTTTGAATAATATGGGGGACATGAATCGCAATATATATCGCAGAATCGAATCGCAATACTTGCAGTATCGCAGAATCGCAATACTATTGAATCGTGGCCCAAATATCGCAATACTGTTGAATCGTCACATTTTTGCCAATTCCCACCCCTATGCCCAACCCGGGTCTGGATCACTTTGCCCACCCCGGGTCCAAACTGGCACGGCAGGTTTCGAACGCAGTGTGGCTCTGAACCGGCTGATGCAACGGAAGCATGGTGGCACAGGAGGGAGGGAGGGGGTGTGGGGGGGAACTAACCCGGAAGGATGAGTCACATAGACTCGGCCACTCGCAGGACGACAGAAATCAGAGTTGGTGTGAATAAACAGAAATCCACGTTAGTAAAGAAAAGGTGACTTACACGCAGAGTGGACCGGGGGGGAGGAGTGGGGGGGGGGGCTGTCAGTCTGTCTGGGGCTAAAACACCAACTACGTGGCCGCTCATGGTGCTAATGCCGCCTTCACAACATCCCGGAAACAGCACAATGTGCCACTGACGTCAACACTCCTGGTTTAACCCATCGGTGTTCACTGGTGCCCTGGTGCAGGCAGCGTGCCAGCAGGTGGTCCACTCCAGTTGCAATGTTGCATCAGTGTCCCTGTGTGTTGCAGCTTTACATGCAGAGATTTCTGCACCTGAACCCACTGTTGTTGCATTGCATCAGTCACGCGTTTGCTTAAATACACATACATGCTTTTAAGTTCGACAGCTACATTTGTTGGTGACACGCTCCGTGTTTTAATGCATCGATAACTCACTCCATTGTAAGAAGTTCTACGCTTTCCTCGGGTCATTGAACGCAGCAGGTCATTGAATTGGTCGGTCCACGCCTCGCTCGCTGGAGTGCTATATCCGGGCGCTAATGTGGTGCTTACCCGGGTAAAGCAATGATATAAAAACCACCAGTGCTAACCCGGGTGAACGTCGTGCGGTTGGGTTATAAAAAAAGCAGGAAGCGGGTTAAACATGTCCCACAATGGCCGCCCTTCTATTAACTTACCGGGACTACACCGGCTCAGTCCCCGCTCGAAGGACACGTTAAGCCGCCTTAGGGTCCGGGTAAGGAAGTGTGAATAAAAAACACACAACTACACACTGTCGGTTCATTCAAAGAAAGACGTGCACAGCGACTGAAGATGGAGAAACACACCTTTGAAAAAAGGAAACATAGCGCCAACACAACTGACACAGACACACACACAAGGGGGGGGGGGGGGTGGTATTGCATCAGTCTGAGTGGACATAGGGAAACCCAGTCGTTGTTACATCGTTATTAACTCACAACAGATCCTAGTGTCGTGTTAAATGAAACAAAAGGTTGGTTTACCTTCTCTATCTTCTGGTGGAGGATGGAGGACGGACACGGGAGGAGGACACCGGAAGACCTGTCTCCACGGACGCTGGTGAAATTTACCGCTCGGTCGTGGACGCGTGTCTGTCTATAAGAGACGGGAGGCGTGTAAACAAAGTGACGCAGGTGGGGGGCGGGGTTTTCCGTTAGTGACGTTAGGGAGGGAGGGGCGGAAAGAACAATCACGTTGCTAGGGGAGTCGACAACGCCGGAAAGCAGCGTGGATCTGTTCACGCTGCTGGTTGAGTCGTGGATTGTCGGTTAACTAGAGGTGGAGAGAAAGGTTTTAAAACGCGGGAGAACGTGAGTCCATGGACTGTGTGCTGTCCCGTAGTAGAGATGTCCATATATGGAGTGTCTGCGGCAGCCAGTGCTATGAAGATCATAGGAAGAGTCCATTCTCCGTCAGTGTACTTCGATGTTGACCAAACTATGTGAACTTTTTACTCCACAGCTCATTGAGGTCATCGTCCTGTGATGGAGGACATGATGAACTAATTTACTTAACACTGAAACTGTACACACACACACACACACTTAGACCCACACAAATTCTATACAGTCACCGGTTAAACTCCTGTGATGAAAATGTATGTCAGATGAAAGTATAAATTGGAAAATGTATTTTAAGTACACACAAGTTACTTTTACTAACTAGTCCAATTCTATAAAGTCAACGGTGTGATGAAAATTGATCTAAGATGAAAGTATATAAATTGGAAAATGTATTTTAAGTACACACAAGTTACTTTTACTCACAAGTCCAATTATATACAGTCACCGGTTAAAGTCCTGTGATGAAAATTGATCTAAGATGAAAGTATTTCAATTGGAAAATGTATTTTAAGTACACACAAGTTTATTTTTCTAACAAGTCCAATTCTATATAGTCAACGGATAAACTCCTGTGATGGAAATGGATCTAAGATAAAAGTATATAAATTGGAAAATGCATTTTAAGTACACACAAGTTACTTTTACTCACAAGTCCAATTCTATACAGTCAATGGTTGAAGTCCTGTGATGAAAATTGATCTAAGATGAAAGTATGTAAATTGGAAAATGTATTTTAAGTACACACAAGTTACTTTTACTAACAAGTCCAATTCTATATAGTCAACGGTTAAAGTCCTGTGATGAAAATGTATCTAAGATGAAAGTATATAAATTGGAAAATGCATTTTAAGTACACACAAGTTACTTTTACTCACAAGTCCAATTCTATACAGTCAACGGTTAAAGTCCTTTGATGAAAATGTATCTAAGATGAAAGTATATAAATTGGAAAATGTATTTTAAGTACACACAAGTTACTTTTGCTAACAAGTCCAATTCTATATAGTCAACGGTTAAAGTCCTGTGATGAAAATGTATCTCAGATGAAAGTATATAAATTGGAAAATGTATTTTAAGTACACACAAGTTACTTTTGCTAACAAGTCCAATTCTATATAGTCAACGGTTAAAGTCCTTTGATGGAAATGGTTCTACAATGATAGTTTATAAATTGAAAAATGTATTTTAAGTTTCAAAAGTCATCAGGGTGATACTTTTGATACTTAAAATGCATTTTCCAGATTACATAAATACAACGATTTAATATTGGCAATCACATAATTTGATTATAAGATTCCATTAGTGCATTGTTATATTCATAATAATTGTAATAATTTATAATGTAATATTACTCATATATATATTATTCAGACTATTTAACATTCACTTGAGTAAGTTATCGCAGTTGTATTCCACCTTTGTATGATATGACATTTTATGACATCATGTATAGAATGTCATATCAGTGTCCAAAGGAGGAGGTGATGCACAAAATACAAAAATAATTTCAAATTAAAACCATCTGATGCAACGCCAATACAATATGGCATCAGAGTTAATAATAAATACAGTAGCCGAAATACAGTGTCAGCATACTAATGCCAAATATAGTCTGACAGATACTGGAGTCTCAATGTTGGTGCCAGAACTCCCAGACTTGTAGATAGAGGGCGTATCTGGGCAATATTAACATATAAATATATATATTTATAATATATAATTGCACAGAAAATGAGTCAAATGCATGTATAAATAACCTCAATTTAATAAATTTAACATTCTCTCTCGACTGTGATGAATCATTTCAAATGATATTGTGGTTTGGTGCTCCTATTTCCTTATGATTTTTCCCACTTTGCCTTGTGAACAGTTCAGCCATGCAAAGGAACACATTATTTTCGGACTGTCCATCCATCCATTATCTGTACTGCTTAGTCTTTGTTGGTCGTCGGGGGCATGGAGGCAATCCCAGCTGACCATGGGTGGGAGACGGGTCAGGCTGTAGCATGACAATGCATTGTGGATTATGATGGCATCTGATCATGGTGGCATGCCGATCGTGGTTTATTATTTTTAACAAGACTGCTTGATATACTATAAGCCGACTCAGACACTCTGCCATTACTGACGATAACTCCTAAATTCATTTACTTCGCATTATGATACAAACTGTTTATTCTATCAATGTTGTAAATACTCTTATTTTGCTGATGTTCTCCATTACACGTGGCATCTATTGCACTTCTGTCCGTCCTGGGAGAGGAATGTTCACAAATCACAATTTGTTGATTGATTGATTGATAGCACGGATGACATATAGAGACAAACAACCATCCATGATCACATTGATACCTACAGGCAATTTAGAATTCAATTAATGATTTTTAAACTTTGGGAGAACTCGGAGAAAACCCATCCAGACCCGAGAGAACAGAGAAAGGCCCTGGTCAAACCCAGGTCCCCTGCTGGTGGTACTAACCACTGCACCACCATGCCAACCCAAATTCTGAGTCCAGCCTTGAAATTCAGCGCACTGCTGACTATTTTTAGTTTAAGTTAACTAATTTATGCTTTCATAGAGAATTTAAAATAGAAATAAAGGGCCAATCGTGGCTTTATGAATGAGACATTTAGTCCTTGCAAGCCAAGACAGTCTTGTCCAATGAAATTCTGTGTTTCAGTTGTTGATGCTTATTATGAATTGTTTGTCTTCTTCCCTCAGTGTTTAGGTTTGGATTACTGCTCCTCATCTGTTCTACGCCAAATGAATTGCTTTTTCTGCCTTGGGAAATAACCCGAGAGGTAACCTGAAATGAAGTGGATTTCTAAATTGCCTTTTCTCCCTCTCCACCCGTCGCTCTCTGTCCGACGGTACTATAGTAGCCACTCGTCTCACCTTTTGTCCTTGCCCAGCCACACTGCTTTGGGTTGCTCTTTCAATTTACTTCCACTTTATCAACCTAACCCAACTGGGTGTCTCTGCAAACACAACAGGCGTCATGGCTGCACACTAGGCTCCAGCGTTAGAACTGCTAACAAAACACGACCTAATCTCCGCCTTGGCTCAGCGTGCCCATCCTGTCTGCCCACTTTCATTACTCAGGACAAGGCGAGCACATCAAAGCTCTCTAGTTTTATAGGTCACGATCCTGGCTGAGGAGGAAGGTCAGGGTTGGTGTGTGGATCCCAGGGTTTCTGCATATTTTCTAATTTGATTACTCAGCATTATGGTCTTGTTCCATTGAACTTAAGGCTATAAAGCATGTTATTCTCTGATATACAAACCCAAAATATACATTTCCCATAAATACCGAGTTCATTTTCTTCTTTCTCTTTACTGCTGGAACACATGTATTGCATGTTTATATGCCATCCTGGAAGAGAGGTCCTTCTCCTGTGGCTCTTCTTGAGGTTTCCTACTGTTTGTCTTGCAAATATCTTGTGCAAAGATAAATGGAAAAAAGCACGACTGTGAGTTAAAGTATATGAATAACCAATTCATTGTTTGTAATTCCTTTTATTTTATATTCACACCCAGTTACAGTTGGGTCTAATTTAGATCACTTGCAGTTCAAGGCCTACATCACAAGATCACTATTCTGGGACAAGTTTAATCCACCTGTGGCCAGAACTCCCCTCTCCCCTGTTAATCCCTGTATTTCCTGAGGGTGAACAAGAAAAAAGATTAGAGGACTTTGAGACTCATGTTTGGCAAAACAAAAAGAACCAGCATTGCCACAGTTTTACTTCCTTACTGACAAAAAGGCAGTTTTTATATTTGCTGCACTACAGAACTGTGCGCTCAGCTATTTCATACATATCTATATTTTTTTCAATAAAGTGCCAGAAGGTAAAGAAAAAGCATTAGTATATTTTTACAACTAAAGCTGATGTCGTCAAATTACTTGTTGTATTCGAGCAACAATGAAAAACTCAATATATTTAATTTGCAATTAAGTATTAAAGAGACGAGCATTGAATCCTCATGGTTTAAAAGCTAGAAAAAGAAAAGGTTTGGCTGATATGTTTAAAAATATTGACTATCAAACTAGTTGCTAAATATTTATCTTAATTTATTAACACAAATTATTTCCCTAGTGGTGGAAATAGTACAACAATTTTAATTTACTAGGTTCAAAGTCTGGAAATAGAACATAAACTGAGACTTTACAAAGGTCAAACAGGTTCATCTCTTCTCACTACACCAGGAATTCACATAGTACTTTACTATCCAGTCCACAAATAAAAAAAACTAGTTTTAATGTTTCAACCCTGTTTAATAGTCTTTATGCATTAGGTATAATATTTATGTTTCCAACTTCATGTTTTCACGTCATTGTTAAATTAGGCTACCTGCCAATCTGCAGCCACTCATCCAGCTCCCATGACTCTTTGATCTGTCTCAGTGTGAAGCACTAACCACTGACCTTAAGCCCAGTTTTAGTGATTTAGTTGCAATTCCTCGAATCAGAACCCAGAAGAGATATGCAGACATGACAAAGCAGGCAGCAGGAAATTTAATTGGGAGGACAAGAGTAACAAGGAAGTTCCCAGTCACCCAGAGCGGAACTGCAATGGCAACATGTATTAATACACTTCACAATAATATTGACAGAAAGAAAAACAAAACTGGAAAACTAAGCACAGAACTATCCTTATTGTGGATCAATGAACCAGATGCTGATTACGCCTTTGGAGCAATGAAATATTGTTCATATAATGAACCTCTTGTCACAGTGCTTAGATATTGTTATTTTACCTAAATTAACATTCCCAATAGCTGACTTGACAACACAGCAGGATGATGTAACTCAGACAGCAGAGTTAAAAACAGTTAGTTGTAAAAGAATCCTGATTTAAGAGTGTTTCCAGAAAATAAACCTCAGGAGAAAATACACTGACTGGAATGACACGTCGCCGTCTTTATTCCCAACATGCTACATGTTGCTCGACTTTGGGAGGTTTCCATCAAAATCTCATATGTGCTCGCACCGAGAAACCCAAATTGAAGCAGGAAATTAAACTCTTCTTAAAACTTGATTGACTCAATTAAAAAAAAAAGAAAAGAAAAAAAAGAGACATTCAGAAAACATAACCATCATTGTAAAAAAAGAAAAATCTAGCTAAGATAAAATGGAACATGTCTTAATTTTCTCTGATTACTGAATCAAAAATAATGTACATATAATATGTGGAATGGCTGAATAAAGACAAAACATCAAATGTTTAATACACTGGATTTCAATAAAGTTTTGAGCAATATTTGTGTTTTTCCGACACCGTTGACACTCCTCAGTTCTGACATTTCCAGCGGCTTTACAATGACGTGATGTAGAAATAAATGTACACGGGGCAGGTGCAGCAGTCTGTGTTGGGAGAAAAAGACAATAAACATGAGAAATAACATTCTAACGGGTTCAAGCTGGAAGTGGAACATGGTGAAAACAATCTGATGCTCTGACTAATTACAACGACACAATATTATAATTCACAGTTCTTAGCCAAGGGACTACAGTTAAACACTCAAGAGTTAAGTTTAGGGCTGGACAATAACACAATATAAATAATAATCGCATTGTAATTTTCATCAATACCTCAACAACAAAAGTCCAATATATATTCTGATATAACAGTGAGGAGGTATAACACAGTTGATTTACCTCACACAAGTGAAATGTGAGGTATAATTTCAAACCACAAATTTCAGTCAGGGGCAAACACAATTATTTAAACTTAAAAGTAAGACGAAATTGTTGTAATAATTACATATATCAACTAATATGAACTTGCTTATTTTGACACAATACAATTTGGTCATATAGCAGAGTCCTATAACATGAAAATGTATTCATATGGACAGGTCACCAAAAAAGGACAATTCCCTCATTATCTACTCACCAATTTGCCGATAGGGGGGTGGGTAAAGTGATCGAGTCCACAAAACACTTTAGGAGTCTCAGGGGTTCACTTTGTAAGAGCAGAATCTAATAAAAATGAAGTAACTGGTGTCCTCTTCTTCATACAAATAAAACAGAAAGAAGAAATAATAGGCCTCCATACTGCTTGTGTGGTGTCATCCAAGTGTCTGCAAAGCCCCGCGGTCAAATCTGACTCAAAACCATTTACACCTCGTTTTAAGCCGAAATGTCGTCTGATATCTTCCCGAGGAGGTGCCTTCACGGTCACGTTTAGGCCTAAAACATGGAGTAAATGACCTTGTTTGGAGTCGTATATGAATGTTGGGGCTTGCGGACACAAGCAGCATGGAGCAGGACTCACTATTGACCTCCATTGTATTCGATTCTGCTCCAAAAAAGTCTACCCCTGAGACTCCAGAAGTGTTCTGTGGACTCAAACACTTCACCCCCCCTCCATCGGCACAGTGGTGAGTAGATAATAAGTAGATTTTCATTTTGGTGTGACGTATCCCTTTAAGTCCAAGAATAAAAGTGGACACGTTGACTAACGCTCCTTGTTGGTATTAAGACGTAACTGTCTCCTTAAATAGATTGTGGCCTCTTTCAATGTGTTTTTTTAAGATTGAGAACACTCCTTGGACTTAAATGTAAGAAACTATTCCTTGATCAGCCAGCATGAATAAAACAAAGTTGCGATGGAAGCTCTAATACGAATCAAACATGCTACATTAAACAGGCCTGCATGCAGTGCGTCACGACGTGATGCTGGAAGCGAGCAGTGGCAGTTTTTGTTGCAGTACATCAAAATTCACAAATAAGCATCATGCATTGCAGATGGTTGTTTCATTAATGTGTGTTTTGCCAACGTTCAATATGTCATGATAACCTCCATCTCCAACCTCCATGATGGAGGTTGTATTTTGTTTGTTTGTCGAGCAGGATTCCGATTCATTTGCCAGTGAGACACACACATATATTGCAAAGTAAGCGTGCAGGTTGGCCATGCATTCAATGATTAGTGTATCAGAATTAGTTTGGAAAGAAATGTTTCAACAACAGCTTTAGTCACAGGCGACGTACAAAACTTTCTCTATCAAACAATAGTTCACAGAACTCAAAACACGTGTTTTTTCTTTCAGCTGGCCTGATACTGGTGGACTGAGAAACATCTGCAAGCCAGTTTATGGCTGGATCTCCAGTGCATTTATTACAGTCCCACTGCAAATGGGATTTTACATTTATCTTTCTCCACATGCTACATTGTGGCTAATTTAAAACTGGCTTGCAGACTGTTTTTCCCTCCACAACACATACCAGAGTCTATGTTCAAGATATTTACAAGATTGTTTTACAATCTTTGTGATGATTTATTTATCACATTAGCATTATCTTAATTTAGTATCTGTGAACTATTGCCTTTGGGCCCATGCAACTACATTTAACTTCCTGAAAGCTCTTAGAGAAGAGAAAAAATAAAGCAAACTTACTTCATTCATACCTAAAAACAACAGAAAAACAAAGAGAACAAAACATCATCAGAATCTACGTAACATTCTGCGTGCATCGTTGTTCACATTTGTGCCAACACACACATTTAGACATAATTCTACTTTATCCACATTATATTACAATGATGAATGTATGACACTCATCAAGGAAAGATTGAAAAGTACCACACATTATTTTTACCATTCCTGAAAATTGCAAGTAAGAGCCAAATATTTCACCATACAATCACAGCTATGGAGGGATGCTTTCCTTATTGAACAATTATAAAACAAATGCATAAGGGTAGAGAGGAGTCACAGAATTCTCTGAAACATTAGCAATATTACACGTGGCATCTATTGCACTTCTGTCTGTCCTGGGAGAGGGATGCCTCACATGTGGCTCTCTCTGAGGTTTCTTCATTCTTTTTACCCTGTTACACAGTTTTTTTGGTAGTTTATCTAACTCTTGCTGAGGGTAAGGAACAGAGGATGTCACACCTTGTTAAAACCCTTTGAGACAAATTGCGATTTGTGAAAATGGGCTATACAAATAAAATTTGATTCATGTCCTGATGTTTAGCAGAAGAACATACTCTAACTCCAAAGATAAAGTGAAAACGACTTTACATTGGTATACACTGAGAAAGAGAGAAAAAGATGGGCAGATAAAGCATAAAGAGAGAGAGAGATTAAGAGAGGTTGTGGGGGAAGAGAAAGGCAAGTCAGTCCGTTTTACGACCGAGAGTTTAACCCCCACATGCTCATGTCCCCGTGTAAACCCTAGTGCCGTACTTTTCCAGGAATGTAGTTACGGTCAATGCCTTCATCTTGCAGGAACATGTGAAGACAGCGCTCGTTCTGGGCCAAGGGGTGACCTGCAATTCTACAGAAACACACACAAAGACAATGCCGATTCACTCACTGTTCATTTAAATGCTGTTTGTGGAGGTGTGGCAAAATGCATCTGTGGATTTGTTAGTTCACGTGAGGCTGCTTTTCCAGACACAGATTAGATTAAGCCTTGTGTAGGGCTAGACATCTCTTTGCAATGTCTGACTCACTGACATACTGAATTAGTGAATTTCTAGGCCAATGCATTTTGTGTCTATACAACACATCGTGGTTATAGCCTATACTAAAGCCAGCCACAAGGGGCAATTGAGACTCTTTGGCTCCACTTTTGGGGAACCATCATGTCTTCCATCTTTATAACCAGTCTATGCGACAAATATGATTGTTAGATGTTTTACACATAAAAAGGTTTCTTATTTAGTGTATTTTAACTGACTAACCTGTTGATGAACTGCTCGAGGCCAGATCGCCGCTCATCAATGAAGCTTGGGTCGAAAAGGCCCTCGTCTCCACGGAACGGCAACTGTCTCTTCAGGGCTTTGCCCGGCAGAGGTGGTACTACAATCTGTTGTTGCAAGATGTCAAAAAAATAACAGTGAAGATGAGATATATCTACTACAATTTGAAATGTTCATTGTCTAATTCGATGGCATAGTAGTTAATGAAAGTCACCACAAACTTGAATTTATTTTTCTTAATTGGGGCTCAAGATGAAATCTAATCCCAAATCCTAACACATTAGAAACTAAGTAAGGATTAGGGCTGCACGATATTTCAAAAATGTATTATTAAATCTTTCTTCAGAGCAGCACATTCATCTGCCGCTCTGCTCGCTCTTTCCTCCCTCGCTCTCTCTCACACACAAACAGTTTGACAGGTGATTTTCATTGTCCAAATGTATATGAAAAGACCCCAAATGACCACTGTTAGCAGACTTAGTGGAACTGTGCACGGCTCCCTTGGTGTCTGGAATCTGTGGAGCCGCCCATGGTCCCTGCCTCAGTAGCCAGGTAGAATTTTTTCAATTAAACCATGTTGTTGGAATGGAAATAATGTTTTTCTCCTCTTTTTCAGTGTCTGCATAGACCTCTTACTGTATAAGGGTTATGTTAGCAATGAAACCAAAGCAGAAAGACTTTAACACTGTCTACTTAAGCATTTGTGTATTTATCGCAAGTCATATCATCACTGCTATATTCAACAAGGATATCACACACTTTCCTAATATCCTGCAGTAAGGATTATATTTTTCCACTTACTTTTGCCTGCCAGTCTGCTTAAATGATTAGCTTTAAGCTAGCTATCGTTGCTCACTCACCTTACTGTCTCTTTCCAGCTCAATCTTTAGCCACTCGAAGTCACTGTATCTTCTTCTCACGCACGAGTCCTTCAGTTTGAAAATGGGAAGGTTTGTCTACACAGTGAAGGAAAAGGGAGAGAAAAGTTATTCCTAATTCACACAATTGCTTAAGATCGAAAACTTGATTGTCCACTAATGCAGGTATCATTGGAAATGTCTCTTTTACTGATGTATCACACACAAAAGAATACAACACATAGGCAGTCACAATACAATATCCAACATTTTATTTGTGATATTTATAACATACCGAAAAGTAACAGGAGTAAATGTTGAAAATTAAGTAAAAAGCTAACCTGTGTTAATGCTTAAGACGTAGGTAGGTAGGTGGAAGAATGAAAGATATGCAGCAATGTTGTTTTGCTGTACTAAGGATTTAAAGTATGTACATGTACACAAATGCTGAGATATCCAGTCTAGTTGGAGTGTAGCAAATTATGTCTTTGCTTTTTCAAAATGTGTTTAAAGCTCATTATTTATCTTTTAGATGAATTAGTCCTATCTGCTAGAGTCAATTGCTACAGTATAGGTGATCCTTCTGCAGGCAGACTGTCAGTCAGTAGAAGGGTCCGGTGTCTGTTAACCACACAGACTCTGCTTTCATCCAATTTGGTCAGTAATGTGATTTGAGATGCGCAAGAACACACACACACACACACACACACACACACACACACACACACACACACACACACACACACACACACACACACACACACACACACACACACACACACACACACACACACACACACACACACACACACACACACACACACACACACACACACACACACACACACACACACACACACACACACACACACACACACACACACACACACACACACACACACACAACTAGTGGACCCCACCTCTGATGCAAGAACCCGTCCCAACCTGTGAGTGTGTGAATGTTCAAGAGACACAAGCAGCACCTTGTTTACATTGTGATGGAGAAACTCTCCCAGGAGACATCAGATAATCAGTCTGTGGTCAGGATCCTCTCAGTAAACAGCAATCTTGCAATTTTTAAATATCACCTTCCCTAAAAATGTCAGAGCATGTGCCTTTTTTCTGTTATTTCATCAGTTTCACACTTCAACGTGTTCAACTCACACTGAACTGAAGGAGGAAGTTAAAATTAAACTTTTACTAGAATCCCTCACGTTATTATTCGTCTGATTATTTATATGAATGTGTGAAATTTGAAGTGGCTAACTTGCTAACCATACAACTCCTGTTATTGTTCCTCGCTCAGCTACTTTTCCCACCAATTACAGTAGAAATGTTTGCTTTGTATTAACGTAGACTAGTAAATGATGTGTACATAGGCAGGCAATGCTAATTTCATGGTTATATGTAATGTGTGTAAATAGGAGTAGCTGCTAGCTTCGGGCGATCCTTTTCCTGCCTAATTTTTCACTTTATCCGGAAGCACAAAAGTTGATTAAAGCGTTAAAATATCACGTTAACACTATATTCTACATCTGCTTTCTCCGTGCCTGCTGCAGGTCGTCGATAGATTCACGAAACTTCATCAGACGAGTTAGCTTTCATTGCTAACGCCACCACCAACCAGCTAGGCCGCGATGAATCCCCGGTCCTCGAGTTCTCCGGGCGCCCCACCCGGAACCGCCACAGCCCGCCCCGTGTGTTGACACCAGCGGGTAAACATGCTAACGCTAGCGGCGACTGGGCAATAACCAGTTAGCTTCGTTGGAAGAACCACCCCAGTTAGCTAACCCTGCAACCATGGTGTTTTCCATTCCCAAAAACACTCACCCGCATGCGAACTTCGTAGGTCGTGTATCGGGTCCGTCCGACTCCGACGATCTGTGGGTCGAAAACGTCTATTTCCAGGAAATTGCTGGGGGGCCCGTAAGCATCCGTCAGGTCCTGGGGCTTGGAGTTCAACCGGCGAGTGTCGGCCACCGTGGAATCTGTCATTTTGTCAGGTTGTGATCTCTGAACGACCAACACCGAATCAGCGTCAAAGCAACTGTCTGCACGGTCGGGTGTTAGATCTCATGTGAAGGCATGGATCGCTAGCGGCAGCCGGGTGGGTTCAGCCGGGTGGGTACAGCCGGGTGGGTTCCGCTAGGGAAGTAGCCGAGTGGAGTGTCTCGTTGCGGGGGCCAGCCGCCCTGCGCCCTGCCCTTCGAGAATCTGCAAAATACGTTGACTCAGTTCCGCGCTGTGCGGTGGGACACTCCGCGCTCCCCCTAGCGGACACGATGAGCACTGCACCGCGGGCAGTCCGAGTCAAGAGTCTGTGTCGGGATTGTTATCAGGTCGTATTTTATTTGGAAAGAATAACAGATACACGTGGGAGTTTACAGCTAAGTAAATAAAAGATAACAATACAAAGAAGCTCCAACAACAATGTCGAACCAGTTAAAACAAAAAGATAAATGTGGGAGTTTAAAGCTAAGTAAATAAACGATAACAATACAAAGAAGCTCCAACAACAAAGTCGAACCAGTTAAAACAAAAAGATAAATGTGGGAGTTTAAAGCTAAGTAAATAAACGATAACAATACAAAGAAGCTCCAACAACAATGTCGAACCAGTTAAAACAAAAAGATAAATGTGGGAGTTTACAGCTAAGTCACACTGTAAATAAACGATAACAATACAAAGATGCTCCAACAACAAAGTCGAACCAGTTAAAACAAAGAGATAAATGTGGGAGTTTACAGCTAAGTAAATAAACGATAACAATACAAAGAAGCTCCAACAACAATGTCGAACCAGTTAAAACAAAAAGATAAATGTGGGAGTTTAAAGCTAGGTAAATAAACGATAGCAATACAAAAAGGCTCCAACAACAACGTACAATCAGTTAGAGCAAAAACATACAAGTGGGAGGTTACAGCTAAGTAAATAAACAATAACAATACCAATAGGCTCCAACAACAACCAGTTAAACCAAAAAGTCACACTGTAAATAAACGATAACAGTACAAAGAGGCTCCAACAACGACGTCCAAGAAAATAAAAAATAAAGTACATTCAAAGAATTAAAAACATGTAGCGCGACCAATCGCGAGTCAGTCTCAGCTGTCAATCATGACGATTCACCCCGTTTATATAGGCTCACTTAACTAATTAAGACCAAATTGGCCTGAAAACATCACAGTACAAAAACATCAGTAAGTCACATTGTAAATGAACAATACAAATACAAATAGGTTCCAACAACAACGTCCAGCCTATTTTTAAAAAGTACATTCAAAGATATTAAAATAAGTAACATTTAAAGTTTTAAGGTATATTATGTTAAAATAAAATGATGCAGTTCTTTGGTGATTTTAATATGAGCCTTTGGATATTGCGATGTTTTGTCACTTTCATCAAGTCTGTAGTCATAAATGTTAATAAGAAGATACAACATAGATCATTTTTCTATGTGACTAAAAAGACAAAACAAGTGTAATGTTTGAGACAGCAGCCAAACTGATTTTGTAGACTTGCCAATATCAAAGTTCCATGTGTGAATAATTTTCGACAATTATATCAAAGAGTTTATAAGTTTCCTCTAAATTCATTTATCAGGTGTCTTATTAGAGTAAAGTAATATGTAATAAGTGAGTTAACAGAGAATGGTGTTTTTTTGTGTTTATCGCATCTATTTTCTATAATTAATCTGATTATTGTTCATAGTGAATAACAAAAGTACTCCGACTGCATGAAACTAAAACTATGTGTTACAAAGCAAACAGAAATGTATCTTGAACTTTGTCTCATAGACTGAAAGGAACTTTCAGTCAACCACTGGAATAATATCAAAAATAAGATCAGAAATATTTAAGACTGGGTGCCAGACTGTATAGAGCAGATAAAATATTTCTGGTGCAGCAAAGATACCAGGGTATACATTTTGTTCCATTGTCATACAAATGTTAAAAATATGAAAAGTGTACATATATTTCACTGAATCTATCATGAAACATCCACAGATTATCCAACTTCAAAGATGCATATGAAGAAAAAATGTCATCGTTATTAAATGATATGATTAAATGAAGTGTTGAGACAAATGAAGTCCTGTTTTGCTTATATAGATTTTTAATTAGTACTTTTATTGCAGCTTCTTTTTTAGACTATGTCTCTCTGTGCAAAGTTACATTCAAAAATAGTGAAGCTGTTTTTTCCCATCTTGTGGTCGGCATCCCTACACACTAAGAATTTTGATATAATTGTTTGCCTTTAAGTGTCTCAATATACTATGATATCATCTGACAAGGAGAATTTAAAGAGGATACATCATGTATTCTTAGATGTGTCTGTCAGTATAAGAATTTCCTGATCGAAAAGTCGCGACAAACCCCAATGAGAGGCCTCCTACACAAACACCTGCTCCTCCTCCTGAGAGGAGAGAGGACCTGCGGAGGTGGAAAGGTCGTCTGCATTGTTCACAGCGATGGAGACGGAGCAATCGGTTTGGTCGGTGGTGACGGAGCAGGTGGAGCCATCAGAGCTGGAGCTGTCGGACTCAGAGACGTGGCAGTACTCCCGGACAGGACAGGCCTGCTCGTTGTAGTTCAAATTCCCCTTCATGCCTTTGGAGAATTGAAGCCAATCCTTTAGGAAAGATAAAAAGTGATGATGATGTTTTACTATCAATTCATTCAATTCAATTTTGTCCCCATGTGGTCTTAACTGGTGGTTTAGAATGTCTAGCTTTTGAAATATCTGTTCGAAAGGTTGCAAGTAACTTGGCATCAAACTGTCATAATCTCCCCTTGGATGAGTTGTAATTACTTTTGTGACCTTGTGACATCATTACGGCAAAATATCAATTTGTCCCTTTTGACCAACTATTGTGAAATTCGCTAAACTAAGATGTAGAAAAAGTCGTAAAGCTTCTTACGAGTTCAATCTCGAGTGGTCACTAGCATATCTGTAGATACTTAGTCTGGGAGAGGTATCAGCTGCTGGGTGCTGTGTACTCACCTCAATGTCGTAAAGGAGCAGGGATGGCTTTGGAACTACAGGGATTGGGATGATTCGGAGCCTGTATGGAAGGTTAACACATTCTTACTCCAACATGATCAATCAACAACAGATCCACCTCGCTACAGCAGCTCCTTCCCCCAATCGCTACTGCACAGATTTTGAATACGCAAGATTGTGGCATTTGTATCTAGAGTATTTAGGCTTCATTTCTGGCTCAGTCAGAGTTACATAATGTTGCTTTAAACAACTATGTGCAAAAAAAACACATTATGAACCCACTGCAATAATCAACCACTATTTTTAAATGACATATGGGCCAACCCACCTTTCATTGGGTAGGAACATCATGACGAACAGGATGAGTATTACAGCAGCGACCACATAAAGCAGTGGAGTCCAGGCAGACACATTGGTGTCTAGGAGGGAGAGAGGGGGACAATGTTCAATTTGCAGGGTCAAATAACTGAGTACATATAAAAGAAAACGTGTTGCCATTTATCAGAAGATCTTTCCTCTTTTCCATTTACCACTGTATCTCACTGTACTCAATTCTAGTACAAACCCGGTTTTAGGTTACCTGTGCTGTTGTTGGATCCCCAGACTGCAGGCTCACTCCAGCTGCTCCAGTTCAAAGACTCTCCGCAGTCTTTCCCCACTCTGCTCTTCACTTGAAGCTCATATCTGGAACTGCTGGAAGGCAAGTTGATGCAGTAGTTCTGAGTCCCAATACTGACCAGAGAAGTCTGTGGAGATGAAGCAGAGAGATGGGAAGTGAGAAAAAAAATGTAAACAAAGTATGAAAAACAATAGGATTTTGTGTTCCTACCTCCCAACTCTTGTCGTTGACCCTGAAGCGAACCTCACTCGCCACACAATGTGAAGCAGTCTGGTTCCAGTAAAACCACAGGTTATAGTCCGAGCCATTCTTGACAGTCAGGTTGATTGGTGCATATAACAGCACTGGAGACAAGACAGACCACTCAGTGAAAGAGAATACTTCTTATATGAGGACAAATGAATAGCCAGATCTGGGACTTTTTTTTGGTTCCATGTTAACATTTATTAAATCCAACTTATTACTCTAATGCACCAGTGGGTGTGAATATCTCTCATTGAATTTTGAATCATGCATCCTAGTGTTATGTTGCACCCCAGTTAATAAACACACCTTTTTGTTTCAGTTGATGCGTCTTCACGAAAGTCTCGTTGCCGTGTGACAGTCTGGTTTGAAACGTACGGAACCTTCTGTCTAACAGTTGGTCGTAGGGTTGGATACATCCAGTGTTCGTGTTGTTCTCGGACACATAGGTGGTGCAGTTCTTTTTGTCACTCTGGAACCTGTGTAGGAACCCCTAATTATTCATTCACACTCAAAGCAAAGTATACAGCTTTGTCCACTGTCAATTGTACATAGGGAGTATTTCAATGCAATATTAAATCCAATCAGTCCTGGGCTTGTTCTTTTCTTGGTGATGTTTTCATCAGCCATTATTTATATTGTTAGTCATAGCTGTTATTGTCCTGCTGTGAGATGTCTGCAGTGAAAATGGGCCTGTTTGCTGCATGTAGATATCGTATCAGGCTTTCTATTCATCAAACCTTTAAGAGTTATGCAATATGTCATGGTTCGAGCTATGGAGTAAAAATAGTTTTTTCCTTAGTGTGAAGAATAAGAAACATTTGTTTATTATTAACATTCACTTACAGTGAAATCCCTCAGATGTCAGGAATAATCACATGTGCTCCTGGTGGTGCATTTAGCCTTTTCACAAAAAATTATGATTTTATTGGTGTGTACTCGTAACAAGTTACTAAAACAATTATGATTTATCATAACTGTAACTGTCTTTAACTGAAACCATCACAAAAAACTGAATTGGAGCAAAAAATAATTGTAAAATCATCTTTGTTTGCAGAAAGTGGTAGAACTTCCTCTCAATTTCAAAATAAAATGTAAAAGTCTAGTTTACCCTATTTTTTATAATAAAACATAGTTATTCAGCTAATGCAGGTGTGATCACCTATGATTCTTTATCTAACTTAAAACACATGTCTGAAATGGACTTTTACTTTCCCTCAAGTTTAAAATTTCATCTAATTTGATAAATTCAGTTGACTTAAGAAGAGAATTGTTACTGTAACGGTCACCACATTACGAACCAACTGTTGAAGGTGTAATTGACGTTTGGAGTCCCTTGTTTATTCCAGGAACAGTTGATATGTTTCAGATGAATCACCCAACAGTCCACATCTGTCAGAGACATACAAGAGGTTGATAACAATAGAAAGGGTTTATTAAGGCAGCAGAATAAACATCATTAGGGCTACTTTCGTGTTACCTACAGAAGTAGACTATTGCCTGACACACACACATGCCCACATGCACACACACACGCACACACACACACACACACACAAACACACACGCACGTACACACACACACACACACACACACACACACACACACACACACACACATACACACATACACACACACACACACAATGAGGAAATGGCAGTAAAATGACGACAAGGGGAATTCATGCATTGTCAAGGAAGTAACTTAGTACCTCAAACTTTGTAACTCAGTTTGTCAGCTATTATTGATCAAGTTATATGATTTACATTGACATTGATGAATTGGTTTATTAAGTCTTAATCCTATTTCAAGGCAGTTGTGCTGTTTTTCCCATATCTTGTCTTGAGTCTACGCTAAGGAAAATTATCAGAAAATAGTTAAAATAAATCATGTTCACTGCTTTTCAGGATTTTGATTTATGATAGAATATTAACTACCATTGTAGATATAAACAAATACAGCAGTCTGACATTGTCAATCATGGAAGATATCATTAGAGTGCCGTAGTAAACGGAATAACCTCTCACGCATGTCTAAAAATACTAAAACAGATATTATTAATATGATAACATGCCATTAATCTATAAATTAAAGTTTATTTGTCTTCAAATGTTCTTACCAGGTGGTTCTTTGGAAAATACGTGTCCGGACAGAAAGAGAAGTAGGAGCAGTCTAGTCGGCATCGTGTGAAACAAAAACAGGATCAGCGTAGGTCTACTTCTACATCAGAGTCTCGATGCGTCGAATGAAGTCTGCTGCTCTACGCCTGACTTTTGTGGCTTTTGTTTCCTGTCAGAGGAAACTGTTAACGCATTAGTTGACAGATCAAGATGATATATTTGTAGTAAGGCCTCGTGCTGTGTGGGTTTAATGTCAAATAACTTCTAGAGTCTGACATACAAAAATAAATGTGAGTGAAACCCCAGACTTCATGTATTTGTTCTTTTCAACAGTCGTATGGAAAGTAATTAATTTCAATAAATCGGTTTTGCAGTGAACAAACCACATACCTTTCGTGCATTTGGTCTACTGCCGAGGTTGTTTTTAAAATTTAATTTCAATGGTTGAAATTGCTATTTTATTTTCCAGAACTTTATTGAAGAAAAACACAAACATTCCTTGACAACATCACAAATTACATATGACAGACTGATTAGTCTGTCATATATAAAAAAATAATAAAGAAATAAAGAAATAAGTGGACAGTTAAGACATGTCCAGTTAAGACGTACCACAGGATTCCCCTCAGTTAGAGAGGTATCCTGCAATAGGTAGCCACCTCCTCACAAAAACATCAGACCTGAATTGTAATTGAGCAGTTAAAGCCTCCATTCATTACACCTCCCTTAGCTTCCGTTTCCACTGTGCCACTGTAGGTGGCTGTGGATTCAACCATTTTATTGTCACCATTTTCCTAGCAGTCATCAAGAGTATATGTAACAAGTGCTCTTGGTCTCTTGTGTACATGCCTTCAGGAGTTAGATCGAAAAGAAACTGACTTGGAGTGAATAGTATATTAATTCCCAAAACTTTATCTATCTCGCTCTTTATCCCCTTCCAGAAAGGAAGCGAAATTGCTATTTTACAGGTGAAAATAATAAAATGAAATAAAAATAAAGCTTGCAACTGCAATCAAAAACTTTAATACTGCATAGAGGCTTTAGTTTTTTAATCTTTCTTCCATCCTATACTTCACTGTAGAGATGCTACTTACCTGGTGATGAGCAGCGTCTGGTATTCGGTAAACAAATCTCTAAGGGTTCTGCTCTAAGGGTTCAATTTTGTCTAACCAGGTCTGATCAGAGAATCACTTTCCTCATGTCCCAAGAGTCCTTTACATACCAAGCTTAAAACTAGGTGTCAAATGCATTTTACACAAAGTGACTTCCATCTTGCCCCTCCATCAGAAAGGACTGACCAATGCACTGCTCATGTTGTGGTCATCCCCTTTCTTCAGAGGACTTCAGCAGCTTGTTTAAAGGTGATCCACGAGTTCTTGGTCACTCTGTGATACCATAACCTCCCCCAATTAAAAAACATTGAGGCCAATATTCTCCTGTGAACATTTAAAGCTCTAGAAAGTGGATTTCTAGTGAAAGACAAAACAGCATTTATTTAATTTCTAATTAAATCTACAAGACAAATAAGTGCAAGACGTGATGATCTGAAGATTTTCAGGGGCCGCTGTACAGCCTGTGTGGTGCGTCATGTCCTTTTTGAACTAAAGTACAGAAAGTTATTCTCTGATATTTATGTCGTGTACTTTGCCTGCTGCTCTCAGGTTGTTTTTTGTGGGTTTTGTTTCCTGTGAACGGAAACTGTTACAAAAATAAAGATTGAGAAGATACACCTGTGGAACAAATCATGTGGTGTTTTGTACGGCTATATCAACTCAATGAAGAATTGTTCAAATACTTTTGAATACCACATTTTCACAAATTTCCCAGGGAGTAATCAATCAATCAATCAAATATAATTTTTATAGCCCATATTCATAAATCATAATTTGTCTCATAGCCTCACAGTATGGCCAATGCGCCGTTTTTGTTGTTGTCGTTGTTGCAGGGAGGCGCCATTATGACCTCTATAGCTTCATATTTAAAGCTGGAAAGGCGGGATCAAGGATTCACACATAAATTAAAAAGTGTTAAAAAAGAAAGATTGGAGACTTTCCGTCTTTGATATTATTTTAACAATATTTATTATCGATTTAATGCTCATTCTTATCTGTGGAATTCAATGGCCAGTGCAATGCATTCCAATGTGTATATTATTTTCAATTGTATATATAATTTCTATTATATTTCTATTTTATACTTCCTTTGAGCTCATTTCAGATATTTACTTATTTATTTATTTTACCAATGTCTATTTTTTGACTATCCCTATTATTACTGTACCACAGTAAATCTCCCCATTGTGGGATGAAGAGAGGATCATTTTAATGTTATGTCATCTATCTTTCTATCCATCTATCCATCTATCCATCCATCCATCCATCCATCCATCCATCCATCCATCCATCCATCCATCCATCCATCCATCCATCCATCTATCCATCTATCACATTTGTAACCTGCTTCTTTAATTTCAGTGTTCCCAAAAAATATGGACGTGCTCAATGAACCGCGTTCCTGATTATTTTTATTATCATTTTTATTATCATTACAATGATCCAACACCACAGTTGACAACACAGAGCTATTTGTAACATTGTTAAAAATACCTGCATGAAGCAAAAAGTAAGAGTTCATTGGTTTTACCGTGTTATTAAACGATAAGTGATGTGAATAATGAAGTCCTGTTTTGCTTATATAGATTTTCAACGGGTACTTTTTATTGCAGCTTATTTTTAAGACCATGTGTCTCCTGGCAAAGTTACATTCAAAAATAGTGAAGCTGGGTATTTGCATCTTGTGGTCGGCATCCGTACACACTAATAATTTTGATATAATTGTTTGCATTTAAGTGTCTCAATATACTATGATATCATCTGACAAGGAAAATTTGAAGATGATACATCATGTATTCTTAGATGTGTCTGTCAGTATAAGAATTTCCTGATCAAAAAGTTGCGACAAACGCCGACCCCGACTGAGAGGCCTCCTACACAGAGACCTGCTGCTCCTCCTCCTGAGAGGAGAGAGGACCTGCGGAGGTGGAAAGGTCGTCTGCATTGTTCACAGCGATGGAGACGGAGCAATTGGTTTGGTCGGTGGTGACAGAGCAGGTGGAGCCATCAGAGCTGGAGCTGTCGGACTCAGAGACGTGGCAGTACTCCCGGACAGGACAGGCCTGCTCGTTGTAGTTCAAATTCCTCTTCATGCCTTTGGAAAATTGAAGCCAATCCTTTAGGAAAGATAAAAAGTGATGATGATGTTTTACTATCAATTCACTGTCAAACGGTGACATAAAAAAACTTTTTTCCATTTTGTCCCCATGTGGTCTTAACTGGTGGTTTAAAATGTCTAGTTTTTAAAATATCTGTTGGAAATGTTGACGTGAAATTTGGTAACAAATTTGCATTATCTCCCCTTGGATGAGTTATAACTACTTTTGGGACCTTGTGACATCATAAGGTCAAAATATCAACTAGTCCATTTTGACCAGTAAAATTCGCTAAACTAAGATGTAGAAAAAGTCGTAAACCTTCTTACGAGTTCAGTCTCCAGTGGTCACTAGCATATCTGTAGACATTTAGTCTGGGAGAGGTATCAGCTGGGTGCTGTGTACTCACCTCAATGTCGTTAAGGAGCAGGGATGGCTTTGGAACTACAGGGAGTTGGATGATTCGGAGCCTGTATGGAAGGTTAACACATTCTTACTCCCACATGATCAGTAAACAACAGATCCACCTCGCTACTGTTGAGACTTTGAATTCGCAAGATGAAGAAGAAGTGGCATTTGTATGCAGAGTATTTAGGCTTCATTTCTGGACAGTGGGAGGAGCTGGAGACTCATGTCAGGCTTATAAACAGTCTATCTATGGCTTGGATCACCACATATGGCTGATGAGGCCACTGTTGCTCAGTCAAAGTTACATAATGTTGCTTTAAACAACTAACTGCAAAAAAACCTGAGGAAGCAAGTACACATTATGAACCCACCGAAATAATCTACCACTCTTAATATTTTACGTATGGGCCAACCCACCTTTCATTGGGCAGGAACATCATGACGAACAGGATGAGAATAACAGCAGCGACCACATAAAGCAGTGGAGTCCACGCAGACACAGACACATTGGTGTCTAGGAGGGAGAGAGGGGGGACAGATGATTTTTAATCATATACCATCAGTGTTTTGTGCACATTTGGAGCAGCAAATGTATCGTTAAAGCCACGTATGATGTGTACTCAGGTAAAACTTGAGACAGAAATTTATGGACAATGTTCAATTTGCTGGGTCAAATAACCGAGTACATACATATTTAAAGAAAAATAACGATTTCACTACTTTATCGCTCATACATCAAATACTTTGCATAGGCCTAAGATGAATATTATTGGTTGTCAGTTGTATTCCTGGCTTTGAATCTGGCTTTAATTTGCCAAAGTGTGTTGTGTCAGGAAACCAACAAAGAAGTGTGCATACCTTCACAGATTGTTTTCAACGTGGCAAAGCAACGTGTTGCCATTCATCAGAAGATCTTTCCTTTTTTCCATTTACCACTGTTTCTCACTCCGTTCACACTATTTTTACATATCTACTCAATTCTAGTACAAACTCGGTTTTAGGTTACCTGTGCTGTTGTTGGATCCCCAGACTGCAGGCTCACTCCAGCTGCTCCAGTTCAAAGACTCTCCGTAGTCTTTCCCCACTCTGCTCTTCACTTGCAGCTCATACCTGGAACTGCTGGAAGGCAAGTTGATGCAGTAGTTCTGAGTCCCAGTACTGACCAGAAAAGTCTGTGGAGATGAAGCAGAAAGATGGGAAGTGAGAAGAAAAAAAAGTAAACAAAGTATGAAAAACAATATGTTTTTGTGTTCCTACCTCCCAACTCTTGTCGTTGACCCTGAAGCGAACCTCACTCGCCACACAATGTGAAGCAGTCTGGTTCCAGTAAAACCACAGGTTATAGTCCGAGCCATTCTTGACAGTCAGGTTGATTGGTGCATATAACAGCACTGGAGACAAGACAGACCAGTCAGTGACAGAGAATACTTCTTACATTTGGAGAAGAGAATAGCCAGATCTGGGAATTTTAAAGTTAAAAAATTATAAATCCAACTTATTTCTCTGATGCACCAGTGGGTGCATTGAATTTTGAATCATGCATCCTAGTGTTATGTTGCACCCCAGTTAATAAACACACCTTTTTGTTTCAGGTGATGCGTCTTCACGAAAGTCTCGTTGCCATGTGACAGTCTGGTGTTGAACTCAAGGAACCTACTGTTTAACAGATCGTCGTAGGGTTGGATACATCCAGTGTTCATGTTGTTCTCGGACACATAGGTGGTGCAGTTCTTTTTGTCACTCTGGAACCTGTGTAGAAACCCCTGATTATGCATTCACACTCAAAGCAGAGTATACAGCTTTGTCAACTGTAATAGGCATATTGTACATAGGGATTATTTCAATGCAATATTAAATCCATCAGTCCTGGGCTTGTACTTTTCTTGGTGATGTTTTCATCAGCCATTATTTATATTGTTGGTTATAGCTGTTATGTTCCTGCTGTGAGATGTCTGCAGTACAAAGGAGCCTGTTTGCTGCATTTACATATCGTATCAGGCTTTCTATTCATCAAACCTTTAACAGTTATGCAATATGTCATGGTTCGAGCTTCGGAGTAAAAAGAGTTGAAATTTAACATAAATGTGCCAACTGAATTTGGCATATTCAGTTGACTTAAAAAGAGATTTGTTACTGTAACTATACCCACATTACGAACCAACTGTTGAAGGTGTAATTGGCGTCTGGAGTCCCTTGTTTATTCCAGGAACAGTTGATATGTTTCAGATGAATCACCCAACAGTCCACATCTGTCAGAGACACACAAGAGGTTGATAACAATAGAAAAGTAGACTAATGCCTGACACACACACACACACACACACACACACACACACACACACACACACACACACACACACACACACACACACACACACACACACACACACACACAAGGGGAATTCATGCATCATCAAGGAAGTAACTTCGAACCTCAAACTTATTTAACTCAGTTTGTCAGTTGTTATTGATCAAGTTCCTAAGGATTTACATTGACATTAATTAATTGGTTTACTAAGGATTAATCCTATTTCAAGGCAGTTGTGCTGTTTTTCCCCTTTCTTGTCTTGAGTCTACGCCAAGGAAATTATCAGATAAAAGTTCAAATCAATCATGTTCACTGTTTTTCAAGATTTTGATTTATGATAGAATATTAATTAACAATGTAGATATAAACAAATATAGCAGTCTGACATTGGCATCTTGGAAAATATCATTAGAATGCCTTAAGTAAACTGAATGACCTCTCACACATGTCTAAAAAGACTAAAACTGTTATTTTTAATATCATAACATGCCTATAATCTATAAATTAAAGTTTATTTTTCTTCAAATGTTCTTACCAGGTGGTTCTTTGGAAAATACGTGTCCGGACAGAAAGAGAAGTAGGAGCAGTCTAGTCGGCATCGTGTGAAACAAAAACAGGATCAGCGTAGGTCTACTTCTACATCAGAGTATCGATGCGTCAAATTAAGTATTTCACCCTTGGCTGCTTTACGCTTGACTTGTGTGGGTTTTGTTTCCTGTCAGGGGAAACTGGTGACGTATAAGTCGACAGATCAAGATGATATATCTGTAGTTAGGCCTCATGCTGTGTGGGTTGAATGTCAAATAATTCACAAGTCTGACATACTTGTTATTATGATCCGCCAGCACGGTAGACAATACACAGCTCTTTATAACATTGTTAAGAAAGGTGCTCTGTAAGTAAAGTTAATTCTAATTAATATTATCATCAATATATTATTATAACAATACTACTACTACTACAACTAATAATTATTATTTGTTTTATTATTCACCACCAGGGTCGACAATACAAAGCTCTTTGTAACATTTTTAAGAAAAGTGCCTAAAAAAATGTTTTTATCGTGATTATCACTATCATCAACATATGAATATATTGTTGTAATGGGTTGTGATGAAAAAAAGGCATATTTGGGGAACTGATATCAATGAGGTTGTGTAATGTGGTGCAGCTTAATGTAATGGAACCATTGAACTCTGGCAGAGGTTTGTGCTCCACTCAGTGCTGTTCTGGTTTCCAGTGGATTCCGTTGCACAATTGCGAGTTGAGTAATTTCTACACAGTAGTGTATAAAGTACTTGAAAGCCATACTTGAGTTAAAGTACAGATATCTTACCTGAAAGTGAGTTCGGTAAAAGTAGAAGTCATCCGTCAGAAAATGACTTGAGTAAAAGTCTTAAAGTAGCTCATATTAAAAGAACTCAAGTATCAAAAGTATCTGGTGTTGAAATGTACTTAAGTATCAAAAGTAAAAGTACAAGTACCAAAATTAAAAATGCAAAGTGCTTTTTATAGTAGTCCTATACAGACACAAAACAACCCAAAATGTTTCTCCTCAAGATTTATCTCAACTGACTGAAAAATTATAACAACAATATGAATATAATGTGTATAATGTATAATTTTACAAATTTTGAACCCTAGATGAGAGAGAGAGAGAGAGAGAGAGAGAGAGAGAGAGAGAGAGAGAGAGAGAGAGAGAGAGAGAGAGATGCGCCGTGCGTAGAGGCATGCTGCGCCAACCTCCGCTGCTCAAGTAACGAGCCAGTTTGAGAATGTAAGAAGTAGAAAGTACATATATTTTTGTTCAAAGGTAACAAGTAAAAGTAAAAAGTCGTCAGGAAAAAATACTCAAGTAAAGTACAGATATGTGAAAAATCTACTTAAGTACAGAGACAAAGTATTTCTACTTCGTTACTTCCCACCACTGTTTCTACAAACCTCAACCTTTCAGCCTTCAAATAAAAATCTGTTTATTGAAGGATTTTCAATATATATAAGTGCAGTGCTGAATGGATGTTACAGAGACAGGAGGTAAACATGAGTACAGCAATCAATACCAATGTGTCCAGACAGACATGTAAAGGGGCAATATAACTTCAGGAACAAACAAAAACAAAAAAAAACAAAAAAAACACAAGGTAACAACAGAAAAAAGAGAAAAAACAAACAAATGCAACGTTATACAGAAAAGAAAGAAAATATATCAAATAAAACCTTTCACCCTTCAAACAAAAAAACGACTTTTACTTTGAAGAGGCGGAAGTCGTGGTGTTTTGATAGCGGGCTTCGGAAGGAGCTGTCATCCGCTGTCGTTTTTCTCCTTCTCCCCCCCCCCCCCGTCAACACACAAGCGCGACGGGAATCGAACGGCAAACTGGAGCGGCTCACGGAGGAACCACGATGGCCACCGCACCGACACTTTCCCCCGGTGTCAAGCCGCTGAAGAGGCTCCTGCTGGCGGCGTCCGTGCTGACGTTCGTGTCGCTCGGCGTCCGGGGCGAAAGCCAGGCGATGGACAACGTCGCCACGGAGCGGAGGGCGGAGGAGAGCCACCGCCAGGACAGCGCCAACCTGCTCATCTTCATCATGCTGCTCACCCTCACCATCCTCACCATCTGGCTGTTCAAGCACCGCAGGTTCCGGTTCCTGCATGAGACCGGGCTCGCCATGATCTACGGTAGGACGGCTAACGGGGGGCTAGCTAACCTAGCGTAAACATTAGCCGCCGTTAGATCCTCGCTGGCTGCCCCCCCCCGGAGGTGACACACAGAGCCAAACATCGTGATTCATTTTAAATATTTAATTGTGCAAATTTGTTTTAGTTACCCTAGAATGGGCTTTTTACATTTAAATACCTTATATATACCTTTGCAGTGGGTCCTCTATAGAGGCCGCCATGTTTTTTTTACAGTAGCCCTGACTGGACAAACTAAACTCCTTTGAGTTTTTATGACAACAGAAGGCTACCACAGGTTCTCATATAAGTTTGGAAGGGGAGGGTGAGGTGGGGGGTGTTCAACTGCAACATGCAACTTCACCACTAGACGTCACTAAATTCTAAACGCGGAACCTTTAAACACCGCAAAACATTTTATACGTGAGAAGCACAACGTCAGCTCAACTGGCCATATTTTTCTGTTTCATAAAGATTTAATTCCCCCCCCTGAGTGAAAGTAAAGTGTTAGAAACTCGTCTTTAAAGGTCCAGTGTGTACAACGTAGGTGAACGGGATACAAATTGAATATATAATTATCCTAGTGATTTTTTCAGTAGTGTGTTACATCTAAATTGTGCATATTTGTTGTATTTACCCTAGAATGGGCTTTTTACATTTAAATACCTTATATTTACATTTGGAGTGGGTCCTCTCTATAGAGGCCGCCATGTTTTTTTTTACAGTAGCCCAGACTGGACAAACTAAACCCCTTTTGAGTTTTTATGACAACAGAAGGCTACCACAGGTTCTCATTCAAGTTTGGAAGGGGAGGGTGAGGTGAGGGGTGTTCACCTGCAACATGCAACTTCACCACTAGATGTCACTAAATTCTAAACGCGGAACCTTTAAACACCGCAAAACATTTTATACGTGAGAAGCATAACGTCAGCTCAACTGGCCATATTTTTCTGTTTCATAAAGATTTAATCCCCCCCCCTGAGTGAAAGTAAAGGGTTTGAAATTCGTCTTTAAAGGTCCAGTGTGTACAACTTAGCTGAACGGGATATAATTTGAATATATAATTATCCTAGTGATTTTTTCACTAGTGTGTTACATCTTTATTGTGCACATTTGTTTTATTTACCCTCGAATGGGCTTTTTACATTTAAATACCTTATATATACCTTTGCAGTGGGTCCTCTATAGAGGCCGCCATGTTTTTTTTACAGTAGCCCTGACTGGACAAACTAAACTCCTTTTGAGTTTTTATGACAACAGAAGGCTACCACAGGTTCTCATTCAAGTTTGGAAGGGGAGGGTGAGGTGAAGGGTGTTCAACTGCAACATGCAACTTAACCACTAGATGTCACTAAATTTTAAATGCGGAACCTTTAAACACCGCGAAACATTTTGCAGATGAGAGGCAGATCGATGATGTCTTGTACCTCCTCTATGTGCTGTACAAAGCTTAACGTTAGCTCAACTGGCCAATTTGATCTGTTTCCTCTCTGATTTTTTAAATTGCAACGTAAAATTAAAAGAGAATGACTTGTTATAGTCAACACACATACACGATTTATACAGTCTAATATTCAGACAGGTGCAATGCAAAACAAAAATTAACAACGCAACATATGAGACAAAGCATATATATATATATATATACGGAACTTTCGTTATACTGCTATTTATGAAAATTATATGGCAATTATTGATATTGTTGATATTGCCATCTCTGCATGACATCTGCAACCGGCGGTGCGCCTCCTAGAAGAGATAAAGCATCCCTCTCACAGTCGGGGGATCAGAGTGTTGAATCTAAACAGAAAGACAAAGCTATTTTAATAATCTTTTATTTTCTTGTGCATATTTATTTATTTAGTATTTACAATTGTGTTGCACTAAAATGTCTCTTTTATTTTCCTGCGTGTGAAACGCTATTTAAATTTTTTACACACCTACTTTACATAAAAATGACCATCGAAGGAATCTATCCATTGCCCAGCTGCTATTAATATTTCCCCGCCTTAATTAATAGAAGTAAGGATAATGTATTGTTGATTACAGCTGATGTGACTGGGGATGGCCTCACAGCAAGAAGGTTTCAGGTTTGAATCCCGGTTCGGCAGTAGTCTTTCTCTGTGTCCGAGTGGGTTGTCCCTGCGTACTGCAGCTTCCTCCCACAGTCCAAAGACATGCAGATTGGGCCTAATCGGAGACTCTAAATTGTCTATAGATGTAACTATGAGTGTGAATGATTGTTGGTGACTTGTCAAGGGTGTACCTAGCCCCCGAGTTAACGTTGCTATCATTCATGAATTCATTAATTAACTTGGCCCTTTAGTTATTTTTTTTTAAATGGAGATCAATCTAATTCAAGTATGTAGCTCACTCACATAATTCAAGGTTGGGTTTTAAAATAGATTCTATTGTACTCGGCTGCTTACCAGATACTTACTCATGTTCCTTAGTCTAATTGCTTTGCCCTCTCTCCCTCTCTCCTTCTCTCCCAAAGGTGTGTTGGTGGGTGTGATCCTGCGGTTCGGCGTCCACGTGCCCCAGAGCATGAACGAAACGGTCCTCAGCTGTGCCGTCAACGCCAGCCCCGCCACTCTGTTGGTCAATGTCAGTGGCCGGTTCTACGAGTACACCCTGAGGGGGGAAGTCAGCCGCAGCAAAGGTCACCAAGTGCAGGATGACGAGATGCTGAGAAAGGCAAGGAAGCGAACAAGGTCGCCGACTGACAATATGTCTGATTACATACAATTGAGTTTTGTCTCACTAAACTTAGACATAAAGTGTGTTTCCTGAACCTTTAGAGGAGATCACCTCACATACACTTAATTCCACTGGAGAAATCAGGTTCTAAATGAAGTTGCTTCTTCTTATAACCTTTTGTCTTCAGGTGACCTTTGATCCAGAAGTGTTTTTCAACATTTTGCTGCCGCCCATCATCTTCCACGCTGGCTACAGTCTGAAAAGGGTAAGAGAGTCAAAAGGGTTTATAAAACTCCTTGTGTGGAAATTACATATATTACAACAACAAACATTTTTATTTTTTTGCGTGTGATTCTTCTTGCATTATAGATTATTTATATATTTATCTATATATTTCTAACTTAACAACCAGCACTAGACAGCGTCTGTTTTAATAAACCTGTGTCTTTGTCTGTTTCAGAGACATTTTTTCAGAAACATCGGCTCCATCCTGGCCTATGCTTTCGTGGGAACAGTTATATCGTGCTTTGTTATCGGGTAAGTTGTTCAGATGTCTCTGAGGTCTTCTCAGTCATGCTTTGTTTCTACCATTATACCTTACAGTCAGACTTAAATACATTGCCTCATATTTCTCTTTTGACATTTCTTTCTTTCCTCCCTAGGTTGATCATGTATGGCTTTGTGTCCTTCATGAAAGTTGTGGGACAGCTAGGGGGAGATTTTTTCTTTACTGACTGTCTCTTCTTCGGGGCCATCGTTTCAGCAACAGACCCAGGTAGGTTCTGTCATATTCGCTGTCAGTGTCCACATATCCAGAGAGACTGACACTTGCATACCTTCACCAAGGGCCCATCTGGCAGTGTTTAAGAAAGTGAAAGTGAAAATTCCTGGATAGCCCATTTGTGCGGCTCCTCACCAATATTCAATGAGTTCTTACTCGTTCCCTTCTGTAGTTTTTGCTGCTGAATACTTGGTGAAGGTAACAAGAATGGTGGCAGCTCAGGCGTTCTGCTTTATATGATAATACTTGTTTGAAGACTTCCCTTGGTCCTGTTGTTAAATAAATATTCACATGATATGTTTTCTCTTCTGTATTTCAGTGACAGTGTTGGCTATCTTCAATGAGCTCAAGGTTGACGTGGACCTGTATGCTTTACTGTTTGGGGAAAGTGTCCTCAACGATGCTGTGGCCATCGTCCTCTCTTCGTGAGCTCTGATTTCATACTACAGAAATATCCACTCACAGCATTATGTATTTCCACATTAAACGACAGGTTCAAATTTGATATCATGGCTCCATCCCCTGATTGTTACGACTCTGGCTCCAAACGTGCAAGATGGCAACGTTTGTACCCGGGATATTTTATCTTAATTTTGGGATATTGGGAAGAGGAGGAGATAACTCGTCCATCTTTATATACAGTCTATTGGTGGCCCCAACTATAACAACTTTTAAAATGTGCACAGGAGCATCTGAGTATTGTATTAAGACAAATTAGAAAAAAGGTGTGAACCTGTCCTTTAATCCAACTTCTGTGTTGTTGACCTGCACTGTAAACAGTCTTTATTGTACATTGCACATGAATGTGACACTAATCATACTAACCATCAATCCCTGTCATTTCACTGCTTGCCCCCCCTTCACCCACTCGTGTCATTCATCGCCTGCGTGTACGTATGTCTGCAGTGTTCTCCTCCGCTTGGAGAAACAGGGTAGGCAGGGCACTGAGGCCATGCACTCCTCAGGAGACGATGGCCCAGTGTGGCCCGAGGGGCCGGAGGAATGGTTGGGAGAAAACCAGACATTGAGCCCCCGGTGGGTGGGTGGGTGGGTTGGTTGGCTAGAGGGATTTTTTGCATGGTTGTAGTGCTAGAACCTGATCATCTGCATCTGCATTCAATGTAATGCAAATCTTTTGTTTGGAGAGAAGCCTTAGGATGATCAGTTCCCTTCCCTTACCCCCTCCATCCCTATTTATATCCATTCCTTGTATCATTTTCCCTTTTTCTTTATGCTCAGCAGAACCAGAAAATACTCTCTAATTAATAACTTGATTTGTGTGTTTATTACTGCTGGTTTATTAGTGCTAGTGTTCTGCTTTGTTTGTCTTTAGGTCATTTGGATGCCCCATAAAGGTGTAGCACCTAAATTTGTTGTTTCCTTACGTATTTGCACTTTAGTTGCATATAAACCAAATAAAGTTGAGAAATCCAGGATCCAGTTAGAATTGGGCATGCAAGACCACAACCTCCCAACCTTTTGTAACTGTGAAACCCAACTCCAGACCATGTGTGTTAAATCTTTGTGACTGTTCTTCAGTGGAAAACAAAATCCCCTAAATTTACAGAAAGTCCGAATTGGATTTGGGTTACTGCAGCTTTAATTTGATGCTTGACTCTAGCATCTTGAAATTCTCAAGAATTTCTCTTTGTGTCATTTCTGAGCATGTGCAAAGCATTTGACCACTTCCTGGATTCTCGGTAATTGCTTATTTCCTTTTTTCATGTAAATGTTTTTATTATCTCTGTGTACTCGTGTCTATCTGACCTTTAGCTCCATTGTGGCGTACCAGCCGACAGGAGACAATAGCCACAGCTTTGAGGCCATGGCCCTGCTGAAGTCCTTTGGCATCTTCGTCGGTGTCTTCAGCGGATCCTTCGCTCTCGGTGTGGCCACGGGAGTCATGACGGCCCTCATATCCTCTCACCTGTTTCCTAGTGTTACATAATCCATCTGCTCCTTATCAATGCAGTTCATCCTTTGAGGGTTGCTGGAGCCAATCCCAGCTGACATTGTGCGAGAGGCAAAGTAGTTCCTGGAAAAGTCCATCACAGGGTTGAGAAATAGAGACCAACAACCATTCACAATCACATTCACACCTATAGGCAATCACAGTCACCAAAGCCGAACATGCCTGTTATGTAATGGTGAATTATAATATTAATATATATATTCACAGAAATGATACAACAGGCTACAAAACATATTTACATTCCAGCTGCTAGTTTGGCAATTTTAATTCATATTCAACTTGAGATAAGAAAATCCTGGATGAGCTGTATCCATCCATCATAGAAGAGTAGTTTTTTATTAATTCAGATTCAACTGCTTTATTCCAGTTATTCATGAATCTTTTATTTTGTTCCCATGTATTCACCTCAGTTTTTTAATATTGTCGTGTTATTGTCTTGGATGTGCCAGTTCTTGTTTAGTCCTTGACTTTCAGTTTTGATCACGTGACCAAGTTCACTAAATTGAGAGACTTCCCCCTGTTAGAGACGGCTCTTTTCTTCCTCATGTCCTGGAGCACGTTCCTGTTGGCTGAGGCCTGCGGCTTTACAGGTACACCTGCACGACTCACAAACCTCTAACTGCAAGTTCAACAGTCTGATTCAGACAACAATATCATTTACCTCTAGTGACACTCTGGCCATTTCAATGGACGAGCTGGGTAGAAGAACCAAAGACATTTGATTCAAGTTTGGCTCAAATAGGACTTTATCAGATTCAACCTACTTTTGAGTCATGTTTTTTGCGACTTAAGGCCAATTTATGCCTCTCCGTTTTTTCTATTACGGACAGATAAGACCGCCCTATCCGTCGTGAAACGTCCTCTCCGAGTGCTTCGGACAGCTTTTCGTACACGTCTGATTTTTCTAACTATCCGTCTTCATGTTGGAGACCCGACGGACTGCTCTTGGCTGTGATTGGTCCGCGAACTACATCATTTCCGTATGACGTCATTTCCGTATTTCCGGACCTCAAACTTCCTGTTTACATGTAGCAACAAACACGAACACAACTATGATTCTACGATTAATATGACGTGTGTGTTAAGCCAGCGGAGTTGTCCGGCTGATGGTGGCTCGTTAGAGCACTGAGGGCATGTGTGTACGGTCACAGACGGTTATAACGAGCTTGCAAAACGGCGCTAGCAGGCTAGGCTAGCGGGCTAGGCTAGCCACCATGCTAACTGCGGTGGTAACAGTGCAAGAACCCGCCGTCACGACTTTAATTCCACTTCTATCATGACACTGTTTCTATAATACCGTCCGGTTAGAAGCAAACACTGGATAGTAGTTGTTAGTGCCGGGAGTCCCTGCTGACTGTGTGTGGAAGCTGGGGGGAGCTAGGTCCGTGTAGCTTCTAGCTACATGTAGCCTCAAGCAGATTCAAGCTGTGGAATCAGCAACACAGTTCGGAAACAAGACCGGGGAACCGCTGCGCTAAGAAACGATTACATCAGCATCTTGTCCCGCTGGGTGTCACTTTATTTAGTTCTGTTAGTTGCCATGGTTCAGTGTGTGGGACGCAAGCTAACATGTAAACAGAGACACGTGGACTTCTTCTTCCCAAATGGGGTAGGCTTCTCTGAGCTCGTCTTCCGTTGCGCCACCTATGGGTTTGGCGGTGAATTTTTTCCGGACGTAGACTGACGGAGAAGTAAAAATCAAAAAGACTCTTTGTCTCCCGCTGAGACCTCTCTGAGAAACGGACACGTAGTAGTATATAAGAGCCTTTAGTAAAACCTGCACAGTTACGGTTCATCAAGCAACTAGATATTTTTAGCTGTCTTAGGGCTTTTTTCCAAGGAAGTTCCAACAAGATGAGCCAAGAACTTTGTTTATCTGTTCATACATTTAGTTTTTACCATTTAGTTTTCTTAATTTAAAAGGCTAAAGGAATATTTTCATCTTTATTTTCACAGATTTTATCAATCGCTTTCGACCCCAGATACTTGAGTATAATTTGTTGTGGTTGTAATGACGTTGAACTGTAATCTGTGTATCTTTGTTTGAATTCAGGTGTAGTCGCTGTGCTGTTCTGTGGGATCACTCAGGCTCACTACACCTACAACAATCTGTCCCCGGATTCTCAGGACAGGACCAAACAGGTGAAATGCGATCCCACTTATCCCGTCCCATTGAGTCTACTGCGAGTCTGCTTATACCTGTACTGGAGGTTATTTTTTATTTCCATTTGAATATCTAATGCAGACTAGTTGCATTGAAGAAAAATGAGAAAACAACTGCTGTCATTATGTGGGTGGAACTGGAATAAACCCGTGATCATCTTTATCAATAGCAGCAGTGAGACTGAGGAGGAGAAGCAAGACAGCCTCCCTGAACATCTAGTGATTCTAAGATAAATTACAAATCTGTGAAATTCATTTTTTGTGCCTTTTTTAGAGCCAGACTGAGAAGTTTTCTGTTCAAGATAATTTGTGTTGAAATAGTCAGCTGCCTGGAGTCAAACTATGTTCTCAGTTGTTTTCAGGACCTTAAAGGGATAGTTCAGCGGGAAAAAAAGGAGAAGTGAGAAATGGAAATTCCCTCATTATCTGCTCACCACTATGCCGTGGTGTTCTCTCACATCCAAAGTGACATGAATGCAACGTTTGACTTTTCATCCTGTTTGGTTTCAGTGTATTTGTTCTGTCTCTTCCCCCGTCAGTTGTTTGAGCTGCTGAACTTCCTGGCAGAGAACTTCATCTTCTCCTACATGGGCCTGACTCTCTTCTCCTTCCAGTCACATGTCTTCAACCCTTTGTTCATCATTGGAGCTTTTGTATCCTTTTCCTCTGCCCGGGGAACAGAGTTGTTCCACCTAACCTCGGGTTGTTCTTTTATGCCAGTTAATGATGAGGCTGTTATTTTGCCACAACATATTCATTTGTTAAATCTGCCTGGATTGGATTCCATAAATTTCTGAATATGTCATGAAACTAATGCCATAAATGCTCCCATTGATACTATTACTAGTGATTGACAAAGCTGTATATTCATATAGTATGTACATAAATATATTCAGGATATTAAAGTATACTTTGTGATGGCACAAGCAGAATGAAAGTGAGACTTTCCGTCGTGCCATCAACCCACGATTATGTTCCGTCCCAGCGCTGCATTATTACTTCACTGTGTTGTGTGTCCTTGACCTTCTCGCGTGCCGTAGTTGGCCGTGTTTGTGGGCAGAGCAGCAAACATCTACCCTTTGTCCTTCCTGCTCAACTTCGGCCGCAAGAACAAGATCGGCTCCAACTTTCAGCACGCCATGATGTTTGCAGGTTTGTTACGATGGAGAAACATTAGATCATGAGATGCTAACTTTTCTAGATCAACAAGACTCCTACTCACATAGTATTGTTATGAATAATGGCCCCTATGCCAGCTGACATTTACTGTTGAACAGGTTGATAATAAAAATCCCCTTCATGTAAGTAATGCTTCTACAACCGTCAAGGAACACAAGTCTGAACAGCTGCACCTAAATTAAAAAATACATAGAAAACATCGCAAACTCCAGTCTGATCAGCTTATATTTCACAGATCCCCTTTTCACCTATTCCTTAGTCCTGTGTTGTGAGTCCAGGACGTCCTGTGTCTAAGTGGGAAAGTGTCCGGTGATAGATACTTATATGATCAGCAAGAAAAAAACACCCACATCAGCAGACTGTATAAAATGCAGAATTGAGAGGATATTAGTGACAGAAGTTAATCATTTTGTTGTCTTGTCTCCTTCAGGTCTGCGCGGGGCGATGACCTTTGCCCTCTCCATCCGAGACACGGCGACCTACGCTCGTCAGATGATGTTTTCCACCACCCTCCTAATCGTCTTCTTCACCGTGTGGATCTGCGGCGGCGGCACCACGCCCATGCTGTCCTTCATGAGCATACCGTGAGGCCTTTCATCAGCTTCTGCCTGTTCACAGGTTTCATCCTCTCAACGTTGTTCTGTCAAAATCATGTTTGCTATCTTTTCTCTTCCAGGGTGGGTGTGGACTCTGATCAGGACAACTCTGTAAGTAATCACTGCGGATTAAAATCTCACGTTTTAACACATTTATAAATACCTCTGTTGGTTGCATAGTCAAATTATGTAAAATCTGAAAATAAATGTGTGTGTTTTGCTTGTCAGAGTTCTGCGGTCCTGGATGGGTCGCAGCGCAGGAACACTAAACACGAGAGTGCGTGGCCGTTCAGGATCTGGTATAACTTCGACAGAAAGTATCCTTTGGGTCACATCTTATTTTACATCTTGCTAGGGGCGGTGTGGCCTAGGGGGTAGAGTGGGCGTTCTCCAGCAAGAAGGTTGCCGGTTCAATCCCCACTCTTCCCCATCTGCATGCCGAAGTGTCCTTGGCAAGATACTGAACCCCTAAATGGCCCCTCATAAATGTTGAGTGTTCTAAAAATGTAAGTCGCTTTGGACAAAAGCGTCAGCTAAATAAGAGATTAGAGTAGATTAGATTAGAGTTCTCAGTACTGTAGATGCTGAATTCAGCTTTGAACAGCAGAGGGTGCTCTTTACAAACTTAAAGAAATAAGCAGTAGTAACTTGATCTTTCTGTAGTTTGTTTCAACTCATTAGCTTGTTTAATTGATAGTAAGTGTGTTTTAAATTGTTAAGCCCTTGACAGGCTTGTTCCCCAGCTACCTGAAGCCCCTCCTGACGCACAGCGGACCCCCTCTCACTGCTACGATGCCGGCTTGTTGTGGCCCATTGGCCCGATGCCTCACCAGCCCACAGGCCTATGAGGTTGGAACATAAAACACAATTTATTACAGTCTACACACGTCCAATTCAAGAGTTATTATTTTCCCACAGTTAGGATGACATTTAAATTATACTGGTGTTAAAGTTGAATACTTGTGAATAAGATTTGGATTGTGATTTTACTCAAAGTAGAGTTTTCTCATCTTTTCCTTCCCTCCCTCTTCTTTTCTCCACGCACCAGAATGAAGGTCGACTGCATGACGATGACTCTGACTTCATCCTCAACGACTCCAGCGTGAGCTCCATGTATGCCGATGTCACCATCAGCACCGACGCATCCGGATCCCGCACCGTCAACCGCAATCGCTCCTCCACCGCCAGCACAGGGTGCGGCCCGTTTGACGACGGCCTGGAGCACGACCTCTCCCTGGCGGAACACGAGGTGGCGATCAGAGGAACCCGTCTGGTTCTGCCGATGGACGACCCGGTGGATCTCCCGACCACGGTCACGCTGCCCCCCCCGCCTTCCCCCCCGCGCTCCGACCCTCGCAGGCACAGACTGTAAGACATGCAGTGTCAGGAAGCGTCAAACCCCCCAAAGCATCTGAACTTATTTTCTCAAGAAGAGAAAATCTGTTGTTTTATTTTTGATTTTCAATTGAAACGGTTTTGGCTTCATGTGGATGCAGGCCTCCTCCCGTGTCTCTTGCTTTGTGACAAACTTGAGACGCGTTTTATTTTAACTCTTGAATGTGAATGCACTATACGTAAAGTAAGGTACTGTAAATTAAAATCGCCTCAAGACTATTGGCTACCTAAATACAACGCAAGATTCACATTTAGCTAATGTTTCAGGAGGCAAAAAAAAACAAAAGGGGCGGTAGTATTTGCTCCCCGGTGTGTACTTCTGTGACATTGTGCTTTTATCTGTGCTCTCTCAAAGCTCTGATCCTCCTCTGGCTGTGTGCAGTGACCCCTCAAACAGTTCCATATGCAGTTTCATCTGTTTTAGCTTCGGTCGGGTAATTGTACGATGATGCAATGTTCACAGGTACGCTGAAACTTAGCTCTCGTGGCTATTTCTAACATTCAGTGTTGTTGTGGAGCATTTTACTCACATTACTCGTGTATCTTAAGCGTAGTCAATGTGACCTGGAGCTCTCTTTCCCTGCGTCCTGTATGTTTGCCTCTCGTCAAAGAGATGAAACCGGGGATTTTGATTGGCTAAAGAGGGAGCAACGAGACAAGGACATTGGGATCTGTGATGGGAGGAGGGGTGTTCTTAAAAGATATTTCCTAAAGATTACAGGTAAACTAGATGTGCAATTTTAGCCTCTTAATCAATAAGTCGATTGACAGAAACTTAAATGGAAACTATTTCAACATTGCAGTAACTCGATCACTTATATTTTCTCTTAATCGTAATTCGTTAAGCAAAATACAACCGTGTCGAATTTCAGCTTCTCAAATATGAGAATTTGTCTTTTCTTTATGCCACTAAATTTTAACAGTTTCGGACTGTTTCCCTGGGAGAAATTATAACTGGCATTTCCCCTATTTTTTACAGTATGAATTCTTGTAGAATAAACATAGAATTGATAATTCAAGAAAAATTATTATCAGTTGAATAAACATAGTCTTAAATTGCAGCCCTAAGCTACCATAGATTCCATAAGGCCCAAAAAATAATGTCGCTGCTTCCTTAACGGCGTCCAGGAGCATCTTCAGCACCGCCTCTTCTCTTCAGTCAGTCTTTTTACTTTAGGATTTATTTCATTTTTGAAATCTTTTATTTATAAATGATTTATGTAGTTTATTTATTTATTTATGATTCATGGTTTGAAGTGTGAGTGTGAAAAGCTCTCTGACTGAAGGTACGTTGTAAAGCAGGGAAGTGATGGAGGCAGACGTTTATTCTTTGCCGTCCTCGACGTTGTGTTCATGTTTTAAACAAATGTCAAACTGTAGCAAGCGCTTCTACTTGATACTTGGAAACTAGAGCTTCCCTGTTTGTGTGTGTGGCAAATCTGGCCAAAGTTATTGATGTGATAACCAGGGCTAATTTCTGTTTCTTGTTTTTCTGTTGTCATCTGGTTTAATTGTAGAGAAAAAAAAAAGTTAACTGCGGCGTCTTTGTGATGTGGTATCATCAAAGATGACTCTTGAGGGCTGGCTCAACTGTTTTGAATTAAAGTGCCTATTCAGAAATTCAATTTACCTGATGTAGATTTGTATATATTTGATTTGCTAATGCGCAGTAATATAATCTTTTGGTTTTTATATGACTCTATAGTTCCTTTGTGAGACATTGTTTTCCCAGTATAATAAGTTAACTGCCATTTGACCTTTTGTTCTTGAAGCCCTAGAAAGTGAAAACTAAAATATTGAATTTGCATTAATGCAAAATAACACTTCATATTTTGTCAGATGTCATTTTGTGAACTGAACTTGTGGAAACTGGATTCCCAAAAAAGTTGATGTGGCTCCAGTCATCAGGAGCTGAATTTAAATTTGAAGGGAGAGATTCTCATTCACAGGATGATTGTTTGTCCGTTTTGGACGGTTTTTGGCAACTGAGCTTGTCCATTCTATTCTCACCTGAGTGAGAGATATTTCTAGGCTGAGCAGGCCTGACTCACACAGCAAGGCTGACTTTTACGACTTGGGAAGTAATAAAATCCTGGTCAGAATCACAAGTTTACTTTAACTATGTAACCCTTTTAGTTCATCTTCAAGCAGTGATCTTTATTTGATGGGTTTTTTTTCAGTTCATTTACATTTTGATGTCTTGCTTATAATTGAACCATAAAAACAAACTTTGTTTATGTGGACATTTTTTAAGTTAAAGCTTAAAATGGCAGCCACAACTAAAACAAAAAAAACTGAAAACGTTACACTTTGTTTCTACTGTTTGCAAAACTGTTTAATGACAGATGTATTTGTGAATACTACACCTGCAATAGGTCTATATGTAAATGTTTTTTTTAAATGTGAAGTTATGTTGAGGGGGGAAAAAAGTTCATCTCAGATTGAATATATCTTTCCCTGTGTTGTTCTGAAGTTATTAACAGTATGTCCTCAGACATCCTGCGAGTGTACAGGAAGTAAATAAAAAATCGTTCAATAAAAAATAAACACGCCTTCGCCCTCTTTTTTTTAACAAAGGGAACAAATATCTATCGTAGCCTGTATGAAGATGGACAACGTGTCTCCAGTTGTACAAAGATTAAGCTAAAATATTGTGGATGTGGATGCTGTTTGAACTGTCAATAATTACGTTTCACTCCTACTTATACAGCATAGAATATATAATAAGAAATCAAACTTAGTCGAAAAACTTGGACATAAGAACCAGCAAACATGAGAAAGAAACATCAAATAATTAACGACTACTTAGATTTTTCGTTAGGTCTGTGTCCCATCTACTAACATGGAGGTTTAAGGAGAACTGTCATGACATCCGTATTTATACAGTCAATGCTCTGTATTGATAAATCTAACATTATTCAAAACAACTTTTTATATATCCGGTTTATGTGATCTACCGATTTTGTAGAAAAGTGCTGTCACGCCAAATTGACTTTTATTTTGAAGGCAAACTCCAGCGGCTTCATTCCAAGTTTTTGTTTTGAAAGTGAACGACTCCTTCTTCCGGTCTGAGCCTGGCTGCAGCGTTTATACAGCGAGAGGGTCCCGGTGACGCGAAGCCCCGCTGCCCGCAGAGAGACGCTCATCCTCGGCCGCGCACATCCCCCTGAACCCGGTAAGAAGGAGCTGGTTCTCCGCAAACAACCAAACCTCATTCAGCTGAACGAGGATTTTAACTGATCTGATTGTTGTTGTAGTTTCTCTCATGCAGTTTGTAGTTTTAGCGTAAAGAGTTTATCTCCAGGGTTTTCTACAAACTTCGGCAATGTCAACGTATCATAGATATGATTGAAAAGTGATCTATGTAATCTGAAAAAAAAACAAAATCTGTAGCACGTTGCTCTGCTCTGCTCCTCTCTCTCTCTCTCACAAACACACACACACACACACATATATACAAAGACACACTAACTCAGTTTAAAGATTTCATACACACTATATTTTGCAATACAGCACTTTGACATCCGGAGAGGAAACAAATCTTTAAGTTGTCTGGGGCGTTGGCTTCGTGTGTGTTTGTGTGTGTGAGTGTGTGTGTGTGTCTGTGTGTGTGTGTCTCTGTGTGTGTGTGTGTGTGTGTGTGTGTGTGTGTGAGCTACAGTTACATGCTGACTTGTGGAAGTCTGGGCTTCTCCTGAAATCTGTTTTCAGTTAGGAAGTTTCCCTTTTTTCCACCAGATGATGGAACGGCTAAGGAAAAAGAAGGAAAAAAATTGCATTACAGAGGTCAATTAAAATTCCTGTACTGTATTTTTCATTGTCCTGTGTGTGTGTGTGTGTGTGTGTGTGTATGTGTGTATGTGTGTTCCCATCCATGCAAGTTATGCACATGGCGTCATTGTAATGTCCACCAACCATGAAGTAAATTCAAATCCATGTGTGCATGTCATCCATCTCTTTCTTGTCTGGAGTTTCGAGCCTTTACAGCAAACTTTGAGTCACGCAGTAATAAAACCGTGATCATTAATAAAAGGTTGTAATTTATTTGTCAAAGGAGTCGAGCGACCACAGACCCAAAAAGGAGAAGACGATGTTGGACGTTGTGAAATATTAACGTGACAATATCTTTGTATCAGATGTTCAGGTACAAAGGCTGGTGCTGATCTGAACCATCATTTGGAAGCACTTGTGGTAACCCATGGTGGTAACACCGTAACGGTGCACTAACCCACCTTCAAACACACACACACAGTCAACCAGGAGCCATGTGTGCGACTGACCTTTCGCCGGTGGCAGCAGGGAGATTTTCACTTTGACTCAAATCCGGCATCTGCATGTTTTTCAAATTTACCATGAGCTCATTCCCATAAAACACATCATGGCCTCATAAAGCTTTACACACTTTGTCTGCCTCCACATGACGGTAACTCCCTGTTGGGTTTTTTGCCTGTCGTGATTTTTAAGGGGATGGGTTGTAAATAGGATGCTGGCACACGGTTGAGGTTTCGCTTCCCATTGATCCCCCCATGGTAAACTCGTAACTTTTTGTGGAGTTTTGAGATGGAAAGTTTTAATGGACCTCTGCAGATTTAGGACTCAGACGACGTGATTAAGGTGAAGGAGGCTCTCGCTGAGGGACCGGGCACGGGTTTATCTCTGACCTCAGGCCATTAAAACATGCCGCGATGTGTTTAGGTGTGTTGGTGTTAATCAGTGGTTGTGAAATTACCAAAGACAAAGAGCTCCTTTGTATTACGTGAATAAGAGTGAGCAAAGTACTAGAGCTGTTTATTGGGACATCTTTGCATTTTGCAATCCACGAAAACGTGAAACAGAAGTTAAACAATCTTACATTACAGATATCTCAGCATTTCAAAATATTTGTAGACATTTCCTCACTTTTTCTCTATGTAAAAGCATCAATACCTCTCATATACTGTATGTGTGAGCAACAGTATAACATTTTTCCAGTTTTATTTGTTATATATGATCTACAACGTTTATAGTGTAACTTTAGTCAATTTTAAATTGATCCCATAAAGATTTGAAAAAAATAAAATATGTAGTTGTATTTTAATACAGAAATGATATGTGATTTATTAACGGAAATTGAAGAAAAGCCCTTGAGACGGTGCTGAGAGCTTAAATGTCCTTGAAGATCATTTTAACCTAAAATATTACTGTTGTCTTTGGATCTTTAGGACACACACTCACACACAGAACATGTCATGGATATTAATGCAAATGGTAATTTCTCATACACTGGTGCTGCTGAAGGTTTTCGTTTAGCCATCTGCTCTGTAGTGAAAAGCATCTGGGACACTGAACGGTGAAAACAGAAGATTGTTCAGAACCTGTGTGTAGCTCCAGACCCAGTGAGGGAGGCCCGGTGCAGCCATCCAGCAGCTTCTGGTAAAACCATCACATCTGTCCTGTTGCAGTGGGACAAGCAGTTTTTCGTCAAACTCATTCGACTCACACTCAGATCTCTGGCGTTGGCTTGATTCCATCGTCTGGAATGTCGATCACCAGAGCCAAATAAAACAATTATCTTTCTTCGTTGGCTGAACATGTTTAGCTGAACCCGCTGCTCAGTTTCAAAACGTGATTTGTATTTATCTTTGAGATTAGCATGATTGGAATGGGGGCTTGGAACGCTCCGAGAGGGATGTTGTTGCAGTCGGCTTGTGATGAGGTGACCTTTAAAGCTGCTCTTTGTAATGTTTCTGTATTAACAGTGGATCCAATGACTACATGCAAACAGAAAGGTGTTATGCTTCATAGTGGAACATTTAGCAGCTTAAAGAGACTGAGAGGGTTGAGACCAAAACAGAGCTCAAAGAAGTATTCAATATATGACGGAACATGACTTTAAAGTAAAGATAATTTTGCTTTGACATTCCTTTTAAGAAGATCACTCCAAAATGAGCAGGGAACTACTTTATTAACATTGAGGTCTGTTTATGTGCATTCTGGTCTTTTGAGGCTTTAGTTTCATCTCTTCCTCTTTCTGTTATGGATTTTTGTGGCATTTGAAAACAAACTCTAATGCACAAATAGTGAATATCTCAAAGCTGAAACAATTTATGATTTGTCAGAGGCTTGTGGTTGTTTGGTCCCCGTCAGCCTTCTAACACTGGAAATTGAATATCTTAAGATTTTTGGACTTTTTGCTTTGGGACTTATCAACTTTGGAAGATTTGACCTTGGGATCCGAATGTCTAACCTATCTGACGTTTTATAGAACAAACTATTATTTAGCAAATTAATTGATACAGAAAGTCATTGTTAGAAGCAGCCGTAAGTTCATTTTTAACTACCTTTAGTTTTCCGAGAAAAAAACAAGTGCAGGGCTTATGTTCAAGCAGCCAGATGTTACAACATAATCAAGTCACATCAATTACAAAGTTACAACCACAAACCTTCCAGCTTTCACATTGAAAGGTCGGTTCCTTCCCAACAATCACATCACGTCGCCGTGACATTTAAACAATGAGTGACCCTTTGCACTGAGAGGCTGAATCCATTTAAAATCCCTCACGTATTCCAAAGTTTAAACTTTAAATAAACTTTATTAGCACAGTGGGAGGAAACAGACAAGCCAAAGAGACATTTTTACAGCATTTTAAAAAGCTCAGGTTTAAAGTGCACAGTGAATATTTTTGTACATTCACTGATCCTACGCTTATCTTTTTTAGAAACCAGCAGGAATTCCCATCAAGATACATTTCCATCTGGCTGCAAAATCAACTGCGTGATTAAAGAGTCAGACATTTTTTAAAGTCAGGTCTGCTGAGAGGTCGCACCTGCAGCTCACTGAGGGAAACACAACTTCAGCCACAGTCTGTGTTGATCTGGAGACGTGAGTGACATGTTAATGTAAACTTCCTAATAGTCTGTCTGTGTGTCTGTGTGTGTGTGTGTGTGGCAGGACGGTGCCAACTTCACCGATCTAATGGAGACTTCCTGTTTCTCAGTTTTCCAGTACATTCTTCGGCGATAAGCTCATGCCAACACACTCACACACACACACACAGACGGACAAACACAGATTGATACACGCAGACACTTCACACTATTTCAGTTTGTCTGGTCATGTTTGCCCTCGCTAGTTTCTCCTCTCCCTCTTTTTCTTTCTGTCTCTCTCTCTCTCACAGTGTTTCTTCATTTCCCCCTCCGTCTCGTCCTTCCATGTGTTACAAACGTGTGCCTGATTTTGCTCTTGTGCACAGGACATGATGTCACCTCCCTGTGCTCTATTTTTACACCACCGATCTCCAGCAGCAGCAGTAATAGTGGGTTTGGTCGGGGGGTGGGGGGTGTAATTGTTACAGGCAGGTGACTGAAACTCAAACAGAGGTGGGAGAAGATACACAAACACAGAGAGAGAGACAGGGAAATGATAGAGAGGAAAAGAAGGGGAGGAGGGTTTAAGTGGAATCGTGGTTTTAGAAACGTTTAAAGACGGAGACTGGGTTAGGGGACCACCCGCTCCACCTCCTCATTCATTATATTGGTTGTGAAAGTTAATGCTTAACTATCACATGACGTAATTCTGTGACTTCATAGTGACATCACGCTGCAGCATTCCTACTGTATGATCTTAAATCATTTTAAGATCTATGAGCTCTGGGTCGTGTCTGTGGTCCCATAGGATGCACATACCCAGGTATATGTTTTTGTGACATCACACATGAAATGACATCACGTTATGGGGATTCATTTCATGTTCAGTATAAGTAATAGATTATCTCTCTGGCCATATCTTGAAAAATGTTTTATTTGATCTAACCATATTTCAGATTCTTTGACCAATCAGCTCCAAAGGTTAATCATGTGAAGATTCAAGATCAAGTTTGGAGAAATTCCAATCTTTGCATAGCAACAGAAACAATACCCTGCTTCTGGCTAAGTAATAAACTGATCACAAGTATCGCTCATGTACCCAGAGCCTTATACAACTTATTCCTCTGTGACATAGACCTCCATTGTTGTTGTACTGGGAGAGACGTGTTCCATTCAATACCAAGAACATGTTCAATGCAGTTCTGTCTGAGTTGATTTCACACCACAACATGCTCGACCCAAACCTTAACATGACCCGAGGCACAAGTCTGAACCCTCAGATGTAATGTTCATTCTGTGGAGCGCAGGTTTTTACCTCTAAAGGGAGGCGAGTCTCCATATTGTGACTTTATGAACAGATTTACGTCCCCACAATGTGATAAAGTACACACAGAGTTTTCCTTGGCTGAAGCGCAGCCCTCAACTCACTGCAGGACACAGCCTCGATTTAAGACTCTTGTATTGGCAGTTGGGAGAGTAGAAAATGATGTTGTGCCGTGACAAGCAAGATCATTAACTGTGGAAAAACACAGTAGAAGACCTGCAGCAACACTTTGCTCCGGGCGGCCTGACGTCAGCCAAACCTGATTTATTTTCCTCCAACCTGTGTGGACACTGGCTCTTCCTGTCAGCCATTGTTCGGCGTCTCAGATCAGATAACATTTCCACGATGTTGTTAGCCAAGCATCAATACCGCCTGCCCTACAGCCTTATATGAAAAACAAACAGAATATTCCACCGAGTTCAGAGGGAGGCAGGATATAACAGAGCAAGAAGGAGCAGCAGGAAACAGATTACAACAGGTAAATACCAGGTGAGTGTCGTCTTTGGCCGGCTGTCTTCCAGCGGAGATGGAGGAGTAACCTCGCCCGGTGAACAAATAACCAGTCGAAGGTTTTTCCTTAATAAGTAACGAGTGAGCAGGTCACCGACAGGACGACGTGCAGCGTTATTGTCTGCTGGGGCGACAGGACCACAAAAGAAGTTATTCAATCAACTTCATTAACAGTAGCACCTTTAACCTCAGCCACAACTCAAACAGCAGAGTAACAAACTGGATAACAAGCTGAAAGGTTCAAATCTGTCAGTCACTGGTATGAGTTTGTTTCTCCCTGACCACATAAGAAACTGTAAATATCGCAGTAAAATGTTCTTTTTATCTTTTTCATTGAACACTTTTAATTACATTCAATTTAAGTCTCATTATAATGAATATTTAGGCTGCAAAATATATTTTTAACCACAGCAGTTACACATGGCGGCGATGGAGATGATTCATTTTAGTACAGACGTATAAATCATCATCTCGCAAATATTAACATACTAACACAAAGCTAACAAACCGTTGACTGTAAATAAAGATGGACATTGTATCTCCACGTCCAGCCACTGTGCTATTCAGTCAAGTTTAATCACCTGACTGACAACAACTACAGCTGTACACCTGTAACTAAAGAGCAAATTATGTTGAAGGCTTCCAAGAGAAAATAAATATTCATCCTAAAAACTAATCCCTGACCCATCTCTGACTCAAGGAAAGTTACAAGAAAAGGAAAAATGTGAGTGTTAGTGAACGCAGCCCGAACTCCGTCCGATATGAGCCAGAAGCAGAACTTCCTCCTGAATCTGTGCTGACATGCCGTTCCAGCCAGGAGGCCAACGCTGTAGTTTGTGGTCTTTGTGGTTTCCTAGGGAGTGGTGCAGGCATGAGGGTGAGTGTGTGTGTGTGTGTGTGTGTGTGTGTGTGTGTGTGTGAAGGCTCCGTCAAGGGGTTGTCGACGCTCCAGATCTCACCACATTAGTCATACCAGGCATTCCTTCATGTGTTCACCACATTGTACGGACACACACACACACACACACACCCTCAGCTCTCTCGCAGCAGTTTGGGAGAATTCCTCCTGGTCAGCCAGCGTGAACGTGATGTGGGAAGTAACCGAGTGAACAGAGCGTATCCATCTCTTCCTCCACGTTTCTCTGAGCAGCCCAGTGTTTTTTGTCATCTCGTGTTTTATTTACCATCTGAAACCCCGACCCAGTAATCAAAGCAGCGTTATGGTCGTCAACGTGGTGATTTTGGGTCTATGTTTAGGAAGTTTATGTGTGATGTATTTTAGGGAGATTGAGGGAATGAGTTACATAAGGAAGTCTGGAACCACAATGAACTATTGGGCTCGGTCCTCTGTCCAGTTTTGGAACTGAAACAGCTCTGGACTTGGACAGTGGTGGGAAAGTATTCAGACCAATGTGGGACCAATTCCACAATGTAAAAATAAGAGCCTGACCAATATTTGACTTTTGGGGACAGATGCTGATATTAGGGTGAAAATACAATTCAAATATTCCTAAAAATGTCCTGGTGACCTGTGAAAACCACTATAGGTCTTTTCACTGTTAAAGCTGTGCCTGAATATCATGTAACCAGATGCAATGGGAAAGAGTCATAAAACAAAAACTAGTAATTAAGGCATTTCTTTTTATTAATTCATTTTTATGTGGTTTTCAGAAGAAATTAACCAGATATTTGTCTAGTTGTGACTTGTTTATGATTTTATGTCTACAATACTTGTTTCTTTCGACAAAATACAGTTTCCTCTAGTTTACAGCATTAATAATATTGATAAGATACTAGATAATAATAACTTTATATATAAATACCTGTCCAGTATTATAAAATGCTTTACAAGGAAGAAATAATACCAGACAGTTCAGAAGAATCAGTATAAAATAAGATAAGTCTGTTTAGATTAGATCCAGTGACAGGCACCGCTCAGTAAATACTTTGATTGAATTCATTCTTCTTTATTGTCCATGTCATCAGATGTATGAGCTCTTTTATCAGGAGGAGATAAGAGGGGAGGGTAAAGATGAAGATTTCAATCTGACATAAAACGCTTCGCAAAAGTGCAAACACAGGTGGACACACAAACACAGACGTGTGCGACTGGCTGCTGCGTTTCTACAAATAGTTCAGTGTCAGAGCAAGAGAAGAGAGGCTTCCAATCAGCAGCTCATTCCTCACTTACAGGACATGTAACAACACCACCCCCTTGTGGTGGGCTGAGGTTTCCTCCTTGAGCTAAAATAACTGTACTGCTAATAACACTGACTGTTACTGAGAATAGAGAATTAACAGTAAAAACAGGGTTCATCCAAATCCAATAAAACAATGAGGTGATATTTACACACTGAACTTCTCCCTCGTTTCCATCAGCAGACTTTACGACGAGCCAAGTTTGACCTCCCCTCTCCTCCTCCTCCTCCATCTCTGTTTGCTGCAGGTGTGACTCTCCCTCGGTGCAGCCATGGCAGACAGCTCCAACTGTTTCTACTGTCGGGAAGACCTCGGGGGGAAGAGGTTCGTCCGCAGCGAGGGGAAGCCCGTGTGTGTCCGCTGCCACACCAAGTTCTGCGCCAACTCCTGCGCCCAGTGCCACCGACCCATCTCTGTGGAAACCAAGGTGACAAGGGACAAGTATTTCTCATCGGGTCATGAAGTGTTTTCTTTCCTCGTACCTCTAGAGTAACCTCCACCTTCCTCCAATCTCTTCCTCCTCCAGGAGCTCAGCCATAAGGGCAAATACTGGCACGAGGAGTGTTTCCGCTGTACCAAGTGTTACAAGCCTCTGGCTAAAGAGCCCTTCAGCACCAAGGACGAGCGCATCATGTGTGGAAAGTGCTGCTCCAGAGAGGACGCCCAGCGCTGCCACTGCTGCTATAAACCCATCCTGGCTGGTGAGACCGAACACAACAAAGAACCTGTGGGGGAAAAAACCTTAAAACCGATGAGTCATTATAGAGGAAACCCAGTTGGGAATTACAAAAAGAAAATCGAAAAATAAAGCCATTAAAACATTTAAGTGCATAAGCATGTCAGGAAAGCTTTTTGCTGTAAGTACACATTGTTCAGGATTTGGAGTCAATGGATGCAACATAAATGATAGATATAAATACATTTCTGTAAAAAATAAAATAAAAAAGGGAAACTAAAGCACATATTTCAGATAAGACCCAACAGCCCCCTTATGAAACCAAATTTAAATCCACTGAATTCTTATTTGGGCATGGCTGGTATTTTAATTCATGTCCCTGATATCCTCTCGGAGGAATCAATGACTATTTAAAAAACACCTTATCTTGTGTTAGGTTAAAGCAAACAGGATCAGAATTCCTGGTCCAAATCCACACCAAAAAAATATTGTGGGTTCTTCCTTTGCCAATTTACCATCTTTCCACCAATTTTCGTAGAAATCCGTAGTATCTGCGTAATCCTGTTGACAAACTAACAAACCAATCAACAAACAAATGGACTGGGTCGAAAACAAAACCTTCTTAATCCTGCACAGATTTGATCAAGATTGAATTTAACCGCACAGACCACCTGCAGTTTGTCCTGATTCCTCGCCTGCTTCTGTTCTCCTGCAGGCACAGAGAGTGTGGAGTACAAAGGCAACTCGTGGCACGACGAATGCTTCACCTGCTTCAACTGTAAACGACCAATCGGCTCGCAGAGTTTCCTCTCCAAAGGAAGTGACGTCTACTGCAGCCCCTGCTACGACAAGAAGTTCGCCAAACACTGCGTCTGCTGCAAAAAGGTATCGACCTTCTGACAGGGAACAAATCAGCCTCCATCATTCCTCCAAAAAGGGAACGTGAACAACCTGAAAGGGATGTGATCATGATTTTTAGAGACGAGAACAGTCTGGTAACATGAAGACAAAATTCAAGAGAATGGCATCAACAGTTTTTATAAGAAGATTATATTTCTGTTGCCTTGAACGTTGCATAAAAGAGGATTCTGATATAATTATTTGTTGTATATAGTCAATGGTAATACTCCTTTTACACCATGTGTCTCCAGGCCATAGCCACAGGAGGAGTGAACTACCAGGACCAGCCGTGGCACAGCCACTGCTTCGTGTGCAGCTCCTGCTCCAAGCCTCTGGCAGGGACGAGTTTCACCAACCACGAGGATCAGGTGTTCTGTGTCGACTGCTACAAGAACTCTGTGGCCAAGAAGTGCAGCGGCTGCCAGAACGCCATCACTGGTAAACTAACGTTCTATCACAAAGAGTACGATGCAACATACAAAAATATAAACAGAATTTTTCTCATTAACACTGCATCCAAATACATTTTCTTCATGTTATGTTAATTTATTGAGTCGAGTTTTTGGTAAGAGCTTTCTTCAAGAACTCATTTGTGCACTGTTTTCTAAATTATGGCCCATCAACAGTTTGTGAGACTACATTTCCCAGAGATCTCTGCTGTGGCCACATGTTCCAGGGGTTTAAGGGTTTTGCACCAGGTCTCCTGTTGCCGGTCGCCTTACATTGGGCAGACAGATATGGAAGAGGCACCGCTAACAAGATTTCAACCAACCCAACATTCCCAATTTTCCCAACATTTCTAACGCTCCCCCAAAAAGATCCTTTGCTTTAAGAAGTGAAGGAGCTGGATCTTTTGAATAAAGAGGATATTAAACCTGTGGCTTCTTTTAAAATGAGACACTCCAGTATCACAGAGACCAAACTAATGTGGACGTCTGTGTCAGCTCGTAATGTAAAAAAGTGGAAATGTTTTATAAGAGCTAATTTAATGTGACTTAAATTAGCTCTTATTTTTACATTGTGCAACTTAACTAAAGACAAAATGCTGCACTATATAAACAGACAAGATGTGGAAATAAATTCTGAGATGCTAATTGAGTTGTACCTTAAAATCAGCATATGATTAATTAGGTTAATGGAGATTATATCTCTTTAAGGATATTTACCTGTAACAGATAATCATGCAAAACATGATAGGACATGTACATGTGATATTTCTCGAATAACTGTTATTAAAGTGGAGATTTTAGTAGAGCTGGATGGAGGTGAGTCATGGAGGAGATGGTTGGAGTATGTTCAGGCTTTTTTTATAAGATAGAAGGTGGGAAAAGCAGATGTGTGTTGATCACAGTTAAAACTCTCTGAGCTCGAAACAGCAAGTATGGATAGGTGAGGAAACAAAAGACCAGCAGATGGCGCACATGGGTAAAGACAAACTCTCCTCTCCTCTCCCAGGTTTCGGTAAAGGAGTGAACGTTGTGAACTACGAGGGCGGCTCCTGGCACGAGTACTGCTTCAACTGTAAGAGATGCTCCCTCAGTCTGTCCAACAAGCCCTTTGTCATGAAGGGACGAGACATCCTCTGCTCCGACTGTGGAGACAAGTAGAGACGGACACACACCGTCTCACTGCAGTGAAAACATTGTCTTTTAGTTTTTGGTTGACTGTGTCGCAGACGTTTGCTTGTATCGTTTGAAATTCAGAAATCCATGCTTGTGCTTTAGATGATATGTACATTTGAAATACATTTCTTAAATCAGGAGGATTTCAATTGTATCTGCTTTTTAGCACAAAAAATCCTGCTTATATTAGTGACTTTAACGTCTTAAAATCTTGATCGATGACCAAAAACTGTTTTTTTAATAATCAAATTTGTATCTATATTTGTATCTTCTAAATACCAAGGGATTAATATGGTTATTGTGTTTTTTTTCTGAGTAAATGAACTTTTATGCACTTTTCTTAACTGTTTTTCCTCAAAGGAAAGATGACAAATAAATATAAAATTGAAATGCATTGAAATTGCATGCTTTGATGTGTTAATAATATGAAATAAACTTTATACAAAACAGAGTTCTAGATTGTTTTTTATTATACGTCCGCCTGACAACAGGCAGTGGCTGCAGACTTTGTGTTTTCAGGTTGTCCATCTGTCTTGTTCTTGTAAAGATGAAATCTCAACAGCGCCTTCAGGGAATTTCTTCAAATTCAGTACAAATGGTCACTAAGACTCAAAGTGGCCAATGGTCAAAGGTCAGGGTGGCCTCACTGTTTTTTGGCCTCTTGAACATAATGTAAGTCTCCGAATTTTGAGCAGTCAAAGATGAACTGATTACATTTCAGTGGCATATACAATATACATATGGAGACTGAAACAGCACTGGTTGGTTGAGCCAGTATTACATACTGTATATGAACCAGTTCCTTGTTGAAATGGGAAGTGTCGGCTTCATTGTAATGATATATCTTCCCCTATAAGAGAAATTGGGGCAACAGGCTTTTTCTGTTTGAAAATATTGATGGCATTTCTTTCTGCCCCCTGCTTTACAAACAGAGACTGGAGCCTTCCCAGTAAAGGTCAGTGTTTACGAGACTGGAGCAGTGATTTACACGTGCAGGTGGAGAGCAGTGTTTGCACAGAGCAGTGCATGTTTGACAAGAGTAATTACCTGTAGTTTTATGCTTTGTTTGGGAGTCAATAAAGTTTGGTTTTCAACTCTAATTTGATTGACTGGTAAGATGAGATTTTCTCTCCCTCTCGCTCTCTCTCTCTACATGTATTTACACACTGGTCTCAGCAGCAACACACTGGTTTCCACTGCACAAACGGTGGCACCATCTTTATTTGCAGAGGCGGGTTTGTGTAACTGGGAGAACTGGTCTTCAGTATCAGAAATCGCTGCTGCTGGGCCAGGAGGCATCCTCACATTTCTAATTTATTTGTAAGTTTATTATCTTTTTAATGCATGTGAGTATTTCTTCATTTCTTATTTTGATATATATATTTTGATGAAATAATAGTTAGCAAATGTTAAGGTTAGAACTCAAACTAATTTATTGAAGGGAGATTGTTACTTCAGTGTAAACAAGTATATAATTTTAAAACTTCAATAAATTCACTAATGAATAAAAAATGGCAACTTTTTTCCAGATTTCAGGATGGTTTTCGTTCAAAACCTCTTGAATGTATTTGTGAGTCTGTCTCTGCTGAGAATCTCTGCGTCTGCTGTGGAGCGAGGTAGGTGGGGGGGTCATAGTCACGGTTTAAACGAGAATTAATCAAAACAAAATTATCAAAATTATCCAACACAATATTTAAAACAAATATACACAAGAAAAATGTTTCTTTAAAGCGCTGGCAAGAAAAACGAATAAAAGTAAAAACTATTTTCTTATTCAGTGCAGTTAAATTTCTCTTTAATCCATCTTAATTTTTGTCATTGACTGTCAAATATTTGTGAAAGGTTTAACTTAAACTACATCACTAGCTCAAAATTGTTTATGTGCATGTTTGGCTTCAGTTTGATTATGATACGACTCTGGAAGTCTCTGTGATTTGGTTCAAATACGTACAATTTAATTTAACTAAGTTTGATGAATATTTTTTTATTTTAATATTTGATGAAATAAACAATAAACGCAACATCAGAGAGATGTGATAACAATATTCATTCCACAACCTCCTCCAGTACGTTATGTGCCTCATGTTAATGATTTACTGTGAGTTGTCTGTGCCTGGTGTCAGTGCCTCAGCTCAGTCTCTGGGGGAAGGTGGTGGACTTCAACACGGCGTTCAGCCACTGGAAGCTGAAGCCCCACGTTTCCATCCCCCCCCTGCAGCAGCTCACCGTCTGCCTCAGTCTGAAGTTTGAGGTAAAGACGGCGATGACGAGAGACATTTACTCTTCCGTCAGTTTTCTAAAGATAGATAGATAGATTACTTTATTCATCCCCGAAGGGAAATTAAGTCATCATAGCAGCCGGTATATTTGAATACAATAAAATACATTACAATAGAATAAAATAAAAAATATTGAGGTAGAAAGAATAAAAACAGAAACACAAGATAAATAGGTAGATAAGGTGCAGGGGCAAGATGATGGTAATAGTCCTGATGATATGATGGTAATGTTATTGTTAGACAGTATATAAAAATAGTACAGTATATATAGTATATAATATAACATAATATATATTTATATATGATAGTAATTATACCAATATAATAGCAGTATATAGTAATAATGGCAGCAACAGTATATATAATAATAAATAAATATAATAATAATAATATGTATAAATATGTGTATATAGACTTATATATACAAAGAATATATAAAATCAATTCATGAATCATGTTGTGTGTGTAATGAAATATATGTAGGTCCAGGTCACTTCAACATGGACCGCCTTCATGTACCGTCACCCCGACGTTCAGTATGCTGAGCTGGGCTTGGGGGGTCGGCCGGACCGTTTGGTGGTCTGGCTGTTTGGGAGAGAGTGGAAGAGTCCTCAGATAAAACTCAGTGTGTCTCAGTGGTATTCGCTGTGTCTCGCCTGGTCTCACACCAAAGACAAGCCTGCTCTTTACATCGATGGCCAAATGCTGGACATGACGGCAGGTGGGTTTTATTTGGTGTTGTAACATCTCATCTCGTTTCAACATTTTGTTTCAGGTTCTGTGCTAAGTTGAGTGCATCATACTCCCGTTCTCTCTTCTCCTCTCCCTCAGCTCACTCCAGCGACACCTGTCCCTCACCTCCTCCCTCCTGCCACGAACTGGCTCCCAATGGGACCCTCACTCTGGGTGTGTCGCACCTCCTGAACAATGGGATAATCCAGATCCTTCCGTTCACCGGCATGGTGGGAAAAGTGTCTCTGTTTCGACTGTGGCAGCGAGAGCGCAGCCAACAGGAGGTGACGTCTGTGAACTGTACAGACGGGGACGTGTTGAAGTGGGAGAGGGACAACTGGGACACTCTGATGGGACCAACGCTGTCCGACTCCAGCCTGCAGTGTGGTGAGAACGATACAGAATGTCCTCTACCATCTGGAAGTCAAACACAAATTAAATTAGCTTTACCACAGAAACAACATCTCCTCCCACAGTGTTTCTATGTCACTTAGTGGCAGATTCACTTCGGTGCAGTAAAAAAGTTTTAAAGTATTAACAGCTGCATTTTGCCCTGAGCTGTAGCATTAAACATTTACCATCCATCTTATTTGGATTTAAGTAGATAAGTAAATATAGAAGCCATTCACTGATCAATAATGGAAGCATTTAACTTAACCTCTTGGTTTTAATAAACTTACCTTTTAAGAACAACTGATTATGAAGTTTGCTTTGCTAAGCGAGGGAAAGGATCCTGAGCTATACAAGTTTTATATATTTATTCACGTCTGTAAAAGAGTCATATTTACAACTTAGAGAGGGAAATATATAAAATCAACTGAAAGTCAGTTTAGATCAAAACTAGAGGTACATCGATTTTTTACTTTTGAACCCATTTGAATACACAGCTCAGTATAAGGACATGTTCCTCATAGTTATATTGAAATATGACCAGGAGGAACAAGGCCTGGAAGAAGTGGCTCAACAATACATTTGTCTTTGTATCGACATTGATTCGTTGCAACTTTAACTTCTGCTTTTCCAGTTTTGTTTTACAGCAGAGCTCCATGTTTGAGTTTCCCAGAAGCCGCTGCTGTTTTCTTTAAATAAAAGAGAAATCATTAACTTAAATCAAAGGCAAAACTGGTTTATTTGTCATATGGTGCATTATTGCATTCTATGTTTTTCACGTTTACTTCACAGTGTCTTGTTCTCTTTGGTTGTTTGGCAGAGTGGTCTTGTTACGAAGTGAGACTGATGTTTGCTATCAACTGTTACGATGGGCTCAATACTGAGGTCTACACGGCCAGAGACATCGCACATCACTGGGTAAAAAACACACACAAAAACTACAAAGACATACACTAAGATAAAAATATAAAACAATAAAAAATTGACCAGAACATTATTATTCCTTTCACTTTGGAAAGGAAAGTTAGAGAATATGGGCCTGGTGCAGTTAATTATGAAAACAGTAGTGATATATATATATGTGTACTTTTTTTCAAGATGTGAAAACAGCAATAATAGAGTTTACAGCTACATTTACAGTTTTTTGCTAAATGTTAAGGTGTCATTATATGGACATTTTTGACAGTATAATACAATCCTAGAAATTAAGAACAAAACATGTTTCAATGCATATTAAACCTAGTACAATTAGAAACAATGTTTGATCATTTAAGAGGCTGTTGGTTTGGAAGTATTATTTTGACTTTGTTCACCGGCGGTAAATCTCTGTTTTCTGTTTATTGCCCTGCAGCTCAGAGACGTTCTGCCGGAGAGCATCTATTTACACAGAGTGTATGTGTTTGAAGTAAACAGGTAGGAGGAGCTTTGACTTTAAATAACACACAATTCGTATGAATGTCAACTGTATTTCATAGCAAATGACAGAGAAAGAAGGAACCGATGAGGCCATGAACAAGCCCTCATTGTCTCTGATCTCTCACACAGATCCAGCACAGAGGATGGACTTGTAAAAAAATCAGATGACAACATGCTGGTAAGGAAACACATCAGAGCCTGGCTGATAAATGAACACGGCCAATATTGATCAGCCAGTACCAGTAATACCAGAGTATTGCAGATGTAACTGTTTCAGTGTGTGTTGTCAATTCAGTAACAACTAAACTAATTCATCAACAGATACGTCAAAGTTAAGATTGTGCACCAGAGAACATCAGAGGGATTTAAATGCATCTTGATCACAATTCAACAATGCAATTTAAAGGATCTATATAAAAAATATTGACACGTGGTGCTCATGTCCATGTTTTAATTCTAGAAGTAAAAAAAGCAGTGCAGGGAAATAACATGTGTTTTGGTCTTCAGGTGCAGAAGATCCCCTTCAATATTACCAGCAAGAGGTAACGTGGTTCACTGCATTAGATCAGACACAGGATGCAAGATCAGTTTCAAGCTCAAAAGATGTTCTCTCAATATAATATATATCGACGAGCAAATGTAAAATCTAAATCATGTAAAACACATTTTTTTGTAGTTCATTCACACTTTTTTAGACTTAAATACATTTCCATATTTGGGCATGCTCTTCTGATCTGTAAAGAATAAATCAAAATCCGACTGTGATTCTACAGTGAGGCAGAGCAAGGTAAGAAATATATAAAGAAAATAAGAAATAAGACAATTACAAGTAAGAATAGAACAGAATAAAATAGATTAGAAATTGTTTTATTTTTGTTTTACTACAACATTAAATTACAATCCTAACAAATCAGCCAACAATTAAAGAGTGCAGGAAATTAACCAATATAAAAATATTATATAAAACAATATGTGCAGGTGTCACTTATGAAAACTGTGAGATGTCTCATTGTTGTTCTTACTTGGTTTGAGAAAAATAACCACCGCTATTGACCACCTTTAACCCTCTGTCCCCCCCCTGTAGGTTTAACTGTCTGGTTCATATAAGTGTGATTCCCAGCTTGGACGTGGCAGCTGTGCAAAATGAGATGTATGTGGATCTGCGGGTCCCCTACCAGCACCTCAGTGGTCTGCACGTGCAGGCTGAGGAGGACACCATACACACCACACCTGTTGGTAGGGCGGGGTTCTAACTGTGTGTGATGGCAGAAAAATTAATTTCTAGTTCACAACAGTATTTTTATCCTCTTTCCAGAAAAGTTCTCCACAGACACCACCATTCCCCCTGATGTGGTCCCAGTCGCCACCACCAGGGCTACGACCACAACAACAACTTTACCTCCGAACACCACACTTAAGACCACAACCACGCCACAGACCACCGGCACCAAAAGTACCTTGGCTAGTGCGGCCACTGAAGCCCTCGCCACAACAAGCCCGGCAATCATCTCCGGTCAATCTCCTCATCGACAGTCATATTCAAAACGTTGTGTGACGAATCCGTAAAACATGTTTATTTACCTTGTTTGTTTTGTGTCAAATCTTCTCTGCAGAGCTGTATTTTGACGTAAAGGTGAACGTGTCTATAACAGGAAACTGTGACGCCAAACAGATTCTTTCCACTTGGGTAAATGTCACAGTTCATCACATACTAATTATTTCTTACTAGATAAAAATGACTAGATAAACAGTATACTTTTTTTTTAATATGATACCTGTCATTACTCTATGGAATAAGTCCATCAATTCCAGACCTACGTCTGCCCCAGCGGGTTCACCTGCAGTTTCTGTGAAGTTTATTAAAAGCCTTCAACTTACAAAAAAAAAAAAAAAAAATTGAATACAATAAATACATAAATCTTGAGTTTCCCCCGACAAAAACAGGTGCTCTCTTACATAAAAATGTGTCTGACTCTTTACAGCTCGTCTCTTGTCTGCCTGACGACATGACAGTGCTCAACCTGCAGCTGCTCCCCAAAGCTCAAAGGTACCCTGGCAGCCACAGGATCATTGTCCACCTCTAGAAATATCAGAGATCTATATCTAAAAAACTTTGAATATACATTTTTGATGTTTCAGATATTATCCTGACCCACAGTCAAACCTCACTCCCTCTGATAGAGTAAGTCCACACTCTTCATTGTGACATGTCTTATATTTAACAACAAATTAATACTATTATTACAAGCACTGTAAAAACTGTAAGACTGACACTTTGGTTTTTTCCAACCATCAACTTATTAATATTTTCCAATTTCTATGCCACAGATTCAAACCTATTTAGTTTTTAAAAGCAGAAATGGAAAAGTTTTTCCTCCTGAAACCAAAGTCACTATTGTCGTTCTTTTTTCCTCAGATGTCCAAACGCAGAGTTTCCAGGTATGGATCATGAAGTTCTTCACCATTTCACTAAAATCTAATTTTAGCGAATATAACAGAATTATTACATGAGGTAGACACAATGTGCTCAACAGGCAAATTTGACGTTTTAAGGTCAAACGTGAAATATCTGGAAAACCTTTTCTGTGTTATTGTGTGGAATTTAATGTGTTTGTGTGTAAATTAATTATATTCTCTCTCACTGTCTGCAGAGAGAGTTGTGTTTTCCAGGTTCAGGTTATGATGTCGCCCTCAGACACACAGGAAATGGAGAAGCAGATACGAGACCTGCTGTTAATGCCTTATAACAATGGCTCCATCACTGTAGAGACCAAGGACGTAAAGATAAGCCGCATATGTGAGTGACAATTTACCAGTGATGGTATAAGTTCTGTTTAATTTAAATATATTCCAAACTCTATAGAAAAGAAAGAGGATAATTTTCTCCGTCTTCATCCCTTTCTCCATCTGTGGCGCTGCCTCAGTGATCTTGAAGTGCACTGCAGAAACCGTCCAGACTCTGAAAGGCGTGTTTGAGTGGCCGGCCACATCAGGAGGAGAGAATGCAACTCGGCCGTGCCCCAAAAACCTTCAGCACAACGCCACCCGGCACTGGTGAGAGCTCTGGCAGCTCTAAAAATGCTAATATATTTGCCTGGGAGGTGTTTGCTGTGTGTGAGGAAACAGTCAGAGGGAGTTGGTTAAAATGAACAATGCCCTGGTGGATTGAAACTAGTAGACAGGTGGTGTTAAGTGTTAGAAAATCTATTATTGAGCCAAAATACTTCATCACACAGTCACATTCTTATCTGGTCGGCAGAGATTTAACACATGAAGAAACACGGGCCGAGGTGAGTATTGATTACATCCGCTGGCACATATTCACACGCTGTGTTCAGGACTCTGTGTGTTGACTCACTGCGATGATGATTATTGATGGCTGCTCATCAGCCGGTGGAAGCTGTGCAGTAAAAGCATTAATCTGGAGGTTATTGACACTAATGAGAAGAGATGAGTGATAAATGATTCCTGGATCAAATACCTCACAGCTGTTCGTGTTTTTTTTTTATACAATGTCCGACTTATTTATCCTTTTTTAAGAAAGTAGCTGATGTATTTCCTCAGACAAAAAAGGTAGTAATGCAAAAGGCCCTATCCCCCCCGCCTGCTTGTGTGACAGTAAGCTGAGCCTCAGAACCCACTGGATCACCCCCGACCTGGAAGACTGTTCTCCAGTGGTGGAAACCATCCCTGATCTGGACCATGTCCAAGTCACCGTTGGTCAGTGTCTTATTCCTTAATTGTCATTGCAAGTTTCAAAATGTTGAATGAATGCATGTTTTAAAGATTAAAAAACATCCATAATGACATATTCATAATGCCCAAAAAACAAAGTGTGCAAAATCTATTGTGAGAAAAATTAATTGGACGCTATAAGCCTTACACCAATAAACCAGTATCTGCGTTTAATTTAGCTGATATGTACCAGTATGAAAACTTCCCTGAATTAAAAATGCAGAAAATATGTGAATTTATATTTACATTTCTCTTATATTTACTTTCTTAATTCCAGTTCAATACAATAGGTTGTGATAGTGTTCTCTCTGTATTCATAGAATAAAACAAAAAATGTTCATGGTTAAACTGTAAAATATTAAGCCTGAGTTACTTTTCTGAAGGGTTTGAAAGCAGCAACTTAAGAATCATCGCCAATTTTTTATATTTTATATCAATATACTAGAAATGTTTTACTCTCCAATATCGGAATCATCATCGCCCTTAACAATCCCCACCATACGAGCTCTAATTCAGGACAGATGTGTAATCCATCAGTATATATCTCCAGATCTACAAGTTCCCAAGTTGTATCATTTACCTCCAGACAATTCCCTGGACGTGGTGGAGATGATCAAGGATTTACTCCGCGACCACTCCACCCTCAGCTACCAGGAGCTGGTCACAGTCCTCAACAAGCTGGAGGACATAGTGAACCTGAGCGTGGTGACAACATGTCTCGGCCAAGCTCTGATCAACATCATCTCTGACATACTGGAGTCTGACAGCGACCTGCTTCCTTTCACCAACACGTAAGAAAGGGAAACAAAAGCACAACCTGAGGAACCTGCTCGACTTTTCCAGTTTGACCTCCTGTTCACTGACCTCGTCCCTGTCGTCCTCTGCAGGATCCTGAACATCACAGAGGCGGTGGGAGACAAGATGGTGGGCTACGCGGGCTTCTACACACTGGCCGCTCCAGCCATCGCCATCTCAGTGGTGGACGTAGATCCTGACCAGTTCGGCACTTTGACCTTCGGGGTGTTGTCGGATCGCATAGGGTCAACGCCTGAGGTCGGTAAATAAACAACAGATTTCAGAAATCTGTCAGGTTACACAAAAGCAGCGTGCTCATATATTTATTTTAAGTGAATATGGCAACTAAGACAATACAATCTTTTCATTCTTCCTGGCATTGGAAATTAGCCACTAGTTATATCTTTAATGTTTTTACACTTAAATCAATTTAGTTTGAGAAAACAAACAGAGTTTATATTAGCATTTAGAGAAGACACAATTTTAGGGTTGCAAGTGATGATTATTACTAAATTATTGTTATTATACCTGCTGATTATATTAAATGTACAATCGAATATAACAAACGAATTCTGCATTTTCTGTTATTTTAAAGTCTATAATAAGTAAGCATGAAGAATTTGTGGGATTTTTGCATGAAAAAAAGGCATAAACTAAGAAATGACTATCTCAAAATCAGCTGATATGTGGATACATCTGGTAGTCTGTCTTTAATAACTTGCACAATTCAAGTACATGGAAATATTCTGGATGTCTTATTTGAGACACATTTGTTTGATATATTGAAACTTTAAGATCTGAATGAGACTCTGACATCTAAGTTTGCGTAATGTTCGACCTTCCACTGACTACAGGCTCCTCAATAGGATTCAACAAATAATACTATATATTCAGCAGATGTTTATCAACCTAAAATTGGCAGAAGATCATAAGTCTTATTATATTTAAACTTTCTAACATTCAAACTCGTGTCACACAGTGTCTGCAGCAACGGAGTCTTGAGATGTAAAGAGTTAATAAAGTTTTCTTGTTGTAGATTTTTATCAACAGGTGTCCCTCTAGCAGCACGGTGGCCTTCATCTCCCTGCCGCCGGTCCTGCAGCACAGTTTCCCACAAGGTGACCAGAACCATAGCCCACCGCGAGTCCAGTTTCAGTTCTACGGTTTACCCATGCTCTTCAAGGTACAAGTCCTATTCCGAGATACCACATGTGCTGCATTTCAACAAAAAGCACTTCTTTATAAATACCTTCAAGCCTCCTGTTACTTTCAGAGCAGCGAAAAGGATCGGACCCTCAACTCCTTTGTGGTGTCGGCCAGCGTGACCAACACCAGCTCCCCCATCAAAGACCTGGATGAAGAAGTCCGAGTCACGCTCCATCATCTTATACCCACAACAGTAGGATCAGCTGACCTTTGAAAATACGAAATGTGGTCGATCACTGAGCAGAGCTACAGCTTCTCACGTTTCTGCCGATAAATGAACAACCAAAGCATTTCCTTTTTATCCGTTTACAGGTTCACGACGACGTAAAGTGCGTTTACTGGAACTTCAATAAAAACGGTGGGTGTAAATCATTTTTCTCACATTTTAATAGATGCTGTTGGAGGGCGTGATTCTAAATCTTTGTCTCGTTGCCTAGACGGACACGGAGGCTGGGACGATTACGGCTGCAGAAAATACAACAGCAGCTCCGAATACACAACGTGTCTGTGTGATCATCTCACACACTTCGGAGTACTCCTGGTACAAACTATATAACCACTGTATTTACTGTTTCCTGGAGAGTAAACCTGCATTTAAACCTCTTGGTAACAGTGAGTCTGGTTGTAAAGGACAAATTGAAGTAGTAAAAGCAATTCACCAGCAGAGGGCGTTCAAAGCACAATAAATTAAATGAAAACCTATGAAGCAAAGTGCGACAAATTCACTTAATCTTTAACTGGACTATAGTAGTTCCTGGCCCTCTTTTATATTTTCTCTCCCTGTCTTCACAAATTTTAAAGACACAATAATTCAAATTTAAGCATAATGCCAGTACAATGAATCAATAATGGTTGATTATTAATTGTCATGTGATGATAATTTATCTTTTGAGCCTGTTCAGCACTTGAGTCGACTGTGGTTGTTTTGTATGTGATTTTCAAATAACTTCAGCTCCATACACTATAGGGAATTTTTGTGTTCTGCCTCCCTGTATCTAATCAATGCTTGATTTATCAAAATTAAGCAAACAGGTAAATAACAATCATAGAGCCTCCGTACAATGAGGATCTCTCATACACTGTGACCTCACAACACGCATTTTTGGACACAAGTCAACAATAAGTCATGCACTTGGGAACTTGAACATTAGTTTATGTGCTCCAGAGCCTCAAACTATAATATAAAATAAACTGTAATAAAACGTTATTAGACAACATTAGAGCTGTCTGGCACAGAGGGATACAATCTCTCTCTAGACACAAGCAATATTCGTTTGTGAATTTAATAGATTTTTTGTTGGGATTTATTAACAATAGGGGAAATATAGCATCACTAAACCTTTCCTTGGAGCTATGTTGTCACTCATTTGTACACTGTTGTTTTCGGGAGCAGTTCATTTTAGATTTATGTGTTTCACTGAGAGATAGGAAAGATCTTTATGCTGGTTTGTGCTTGAGCGTAGTGACAGGAGCAGTTGCTTTTATTACACCACTTGCAAAGTGGGTTGTCGTTGGATAGTTATTGGTGGCACGTTGGGAAATAAGTAAAAACCCACTCATGCTAAATGTGTGTAGGATGTCTCTCGGACTCCACTGGACCCGGCTAACGAGCAGATCCTGACCATTATCACCTATGTCGGCTGTGGAGTCTCATCGCTGTTCTTGGGGATCACTGTTCTCACCTACACAGTTTTTGAGTAAGTGTCCAACTGATAATCTGCTGGTGGGATGCTGCACAGTTCACACTATATATTCCTCTCCTAGAATTTATTATCATTTCAACTCCTTATACACATATTAACATAGGAACTCGATGCCGGAGGCGTTTGCTGGCCTCCCACACCCCCCCCAAGATAGCTGCAAACCTATGAAACTGCATTTTATAGATGCTTTCCACTTGTCATACACCGACAGTGTCGACTTCACTGACTGGACTTAGGAAAAATACAGGATTAATGTTGTGTTCATGACTTATTTCTGCAGCCATTAAAAAATCTGTTATTGCAGGTTTAATTAGGTACAAACTGTTGTGGCTAATATATGATTATCTCTATTTTACACTGTCTGGGTTTTACCTTTCATGGTCCGCCTGTGTTTCTGCCTCAGGAAGCTTCGTCGAGACTACCCATCTCAGATCCTTATCAACCTCTGCCTGGCGCTGCTGGGCTTGAACCTGGTGTTCCTGGTCAACTCCTGGTTGTCCTCTTGGGGTCTGCGTGCCCTCTGTGTCACTGCAGCCGCCGCGCTGCACTACTTCCTCCTGGCCTCATTCACCTGGATGGGGTTAGAAGCCGTCAACATGTACTTCGCCCTCGTCAAAGTCTTCAACGTCTACGTGCCCTCGTACATCCTCAAGTTCTGTGCCGTGGGATGGGGTGAGTTGTGGGATCAGCTGTTTGTACTTTTGATGCTAAGTGAAAGCAGATAATTGTAATGGATATGGTTCCTCAGGCTGTGATGTTGTACACTCTTCCTCCAGGGCTTCCTATGGTGATCTGCATCCTGGTGCTCGTCCTGAACAGAGAGGCCTACGGCAGTCAGCTCTACACCGACACTCAGCCCAGATTAGACATACTAGACCAATCTGACGACTTGTGAGTAATTCATTTACAATCATCCACTTTCAATGTCTCAAATCCTCTTTGAAACACAAGGGCTTCAATCAGATTTTAAAATTGAATAACCTTCTGCACTGGTTGGTATTGCAGAGTGAAATTAAAAACTTCACTTACTTTGGTGACTTTTTCCGGTTTAATAAAACTACAATGTTTTAATGTTTTGAGGATGGAGCAGGTGTAACTTTAAGATATTTTATATTAAAAATGTAGAAAAAACATATCTGACCTAAATTACTGTTAGATTTAAGTATTAGACTTCAAAGTCTTACATGTTAGGACAGAAACATTGAGCTCACAGACAACTACACGTGTTGCTTTACTACATATGAGGCTATGTTACTTGTTATTATTCATTTAATTTTGTCAAGCGTCATGCAATTTATGGTTCAAGCAAATACCCAATAATAATCCAAAAGCAATTAACCCTTTTAAACGCTATCTTTTTCAGCATATTTAGTTTTTTTTTAATTACATTTGATGTTGAGTCTTGGTGATTTTTTCCCCTTAGATAGAAGCCACGTGTAAGTGTAAAGTTCCCTGGCTGTTATTTTTATTTCTGCAGAAGTCATCTTTACATGTCTTATTAATCCGTTTTCCCACTCGACCCTTGGGTCTTCAGCTGTTGGCTGCAGGACAATGTGACATTTTACGTGTCCGTGGTCGCCTTCGCAGTGCTGATCTTTCTCTTCAACACTGCGGTAAAATAACTTTTCTTCAGTTCATATATAGGTTTATAAAATTGAAACACTGAATGCATGACATTCTCATACATTTGTATCAGTTGGACACTTAATTCTTCCACTTTAAAAGAATGTATTATCATGAACTTTAATATTAAAATAGATCAGGCTTTGTAGCTTATGTAGCCTGGAATCTACAACCTTATCTGACATCCCTTGTTTTTAAACCCATCCATGATCATTTCTCTGTAATTTATCTCCTCTAAAACATTTATTTTTTCATTGTTTAGGTTTTTGTGGTGGTTTTGATCCAGATCCGCCACATGCGAGCCAACAGCCCGGCTGGGATCCGCAGTGGGCTGATGCACGACCTGAAGGGAGTCGCCAGTCTCACCTTGTTGCTCGGACTCACGTGGACAATTGGCTTTGGTACCTGGGGGCCGGCCAGAATAGTTATGCTGTACCTGTTCTCTGGACTCAACACCCTGCAAGGTCCAGTTACTGAAAGCTGAGAGGGAACAGGCCTTGAAACTGATTAGTTCTTAAGTGGCGTTTTCTAGATTTTGCAATTGCATTAGCCTGACACTAGGTCTGTATATAAAGATAGATGATACAACAGCTCTCCAAAATGAAGGCAAAGCACTTGATCATCCCCTAGTGGTTGGCTGCAGTATAGGTCATAGACCCTGCCTTGTCAATTTTATTGGATTGATAAAAGTAAAAGGCAAATTACACATCAAATACATTTCCCCCAAAGATGGTTTCTGCCATTTTAGGTCGTTCTTATCACGCTGATGTTTGTGCAACTGTAAAATTTTCTGTTAAGATTTGGGGTGAAAATGTTTGACAGCTGAGACGGACGATTGGTCGGTTAGGGTCATCAGTGCAACACCATCACTGCAGGATGGATACTGGGAGGAAGTGGAGCTGAGTTGTCCATCTTTATATTCAGTCCAACCCGGACACCAGCGGCTGCCTCAGGGTGTTTATGCAAGTCTGTCAGGTGGAGTGCCAGAGTCTGACTTCTTGTCAAACCATTCACTCTTTATCCACATCAGGGTTTGGCACAACTATGACACAGTTATTATGATAATGTCCGACCTCACAGACGTAGACCTCCTCATGAACAGTAGGCCTGACAGGAAACAGGAAAATTGGTCAAATTAGATTACATGAGCAAATCTTAGCTTTCTCCTGCTGCTTCCCTTCGTGCATGAGGCCCATTGTGAGTGCTCCTGTGTGTTTATTTACTGAGTCGAGGTTTGTTAACCACTCATGCATTTTTCCTGAATATCCCACTTCACATTCACTGTTCAAAAGAACTCAGGATGAAAAAGGAATCACACACAAGCTCAGTGATGCAACTCTTTCACAACTGTCTCTGGTACTTTTATGTTTTATCTGATGCAACCAAACCCCTCCACTGTTTACCTTCTTCAAGGGCAAATCAACATTATCTGCCGAAGGAGAAGAACTGAGCCATCCACCAGGAATTAAATCTAGTCCAGCACAATTTATGTCTTCCCTTTTGTTTATATTCCAGGACTTTTCATCTTCTTCTTCCACTGTCTGATGAAGGAGAACGTCAGGAAACAGTGGAGGATTCACCTCTGCTTCGGACGCTTTCGACTGGAGGAGTGTTCCGGTACGACAGCCACACACAGCGTTATGCAACATTCCCAACCAGAACATGCATCTGATCAATTAACTGGCACTATCGGAAGATTCAGTAATGAACAGCAGCTTTCACTCTGTTGTGTCGTTGGGGTCAACTAGCGAGGGAAACGCTGAGTTTGATTTGTGTTACTTGCATTTTTGCCATCCAGAGTGGAGCCACTCGGCCTCGGCTGGAGTTGTGGCCAAACCCAACTCAAATCCTCCGAGAGCATCGGTGCCGTCGGTCCACTCAGTCAAGTCCAGCTCCACGGAAAGCACGTCCGCTTCCTCCGACTCCAGCCAGAGGGACTCGTCCTGCAAGAGGCCGAATCTAGGTGAGATAAGCAGCACACAATCCTCTATAAATCCATAACCATGAGTCTGTCAACACTATCATTTCAGTTAATGAAAAAAAAAGAAGATAATCCACGATTAATTAAAAGTTCAACGATAATGAAAATTTAAGACGGACGGAACAAAAGCAAGGAAGGATCGTGAAATGTGTTTTGAGAAATAACAAGCAAAGGTTTCAGCTTCAATTATCATCCTTAATGAGTTCTTCAAAAACCATTTTCTGTGACATATTCTTCTCATGACATTATACTCGTTATCAACTCCTTAATCCTCATCTATTGTGAGACAATTAAAGCTGCAATTAAAAGGTATAATTCATCCTATTGTGATTCAGCCTCCTTGTGAGAAGATCACAGATGTAGTCAGACATCAGTCCCTCAGCTGCGAGTCACAGTGAATGTCACTGCATACATTAATGGGAACGCACCAACGTCGAATAATTACACAAAAGCCTTTGTAATTAATCCAGTTCAAACAAAACTGACATTATATAACTGCCATTTCTTACAGGTTTACCTCACTATCTCTGATAGCTAACCTTTCATTTAACCCAGAGGATATGTGAGAGGATAAATGAAATATAGCAGCTCCAATTATTCAGATATTTAATTACCTTTCAGGCCTTTTTGTGAATTCCCTGATTCTTCCTCGAGCCCAGAGAAGCCCGGCTCGGGCAGGAGGCCCCGCTGCTCAGAGGGAGATGAACCCGAAACCTGGCTGGAGGAATCACCTGCTCGACCAGCAAGAGCAAAGATGAATCACACATTTACACGTCGACATGCAAATTACTGCAACTACCAAAAAAACCCCAGCAGCTTAAACTCAGAGATGTGTAATCAGTGTAGATACATTTTGCCAAAAAGCACCATTGCATTCCACCTTCATTGGATCATTTTACAATACTATTCTACAGTTTTTTTTGTTTTTTGCTAAATATTATAAAAGAGCCTATAATTATGAAGACATGAGTGGTTGCATCAATTCCAAGGAGGAGTTGGTTGCCAAGCAACTGGTGAGTGGAGCCATGGTGACAATGAACCCAGTCTGGAAGAAAAAAAATAAAAACACACCAAATTTGGAATTCAAGATGACGCGAATCTCCCTGTGTTCCTTCCTCTATTGTACTACGTATTCACATTAAACTAAATAACTATGCTACAATCATACAGCAATTTGATGAAATGATTGTAATGCCATTTTTGTGAATTGTGTGTGTGAGTTTACTCTGTCCAAGTCTCTGTGATAAACATGTAATGGTCTAAAATTTGTCATTTTGTAATTTATGTTCATTCAGAAGATTGAACTTTGAACTTATCTGTGGTTCTTCAGCTGCGTATTTGAAATCCTGACCCACATTAAATCCTCACAAAAAAAAATTATTCACTAAATTGTAAAACACAAAATATTTACCTTTTCATAATGGCCTCGTTCAGCACCTTAACACAACTTGCTGTGTTGTTGACCTTTTGGCTACACAACGACACGGTGAAAATGTCGCTCAGTCCTGTTTGACAGGGACGAGGACAATGTTTCCTGAAGCTTTAGCCCAGAAGCTGCATGTTTCCACCCACAACTCATTCAAACGGACTACTTCACTGTGGTGCGGTAAGGTCCAGTTTATTTTTCACACCTACACAAACAGAAAACAACACCAACGCTATACATGCAAATAAATATCAAATTACTTTAAAGGATGTTTTGTTCACAGAACAACATTGAACAAAATCTCAAAAGGAACTTGGACAAACTTTTACATGGCAATTTTCTGGAAGAAGAAAGAAAGAAAAAAAAAAAAGAGTTCAAGCATGAAAGCAATCCACCAACTCTTTTGAATTCAACGGACCTACGTTGATGTTTACAAACTGTTGCTTGACCAGAAGTTTGACCGTCTGGTAGACTTCAGCTTCCACCTATAAGAGAGCGAACAAGCCATTAACAACTGCAGGAAGCACTGCAAGTTCACCACGGTCTGATGAGCTCTATGTGATAATGTAAAGCCGACACACACCTTGACGCTGTGGTAGGTGGGAAGCTCCAGCAGATAGCTGTGCCCGCTCAGCTCTGCAACTCGGAGGAAGTAATTGTAGAAGGCTCTCTTGCAGAGTCTGCTGGAAAAGCCAGGCCCACTAATAAAGGGAGAGCTGGGAAATAAGAAAAATATGAATCACGATAGTTGCGAGGGTCTTGGTGGATCACCCTTTGAGTATTAACACGCAAGAAACTGTAAATATAAATGTGGGTTTATTTCTCCACTGCTCTCAGTGATGTTAGGTCCTTTTATGTACTTGTTCTAAATAATGATTCCACATCCAATGCTATTGAGGCTTAGCTGTGCTGAACATAAAAATGATCTTGGCTTTGTAATAGTAAAACTAAAAATCAGGTACATCAGGATTTCCCTAAGACTTTGCTATTGCTGCAAACGCACTCCCCACGGTGAACCCTGGTAAGGGGCCCTGGGGAGTGGAGTAGTGGTGTGACAAAAACAGTTCTATAGGTAAAGACTAAGTCTAAGGGTGTTATTAAGTGTAACAGCAGACAGAAGCTGGCATTAGCAGATGGCTGTCCAGGGTGACCGATGTCCAAATATTTCATGGTCTGTTATTTAATCACTACACCTTCTCCACCACCAGTTTCCAAATCCTACTCAAAACATCCTTTATTAATTTTTATTACCAACATATTTTCCACATTAATAATTATTTTTAGTGGTATTCAAGAGAGGTGGGTGCAAGCCACATTTTTAGCAAACTATTCATTGCTTCATAGTTGAAAAAACAAAGCTGAAAGAAGTGAGGAATAATTGGACGACTGCTTCTAACCTCACTTAATTAAACAAGTTTCATGCTCTAATGTTTTTCTGTAGGTGTTCTTGCGCCGCTTCTCATCTATTTTCCCTTTACACGCTACAAAACCTCAAACTGACACTTTAACCCACAGTGTCGCTTAAAAAAAAGAACAGGTGAGGCTGCAGGACAGAGGCTGAAATGTGCAGCTGTGAGCGCCGAGCAGGATCTCTATTCTATTTTTGGCTGTAATCTCCACTCAAGGACAACACATCCTCCAGTGAGATCTGCATCTGTGTCACACTCTAGTGACTGGACATCAGGGGTTGTCTGCAGCTCCAAAGCCAAGAGATGGCAAGAGCTGGAGACCTCACTGATCTGACAAACAAAGTGCAGCGGGCTCTGCAAGCACTTCTGCGGTATCCGTGGATCTGGCTAAAGGAGTGTGGATGAGGTAAGGTACAGTCAGGTCAAGACTCTATGCAAGGGGACAACAGGACATTACACTGGTCCTACATTTTAGATGCAGACAACTTCCTGCACATGTTATCCACTTCCTAAGGTAACCATCTTCTAAATGACATGCACTTTTCTGAAAGACGGTGTGCAGATGTACTCTATGAAAGATCTACAACTTACCCATCAACAATGTAGCCCTTGCTACTGTCCAGAACTTCAATATCCTTGTCGCCAAGGCACCAGTTGATGCTGAGGTTCTGTGAGGAGGTCACACCAGGCCCCACGTAGTCGCCACAGAGGCAGACCATCTTGTGTTTCTTGTAGGATGGCGGAAGAAACTCTTCCCATCCATCACCATCCACGTCGGTGACATCAGACCCCTCGACATTAACGAGCTTCTGGCCCCCTTAAATCAACACAAATTTCAGTTTTTTTCCTTAAATATTTAAGGGGTTTACATGGACACAGGTGATAGACATTAACTCAATCTGAACAACAATTAGTAAACTGTCGATAGTTGAGTTACGTTTAAGGCAACCTTTAGTTAACTTTATTACAATTGGATTTAAAGGGAGAGCTAAGACACTATTTAGCCATTTTTTGAATTAGACGAAAAGATGGAAACCACTCATGTCTGTCCACATGTTTAACGAAGTTGTAACATCTACCAGATTTCGTGGCTTGGAGCAGGAACCTGCGTCAAGATGTACACTTTAATAAGCCAACTCTTAAGGCAAGAAAGAAAATAAAAATTATTCCAAAAATGCTGATCAATAGCTTTGAGGCTTTTTACCTAGCACCATGCTGGTGATGTAGAGTGGCTGAATGAAGTGGCTCAGTAATGCACCCTGAACCCCAGTGAAAGACCAGCGACACAGCTTGTCACTACCGGACATGCAGCAGACTTTAGCTCCCCAGAAACTCGGTTCAAGGTAGGCTATAGGGACCAGCTGGCCCTTGGCGTGATACAGCAGCTTCATTGCTGTCCAAGAGTGTTTCACAGAGCCCCTGAGCAGAACATGACATTGTATATTATAAGTTTATAAGATCCATTTACTCTTTCGGCCAAGGTAAACATATACCATGACGATAGGAATGAATACATCAAAAACACAATTTAATGTACAGTTCTTATCAATTAAAGTAAGTTCTGTACTTGAAGCAAAAGTCCTTAGCGGATCCTTCAGGACACTGATTGGTGTAGAGGTGCAGGCTGATCTTGGGTTTGAGCTGAAGCTGATGGCTTTCTGCACTGCTATCAAAAATACACTTCTCCTTGGCATTTGGATCAGCATCAAAGAAGAGCAGAAGCTGTTTGTACAGAAACCTGAGCACAAATCCCAACTTGAGCCACACCAGCATTTCCAAGAAAGTCAGCCTACTTTAATATGTAAGGTAAACACATGTCATGACTTCATCATTAATATCAATGACAAAAATGCATCACAAATTTATTAGCAGTTAATGTTAAGATTTCATAAATTAGAAATTGGGCATTTCCTGTTCCAGCAATTCAAAGATTCAGTCAGGTTTACGGCGCTTGCACACGTTCAATTTGAAATAAAACAATGAAATACTACTTTTGACTGTATAACGACTTTAAATAAGGTAAATAATTCATATTGGGAGTTTGTACCTTAGGAGAGCCCGCCTGGCGATGATGATGGCGTTGCAGTCATGGACCATCGTCCCATTGTAGCGAAGCTGCTGGTTGCAGCCTGAACCTCCATCCCCCAATGCCACCACCTTGTAATGCTCACAGAGTTGACCTGAAGTATCCAACACTTCTGTAGAAGAGACATAACTATTTCACATTCAGTGTTTCATTACCTTTTGCCTTTAGTTCATATTTGAGATGCGACATGGAGACGTGTGAAGGGCATTTAACTCAGGTGAGGTGAGCAACAGAAACAAGCAGTGACATGTCGAACAAAAGTCTGGATTGAACATAGCAGACCTACAAGCAAGCAAGAGTGAAATATCATTTATATGCTATCCTCATCCGTCTCCACTCAAACTGCCCTCTGACTGAAAACTCACAATGAATCAGGGTTTCTTGAATAACAAGAGAGAAATTAACTGTCTGCAGCTTCATATGAAAGAAAATAGCTGTCTTAACGTGTGATATCCCACAATTGACCATGAAATGTCTTTTTTTCATGCTTGGAAAGATTCATGATGAGCACTAGAATGCAAAATGATCATGTCTAGCCGTTTAAAATGCTACTGCGATAACGACCTCTCCTTGGTACGGGCTCTGTTTGTGAATTTCTAGACACTAAAAGATTTAGTCTTTTGTTCTCTATTGCAGTGCAGAGATACGGGGATTATGGATTAAAAAAAGGTGTACAATGAGCTTACCCCTTATCAAAACAAATGCCGCCATGTTGCTCTTGGAGTCGTGGAATTCAGGAAACATCTTCAGGAGGCTGTCAAACTTCTCACTACTTATTGCTGCCATGTGTTTCTTGTGCCACTCACTCTGCCAGACTGTAAGAAAAGCAGTGGGGAGTTTTTTCTACTTTGGTGTGACCAGGACAGAGTAGAGTTACTAGTCCAGATGACAGTGTTTGACTGTGGCTTTGAGGTAAGAGCGAGCAGTTCTTCAATCAGCTTCAGTAGCAGCAGACAGTTGAACAGGCAGGGTTTGTGTGAAAGATTGGTAAAACCAGAACTTCTACAGTACTACGTTGATACAAATTCATGATGTTTGAAGCAATGGCGATTCACATATCCAGACTAGAATGAGATATTGAATGCTGATATCTACTGCACCTTCAGGCTTTGTGCTATTGTCTTCAATCTCTAAGTCCTTGATCTGGTCGTGGATGTTCTCTTCATCCAGGGTTATGCTTTCACCAGGTGACACACCAGGGAGAGAGAAGACGGTTGCCTCATCATCTGAGTCTTCATCCTTAAAACACAACAAATAAACGTGTTAATTTAAAGCGTGTGAAGACACAGCCCATGGAAACATACTGTTGGGAGCTGAGAAATGATGGGCTGTGTAATCTGAGACTGAGAATGTATTTCTGTTGTTCGCAGCTCAGATGACAAGGTGGGTGGCTGCAGATGGTTTTCAAGCCCTCCAGGAATGGCATCATAAACGTGTACTGTGCCAGTAATCTGCCGTTAATCATCACAGATGTTGAGAGATTTCACTTTGATTTGATGTCATCTCATTTATCTTTAAATCATCACAGGTTTTGAGTGAAGGACACCTTCTGTGTAGAGCACACAATTACATACGCTATATGTTTATTAGGTTTTCATCCTCAAACATCAGCTACTGGAGATGACAAGCTGACAGAGTGACAGCTGCTGTCAGACTGTCATTTTTAAAATCTAATTTGTAGTTGAAAGTCTCAGGGAAGCAAAAACATCCATCCATCAATAATCTATAGTGCTTATACTTTGAGGGTGGCAGGGGGCTGGAGCTTATCCCTCCTGACATATGGTGAGAGGTGGGGATACACCCCGGACAGGTCGCCAGAGTATCACAGGGCTGACATACAGAGACAAACAACCATTCCCACCTAGACACACACCTACGGGTAATTTAGACAATCCAATTAACCTAACCTGCATGACTTTGGACTGTAGGAGGAAGCTGGAGAACCCGGAGAAGACGCAGGCATGGGGGGACACATGCAAACTCTATACAGAAAGGCCCTGGACATTAAACAATAACCCCTTCCCTTTGTTGGATATAAAACAGCAAATAAAGTTGTGGAAATTCACTCTTTCCATTTATTTACCTCATCTCCCAACTGGAGGTCAAAGGAAACAAGTTTATCTTTGGGTTTGGGGGCGGAAGTCCTCTCCATTCTGAGTCTGTCACTTCCTTTAGAAAGTAGCACCTCTTCCGCTTGGTCATGGTCTTCAGAGGCGTGTGCATCTTTCTGAGGGCTCAATTATCACAACATCACCACCGTAGCTCAACATTAAATAAGATGTCAAATTAAACATTCAAGCATTTCTAATCAAGAGTGGCTGCAACATTTCCCCACACATTTGGAAAGAACGTCTAGATGAAAAGTGCCCAGTAGAAAGTAGGGCTGCAACTAACGACTATTCTGATAGTCGATTAGTCACCGATTATTGAAACGATTAATCGACTAATCGGATTATGAATGACACAAATTCTCAATTGCTCTTATTTAGCAAGCAGCTTTTAAATTTAGCTTGAGGTTGTTCGAGGCATGTGATGACTGAAAATAAAGGCAATAAATATTGATACTTCATTAAAAAAAAATGTCTTTTAATAAACTTTGTTTCATATAAGGGTACTGTTGACACAAAAGCAAAGACAAATCAAGTTTTTGTCCATTTAAAAGCAAGGACAGGCAAAGTGCTAATAAAACAAATAAATTAAAAATCAAGTATTCATTTTTCCTGTTAACAAAAATGACAGGGAAAGTAACAGCAATAAAAACATCAACAAACGAAACTACAGTCTTCTTCTGACTAACTAATTGTGATTAAAACAAGACGTTTGTCAGGCAATAGGATAACATAACGCTTTTAAACTCGTTAATAAAAAGTTTAAACCATATTTTTTTAATGGATGCTAGAATCCTGCGCGCAGATATATACGTGTATATATAACATCTGACAGAGGCGGGTCCGCATCGTCTCCGTTACGAAGTCACACGTGCCTCCTCCTCCTCACATGCGCGTGTCCTGCTTCCATGGAGAGCAGGTCCGCCGCACAAATACTGCAGGTAGATTTTCTCGGGCCATGTTAAGAGTGTAGTTCTCCCGAACTTTTTACTTTCTGGTGCGCGACTGCGCGCGGCAGCGGACGCCGACATTGGTCCATGTTTCGTCGCTATTGCACATGCGCGACTTTCAGAGATAGGAAGGAAGCGAGATGGCTCACTCCTCAGGTACTTCCATCAGCACCTCCGGTAAAACGACGTTTAGTTCCGCTGCGCGGCACGAGAAACACGTGCTATGACGTCACCAACGAATCATCGACGGGTAAATTCGTCGGCGACTATTTTGGTCATCGATTTTTGTCGACGACGTCGACTAATCGTTGCACCCCTAGTAGAAAGCGAGCATATGGTTTTTAGGTTGAGACTCTGGAGCATGGCACTCTTCAGAGGCTCAACAGCCAATTAATCATTGTCTGTACCTGAAACCAAACACATGAAGGTTGTCACAACCAAATGAGCCACTGGGATGTCCACAGTCCTGGAACTGTGGGTGCACTCATTAATGAGTTCCAGTAACTGACAGTGTGAGGACGGACTCGCTCTGAAACCTCAGTAACAAGCAGTTTTTATTGAAACAATAAAAGACAACTCCTGTTAAAAGAGCAGCTACTGCTTGGTTTTATTGGCCTGAGCTTTATAGTGCACTGCTAATGATTTTTCGCTGAAGTGACACCGATAATGTTTAAGTCTGTACCATTGGGAGAGAGGATAGTGACAGTTCATTTGAAATGTTTGAAGAAAGGATTAGAAGGTCCCCGCTGTGATGTGCTGAACAATTTCTTTCGATTATGAGACCAGGAGGGTTCAAGGAACACATTTCTTATCCAAATGTACAATTATCGTTAAGCTGGTTGTTTTTGCAGAGATACTGTAAACGGCATTCAACAAATTGTTCATGTTACCTCAGCTGAGAAGCACCGCTGTAAACTGGTAGATCAAACTGGGAGCTTGACTGAACGACTGGCTGAGACTGAAACCTGGCAGCAACTCTTCTTGGCCTGGAATTAAATGCTTCTCGGTCCTCCATGATCTTCAAGCAACCTGTAGATAAATGAATGATAACATAATGGTGGTGGTTTATTTTTCATTGTGTCAATAAAATCCACTGTTCAATACTATCCCATTTTTAAGAGTCACTTAAATTTCAGGTGGCCAAACAAACACACAAATGATTAGGATGGGAAAAGTAATCACATGTATTATCTGGCAATCCTAACAGGTCAGACATCAAACAGGATGAGTATCACGTTGTAGAATGAAACATATTTAGGAGGCTTAAATTAAATATTGACATTATCCAAAAAAAATATATACAATTTAATAAAATAATGTCAATTGAAATGTCTTTTTAAAAATGTTCCCCAAAATTGTGGAAATATCTCACATATTGAGGTCAGCATTACTTTCTTTTAAATCTCTTAATGCATTTAAATAATGTCTAAAATTTACTTTTAATGTGATTTAAATTTAGTAACTTCTGCTTTAAGGACTAATAATAGGAATTTCTAATTATTTGCTAAGAAAAACGCCTTATAAGTAAAGTTGTTATAAGAGTATTAATTATAGACAGTTTGAGAGGAAAAAATACATTTAAAAATGTCATCTTGCATACGCAGTATTATTTCATCTAAGGCCAAATGATTAAACCATTAAAACGAAGACAAGTGACTCATTAGCAAAACCAAACATTAATTGTAGTCCCACACTTTGACCTGGTTGCCACTGAACACAACACCTGTTGCTAACCCCCAGAGTGACTCAGCTAATGGAGGCTAACCAATTAACACTTGCTAACACTTGCTAACACCTGATTCCTCGGTGCCAGGACTCATACAAGAGTGAACAGATAAATGAAACACGTCAGCAAACTAATGTCCACCTGGCTTATGGACGTTTCACCGTTAAAACACTAAAGAAAGCTTTGCTAATGCTACTTTAGTTAGCAGCTTCCTTTTCTAAGCTAACGTTAGCATGTTGTTGCTAGCACAGAAAACAGTGTCCAGAGCAGTTCCTCGGGGGAAAAACAAAACGCTGAACCGTTTCCCTGCGACTCGAGTTTGAGGTGAAACAGTTTTTAACTTTGAACAAATAAATGGCAGCTTCATGGAGTTTAAAAGTTTACCTTCAGTGTCTGGACCATATACAGTCTATGGTCTGGACCTCCTTCCACCCTGGAGAACAGGAGGTGGTGGTGACGTCACTGTGGTGTCCTGCAGCTGCCTGAACCCACAGCCACACAGAGCAGGTGTATATAGATGGTAAAGATGTGTAATATTCATATGCTGGTGCAAATTGTGTATTTATTATTAAAAACATGTGCCCTTAAGTCAAAATTGCTGAACATTTTTTTTTTCTTCATATCAGTCGATGTCAATAATCATCACGATAAATGTTGCATCCGTATTTCTTTCAGGTGTAGATAATATTTTTGCTCCTGGGTGGTTATTAAATGTTTCTCTATGGACACAGAATGACATTGATTTTACAGATCTGAGGTAGATCGATTACAAGTTTTACCACCTTGAGCAGAGCATAAACAATATATTGATATATATTGATCCTTTTGTTAAATCCCTGTTATATTCTTATACTTAAAATATTGTATATTAGCACATTCTTTACAGTGACAGCTTTGTAGTAGATCTGGTGGCTAGATTTTCATGTTAATGCAGTGAACCTATATTGCTATCTTACTGAGCATTGCATATGTCTTCTGTGATTGTTGAGATTCTGAATCATATTTACTGACGAGTTGGTTTTCAACATACAAGTGATTTGCCTTGGTGCACAACAAACGTATATATTAAGTGAAAAATAAGGGGAACATAAAGGAAATTAAAAAGCAAGTGCTTTGAGCACAAGGACAAAGATAAAGGCAGGAATATAAAGTACAAGAGCTATAAGTGATAAAAGTGACTGCACGTGAATTATTCATCGTACAAACCATGTTCAGGATGTATTGAAACACACTGTAAATAAGACTGGGCTTCCCTGAGCTGTTACCACCATTGTATTATAGGAAAGCCCCTCGACTGGGACCAAGGGGCCCAACCTAAATCACAAACTAAAAGCACAAAAACCATATCCTTTTGAACATATAATGCTGTACAAGTATTTAACGTACCCTCAGTGTAACATGAAGGACACATCATATAGTTTCAGATCCCTGTTTGCACTGGGACATCTGTGGGGATGTGACCAATTCAGTAGAATTTAAATTGAATCGTGGGAATGTGAGGAAATGAAAGGGCCCATCTGTCATGTTTTATGTATATTCCTAGTAAATAAGCAAACAGGTACAGAAAGGGTGGAAGATTTCTATGAATTTTAAATCTGTATTGCTGCACACACACACACACACTATAAAGACCAAAAACATATAATGGGAAAAATCTCCCATGATGATTTGAGTGTGCAGTTGTTGAAATTAAAATTATGCACACACCTACACACACACACCTCAGCCACCGTGTGTCATTATTTGCAGCGGAGAAGCGTTCCCCTGATCATTGGGAAACTCAACACTGAACTCTATTTCGCTTTCCTTCACCTCAAACGAAAGCCTTCAGATCCGTCTCTCCTGAACCAAATGAAGCTGTCTTGTGTGTGTGTGTGTGTGTGTGTGTGTGTGTGTGTGTGTGTGTGTGTGTGTGTGTGTGTGCATATGTCTCAGTGTGTCTGCGTCTCACATGAGGCTGTGAAATGTTAAGTCACTCCCATCCCCAGAGAGCCCGCTGAGGCACAATGGAAACTCTCCCACGTGTCATCTTCATTTTAAATACTACCTATTCCCTCCCTGGCTCCCCTCTCTTTGTCTCTCTCTATTTCTTTCCATCCCTTGACATATCTTTCTCTCTCTGTCTCTCCTCTCTTTTCTCCATTTTTCACACCCACACACTGGCTCACAGGCTCAGGGAGATTTCCCTGTTTATCTTCTAATGGGAAATAATGAAGCAGTGGTGGCATGCGTTACCAACACCACAGCTCCATTCAATATTTTCTCTTTTTCCCTCTCAGGGGCATGAGCGCTTCCCAGACACGTCGTCACAGCTTTAGTGTTGGAATATGGACAAGTGAAAAAACCGTGAAATATTGAGCCGGTTGACAGTTTTTCGAAACATATGCCATTGTGCGTATGTGTTTGAGAAGTGTGATTGTGTTGCTTGTGTGTGTGTGTCTACGTGTGAAATATAAAACACTACTATGCACTGTCAGGGACACCACTGATGTATCCATGGTAATTAGCAGTGGAAATTAAAACTTGAATTTCAACCAATTAGATTTTTTATGTGCTTCACAATGATTTCTCCAACTGGTAATACATAGACAGTGTGTGTCGTGCGTATTGTTTGTGATAGGACCGTTAATAAAGTGATAATTTGGCAACATATTCAATTCATTGAAGTAAATGACAGTTTATTTATACAGCGCATTTCATATAAAGTTGAAATACAAGGTGCTTAATGGTACGGTCAAAATAGGACAAAATGTAACACTAATAATAGTGAAATAAAACTAAAAAGAAGTATTATTGACCGCTCAAAGTGTTTTACAGTAGAAATCACATTAACAAATATTCTTTCTTTCATTTTTTTTTTCTATCTCACAGCTGTTAGGAATCTGGGGTCTGCTCTCTTGCCCGAGGTTGCCATGGAGAACCTCTGGCTTCAGAGCCACAGCCACCCACCTTTCTAAAGAGGTAGGTTTTAAAAATCTCTTTTAAAAGTGTTTACTAGTTATGGTGACTTTGGATCCTCTTGCAAGCAGTTCCAGAGGCGAGGATCATGTTGACAGTAAATGAGGTTATTTTAATCATGGAGGTAAAAAAATATTTATCGACCTCATGTTATTTCTTCTTAAAGTGTTCTTTTTATGATGGCATATTTGGAATCCCATTACATATATACAGATGAATGTTTAATTGATGTTTTCTAAAGGAGTTGCTTTTATTCATTGTCCTTTTTGGCCTTGATTTTTTTGTTTACACTGCATCATGTATATAGATGGATATCATTAATACTGAAATGAAAAAGACAGGGTGCATGTCCCCCCGTGTTGAATTTAAATTACTATGATCAATCATTTATAGCACAAGCAACTTGCAACCAAGGGTCATATATTTTAACAAAATTTAGCAAAAATTTGGTGGATAGTGAACATCCTAAAAGCATTCACCATATAAAACTTAAAGAAACTTTCAGTCTCCTTGTTTTATTCAGTCAGACGTCCAAGAGAAAACTTAGCCGAACTGGCATATTCCCACTCAACTGTGTGAGGCGTTCTGGTGAATAAAATATGAAATCTGGAAAATCTGAAACTGATTTCCAACTGGGTCACTACCTCCATGCACAACTGAAAAGGGATAATTGGACGTTCATATTTTTTTCATCCAAACTGAGTTGGACAGGCCTTTCCCCAGGCTCACCACTAGAGGGTAAAAGTCCTTTGCGCAGTCACTCTCTCCGTTTATTTTGCTCACACATGACCTACAAATCAGAAGCAGAATCCGACAGAGAGGGAGGGAGGGAGAGACAGAAAGAGAAAGAGAGAGAGACAGAGAGAAAGACAGATAAGGAAAGAGAGGGAGAGAGAAAGAAAGACGAGGGAGAGAGAGTATAAGAAGCTGGAAGTCCTCCTGTCTAATATTAATAATAATATTATGAGACATTGTGCTTTTGTTAATTATTACACCATGAGGATGCAAACCTATACAGTCAATAAAACTCAAAAGGTAGTAGACAATATGGTGAAGGACAATAGTGTAGGAAACATTTTAAATACATAAAGTGGATTTGCAATGAATAGATAATGATAATTTTAGGTCCACATGCACGGACTTGAAAGAAATACAATTGAAATATATTGGAAATAGTTTAACATAATGGGTTGATTAGAAAAATAGAGCAGACTTTTGCTTAAATGACTCTGCAGATCCCCCAGTTGAAGTTTAATATTTCACCACCTGCTTAATTGATTGCTGTGCAAATTGGTTCACACGTTCTTATCCCCCCTCAGCATGAATCATAAAAACGTTGGTAATCCCTTAACTTTTCCTCAAGCGTCATCAGCAGGGCCCTGCTCTTCATATGTGGATTAAAGATTTATCCAGATTATAAAGTTGACAACTTGACATGAGTCTGTTTTTTCTTTCTTTTCTTTGAAGCTGGTTAGAAATTTAAATATTCAGAACAAGTCCTAAAACCCAAGTGCAGATGCTTGACTTTTATCACGATCACAGTTTAGGCGGAATCCAACACATGAACTCACTTTCAGATATAGATGTTTCACGTTTCATATTCATCACAGGTTTATGATTATCAAGTTAAAGTGTGTTAGGATCCACCAGTGATCAAGCACCCACATCACTGTAGATTAAAGTTTAAAAACACATTATAACAAACTGTGGAGACTTCCACACACTTGCCACATGTGACCACAAAGCCAACTACTCATTTTGTGGTTTTATTTTCAAAATAAGAGCCTAATAAGAGGGCTCATGATATCTTCGTCGAGGAATAACAACTGCTCTCAAAGACCATAATTGGCTGGTTGAGAGTATACAGGATTTGTATATTCTAATAGCAACATGTTAACTCAAATCAGTTTAAAGTTCATTAGTTTAGGTAGGAGGATGTGTTACCATGTATTCTGCTTTACTACTTGGCGCCTCCTCCTGGAAAGGAGGGGTTGTGAGTTTGCAGTTCTTCACATGTGGCCTTTATCAAGTAATGCTGTGCCTCTGACCTATCAACAGAGAGAGAGAGGGAGGCAGCTGTTCAAAGTTCTATCAAATCAAATATACTTTATTGTCACCATGGGAAAAATTGTCTTGGGCCAAAGCTCCACAGCTGCTGCAAAACAGTACATTTTACAACAATCAACAAGAAACAAGGACATATTATGCAAGGCCCATAATAATGATGCAAAATAAAAGTGAGTTGAATATTGCACCTGCCCTAAATCACTCAAAATGATAAAACACTAAAACGATAACTGGCATTAAAACCTAAGACTAGAGTGTAAAATGTGCCAGACAAAGTGCAAAGGTTACTGAGATACACACCCGAATCAAGATGTTTCCTAATGAGTAGTGTCATAGACGTTGGGATGAATGAGAGCTTGAGGCGATTGGTCTTACACTCTGTAACGTCTGCCTGAAGGTAATCGGTTAAATTCAGAGAAGAGTGTGTGTGACGGGTCTTTAAGGATCTGACCACAGAACCTTTGTAGATGCAGGGAGGGATAATCCTCTTTGAGCATCACCTTCAAAGAGACACACGGAACAAGATGTTGTTGTTGATATGTTGAATTATAGCAACTTGAATTCAAGCAGAATAAAACATGGAATCTGACAAGAAAAACACACCATATTTGGTTGACAGAAAATCTCCAGAGGTGAACTTCTCCTTCTCCCACTGAGCATCCAAGGGCACGGGAAAGTGCAGGAAGTGATGTTATCTGACTGACGGCAGCCATTTTACTTATAGATCAATTATTATTGATTGTTAAATGTTCTTCTCGATAAGGGTCACGAGCAGGCGTTTTGCCAAAAATATGCTGTGATTGTGTGAATGTGGCTTGTCTGTGTCTGTGTCTGTGTTGTGTGAATAGACAGCTAATGGAGACAGGTGGTTGCGTGCACGCACAACACAGCACCTGCGTTGCCTTTGAATCAAACTCTTTCAACAGAGCACAGAGAAAGGGATGGGGGCTGATTCTGTGTTCTTGATGTTCAGCCATCTAACTGTGCCTTGCCGAATCTCAAAAAAGGGACGTCCACTGATATAAGGGTGAGCCCAGCGGCCCTAATATCACCCAACAGGGAGAGTGTGAGAATGAGTTCACTGACACAACCTGAGCTGGCGTCCAAATCTAATCCAGCAGGAAGGACACAGTGTCAGAGCAAAAAAAGGAAACTCTCCTCTTCTCTTTGTTATCCCCTCAGCAGACAGAAACTGACGGTTTATAAGGAGCCAAGGCTTCTGTTTGTCTCTTCTACGGTCTCATCTTGACTCTCTGCAGCTGCTGCTTCATGCATCTTTAAAATGAGGTGGCTCCACTTTCTCACGCCGTGTATGACGAGGAGGGAGGAAACCAGACCCGGATGAAGGAGAAACACCAGGTAGCGGCACGCTGAGCCCACCATATACCACACAGACACAATCTACCGCTGCATATTTATATAAACCTTAATCACCCTTTGTCCGGCTTTATTTTCTGTGACGTCAGGAATAACTCACGACACAGAGATTTTGTGCCGCTCCTGGTGAATCTCATCAGGATAATTATTCGCACACAGGCATCCGAGGCACGAGCATCTGCCTCTCCTTCTGTTGACCTCCCCCTGCCTCCCCCTTCATTTCTGTCTCTCCTCTCCTCTCCACCGTTTCCTCTCCTCTCCAACGCACCTTTCCCCTCTTTTTTCCCAACCATCCTCCTCCTCCTCCTCCAAAGCATCTCCTTCTCGTTTTGCTCGAGACATTTCTTTGTTAGCCGGAGCATCCCCTCCATTCATTAGCCACTTCACAGTCTTTGCAAATTGCACTCATATTCTGCATACGTCCAGAAGAAGAGGAGGATTGGTGCAAGAGACGGATTAAGCAGAGATGAAGGGTGGCCGGGGGAAGAGAACAGTGCAGAGAACATAAGTGCACATAAGTGCAGAGAAGTTCAGAGAGAATTTGTCTTTAAAAATTCGAAACAGTGGAAAATCGACTGAAAGGATGTTGCAGCCAAAAACACATTCAAACAGCACAGGCTCATGTATAGTTCATGTTTCCTGAGTGTAAATGGAAACATATACTCTCAGCCTGTGCAGTGGAGTATATCATCTGTGCATTAGCAGAACATCCGGCTGCGAGTTGTGTCATATTACACATCTCTTTTTATAATCATTATCTGTAGAGTTTCAGTTTTTTTCCTCTTTCATGACAAAACATTAGAGAATTTTCAAACAATTTTTCAAGAGTAATATTAAACGATAAAATGTCATAACTATTTGAGAACAAAGTTGTAATATTTCGAGAAAAAAAGCCATAAATAAACAAGAATTAAGGTACAATTTACAAGAGTTAATATTGCAGAAGAGAAAAGTCACTTTATTTTGAGGATAAAGTCATAATTTATATAATAAATGTAAATTTAGGGGAGGAATATCAAAAAAACAGTCTGTTTCCTGTGCTAAAATGAGGGATGTGGAGAATCTTGTTATATTTGTATTATATAGGTTTTACAAATAGCAAAATACTTCATCTTTTGGTACATCAGCCCACATTAGAAGAAAAAAGGAGATTGGTTCAATAATCAGAAGGGGTAGAACATAGGTTCTGAAATAAATGTGTTTTTTGTGTGTGTGTTTTTTCAATTACAACTTTATTCTCGTAAGAATTACAATTTAATTCTTGTATTATAATGATATTATTTTGGAAATAATCCATAATGCCTGTTGTCTGTCAACTCAAGTGAACATGTGCGAAGAGGATTTAAGGTTTACATGTCGGAAATGATGATCCCCTCTGCAGAACTCATATGTGCTTTAAATGTCTTCATGGAATGAATATTGCTGTAGTGGTGTGTACCCACCTGTCATCATAACACATTCCTATAAGTGAAGGTGAACAGATGTTGACCTTTTGTTATCGTATTTGAGATGATTGATGCGTCTGTGCAGGTAAGAGCAACATGTTATTGACCAGAGAATCCTGGAATCAAATCAAAAGGGGAGGTGACTCCCCTTCCTGAAACCACATGCACTCTCATTGGTCCAAGATAAAAACCTGCATAAGGTTAGATAAGTAAAAGTCAAACATCCTGTTTACATGACTGAAAAATGTCGATATTTGATGCCACAAATCAAATTTTCATCATACAATGTGATTGTACTCTGGTGAACCTTGCCGTTTTTAGCCGTGCTTGCAGCAACAGGGCTCCAGGATTAGCCATGTTGGTCCTTCTGTCAACCACAGTGGTCCCAAAATGAAATATCTCATCACCTATTGAAAGGATTGAGATTCATGGTCTGGAGATGAACTCTAATATCGGCCCTAATCCCCCGACCTTTCCTGCAGAGCTCTCATAACATCAAATAACACATCTGCAGCCACATAGATCCGCCTGCACGGCTGTAAACAGTCGTCTTGTTTTGTGTTCGTCCCACCTTATCTCGTCAAGCCACTTAGCAGCCATATATATATTTCAGGCCTGTTCCGAAGCATCGCTGTCTTCACCCTCCACACTCACTATATGTCCTTGCTACACCCAGTTGCATCCGTTGGCACGTTTCTCTGGCACATGTGCTATAAATAGCTAAATGGCATCTGCAGTGAATTTCCTTGTCAGCTCTGTTATAGCACCTTGAAATTACTGCAAACACTCAGGGCATTTATGACATTCACTTAAGTCAAGGTAGAAGGTTCGCACTGAGAAACAAAATCAAAACAAAGCTGCTCTATGATATTTCTGAAAGTATGAATTGATTAAGATAACCTTTTAAATATCAATTAAGAGGAAATCATCAAGGGAAAAGGTCAAATATTCACTGGTTGTAGCTTCTTACATGTTGAGATGTGCATTTTTTTGGTTTCATATCATAAAAACACACTATTGATATGAATTTTGCATTGAAGCAGTAAAACACTGAAGATGTCAGCTTGAGTTTGGGTCAGTTGTACGTTTGGAAAGCAATTTTTTATTCTCAACCAAAATGAATAAGCAACATATAGCCCCACTCTTAGTTGCAGCATATCACATTTTTTCAGATTCTTCCCTGTGATTGCATATATATACATTATGTGTGAACGCATGGATAAAAATAGTTTTCAACTAAGACTCATCTTTGTCTGTATGATCAGCGAAGCGAATGGAAGATAGAGGAAGTGAGAGAGCAACGTATGAGGCTTAGTTACTAAAAGGCAAAGCCAATACAACAAATCATCTAATTATAAGCCCTTAACATGAATAGAATGAAAGGTAACGCTGCAGAATGAGGGAATCTTTCATTTACATGGAACTGATTCAGATTACACTGTGGGTGAAACGTGGGGGGAGGGGATCTCCTCTTCATCGCCACAGCAGGGGATATGCGTGATGCAGATTCAGGTTGAGAGAATGCATACAGTATGGCATACTGTATGTGCCTATAGAGGTTTTTCAAGGGCATGCACTGCAGCCCGCTCACAGTCCAGCTCAACAATACGGGATGTTTTCTTTAATCTACATGGCCCGAATGCAAATGTGAGAGTAGATGTGAGTCACACGAAACTGGAGCAGTGCAGAATGGTTGATATCGAGGTTTGCGATTTTTGCACACTGCACAAAAGCTTGGAGAGCGGAGCATCTACGAGACGTTGCCCCGGCATCAATTAAACATCACTGGCCAGCGGGGCGTCGTTCACACCATACTGAACTGTGGATGGAACGCCGCAAAACTCTCATGTTCAACCAGGACTTGACTTCCAAAAATAGGGCTGTGCTGATTAAACATGAATGAATTTGTGATTGTTTGATGAGCTTGTGTGTGTGTGTGTGTGTGTGTGTGTGTGTGTGTGTGTGTGTGTGTGTGTGTGTGTGTGTGTGTGTGTGTGTGTGTGTGTGTGTGTGTGTGTGTGTGTGTGCCTGTATTGGGTCTTTCCCCAGAGCGGTTCTGTTCTGTTCCTCTCCAAGGTGACGCTGGTTACCATGGTAGCAACATCAGCTCTGAATCTCCCCCCTCTTCCTCTTGCACCCTCTGTCTTTCCTCTCTCTTTCTTTCTCTTTCCTTCTTCCTCTCTCTCTCTCTCTCTCTCCCTCTCTCTCTCTCTCTCTCTCTCTCTCTCTCCCTCGCTCTCTCTCTCTCTCTCTTTTCGCGCTCTGTGTCTTCTCCATCACACACCACAGTGAGCAGGCCACCAGCCATCATTTACATGGCACAGTTGGTCCTTGGCCAAGGTTCTCTCATCTCTGGCTGATGAAAATTATGGGAATGTTGCACACCGCTACAATGCTTTCCCACAACTCCTCCATTGGTGCAGGAGTATAGATTCTCCCTTCCACCGTCTTCATTGAATTTTTTTTGTTGCAGTCCTTCTTGCTCTTGAAGTCACGGCATCATTTCTATGCTACACCAGGCCTATAGTACCTCAAAGGGCTGGTAGCCTCTCAAGCTGTGCATTAATTCAGCATTAAGCAGGATGGTGCTGCATGTATTTCCTCAGCGATCTTCGTCCTCCGTGGTCCATTTGTCTTCTCGTTTCAATTTAGCTTGAACAATGGAACGACAGGGGCTTCGGTAGTATGTCAGAATAAAGACAAAGATAAGTGAAGGGGTAGAGCAGATAGAGTAGTGTAATGTAGATGGCCGATTTCCATTCCCGGTAAAAAATCAATAGACCGAGATCTAACATCATGTGTATGTGAGTGTGTAGTCAATGTGTGTGTGCGCACATGTAGGTATATGTATGTGTCTTTGGACGGAATGCATGTGGACATGTGTATGTGCATATCTCTACAAATATATAATGAAATGCCTTTGTTTGTTACTGTGTTTGTGTGTGTGTGTGTGTGTGTGTGTGTGTGTGTGAGTGTCATCAAGAGGGTAATCAATACTGACTGTAAATGATGGCTATAATGGGACCATGCCTGTGGTGGGACATTGCAGCAGTGATGTGGATGGAGCCTGTGCGTGTTTGTGTGTGTGCATGTCGAGTGCTGGTATTTGATCCTGTGTGTTAGTGTTTGTGTGTGTGTGTGTGTGTGTGTGTGTGTGTGTGTGTGTGTGTGTGTATGTGTGTGTGTGTGTATGTGCGTGCGTGTCGAGTGCTGGTATTTGATCCTGTGTGTGTGACCTCCAATGCAGGGCAAACAGAGAGGGTGTGGCTGGTGGGCAGACAGGGTCCCAGTCCCAGTCCTGGGTGTACGATAACAGTAATTCAATTGAGCCTGGCGAGCCCGGGCCATTGGGAGTCACTCACTGCCTGTGGGTAAGTGTGTGTATGTGTGGGTAAGTGTGTGTGTGTGTGTGTGTGTGAGTGTGTTTGTGTGTGTCTTTTAGTAATTGAACAACCTGATCCTCTGGGCTCTCTTCTCAGGTCTGAATGAATAAGTGATCAAGGTCTACACAGTGAGTGTACGTGTATATTTGTGTTTTAACTTTCATCCTACTTCCTTCCCTTTTGTCTTTTCCTCTGTCCTTACTCCATTCCTTCAATATCTATGCTGCCTCCATGCCAGCTCATATCTTCTCTTCTTCTTTGTTCTCCTTTTTGCAACTGTTATATGTCTTTATTTTCTAACTTGTCTTTCTTTTCGTTTTTTTACTTCAAATATTTTCAAGGAACAATCAAGAACTTAAAAGTAAAGCCACTGGTAAAGTGTAAAAGATGCAGTTATAAAGCAACTAAAATATAACTTCCCATTACCTTGAATAAAATGTGTGATTTCTCTGGGTTTCTGTGTTTTAGACATTATAATAAAGAATGGTTACATATAATATCTTTAATCTCTGCAGCTATCTCTATGATTTTTTAAGCCTTTGAAATATCCAACTCAAAACAATGAGAGAATGTTTTAGTTTGTCAATAATAAAAACGACATTACCGATAAATGAGAATATTCTTTGTATTTAGGTGAACTGACCCTTTAACTTGCTGTTTAAATAAAGCCAGATCACAGAAACGTTTCCTCATCCTTCTCATCCTCGTTTCCATCCTCTCCTCTGCGACGCCATGCCTCTTTCCCCCTCTCTGCTGAGCCAGTCCTTGGCAGCCGATCGTCCTCTGCGGGCCAAGCACAAACAAATGGCAGCCTCCCTCGCTGGGCATGGCCTGATCACGCACCCGTGAGCAAGCAGAGGCATATACAGTGCTGTGGATGCAGTATACGCCTGCACATATCGCATATGAGCAATCACTCATGCATGCGTATGGCAGATTTATGGCCTCACACAGAGGGGCGGAGATGCAGTACGGACACAAACGCACACGCTTCGGCCCAACCCTGTGGCTTTATATTAGTGTAATCCTCGGTTTAATATGAATCCAGACCTAAGCTTTGCCTGTTCTCCCAAAGGAGATAGTGCCATGGCCTGGTTTTACTAGGACAAAGTCATTCAGCCTTCACACACACACACACACACACACATTCTGGGTGGGATCAGGCTGTATTCATGCCAACTAGTCCCAGATTGGATGCTCATGGTGATAATGTAATGAGTGGAGACCAATATGTTCCCTGCCTCTCTGCCTCCCTGTTTTCTTTCTGCCTCCTCGCATGTCGGGGATCTTTCTCCTTCTTTCACTGCCTCGCAGCGTCTCCCACTGTGACCACTTATGTGTCTCCCTCTTCCGTGATTGTCTGTCACATGAATATCTGATCCTGCGCTGCAGTGCAACACGTCAGAGGCACTGTGACGGACACCCATGCAATCGCCTCCACGAACTCAGACTTTGAGTTATGAGCTGGCTGTGAAATCTTTCATCTCTGGGGTAAATTACAAGAGTGCATGTCACCGCCTCTTGGCCCAGTGACAAAACCAAAGAAGAATTTTGCAACAGGATTAAATCAACTCACATTCACTCATTCAGTCACGTTCAACTTAACTTTCACAGAAATGTAGCTGATCAATGTAAAATTTAAACATTAAAAAACATTGCACAGGCACCAGATTGATTGCAAGGGTCAGAATCTCAGCAGCCGTAGTCTTAGTTAAACCTTGTAACCTGATATTTATATCTTATATCTGCTTCTGTCATATAATTGTACAGTTTTAAATTCAAATATAATATAAGCCCCTATTATTTGTTTGCATTCTGGAAGACAGTCGCCTCTAACTCCAAAATTTACACTTATTCTAAATAACTTGTCACATTTGGGCCAATTACTAAAATGTAACCACCGTTAGCTGAGCTCAGAGCCCTCCTGACTCCTTCCCTCTTCATGCCTGGTGAATGATGTACCTGGATGTTGTGTACGTATGGTTGTCAACTGCTTGAGGTTGTGGGGCGAAGGAATTATTTATTGAGGCTTGGTCCTCAAGGGCCTTTTGCAGTGAAGCTCTGCAGGGGTCTGTGGCCTGAATCTGGGGGATGGGGGGGCTGGGATTCCTTTTTCCATGATTGTTTTTTGTCATATAATTTGTATTTTTTTGTATGTTTTGTGTTCACTTATTTGATTGTGTTTTTATGTTTCTTTCAATAAAGAAAATAAAAAAAATTGAATGACAAAAAACCACCCACCCTTTCTTCTAAAAAATGACACATAAATACAAAGACTGGTTCATGTAGCTCTACATTTCTACTTTTAGCGACGCGGTGAGGCAAGCCACAGGACTGAGAGTCTGGTCCTTACTCAGGGATCTCGCTGCGCTCAGTCCTTAAGTTCATTCTTTGTTCAGCATTAATAATAAACCTGCAGTGAAGAATGGAAGTGAGCCTTAAAGATGCACATGGGACCCTTTGAATATGCAAATGAAGGGAAAATGAGGAAATACAATTTGCATGATAATTGCATCTGTTGCTCGTGTTCTACAGCCTCAAGTTCCCTCTGCAGACCATCGACTGGAGCTGATCACTCTTAGGGGAAACTGTTACAGCACCGCCAGATTGTCGAAACGTCACTGCGGACTGACGGCATTATTTGTCTGCACTTCAAACCAGTACCACATCTGACCACACAAGGTTTTCTCTGTAGTCAGTCCACACTGTGCACCCTGCACCTCAGGCTACACATATTTCTGATCTGGGTTCGGATGTTTTGCACATAAGCATTTTCTCAATTCTGCTGCTGCTCATAAATACAGACTTTGTTGAGCTCAACATATAGTTTATATAGCCTCAATTGAGTTAGTCTTTCTTTAATTCCTGCTTTTGTTGACATGATTTTGACGGCTGTTCCTGTGACATTTATCATTTCTGTATCATATTTGGACTTGTCTGACATCTGGTTGTTTAAGTTAATGTAAAAAGTGATTTCTCACTCACTTTTCTGCCTTTGTGTTCAATTTTGATTTAGCGCAAATTTAACTCACATTAACATTTACCTTTGTATGACCTCTGAGCTAAATAATCAGGTTATTTCAGATGATGATTAGGACAGAAACAAGAAAACTATTGATTTATTTTGCAAGATAAATAATATGTATATATGTTGTCATAGATTTCCGTCTGTCACATAATGAGCTTCGACAATTTATGATTCTCTGTTTCCCTCCCACCTCTCACAGAGGCTGTCTTCAGACACAGAGGAATTAATGATTTGCCTTTCATTGTTATCAATGATCTCATTATCTCGTTACGTTATCATTTTCAGATTACATATGTGGCAAAGGTCTTCATATTTTATTTTTAAATAATAAAAGCAATATTCCTGCCTGAACATGTACTCTGTCTTCCACTCAATTCACAAAGTGCTGCTGTCTGCCCACTGTTTAATTGAACTATTCTTCATTCTAATTACTGGGAAACAGCGGCCTTGTGGTGATCTCTCTCAGCGTTTCATTACTTGAGATCAATGGGGGCTTGAGTGACACATTTGGCACCGAGACGACTCTGTCACCTGTGTTTGCAATAATTATATTAAATAATTGCAATATTTTTAAATCTATAATCACATCGGTGGTATTGAATCCAACCTCCTAACTTGTCAACTCCACAAACGCTTGTGGTTTTCATCTTGTTTGGCACCGGCTGTTATCGCCGTCACACTGAAGTCCAGCGTCACATAGAGAAGTTTTCATTAGATTTTATTCCCATACAAATGTCTTGTTCCAAACAATTTGGCTTCTTCTTATAAAAAAAAAAAAAAAAAAAAAAAAAAGGGACCCTTCACGGCAGTTCAAATTAAAGCGGCCATGTTTAATGGTTTGCAATGCTCGCTCGCTCGCTCACTCTTTCCTCAACAGTTTCTGCCCCCTCCTCTCTTTCCTCTCCTCTCGCTCTCTTTCACCCGTTTCATAAAGCTGCCTGATGTGGCTTTCACTAGGAGGCAGATTATTGCTTTCCAACTAACACCATGGACATTTCATGCTCAAGTATGAAAAGGGATTTAAGGACAGAAATCTAATCTACTGTAGTGTGCCGTGATGAAATATCAGTGTAATATCTACCGAGAGGCTTGAGAGAACCTCGATAGAAAGTCATCGCCAGATATGATGGAGCATTTCTAATCCCATTTTGTTCTCTCTGCCACCTTCCACTCATTCGTTTTTCCTCCTTTCCTTTCCTTGCTTTCGTTGCCACCTTGCATTGCATTCCATTTCTTTCCTATTTACTTTCCTTTTTTCCTTTCCTTTCCTTTCCTTTCCTTTCCTTTCTTTTCCTTTTCTTTTCGTTCCTTCGATTTTTCCTCTTTACTTTCCTGCCATTCCCTTTCCTCTCATTTCCTTTCCTTGTCATTACAATCTTTTCCTTTCCTTTCCTTTTCTCCCCATCTCTGTGTATAATCCAGGAACGTCAGAGCCGATTGCGGCTGCACGGCTGCAGTAGCAGGTGTAATCTCAGGGTCGTGCATCTCTCATCTGCAGATTTCCCTCTGCAGCCTCTCTGGTGCTATTTATGGCTCCCATGCACACGCAGCAGTGTTGCTGAGGGGGAGGCAGGGATTGGGAGAGCCTTGACGGGAGGAGGGGAAGGAGGGGTTGAGAAGCGCAGGGTAGCCTCCCTGAGAAAGCACCGGCGGAGGCTATAATCTGCCTGCACGCTGCTGTCGATGCCTGAATTAGGTTGGAGGGCCGCATGCGCCGCACTGATCTGAGGTGATTGTTGGAGATGTTGGATTTGCATCGGGCCACACACCAGGTTAGATAATGTAAGCTCACGCTGGGGCGGGTCTTGAAGGACGCAGCCCAAACAGGGTCAGACAACATTCCTCTGCACCACCAGCAGGACTGTCTACTGCCTAGCATGCCACATTATCCTCACAGCTCCAGCCACCCATGCATGTGCCTTCACACAACCCTGTAATGGGAACAGCACTATCAGCACTTTGTCTCCACTCAGTTATCGTGGTGATGGTGGTGGTGGTGGTGTGTGTGTGTGTGTGTGTGTGTGTGTGTGTGTGTGTGTGTGTGTGTGTGTGTGTAGGGGGGAGGTTGACTGTGGGTCGACATGTTAACAAAACACAGTGAATCCCCCTCTCTCCCTCTCTCTCTCCCTCTCTCTCTGCTCTGTCTTCGTCTCTGCTCCTCTGCTGCTCCACCGCTGAGTTTGTTTGTGTCCAGCCAGCAGTCCTGAGAGCGAAAAGCTTCATCAGCTGAATCCCTGGAAGTTAGCTGTCTCACTCAATTAGGTCTTGCTGGGTCGGGCACATGCAGCTACGGAGGTGCACTTCCCTTACCTCTCCTTTCTCTCTGTGCTGCCATCTTGTCGTCCTTCATTTAGTCTCCTCTCCTCCCTCCATCATAAGCTGCTAATCCACATACATATTCAGCAAATTACATTATCCATACGGAGCCCACGGCAGCCTTTACTCGCTCCTCCTGCCCAGTAAGACAAGGGTTTCCAGGTAGAGCCCCTATAGGTACGTTTGTCTTCATGTTACCAAACAGGCCGTAATAAGAACACATGCATGGAGAGGATTGGAAAGGATAGAACAGAGGAGGAGGAGAGGGACAAGAAGACCCCCCGAGGTCCTGAGATAAGCAGTGATCCCTTTGCTTTCATTCCTCACATCCTCAAAAAGTGCTGAGAGGATGCTCACAAGGGCAGTGTCAACCACAGTACACACACACACACACACACACAAACACACACACACACACACACACACACACACACACACACACACACACACACACACACACACACACACACACACACACACACACACACACACACACACACACACACACACTACCCCTTCAGCTATACATCCTGTCATGTGCTCACCCTGATCCTACAGTGTGGACGAGCCGTGTGCTGCCTCCTGACCAAAGGATTTTCCCACACAAAGATCGCACTGTAATTAGCAGCGACTGTGTGGTGGAGCTCAGAGGTTATTTAAATATTTGGTTGCTCTTGTTGCAGCACTGTGCAGGTGCGAGCTACTCTATGACCTACTTTGTATGTTGTTGCAAATCACAGCTTTTTTTATCATTATGAAATTATGCTGTGTGGAGAGGAGATGAATGTTTTTGTGATACTGTCTGACCATAAATCTCAGTGGCAGCAGAGCAGAGTATTGCCATATGAAAGAAAGTGTGTTCAAGATCTTTGAGGATTCTGTAAAGTTTATAATGATCAGTTCTTATTCAAATAGTTTTACAGAGGTGTTGATTGAGTTTTATGATACTTTTTGAGGCCACAGTTTGGGGAGCAGGAGAGCCGGTGTTTCTATTATTTTGTCCACCCTATATCTACCTATATCAAAGAGACTACATGCTAAATAAGGGAATCACCTCTCTGTATAATGCAACACAGTTCAATGGCACCATAATCCACATCCTCACAATCGTCACCAATTATCAGTATCAGTAGAAGGTTTGAAAAACTAAACTAATTTAAACATCCAACATGATTGTTGGCTCAATATTTCAATTTTCAGCTTCCTCTAACAAACCATTCTTCTAACATGCAGTTTATATCACAAGCAAATCCATTGACAAGTAGAGGGACGCCATCATTGTTTAACGCTGATGGCTGCATTTCTGAATCTCAGACCACATTTCACTTCTTCAGAAAGACCAATGGGGTTGTGATGCAATGATTAACACTACAGTACAAATCTCAGTTTGCCCGGGGTCTTTCTGTGCATAGCCTGGATGTTCCCCCGTCCAAAGACATTGACTGTGAATTGACCAATGTGATCAATATGCTGGAGACCCTCTCACCCGAGTCAGCTGCGATAGGCTCCACCCCCCCACTCCTCCTTGTGACCCTAAAAAAGATAAGTGGTAGATAATGGATGGAGAAAGACCAACGACAGAAATGAGAGATCGCATTAAGTAACAGGAGCTAGTGGAACAGAGGGTAGCTGTAATGGGATGTTGGTATCTTCTTATTAATAATGCAAATACAAAATGTGTCAAATCAGTAACATTATACCTGATCTTACAAGATCTAACACTCCTTGAGATCACAACCGATGAGCACCCACATGTGCCAGCGTACAGTTCAGGCTTAACTTACATTAATTGGCTTGATATGACACTTTATGGATGGTGCTGAACTAAATCAACTAGAGGGGCGACTGTCATTGGTTGTTTCACTGTCATTCAATAAACAATAACCACCAATCATACGTGTCCCTCCATGTGATCCCATTGTTTTGATCTGTGGGTTAGGGTTCATGTGGGTTTTATAAGGTTTATTTTGGGCATAGGCTTCCAAATATAACATAAATCAGATCATCTGCCTCAGATGTGTGATCCCCTCCATTTGTTAAAGATAAAAAACAAACTGGGACTTTTTGTTTCTTTTTCTTTTTAATATTGACTCTTGATTCAAACAGCCGTACCCTAATCCACCGACACTTTAAGCTCCTGTCGCAAGTGAGTCTGCACCACTAAATATAGCATTTCACAGAGTCAGCCAGCAGGTGATGAGCGTGTTCCTGTACGCTTCCTACTGCTTTGCATGTTAGGCGTGTTTGTCTTTACAATACAAAACTGTGGTTCTATCCCTATGTTTGAAACACTGCTGTGAAATTCCTCCTCACACCTGACTAGTGGAGTGGAGATGAAACATGATGACTTTTGGCCCCTTCAAGGGGGAAGATAATAAGCTTGTCAAATAGTGTTTTGCAAATGGTCATTGGCTGGTTTCCAAGGCGACGCTGTAATTCCTGAGTTAACTCCGGCAGCCTCACTTTTGTTTTTAAACATGGAGCGCGAGCGGAGGGCGAACGTTTGTCACAGTCATGGCTGTGAGTGGAGAGCTTCACAGAGAAGTGAAAGCTGGTCATGTGATCAGCGTCACATGAGGGTTTCTAGCCCGCAAAGACTGTGTGTATGTGTGTGTGTGTGTGTGTGTGTGTGCCTAGATGTCTATATGTGTTGCATATGCAGCATTGAGCAGTGTATGTCACATGAGTGTATAAGATATGTTGTGTGTCATCAAGCTTGTAGCGAAGCAGATGTGCTCCACAGACACACACACACACACACAGACAGACACATATACACACACACACACACACACACACACACACACACACACACACACACAGAGAGAGAGAGAGAGAGAGAGAGAGAGAGAGAGAGAGAGAGAGAGAGAGAGAGAGAGAGAGAGAGAGAGAGAGAGAGAGAGAGAGAGAGAGAGAGAGAGAGAGAGAGAGAGAGAGAGAGAGGGTCACATGGATAAGGTCACATGGGCTCACCATGTGCTGCTGCTTGAGGCCTGATGAACTGCCTTCACAAAACAATCCTCCTACTGTGTGTGTGTGTGTTTGTGTGTTTGTGTGTGTGTGTGTGTGTGTGTGTGTGTGTGTGTGTGTGTGTGTGTGTGTGTGTGTGTGTGTGTGATTATGCTGATAAAAACAGAACAATAAGTGTGATTCATTGTGTCTTGTTTGTGCGACTGGTATTTTTGCAGTCTGACAATGAGGAATGGGTGCGAATAGGGTGTTATGTTATGTTGGAAATAAACCTCATAAATTAAATAATTTTTACTGTTGAGGACTTTGTGTTGATCAGAATTATTTAGCACCATATTTATATTTTCAGTAACAACACACATACCAAGATTTATGAAAACAACTGGGACACGTCTTCCCAGTCTAATGAGATGTGTATTCGAACCAGAAAACTTAAATACATACAGATTTTGGGGTTTTGTTTTAAACACTAACCACGTATTAGCGTGAGATCAGAGTGTTGACAGATGTGAGGTGTCAGGGATGATAATAAACATCACGAACAGTGATTCCAAATCCAAGAAGGCTTTAGACAACAGTACCACAGATTGTAAATGAAAATGGGCTACACATCTCCTCTGCATTTTAAAACCAATCAAATAACACGTAGGCTACTCTTATACTCTTTGCTATCTCAGCTTCTGTATCTCCATTGAAGCAGTTGGTGTCAAGTTTGAGAAAACTAGTAAAACAAAAGTAAAAAACAATCATTCTAAGAAGAGGTTATTTGAGTCTTAGATTATTGACCCTTGCGGGAATCCTATTCCATCAATGCAGTCATTGTTCTCGGCCTATATTTTAGCATCAAACTGGTGTTTTATTTTCAAGCAGATGACTCCATTATGGGAACAACGTCACAGCTTTTTAGAACAAACCCTCTTCTGCCAAAGTGACCAGTCTTTACCAGGCTGGATCCACCATTACAGTTGGTGACAGTTAAATATCAGGTAGTGATATTTGTTCTGTTTCAGATTCCGGCCTCTTCACAGGCAATTTAATCCTGGATGGAACTGAGAATCTGAAAGATGTTATTACCTCTGAAGGGATATTGGTTGTATTGTTCAAGGTTTAAACAGGTGCTGTGAAAATGCCAGGTTTAAAATCAATCAGTCTTCTGCCGGTGTGTGTCTGTGTGTGTGTCTGTGTCTGTGTGCCTTTGTCGTTTCCCTCAGCTGCTCTGTGGTGTCCTAATGGGGCAGGAATAACAACAGGAGATCGTAAACAGCAGCTGTGCCTGGTCAGACCGCACAGTGCTCTCTACCATCGAGGTACAGGCTCATGAAACTCCCTGTGTAAGATGACAGAGTTCAGCAGGAAAAGACAGAGCCAGTGATGAAAGACGTGGGAGTGAATTTCACAGATATTGTTTTGAACGTTAGCGGCAGAGCTCTGTTTCCGCTGGTGGCTGGATAACTTCTGACTGGAATATTTGAGATAAATTGCCATAAAATTGGGTTCAGACAGTTGTGGTTCCCTCAGGATTGAGCTGGATTGCTTTGGCGATGCGATGCCTTTTCCTCTGGCACCACTAAGGGTGACCTTTTTGGGTTTAAAGTCAATAGCCTCAACAACCATTCCGGAGATTTCCATTAAATTTGATGCCCAAATGTTCCCATCGGGATCAACTGTGATAACTTTGGTGATTCCCTAAAGAAGAATCACCATAGTACCATTACTGTGTTTGTGAGGATATATGAGTGCATTTCTAGCACAAGTTAGAATTTATGTTCATACACAACTAAACGACAGCACCAAATATGTGTTATAGGTGATGCAGCGGGATTATGATCAGAAGGAACTGTTCCAATGTAAAAAAAGGGCACATTGTTAATGGGAGTGGATTTGCAGAGGAGGGATGGGAGGTTACAACATTGTGAATGTTCTACTGTAATAAAACCAGACCTCTCTTTTCTGCTGACCTTAACCAAGAGCCGTGAACAAAACCATAAAAACGTGTCGTACTGTTGTGGTCAGGACAAATTTTATCCGTTTTTATGAAAGATATTTTGGCACATTTCACCTTTATTGACCAGACAGTGTCAGCATGAAATGGAGAAAGAGTGTGGTGATCTCAAGCCTTTGTTTATGGAGCGCGCACTAGCTTATGGCTGAGCGTCAAATCGTCAAATATGTCCATTAAGAAAATATCCTCTCACCAAATGTAATCCTGTTTTAAATGTATTGGTTGTTGAAGCTTAGTTGTGTAGTTGAAATTAAAGGGGTGCAACAGAGCCACCAGTGTAACTGTTGGAAGGGCTAGGGTTAACCCTGTGTCCCCATGTTACATAGGTTGTCCATAATACACACAGACACCTTTACATCAGTCCTCACCTAACTCCTACCTAACCTCCTTTTCTTATATATACTTTGGCTCTCATACACCATCACAGCTCATTGATGAAAATGTGAAAAAGCAATGACAGCTTATCTGGAGCTGTTGGTAAGTGTGAATATATTGACATTTTTTGCCTTGAGTGCACATTCTACATCTTAAAAGAAAATGCTGAAAGATTGTGCTTTTGAAAGAAAAACTAATTTTCTAATCTCCCTTTAAAAAAAGTGTTGAATGTCTTTACACATCCCATGGGAGGAATCGGAGGAGATGATAAACACTAGCCTTCTCACCCTGCGTGTACTGGCAGTAAAAGGAACACTGGCACTGAGAGCAAAATTATGCTCAGTGTTTGTTTCGTTTCATCTTCAAGCATATTTTAATAAGCCTGGCTGCAAAAGACAATCACGGAGGAGTCGTGACGGAAAAAATTAAACGGCAGCAGGGTTTAGAAGCAGATTGAGAGAGAAGGATGAGGCTGTGTGAGCGAGGGAGAGATAATTCAGCTGATAGGATGGGATTAACTGTCCAAACCAGGCTGTCATCATCAACGCAGATCTGGACATGGAGCGCTAGCATTCGTTGCTACGACGACGGTAACCAGAGATACCGGCGTTGGTGTTCAATCACATGAGGTCACCTATTGTCCTAGGGAATCAGATCACCCGTTACAGGCAGCGCTCTGTGAAGTGGTACATTTACGTCAAACTGGGCAACCTGAACCAGGCCATGGCGTCTCATGGGATTGATTATATTGAGGCACGAGTGTCACATTCCAAATGATTCCTCATCTTTTCAGGTAAATCTGAAAAAAAGAAAAATGTTGGAGGAATGAGAAAAAATCCCTGCAGACTGCAAGTATATAAATTCAAATTACAACTCTGTAGGTCGTCTGTGCAAGAAGTTAATTATTACCCTTAGACATATCGTTTTATTTTTAAGCGACATCCAGCAGCTTTGATAATTATGACTGATATCCAAGGAGGAAGTCAGATGACAGACAAAATCCATGTTAGGACGTGTTTGAGGTCGTTAGACTTTCTCATTTGCAACCCACTGTTTCCACGTGAAAGGGATCCATGACCAGATGTAGATGTTTTAAACAACACACAGAACTGAAGAAGCCTCTCGGATGAGAAACGTTTTCAAAACTCAACCATAACTCAACCAAGTCCAGTTTTTTGTTTTTTTTTGGAACTTACCATGACCTGGATGACTGAGAATCTTCACAACCACAATTGAGTTGTCCAGTATGAAAATGAAATACTTAATGTGCAGTAGAGCTGTGGCTCAGGAGTTATAACGGTTCGTGCAATGATAGAAAAAGGTCGCTGGTTCGATCTCTGGCATCATTCCAAAATAAAAAAAACTGTACTTGGGCAAAATGTTTTTGTATATTAGTGTGTGCAAGTGCAAACATCATACAGTACACCCCATAAATAATAGTGATTATTATTGACACAAAGGTGAACAACAACACTAAATAAGTAAATAAATCATGTGGTTTTTGTTTCCTTACACATGAAGATCATCTTCAGCTGCCATGCTCTTGGGAAACATCTACTGAAAAGGTTCATAAAATTGATTTTACATCATCACCTTAGATGCTTTTGGGAAATGTAGCCGTGAAAAGTGCAGACGTACGTGTCAGTCCAGGATTTTGAGGAGATCTAATGTCCTGACAACAGCAATTATGTCATATTGGACTAAACTTCAAGACTGTAAATGAATACATATTTAAAAGTTCTTCAGTCCTACGGTGCTTTGCGTAATTTATTCTAATTGAAGTGAAAGTTTCTAATAACAGTTTTTAACAAGTTGCATGGACTTAATATTACCAAAACTTTTTCAAAGAAATTAAGTTGTAAGTAGTAAGCTGAGAGAGGAAAAATCTAATCCTGTTTTTAGCACCAGAAGTTGTTGTGCACAAAAACTACTGAACAGATTTCCATAAAATGCTGTGAAGGGGTGGAGCATGCCCTGAGGAAAAATCCTGTTTGGTGCAGATCTGGATCAGAGGCAGATGCAGGATTTTTTTCTTTTTCACTTTCCTTAAAAATTGGGAGATAGGACGTGATTTTGATTGATTTCTCATCGAACAATTAATGGATCTTGAGGAAAGAAACCTGGCATGTTTACTGGACTGATATTTATGAGTGTGTGAAATTTGGTGCAACAAAAACCTGGACTGTTAATCTACTGAGTGCCTTCCCGGCTTCATGATGCAAATTACGCTAGTGCTTCTCAACAGCACAGCAGAGACATGTCCCAGGATATCATTTATATACATAATTCAGTTACTTCACCAACAGACAGGAAGTATGGTGACCTATTAGACCCTTTGGATGTCATTGCTGCTGTGAAGGGGGTTAACAACACGACTGAGCCGCTGCAAGGCGAGCTCAGGAAACCAAAGCATAATGCCAGCAGGGGAGGTGTTAGCTGCGTCCGCTGCAGCCATTGTTCAGCTCGTCTCTTTCAGGTCACAGGGAAATTAAAGGTGTCTTTATTATATACTATTAGGGCAAAGACGGAAAAAAACAACCATTAAAGACGATGGTGACAAAGGAGTGTGTCAGGCAGCACAGAGGTCTACCAGGGTTAATTACAGGTGTCAAGAACAATGTGTATGTTATGGAACCAGGATATTAAACAAAGATGTGTGTTGACATTGGGGTCAGAGCAAGTGACTGGGAAAAATAATACATACAAATATTTTGAAAAGGGTGATCAACTGTGATGATAAGAGGATACACACATATAAATATATCCAAATAAGAACAATTGGAGTCTGTGAGTGATTGTGTTTGCTGGGATGATAAACTAAATCAGACGAGATTATTGATACAGGGAAAGAAGATCCTCTTCTCTGACGTCTGGTTCGATTTCTCAGCTGCACTCAAAAATGTGGTGTAGTTATTCAATTATTCAGTTTATTTACTCACATATTTTCCAAGAGAAAAAAAAGCTGTAACTCCTTGTACTATTACACATTTTGTCACAAGGGGTTGAACAAGCAACACTGTGCAAATAAGTCGACTTTCGTTCCTCTTGTTCATTTATATTTTGGAACGTTACGGTTTTATGCTAAGCTAACAAGCCCTAAGCTCTTCATTTAAATCCACAACAATTAGGGGTAGAACAAATGGAAATGTCATCCTCATAGACTGTATGATGGCGGCTGGCTGCGCTGCAGTAAAGTATATCCCACCTCCTTCATGTAAGCAGATGGGACATGGAACAAACTAAACAGTTATTTTTCGTTATGAAAACAGGGTGAATTATTGAATGAGTCACGATTGGTCGAGCACGTGTATCAACCGGACTTTTCTACTGTGTCCCCACATGTGCATTGGCATTTTGGCTTCATTTCTGGATCGTGGGAGGTAGAGGAGACATGTCATCCATCTTTATGGTTGCTGATTCGATTGCTAACAGTTGCTAATTCACACAAACAGCAGCTACTGAACAACATTACCATTCATTTGCAGTGGTGCTTCTGGCCAGCTGGTGATTGCAAGTCCAATATTCACTTCTCTCTTTCAGCTTCTCTTCTGAACTCCTGGGGGGATTATGCGGATCCTCAGCAGCTGGCTCTACTAAATGTTCCCAAGTTCACCAGTTAGTTGCTGACTTCTGTCTTTGTCTATGGGTCTCAGGTAGTGGATTACATTTTTAGAGCTTTGCTTTGGTGCTGTGGCAGAAAACCCTACGGGAGTGCGGCCACTATAAATCTGCTGTAAAGTCAATTATCCGTTTTTTTCATCACTTACTCATATTTCACAGTGTAATTTAATACGTTGTTAATATGTGATATTAGGAATATGTTGATGTCACATTGATGGATACCTTGCTGCTGTACTATCCACTTATATTGTACTGCCGTGAGACATGTATGATTTTGTCTTGCTTGTCCTATTCCATTCAGTTTCCCTGTTGAGAGATTAATAAAATATATTGTATCGCATGGCATCTTATGGTTTTGTACCTTTTGGTATCATAACTTTTTTTTTAAATGTTTATATATCTATACCAGTCCGGCAAATGTAGTATATGTATTATTTGATGGTTACATATTGTAAAAAGTACTTAATTGCCCATAAAAATAAGTAGGTAAATATAAGTATTGATTTTGAATAGTGTCTTTGCACCATATACGTTTGTGTTTTGTGTCTCCTCTCCTCTCCTCTCTTCCTTTCGACCCATTACCAGATGTGATCTATCACAGGCCCCATCTGTCTAATGCACCTCATATCTCCAGTGGTGCCATCTCCACAACAAAGTCCAGGCTGGCTCTCTCTCTCTCTCTCTCTCTCTCTCTCTCTCTCTCTTTCTCTCTCTCTCTCTCTCTCTCTCGCTCTCTCTCTCGCCCTCACACACACACACACACACACAAACAAACACACAATCAAATTTGCCACTGATTACCCCTCACTATCTAATGTATCTCTTACACTCAGCTTCTTCGGGCGATACCCCACATGTGCCTCATGTCCTTTCATACGATTCTGCAGTTATAGTGAGCCGACGTCTTTGAACATGAACGTTAGAGGACATCACCTGAGTCTGTAACGTTGTGCAAGCTCACAAATTTAGCAAGTTTTCCACCTAGATGGTGTTTTTACTGTGAGGCTGGCTTCATTATTTATTTATAGGCAAAACTCAAACCTCGATTAGGACTGACCTACTTATCTTTTCGGATACCAAAGCCTGGCGTTTCCCTTCACTATCTTTCCTCGAGCAGACTCTTTCTGCAACTCCTCCCTCCATCCCCCTCCTCTCCTCTCCTCTGAATCCTTCCCCCTTTCCGCTTTGCGGGCTGTCACACAGTCACTTCTGTTGCTATGGTGAGGCTGTGGGTGCGAAGATGGAAGGCCGTGTATCCAAGACCACCGCAGACAGAGAGGGGAAGGTTAGAAAGAGGTGGAACAGAAAAGCAAAGACATGGGGCGGGATGAGTCGCAGACAGCAGGAGGTGAAGAGAACAAGGGCGAAAGAAAACCAGTCGGGTTTAGGGTGCAAAAGTGAAGGAGATGTGTGGGAAAAGTCTGTGAATGTGAAGGTTACAGACGACAATTTAGTTCTACCTGTCCTGAAACTCAGTTTGAGGAACGTGAGGGCGTATTCCTCTCCTCTTTCTTCCCTACTGCTGACAAGGTGCCCTTGAGCTAAGCATCCAACCACGTGGAAGGAGATGGTGTGTCAGCAGCAATGTGAATGAGGCTGATGCTGAGAAAGACACTGAACAGCATCCTCGGATGATGTAAGGTAGCTGTGCCGCCGTTATGTATTAGATTAAGCTCCAACAGTTTAAACAGCACACAGTGCACATGCTGGATAAGCATGTTAAACAGGAGGAGGAGGAGGAAAGAGGAAGAAGAGTGTCACTGTGATGATTCATCAGTGCCATCACGTTCTTCTCTGCGGACTGTGCGGCCTCAGAAATAACCCCCACGTCTCGCCTTCATGTTGTCATGGTAATCCCTCCATCTTCTTTTTGATACCTATGGCAATCAGAGGTATCAGGACACTAAAAAGAAAACGAGGAGGGAGAGATAAAAGAGCAAAGATATAAATTGTGTGGAGTCACATAAACAGATACGCTGCAGGGAAACTGTATCTCTGAGTGTGAACTGTACAGACATTGTCGGCAGAAGCCCGACTCAGAGAAAAACAGTGTCAGATGTTTAGAGCCGGTGACTCGATCCTGCATCGGCAAGTCTGTCGTAACCTTGACACGCCGGTGCTGAAAAACAAAATGGCATCTGTGTTAGAAGTGACAGTGCATTTTCTCTTTCACAAAGGAGCTTCTCAGGAAGTGAGGCTGGATGCAGCGAGTGTGCAGCTCTCGCTCTTTTTAAGGCCCTGCCCGTGTTCCCTCTCTCTCCTTCCCTCACACACATACTGCCCTTGTGTGTATTAATGTTGTCGGAGTGTGTGTGCGTGTGTGTGTGTGTGGTGTACTTTTTAGGGGCTTCGGAGGCAATCCTGTCAGGTGCCTATGTGGGACAATTACCTCCTATGGGGCCTTTTTAGATGACCAGACACTATCACATGCACACACACACACACACACACACACACACACACACACACACACACACACACACACACACACACACACACGCACACAAACACACACAAATGGATATGAACTGAAGTGGAACAGCAAGGTCACAGTTTTTTTCCGGGTGCCGTGACACCCTCCTGAGAAGATGATAAAAAGCTGAGAAAGAGGAGAGAAGGGGATATTTCTTCATAAATGATGAGTTCTCCTTGACCCCAATTATAACGATGATCATTTTTCTGTGAGAGAAAAAAAAAGAAAGACAGAATGAGTTAGACGTCTGCTTTGCTGGGAGGGTTGGAGCCACAGGAGGATTATTAACTGACTGAATAATAGCGATGGACAGAGAGGGAAAAAAAGGGCAACTGCTTTCACAAATATTTAAGTCAGATATAAATTGGGTGGGTTCTATAGAGGCTGCAATCACAATTATGTTGTCTTAATATTGGAAGAAAACCTCATTGTTGCTGAGGCTTCATCCTCCAAGGACAATGCATATCTGCAGAGAATTTCATGACATATCTTGACATTTGTTCATTTTTCAGATGCCTCGTGCAAATGTGGCTCCAGGGAATAGCCTGACCTGATAATAATTGCTTGGAACAATCCGAATGGTCTGGACGTCACCAAAATCATTAGACGTCACTCTCTGGAAAAGAGGTTCACTCTTAACCTTTCACTGTGTTTATTGAATATTTACCACAATGACTTTGTGATGTCTAAAACTGGAAGATCCTTGCTCAACATCTGCTTTTGGGTCAAAGCAGATGTCAAATGCTTTGTAAGCTGTTCCATGGAAAAAAACAAACACCTTGTGTAACCTCAGAATGGCTGAAAGGAAGGACTTCTTTATTTGCTTTGAAAAAGATAAGTTACTCAACACAGAACAACCTTGACCAGTTCTGCAACATCTGTAACTTGCTGTAGGAAAATAAACTGATAATAAACCGATTGCTACTTTAAAAAAACCCCATTACATTTCTTTGCAAAAATTATTTTCCTTACAATTTGTTTTTACAATCTCACCATTAGTTTTAGCCACATTGTGAATCTGATCCAGTGGGGAAGCAAGTTTTTGTTTTTGTGTGGCTGACAACTTTAATCATTGTATTGTAACATAATACAATACATGTGATGTATTGTCTTAATATTGCGACATTGCTCCTCTTTTTCTCACTCTTCTTCTGAGATGTAGTTACCTCCTAATCTGAGACATCAAACTGACAATCCCAGAGAGAAGATGCTCAAACATGAAAACATCAAAATGCCAGTGCTGCTGATGGAGACTGGATGGACACGAAAATATGCCAAATTATCGGCTTAAATCCTGCTCAGCATGGCCAGGCTCTGTTATACAAACACACCCTCATCCCTTCTTCGTGCCAACCCTCCCCCCCTACATGCGTGCAGATAAACTGCTGCCTTATGACCTTTGCTCCACTAAATGCTCCTTACAGATTGCAGATCTGGGTGCTGAATTGTGTTATTTGACTTATATGCACCTGCTTGTGGGCTTAAAACCGTGGGAGTCCACAATTTCTAGTTCTTTACATGTGTCACATCTGCTTGGAAGCGACGATGTGTCACTCAGAGTTCAACACCAGCTTTTACAGCAGCTTCTGAAGTGTGATAGACCAATTGGATGTCAGCACATCTGGTGATTCCAGCCTAAATAAAGAGATGACTTATACATTTCAGAGGGATTTTCATCTTTCGGGTCCTTTGAGCAAGATTTTGTACTTTCCCATTGGAAAAGAAAAGGCCACATATGCTTAAATTCTGAAGAGAGTGACTCAGTGACTGAACAGGCAGCTATTAGAATCACTACAATACAAGAGTCCACAGCCATGACAGCAGCTCTTTGAGGCTGCACTTAGGCACAGCAGTGCCTTCCAGTAAAATACTAACCCTGACAAAGGTACTGTGCTGATGTCTAGCAGGTAACATTTAGCACGTACAACATCTTAGTTTAGCCTGCTACCATTTGCTACCATTCACTTATCATTTAGTACAGGTGAAGCTGATGAGAATGCTGTCAGTTTTGTATTTAAGATATTTAGTCACAAACCAAGGTTTTAGGCCAATTAGAATTTGGAGCAAATGATGGTGCGGACAATATGGGGAATTAAGGAGTAAAGATTCATCCTCCAGGGAGCATGAATGTCTTAATAAAAGTCTGATCGTTTCAATAGACTGTATATAAGGATGGACAACAAGTCTCCATTTTCTCCCACTTCCCAGAAATGAAGACACAATTTCCTCGATACAAACGCTGCCATGTTGGGGGATGGAGCGGTAGTATCGAGGTCTCACTAATACGCCAATCGACCAATCGTGAGTCCACACAGCGCAATACTGGGCCACAGCCAAAACACAACCGGATGAGCCAAAACTGGCAACAAAAAAATGGGGAAGCAAATATCATGGAGGTGGGTTTTAGGACCTATATACTGCAGCTCTTTGAACAGCAACAACTCTCAACTACAATGATTTAGAGTTACGTTTAAAAAAGCCGTATAAATTTGGGGTTAGTCTGGGTTTGCGTTTGCATCATGCTCATTTCACCAAAACAATGGAGGATGTGTCTGTTTGCAGCACAGTGTCTGGATATGTTAATAAAAGGCAAACATCACCTCATGCCCCTGCACCACCTGCACTTTAATGTTCAGCTGTTTCTGCATCGTTTCATCATCTACAACAAGAAAGTTGATGCTCAAAGGAAGAGCAAAGGAGAAGACTTACAAACAATGCTTTATAGTGCTAATGTTTATTTATTTATTTATTTAGCATGGCAAAGAGGTGCCACTAGAAACTAACACAAGGGAACAGATATGTTTGATCAAATTCTGCTGCTTCAACAAAGGACGATGCCTCTTACTTTCTGCAGTCAGTGGTGTTAGGAAGAAAACTAGAGCAATCTGTCTGGCTCAAGCTTGATATGTAAGTGTTTGTGTTGGCAGTACTTGGCTTTAATAGCAGTGGTGGCCTGTTGAGTCGAAATATCTCTATGAACTTGGTGATACACTGACTTGCCAACTAATGGTTTATATTTCCACAACCATTAAATGGATTGCCGTGCAATTTGGTTCACAAACATATGTCTCTGTCAGGATAAAGTGTAATAACTTTGATTACCTGACTTGCCAGAGATGAAATACCTGCAATGCTAACCGTATTCACATTGGCTTCATCTGTAATTTGCAGATATATGGTTTGAATTAGCAGAAGTTAGCATTCCACCATGCTGTAATAAAGTTCACTACATTATGGTGAACATGGTGAACATCATACCTGCTCAACATCAGTTACTTAGCATTGTCGCTTTGAGCATGTTTGCTACATTAGCATTTAACTGAAAGCACAACTGTGGCTGCAGCACAGGCTCGTCGCAGAGCTAATAGCATCACGTTTTAATGTTGGTGCAGAGCAGGAAGTAAAACATGCAATGCATCACCTCTGCAAGGATCACATCGTACTGTTAATTGAAAGGATCAACTCAGGAAATGATTTCTGATTTTAAACAATGATCCTGGTGTCTGTGTCGATCTCTCTCATGCATCTGTGCACGTGTGTGTTTGTGTGTCGGTGGTGGTTGAATGGCTGCCAACAACTTGGCAGAGCTCTGTTTAGACCTTGCTGTGCATCTCAATGACTGCAGACACACTGCAGGAGGAGAGCGTGGTCCACACTGGCAGAGAACTCAGTCTCATCTCTGGGTTGGAGTTCCTGAAAATCAAGGTGTGTGTATGTGTGTACTTGTATATCTGTGAGGACCAGGAGCGTGGACGTTACAGAGTGAAGATATTTTCTGGAAACGAGGACATTTCGGTTGGCCCCCATGTACTCAAAGGCCTATCTGAGGCTTAAGATTTGCTTTTAGGGCTAGTGATGGAAGGGGTTAGGGTAAGGAGTTGGGAAACACATTATACCAATGAGTGTCCTTAGATAGAAGTGTGTGTGTATGTGTGTTTGTGTGTGTGTGTGTGATCTCTGTGGTATTCTCTGCCTGCTTTGTTCTGCATGTCCAATGTCAGTATGGGTAATTATCTGTCTAAAATAAAAACGATAGAGTGACCCACGCATGTTATTGAAGGCCAGGATGTGACAATAAGCAGCTCGTCTCTGTGAGTGGGTGAGTGAGTGAGTCCATGTGAGAGCAGACATTCTCTCCGGTTTATGCATGACTTGCATTTATTCATGCTATGATTGTCTCACTGTCCTCTGGCAAACCTCTTCAAATGTTTACTTCCTTTGCACACAGAATTGTACGTGAGCCCTCACACAGCCGTAGCTGCGAGCCGTCGGCTCACGTTATCTCTGCTTGGGGTTGCAGATCGTGCAGCAGCCGGCCTGTGTTTGCCGCTCCCAGGGGAAAAACCTTTTACAACTTTAACATTAAACTTTCGCAGACTCCAAGGCATCCACACATTAATTGAGTGTAAGGAAGTAGCATGCCGACCATTAAAAGTGAGACAAAAAGACGTAAAGAAATGCTGTCAACCTCTCATCTCTTGCTGCATTTCAGAAACATAAACACCCTCATCTTTTTTCTTGTCAAAACAACCCTCTCATATACCTGTACTAAACATAGCTGTTTGGAATGGGCCATTTGCCTGTGGTATTGCTGATGGCTGCTTTATGGAGCAGCAAAAGTAACCTGCAGTTACTGAGCTGCTCAAAGTAAATACTAGCTGCAGACATACTGTAGGTGAGGACATGGTGGACTCAGCGCGGCTGCACACAGAATTATCCAGCTGTTAACTCAAAGTGTGGTGAAGCTCAACCCTAATACTGGCAATCGTGGAAAAGCTAGCTAGAGCACTTTGATAGGTGGGTGGGTAGGACCTACAAGTAAATGCATACTATGTACAAATCGCATGACCAAATTTACCAGTGTTCTTCCTTGTTCCCCCCTAGAAATACACCTGCCACATTTGAAGTAGATCAACAGACAGACAAAGATTCCTCACATGAAAGTGAGATGCGTTGGCGACCCACAACAGGCCCCAGGCATCGCTGCATTTTCTTTGAATTCTGAGACAGATTCTCTCTCCGATCATAATCCTGTAAAACAATTATTCAGCAGAAATTCCCAGAATATCATAACCTCCTTTTGACAGTCATGTGTGTCTATTTACTGCCTACTAACCCATAACTGTGAGTTAGACACATGGACAGATTATCAAACGTGCATTTCCAAGATGGCGCCCATTCATCCTAGTGAAAGTTGCGTACCCACTGTGCGCATCAAAAAAAAAAATCTCTCTTCCTGGTTTGCTCCCTCGTTCACGTTCTGCACATCCACAGCCTCTTCTTCACTCAAACCACCAGATGACATTAAGCCCATCCTAGGCCAGGGAACGTATTTTACAAATATATGAGGAGAAATAATTGAATTTGTTTCCAAGCGTCCTGTCAACATTTGGGAGATGGGAATATATTTTTTTTCATCAGCTGCTGTCTCAGTTATTCACCAGAACAAACTGGCAGCTCTTGAGGTAATAAAGCCGAACTGAGAGCGAGGGATTTGTCTCAGCGTCACATAAGCTACAGTAAAGACTAAAACATACAATATAATCTCATGATCGAAACCGCCGACTCAAAAATGACAACCTGGAATGATCCCTGAAGCAGGTGGCGCTCTCGTTTTCCGGGAAAATGCAAATTCATGATAAGAAAAGCAGCGAGCATGATTCAGTTGAATATAGAACAGAGGTGAAGACAAGCTGACTACTGCGTGGCTGTCATCGAGGTGGCTGTGGTTGACTTGGCAACCAAATCTCTCTGGGGCTTGTTGGGATAGAAACAGGCTGATGATTATTTAGATATTTTTTAACTTGAGCATCTATTCATCTGCAAGCTCATAAGTATGTATTAGGTTTTCCCTGCTTGGACGTATCTTTAAGTGTGTGTTTCTGCAAAGATTGCGGTCAAAATACAATGTTTTGTTACCAGAGGAATTGCCACATCAAAATGTTATATGTGTATCTGCTGAATTACATTGTTCAATACAGCTCAGCATTTAAGACATGGGACTTTTGCTGCTGCACTTTACCTGAGCCTCCACCCACGGTTCTGCAAGTTATATTGGATATATTTTCCGTCTAACAGTTTGCTGGATGTTATCGTCATCATTCAGTGGGTGCAAAGCCCTGCTTGTTGTTTCACTAAAAGCCTGAAGGACGTTGTTGCATGACATCAATTTCAGTTCCTCCAGCACCAGCGCCGTCACCTTTCCTCTGCTTCCTCCTCCTGCTTCTCTTCTCCCCCGGCCGCTAATCGCCTGCGTTTCTCCCTTACCATCCTCCTCAACCCTGTCATCCTCCTCCTCCAACTCCCCCTCCTCCTCCTCGTTTCATTCTCTTGCTCTCTCTCTCTCTCTCTCCCTTGACTCATCATCCTTGTCCTCCCTCTCTCTCTATCGCCCTTCTCCTTTTGTATGAGATATAGGACCTCGGGGACTCGAGGCTGCAGTAAAACAAGTCTGATGCCTTCAATATGTCCTGATGAAAGTCCTTGAGCAGCAGGATAACAGAGACCCACCTTTGGGATGACGCACGCACATGCGTAACATACAAGATCGTTTTTTGCTTACAAATTTACCCGGGCCAGTGCTGAACAGTGACGGTGCCATTCAGACCTCTATCAGTGCCCCACTACACAATCATTAGAAAACTGCCTTGCTCTTGAGCTAGGTCTTTTTCATTTGAGTGTATGTATTAGTGGGGGTGGTATATGGGTGGACCTCTCTGATGTCAGGCAGTGAGCGTGTTGAGGCTGCGTCTGTGAGGTTGTAAATGTTTGATGGGGTTTGATCCCACCATCTGTCCACTGCTGCTGGCTCAGAGAACGAGTGTGCGGAGAGGCCGGGTTAAAACCGGCAGCACGAACACGGACAACGATTTAAAATAAAACAATGTTAGATTGTCATCGTGTGAGCAGAATTACAGAGGACTGGCCGCTCATCTTTAAATGTGTGATTAATGCACATGCAATGCAGAATGCACACAGCGAATAGGCTTCACGATTGAATGTGGCGGGCCTATGGCGTTTGCATTTCGTATCATTTACATCCTTTGTTGATGTTCAACATGAATAAACATGGATCGACAGTAAAAAGAAAAAACACAAAATGCTCTTTGTCTCCCTTAACAGCACAATAGAATCTCATTATCATGTTCTGCAACGAATTCACATCAACGTTTAACTCTGCAAAGCTATGTCGCCTCAATGCTTATATCCAGGAGAGTTTCAGGACATTTTAGGCAGCCCAGGAAAAAGGTCAGTTTATAATTCCAATGTTCCAATGATTGCTTTTGTATCAAAATGATAGACAAATTGCAGACTGTGCATAAACACAAATAACAGGAAAGGAGTCAAATTTGAGTGCAAACCTCCACCACCATCCCAGGCCCATCATACACACACATTTAGATGCTCTGGTTTTCAACCAAACTGCTAAAATTACAAAGCTTTTGAAAGAACGACAGCGGCATGGGGCCTCATGGGGCGGGGGGGGGGTTCCGTCCATGGTTTTGTTGCAGCCTCCTGCAGACAATCATAGATTTTAAGGGGCTTCTCACAATAGTGTTGTCCCTGTGGATTAGCCATTCTCTGGGACTTCCTGTCATCTCAAGCCACCAGGCCTGCTTTGCTTACCTTGTTGTTACGCTCCCCTGTTTATGGATAAACCCTTTAGATGCTTGAAAACTGAATCCTCAACCACATAAGAGAAAACGCAAGCTATCGTGTTTTTAAGGCAACATTCAAACTATGATAAAAACCAAACATGTGATTGCGGATTTAAACCTGAAACAACTGAGGAGATAACATTTGCTATCGATCTACGGTATCTGCTGTAAAATGTTCTCCTGATATCACCATTGCAAATGACGAAAACATGTTCAGACTCTCTAAGCAGTTTGTTTAGAGAGTGATTTTGGGTGATAAGCAAATATTCATGAAAGGCCATTTTGTTTGCAGGCATGCAGGAGAGCAGTCACGTTGCTGTGTGCCTCCCGTGACCCCAGAGGCTGGTGACAGGCCGAGCTCCCAGCCACTGCGATTTTAACAGATTGATCATCCATGTGTTGTACTCCAATCAATGGCTCTAACTACCAATGGGCCAGATTGTGAACTCTTTATTCTGAGGTCAATAAACACAACAGATCCTGGGGGGCCCCGAGGGGTTGGGTTGGGTCGAGCTGGGTTTTGGGGGGGGGGGATCAATCTCTTCACTAAAGGCCTCTGCCTCATACTGCAAAGGTCACAAAGTCTTTCTGCTTGATAATAATGCTAACGCAGCTTGTACAGCAATCATCACCAGTCCAGACATCAAATGGGATTAATGAAATCCTGTAAACTCCTGTGACCTCATCCGCATTCATGACCTTCCTCTTACAGTCGCCCTCTCTCCGATCAGTTTGGGAACCTCCCTAGTCTGAAGATATTGTCTGAGATCAGCGTTTTGATGGCAGATTTAAGAAACCACATGCACAGTGTGTTATGAAACTTGGACCTCACTTTCAGAAAAGCCAGCGATGAAAAGGAAGCACCGCTCTGCTACACCGCTGAAATAATGTCAGTGATCGAGCTTTGTGGTGACAGTACTGACAGGTTCCAGGGAGGAAAAAACTTCAATCCACCTGTCAAATCTTTTATGAGCCAAGTTTGAGAGAAAGTTGAGCGAGACTTCAGTTCATTATGACCGAGAGCGATAACCTCAGTTGGCGTTTGACTTGAAGGAGCTCTCACGTCCAAAGGGACCGTGACGAGGAAGGAAACATCCTGGCTGTGGAAGAGTAATTAACACAGAACAGTCTGGCTCTCAGCATATAAATCTTTGACAGAACGAATCACTTCTTCTTTTCCAAGGCTCTCACCAGCCTCCCACTGATTCCTAATATAGACGACCATGCCAAATGAACCTGATAAAACTCATCACATTAAAATTTCTCGCCCGGCCTGACAATTACCACAATATGCATTTGTGAATTTTCAGCCTTCATGTTATTAATGGGGCATGAATCTTTGTAGAAAACAGCTTTAAATGAAACACTGAAGGATTTCTTCATGCGACAGAGGAAAGAGGAACAGTTTGATTTATTGAACAGAGCAAATAAAAAACAAAACAAGATAAGAGCAGAAAACAATATTTAGCATGTAATAATATAGTTACAATATATTGGAACAAAAATGTAGCACTGATTAGACGCACAGTGAAACAATCCCAAAATGGGGATTGGGGAAATTATTAATATTCTACTCTATCACTGATTACAGTGATTCATTTAATTTCACAGCTCACTATTGACGTGATTAAGGGGGGGATTTGGGAAAGTCAAATGAATCAGTGGACAGTAAATTTTAAATGTTAAATCTATAAAGAGAAACGGAATGATGGGGAGCCTGATTAAATAGGTGAGTGAACAGAGGCTTGGGTTCTCTGCAGCGGTTCCAAACAACCCGGCTCTTCCCTGCTCTCCCTCTCCTGCTTTCACGTTTAGATTCTCTCCTAACAACAAAGGCCGACCGCAAAAACTGAAAAAAGTGAGTGATTTAAGGACACATTGCTCTTGAGGCTTATCAATGTTTTGCATACCGCAAACAACATCTCGTTCCTTTTGGGCGGCAGCGTTATAGGTCAGAGGCAGACAGCTCACAATCAGGCGGTGGCTTGATTCCACGATTTGATGCAAGGAGAGAGTATACAGTTTATGATAGTGTGACGTGGCCCACATACATATTGGCACAAAACCAGCCCAATTAAAGCTCACAAGTGACGAGTTGAATATCAAAGCAATGCCTGGTTGCTTTGCCTTTCCTGCACGTGACATAAGGCTCAGTCTTAAATTATTTCATTCTCAACACATAGTTGAAGAAACTAAGATTTGGAGGATTACAGAATAGATGGAGGGAGCGACATAGCGTCTCGTCTGGAAACCTGATGCACTAAATTTAGCTACATCCGTTGGCTGACACATACTCACACACAGACAAACACACACACACACACACACACACACACACACACACACACACACACACACACACACACACACACACACACACACACACACACAGACATCACAGTACATCACAGTATCCTCGGAGCTACATCTGTGTCAACTGATAAGAGACACTTGGAGCTCCACCTTAAAGTTAAAGTGATGTGGAAAAAAAAACTCAAGAAGCCTAAACTAATTTTTTTCACACACATGCACGTCTCTCGATAGTTGTGAGGACACTCATTGACATAATAGTAATTTCCTTGCCCCATACCCTAACCTCAACCATCACAACTAAATGCCTAACCCTTACCTTAACCGAAACTGAATTTAATGTCTAAACACGTGTCTGCGTGTGTGTCTGTGTGTGTGGGTGGTAGTGTGTGTCACTAAGATGTCCTCACAATTATGGTATTGAACCAAAATTGTCCCTAATCACTAGAGAGTAGTGCGGCACACAAACGCACAAGATATACAAACAATCGTGACACTAGAACATATTAATTTTCTTTTTAGTGACACACTCTTACACCCACACACACAGACAGACACGCACACACACACACACACACACAGAGACACGCACACACACATGACTTGCAGGGCTTTAGGGAGGACTTTCCATTATTGATGAAGCCACATGCTCTGTACCCTTATTGGGGTAGGGGGTGGCTCACGTCTGCTTGACTCAGCATTCCTCTGTCCATTGGTTTTTATTTTAGCCTGGGTCAGCACTGCAAGTGTGCATGTGTGTGTGTGTGTGTGTGTGTGTACAGACACACAGGAAAAGAGAAAGTAAGAGGGTTAGAGACACGCACAATGAACCACTCCAACGCAGACTAGACAAGACGAGAAACAAGCCAAGACAGAGAGCAGCTCACAGGTCAGTGGATAACAGACAACAAGTCTGATGAGAAGATCAAATTTCATCCTCAGACCCTCAGAGCTGAAGAGGTTCAGGGGATCAAGCCCTCAAGCGGCCTCAATACACAATGTTTTCTGTTAAGAGTGAGAGTTTTGGTGAAAAATTATTTTTCCTGGTCGTTGGGCTTGGCCTGAGAGTCGTGAAATTTCTCCTGCCGCACTCAAACAGCAATGTATACCATAAATTCATGGATTTTTAATTGTATTATTACATTAAAATTCATATTACAACACTTTAGAAGAGATTTGAGTTGATATGCGACTTGAACGTCACATTTCAAACACAAAAAAGCAGCTGAAGACAATCACACCACCTCAGCCACCCGGCAGCTGTTGTCTGTTGTCCTTGCTCCTTTCAGCCTGTCCCTCAGCCAGACTCATCAGCCATGGAAAAGTGCCCAGAAGGTAAATGAAACCGCTCCTTCTTTACGGGCACGGTCCCTCAATTGATTCCACACACATCTGTGCACATTCTTTAATTACACACACAAACACACACATGCACACACTTTATGGCCCTTTGGCAAATCAATCGTTTCCAATTGCTTTTCTTGCAATGATTGATTACAAAAATAAAGACCCAAATATATGAAAATAAGCGGAAGAAGAGTCAGTTTCACATGTCACGAACATTGAATGAATGAAAATGTAGTGCAAATGTGACATTGCCATGGCAACAACAAATTCATACAGAGCAGACTATGTGTAGATATGAATTCTCTCAAGAATAAGGAAGACATTCAGAAACAGTTTATGTGCATCCTTGACCCAGTTTCTCTTCGCAGAAAGATCAACAACATTTTGGATAAAACTAGACACTGTGTTCTCTGATTAATATTAACTCTGCTTTCACATATTCATCCATGAAAGTTTGGCATTAGTATGTGGAGTTCTCATCTGATTGTCATGGTTACCACCAGGGCAATAAAAGATTAATTTACCAGCACTGTTTTTTGATCCCACTACTCTAATTTTGACAATTTTATCTTTAGTGCCACTTTAAATTTCATAGTTTTTTCACAGATTCAAGTTAATAAATTGTTAAGTGAGTTTTTAAAATACAAATTTTCAATCCTTTGTCATATTTTCTTCTATGAAGATGGGAATCAGACAGAAGTGAAGTCCGACAAAAGAAAAAAAGAGCAGATTTCCCAGTTTTGCTCAAAAACTTCAAAATGTTGAAATAGTAAATATGTGTCAACTCACGTAACCACATATTTGCTCAATTTTGCGCACTCGCACACGCACACACAGACACACACACACACACACACACACACACACACACACACACACACACACACACACACACACACATACAGACTGCCACATCACAGACCCCCAGCTGCTGCTCTGCTGTAATTTATTATCCCTTCTGTACCCAGCAGAGTCATGAAATCAGCCTGGCCTTTATGATACACAGACACACACACAGACACACACACACACACACACACCCACACACACAGACACACACTTTTTCCAACAGTCATCCTGGCTCGCTACCCAGCAGAGACCTCTGTGACTTAATTAGTATAGCGTCCCCACAGAGACCACAACAGGGCAAAATGCACTGGACGGATGAAGGATGTGAACAGTGTCAGGCTGTCAGAAGAAAAACCACTGAGGGGAGGAATTGCTCTTTAATATATGGATAATTATAATGAAAGCTTTTCGTTTACATTCAAAACCATTTCAATAAGTTTATGAATCAGTTTGACTGTAGAAATATGAGAAATCTCACTAATCGCCTAGGTTTTTGTTTGCAAAGGCTCTAAATAATATATAATATATGTTGAAAATAAAGCTCAAGATCATTTCAATCCCACCTGTATGTTGGTGATACTCAAGAGGTTCTATTGTAGACAGAACGATTTACATGCTTTTATTTGTTTTGCATCCATCCCTCAACCATGTTTGCCTCCCCCTCTCATCCTCCCATCCTCCTCTCACATATTTGCTTTTTGCATCATCTAATTCAACCCCCCCCCCCCTCCTGCTCCACCTTGTACTCAGAGGTCTCTTTGTTGTGTCCCAGAGCCACACAGGAGCATGTCCGCACCGTTTTGTTAGCAACATGAACCATCTCTGAATATTTCATAAGACATAAACACAACATACAGCAGCACATCACAAGGTTTTGTTCCATCGTTCAAAACTAAATATCCCTGTGACGGCAAACGTGCAAAACTCCAGATAACGTGCACAAATACAATAACCGCGGGGTCAGGACCTCGTATTTCCCAAATGTCAAGTTAGACAAGAGTTTGGCTCATTGCGTGATTAAGCTTCTGAATTTCTTTTCTTTTTTTTATATCCATCACATTAGCAGGCATGTTCAATTGAAATTTTAAGATATAGGCCATAAACATCGCATCTTATGAGCTTAGCATGTGCACGTATGCATTTAACAGCACACTCGCACCCACAAAACACAAACACACACACACACATGCACTCTGGGAGGAATTGCACCATAATTATGCCTAAGGTAGAGTCGATTAATTTTTTAATGGATTCAATGTTTTATTCATAGCACCTATCCAGTCTTGGATATGGCACAGAGCGCACACATGCACGCACACACACACACACACACACACACACACACACATACACACACACACATGCCCACACACTGCCAGAGAAAGAACACATGGTAAAACTTGCTATTAGCTATTTCATACAGTAGACAAATGACACATCTCAGCAGCATCACAGAGTACCATTTTCAACTGAAACTGTAAATACAGAAAATGTAAATTCCATAAATATCTTTGCCTTTTCTGCTTTGGGCATTGTTTTCATGCTGTTCTGGACACAGACACGGATTTGATAAGACGTTTGTGAGACAGCGAGTGAAAGACAGACAGCGAGCAGAAGGAGGAGAAGGTGTTTTTTCCAGAGTTAGGCCAGTCAGACCGGTTATTCTGTCCCAGAAATCCATTTACAGTACCGAGCTCTCCCTCTAATCGTCCTCCCCACTGAGAGATGAATACTGTGCCCTATGCAGGAGACAGTGTAGAGCTGGAGCACATCTACGACTATCAAATGTTGCTCCTTCCTCCTGCTGCTTCTCTCCCTCCGGTGTATGGTTAAGAATTCACTTGAACACTTTTGCTTGTTGAACAGAGATTAGAAAATGAGGAGAGGAAATGGAGGTCAAACAAAGGAATGATGGGAATGAATGATATCAATGTGGAGCTGCTGTGCAATAATAATTAGAATGTGGAACATAGCTGCTGCATTATTACAAAATTATGATTAGACGATTAAATTATTTCACTATCAACTATATTAGTCCAGAGAAAATAAAAGGACAGAACATTTTGCACTCTGAAATCAGAATTCAGCCTCGTAAAAAAAGGAAATGATTAATTTGGAAGTTAAAGAGATTTGGGCTGATGCTGCTCCTTGTAAAACATGTTCCACCCCCCAATAAAATAAAATTGGATTCCAGATTATGTAGACCAGCCTGGTATCACCAAGAGACATAAATAACACATACTTTTCCTTCAGAAATGTGGTTTGTTATCGCTATTTGGGGATTTTCTGTGTTTTTTAAGTCACGGTCATAGACGAGCATCAAATGAGGAATTAAAACCAAACTTACTGGAAAACACTTGAACAAGCATCAGTATTGTGTGTAACTTAACTGCAAGGACGTTAGGTGGACAAATGGTCACGTTTTCATGACTTGAGCTGACTGTTGTGAAAGCTGTGGTTTAGGGAATAGTCTGTCTTGGGAAACAAAGGACGTTCACACGGAAACAAGATCAAAATGTGAAATTTGTCCCTAATTAGAAAATGTACCTTTATGTTTGGCATCTAATTGTAGTTGTCAGAATAAATGACTCACTTGTGAGGCTATATGTTCCTCCAAATTCTATCTCATGTGTGGTTATTTGCGCAGCTCAAACCAATTTGTTGCTATCAGCTATCAGTAATCTATTTTTTTTAATCGGATTACTTCAAGCCGGTCACTATACGGAACCCTGCCAATACCGACCCCCCACCCTGCTCACCCTTTCTGTACACAGCCGAACACTACAGATCCCCTAATTTATCACCCTCTCCCAGCTGGACTTGAAGTGACAGATTTATTAGATAGCCATTTGCGGCTGCATGTAGCTCTGCCGGTCGAGGGTCGGTGAGACTGACGGAGTCAAAGCTGTTTGATGACCTCCAAGTGATAATGACCGTACAGTGGAGAAGGACACAGAGGAGGACAGAGAGGGAGATAAAGAGATGTGCCGAACGGTGTGGGCGGGAGATAAAGTCAAAGGGTTTGGACGATCAGACATCCTTCGGAGAAATCGAAGATGGGCAGATCTCTGAGCTGGGCTATGTTGTGATACACTTGCCTGAAATGTATGTGATGTATTACATGTTAAACAATTGTATCAGCAAATGCTATATGGGAATCAGAATAAAGAATAAGGAATAATATCAAAGGAGGTTATCGATGGACAAATTCAAGGGGGAGTGTGACATTTGAGGGAAATATGTGTACATTTGTACCGCTCTCCTCTGTGTTCGCTACATAAAGAGGTTCAGCCAGCAGGCAGTTAGCATAGCTTAGCGTAAAGACCAAAGAGGCCCATGGAAAGAGCTCGTCTTACTCCTTCTAAAGAAAGGTCAAAACAAAGGCACGTCTACAGCTCATAAAGGCCTCAGTTGTTCTCCTGTGTAGACACCACAGACTTGCTGTTCCTCAGTTGTAATAACTTTGCGAATTCAGAAATTCTTCAATAATTTAGGCTCATGTTTTTTCCATCAGATGGAATAACATGAATGACAAGATCTTTCCATTATCCTGGAAAGGCACTGTAATAAAATGCACATTGTTTATTGTGTATAAATTGTATTGTGCATTGTATAGAATGTATTACGTACTGTCTATATATTGTATTGTATATTGTCTACAGTATGTGTACTAGCAGAGTGTAACCATTAGCTGGAATCAAACTTCTTGTGTGTGCTAACTGGCCAAATAAACCTGATCTGATGCTAGCGCCTCTACGCTCTCGCTCAAGGGTCACGTGACGACACCAGCAATACTCAGCAGTAACTACAGCTAAGCAGCTGTGCTACTGGAACTAGCAATGCTACCACAACTAGCGATTCTACCACAACTAGCAAGGCTGTGGCTGAGGGGTAGAGCGGTAGTCCTCTGATCTGTAGGTCGGCAGTTCGATCCCCAGTCTTCCCTATCTGCATGCCGAATTGTCCTTGGGCAAGATGCTGAACCCTGAATTGCCCCTCGTAGAACAACAAAGTGATGCTAATAGATGAATGTAAAACTGTACTGTAAAGAGCTTTGAGTGGTCATCAAGACTAGAAAAGTGCTATATAAATACAAAACCATTTCACCCTTTTTACCCTTGGGCTAGAGCTTATGTGAAGGAACGTGAGTGCGATTCAAGGCAGGAGGATAACAATGGACATTGGGTTTTAAACATGGTGAAAATGACACCAATTCGAGTCAAATTTGAATGTCGGGGCTTCAATGACATCCCAGAAGCAATATGGAGGCATTTTATGTTATTTTTCTGTATTTTCTTTTATGTTTAAAGATGTGGTCACCATTCACTTCAATTGTATTGGATGTGGCTGCAATGCTGCTAACCCCTTAAACTCCAAACCTGTTTTATAAACAATCGGCAGAGTGGTGAGCAGATAATAATTTATCTTTCATTTTTGGTTGAACCATCTTTGCGTTTTTGTGATGTGTTGCATTGAACAGAATGACAATGAGACATTCCCCTTTATTTATTTATTTCCTTCAAACCCTTTCTGCCGTGGCCCACAGGATGCGTGCTGTAAAGCAGGTCATTCAGCAGGTGCTATTCAGCTATGCTACTGGAACTAGCGATGCTACCACAAGTAGCAATGCTTATACGCATCTTGGGCGAGAGCGTGTGCGCAGGAACGCGTTTCTCAGGCAGGAGGCTAACAATGGACATCGGGGCTTAAAACATGGTGTAATAGCCGCCAATTCCGGTCGAATTTGAATGTTGGGCCTTACAGACACTTGGGTCACACCCCAGAAGCAGTATGGAGGATTTTTTATATACTTTGTCTGTATTTTCTTTATGTTTAAAGATGTGTTCACCAATCACTTCAATTGTATTGGATGTGGCTGCAATGCTCCTTACCCCTGAAAATCCAAACCTGTTTTTTTCACCCACCAACCCTCCATCGGCAGAGTGGTGAGCAGATAATAATTTATCTTTCGTTTTTGGTTCATTGGTTCATTTGGTTTATTTTTGTGATGTGTTGCATTGAACAGAATGACATTGCTCAGACATTCCCCTTTATTTATTTATTTTCTTCAAACCCTTTCTGCCGTGGCCCACAGGATGCGTGCTGTAAAGCAGGTCATTCAGCAGGTGCTATTCAGCTATGCTACTGGAACTAGCGATGCTACCATAAGTAGCAATGCTTATACGCATCTTGGGCGAGAGCGTGTGCGCAGGAACGCGTTTCTCAGGCAGGAGGATAACAATGGACATCGGGGCTTAAAACATGGTGTAATAGCCGCCAATTCTGGTCGAATTTGAATGTTGGGCCTTACAGACACTTGGGTCACACCCCAGAAGCAGTATGGAGGATTTTTTATATACTTTGTCTGTATTTTCTTTATGTTTAAAGATGTGTTCACCAATCACTTCAATTGTATTGGATGTGGCTGCAATGCTCCTTACCCCTGAAAATCCAAACCTGTTTTTTTCACCCACCAACCCTCCATCGGCAGAGTGGTGAGCAGATAATAATTTATCTTTCGTTTTTGGTTCATTGGTTCATTTGGTTTATTTTTGTGATGTGTTGCATTGAACAGAATGACAATGAGACATTCCCCTTTATTTATTTATTTTCTTCAAACCCTTTCTGCTGTGGCCCACAGGATGCGTGCTGTAAAGCAGGTCATTCCCACTCTTTCGGGATGGGAGGTGCAGATTAGATTAGATTAGATTTCTTTATTTATCCACACAACGGGGAATCTCAGCTTTCTCACGACCCGGTACCGGCTGCATCGGGAAAGGACACGACCGTGCAGCAGCAGCAGCAGCAGCTTCTCCTTCCTTTTTTTTTAACAATAATTCCGACCTCAGTGGGCGGGGCTTCCGGATGACACGGCCGTGCTATTGGTGCGCGGCCGTGACACGACGAGGAAATCGGGCGAGGCAGCCGGCACGCCGACCAATCACACGCCGAGGTGTGGCTCTCCGGGGGCGCGGCCGCGGCGGGAGGGGGCGGCGCCAGAAGCGGAAGTGAGTCTCGGCTGATCTCTCCCTGTTATTCGGCCACGGTCGGTTCCAGGAGACAGGGGCAGCCAGGAGAAGCACCGGGATCGACTTGGCTCTGCGGGATCAAAACGACCCAAAAACAAGAATTAAATCAAACGAACAATGAACCGCATCGAGTGAAGAGTCGTGACAGACCTGCTGGCCGAGGTGACTCCACACACTGCCACGTTCACAGAGCTGCTGCTGCCTGAGACGGTCCAGATCCGAGGCTGTGTGTCATTGAGCAGGCAGGACACGTCAGGAGAAAAGAGAGAGAGAGAGAGAGAGAGAGAGAGAGAGAGAGAGAGAAAAGGAGCTGACCGACTGCACTGTACGAGTCAGCCTTCACACCCGCCCGTGGAACGCTTCCCCTGCCTGATCCACGACACCACACCTCGCTGTCAGCCGGAGGGACAAGCCGCTCCACAAAGACATCGCCCCCGGGTCGAACCTGCTGATCAGAAGGTGAGAATCCCCCGTTTTGTCTCCTCTTCTTCTCCGCCGGGTACAGCAGGCTGCCCCGGCTAGCTAGCATCCGTGCTAACGCTTAGCTAGCTAGCGATCACGACGGGTGCACTCGCTAGCTCTGGGGCATTTAACTCGCCTCGGTCGTTTCGCGAAACCGGCTCGACTCGACTGTTCGATCCGTGAGAGAAATGTATTTATGAATAACACGGCGTGACACGACAAGAGCAAGCGAGCGATCGAGTTCGGATCCGATCAGATCCGAGGTTGGACCGGCAGCTGTCAAACAAGGTCGAGTGGTTCCAGTCGGAAGTGTCGCGGTTCCAGTCTCATTTATTCAAGGGTTCATCGAATTCACGATCATTAGACGATGTAGTGTGGGGGATGGCCTGTCTGTCAATTGGGTTGCATTAGAAAAAAACGTCTCTGAGTGTGTGTGTGTGTGTGTGTGTGTGTGTGTGTGTGTGTGTGTGTGTGATCTCGACACAGCAGTGCTTCGAGCCCTTCTGCCAGCAGCTCAGCTGTAGTCGAGCTGGCAACGTCACGGGGTTATAATTAGCTAAAGATGCGATGTTAACCGCTTTGCTTTTGTCCACGGCTCCGCAGTAATAAGGTTAGATTGTTCAGAGCAAGAATGATCTCATTCATGACCATGTTCTGTGTGGTTATCATATGTCCAGGAAGCCTCTGAGGGAGTCGAACAGACCCAGAGAGGTAGGAATATGTATAAAATCTTTGTGTGTCCATGACTTGGTTGTGTGTAAACGCCTTGATCTGAAGGGACACACACACACACACACACACACACACACACACACACACACACACACACACACACACACAAGAGGGGCCAGTTGCTAACTCGGTGCATGCCATCCTGTGTGCTCTTCTCTCAATAGGACCGAACGATCACGGGATAGCATTTGTGTGTGGGGGGAGAAAACAAATGGGGGATTACGGGTTCGGAGTCCTAGTTCAAAACAACACTGGCAACAAGTCTGCGTTCCCGGTCCGAATCCACCCGCATCTGCAGCCCCCCCACCACCACCAGAATGTGTCGCAGAGCCCTGCTGCCTTCATAAACAGCACCACCGCCGCAGGGAATGGCACCACGGGAGGCTCTCCCTGGCTCTTCCCTGCCTCCGCCACCCACGGCAGTGTGCAAGACGAAATCCTGGGGGGGCCCGAGAAGCCCAAAGCACAGCAGCAACAGGAAATGCAGGAAACGCAAGAAAAGCAGCAGCAGCAGTTGTCCCCCGGGAGTCACCAGGAGGGCGGAGGCGGCGGCGGGATCATTTCAGAGCTGGAGAAGGCCCGGTCCGACGAAGGCAAGACGGACAACGGCACGTCCGAAGGTAGCAACGGGAAGGAGAAGCAGCTGCGCCTCGAGTCTCCAGTCCTGGCAGGCTTCGATTACCAGGAGACGTCTGGTCTCGGGGGAACCGGGCAGGTCCAGTCCAGCGCCACCTCGTCATCGCTCACTAGCTTCAACAACTGGTCGGCCGCCATCCCGCCGGCGCCGTCAACCATCATCAACGAGGACGTGAGCTTCTTCAACCCGGCCTCCGCCAACAACGGCCCCCTGCTGTTCCAGAACTTCTCGCACCACGTCAGTCCAGGGTTCGGTGGGAACTTCTCCCCCCAGATAGGACCGGCGACGGCCTTGTCCCAGCACCACGCGGCCCCCCCGCCCCACCCCCACTTCCAACACCCTCACAGCCAACACCAGCAGCACCGGCGCTCCCCGGCCTCTCCACACCCGCCGCCGCCCTTCCCGCACAGGAATCCGGCGTTCAGCCAGTTGCCGCATATGTCCAACAGCCTGAACAAGCCCCCGTCCCCCTGGGGTCCGGCCAGCTACCAGAGCCCCTCTCCCTCCCCCGGCTCCTCCACCTCCTGGAGTCCCGGAGGAGGCTACAGTAGTGGCGGCGGCGGTGGCGGCTGGGGAGGGTCTCAGGGCCGAGATTATCGCAGAGGTCTGAACGGCGGGATGACCCCCATCAACTCTATCTCCCCACTGAAGAAGACGTTCCCGAACAACCACGTGGCCTCCCAGAAGTACCCTCGCAACAGTCCCGCAGGCTTCAACCCCAAGTCCTGGGTGGACGAAGGAGTCGGCCGCAGTGATAACATCTTCCCCTTCCAGGTCAGTCTCCCTCTGAATAGCCTCATTGTACCATTTTTAGAAATAATTCTGGTATACTATTTCCATTCTATTCTATTTGCATTCTATTCTATGTGCTTATTAATAAACATTTTATTTATGATAGCTCGTAATTTTCTGCAAATGCTATTTTTAGAGATGGGGGGGGTGCATGGATTTACATGATGCGTTTGTTTCAGCGTCAGCGTAGAAAGGCGTCGTTGGGCTCTGTACCTCCACAGCTGTACGTCCCTGATGATGACTAATGTGGCTCTGTCACTGCAGTGGTGTGTGTGTGTGTGTGTGTGTGCCACGTATACAAGCCGGGGGGGCTGGGGGGAGGAGTCGGGGTGTGGGGAGTCGAGGAGTGATGGAGAGAAAGGGATGGGGAGAAACGGGGAAAGTGAGAGAGGGTGCGAGGAGAAGGATCACCAGGGACGGAGCACGTAAAGACAGACGCCGAGATGAAAAAGACAAAAGTAGATGAACCCGGGAACAAGTAGACACCATTATGGGATGTCCTTTATTCCATTCAGAAACAAATAGAAAGAAATAACAGAGGTAATATTGAAGATTGAAGGACCGAGCTCTTTACCCTTCAACGTAACAGGGTATCAATCCATTCTACTCTGTGAAATGGAGCCTAATGATTTTTCAGGATGACCACTTAAAAAAGAACCCAGGTCGAGGCCTGGTAATGCCTAGCAACTCGTTTTCAAGAACACCACCCTGCTCGCACTGTAATTTTGAAAGCTGGAGGCCCGCACAATGAAGATGGCGCGAATAATTCTTTCGTCACATGTAGAATCCGCTGATAGAATTGATTGAAAGAGGTAAAGGGAGCACGGATATGGATTCATCTTATTGATCCGGCTCATGATTAATTGTGTCGGTCGTTACTAGGAGGCGGGGGTGGAGAGGGTAAGGTTGCCATTGGCCCAGCTCAGCCTGTTGACTTAATGAGAGGTTTCTCTCAGTATCATGAATATTCTCTGTCTTTTTATCTTCGGACAATGTGTCCATCCATTTGCTTAATTTAAGGTCAATCAATTTCTCCATGTGATCTTGGGTGGAGCAGATAGTGTTAAATTGTCTGAGTGATTGCCTGCCTCTGTTTTGTCAATTTTCTGTCAACAGCTCAACAACATCACTAATTGGGCTTAGAGACCCCTAGTAACAGGTATAGCTTCATTTCCTGGCCTCGTCCGTCCGTGGAGGAAGTCGAAATCCATTTCGTGGAGACATTTTCTTTAGGAATAATTAAAAAATTCTCGAAAAGGCAAATTATCTCAATTAGAAATTCAGAAAGCGATGCTTTGACCTTTTTCAGGTATTTTCTTATCTTCACTTGCAATTACTGACTCACAGCACAGCACAGGCCAAGCAGTGAAGGACTTTGTACTGACATGTCTTGACATGCCCAGAGTATTTTGTGCTGAATAAGTAGCAAAGCTTACCTCTGAGCAGCAATTTACCAGCAGATAACAGCCTAATTACTGTTGGTAGTCATGGGGTTACGATCACACCTAATGTGTTTTCCATTATTTAGGTCTCATTTATATTTTAAAGTCATATGATCTCTGTATATTTTGTCAACTTCGACAAGCATTATATTTAAATATAGTTGAATAAAAATGAAGCAATTAATAATTGTAGATGTGAAATAAAAAGGCCCATCAATTTACACCGTGCTCTGATATTTGCTAGAGAACCATGATTCTGCATCCATTTTGAGCAGCAGCAGCACGTCCCTTCTGTTCCATCCCCATATCAGATTTAAGCTTAAGCGAGCATTACTGTGGCTGCAGCATGTTGCGCTTCCCCGTACTTCAATCAGATCAGCTCAAGGAGCATTGTCCCTCTGCCCCCTTGATGCAAGGGCAGATGGAGGATAGGTGTAGCCCTAAAACTCTTAGACCTGGGATTGCCGAGTGTGAGGTGATAAATAAGTTCCTTGATTTAGGACACACACACTTCTACACAGAAACGCCTCCGGCAGACTGATTTTTTAGTTTCACCAAGAACTCTACTCTCAATTTCCTTACAAAATCAGACCTCTCTGCTCCTGCATCTATGCATGTGTGAAAAAGTAGAGTTTATCAAATTAGCAAATGTGTGCACATTTGCTCTAGTTGCATTTTTTTTAACTGGAGCAAATGTGTTTCAGTGTGTGCTCCCAAATGTGTTTCTCAATCATTTTGCCTACAGTATGTTCACATCTTCCACTGCCGTCTGGATTAATGTCACTTTCAAATATTGACTCACATCGTACAATGCAACAGCTGAGAAGCGTTTACCACATTCACTTAAGAAATAAGGATTTGGTCCAACTAAGGTGTTGATTAAATATATTCAATTATGATCCATACATCATGTGTTGACAATATGTTGTTCTCTTCTGTAAATTGATAGAAAAATGGTCATTTTTGGTCTGTGCAGACATTGATCCTGTTGCAGCATTGAAGCCGTAACTGTAGGAACCAGTGTTTAATTATTACACAGTCAGTCAGTGTCAGGTTTGTTCGTCAGACTCCTCCTCTGTAGTTCACTCTGAACGATATCTTTGTCAGGGTTTGATTTTGACTTTCATTTTCTGGATCTGTATTTAGATGTGACATGAAAATTGCCACGTCTGTGGGACCAGTTGACTTGGGCCATTTCCTCTTTACTCACTTCCATTTTACTACCACTGCTGCAGAAGGCTTTCAGTCAAAACTGTTTGATCAAGAGCTTCGTTTAATTAAAAAAAAAAAGACGGCAGTCAGTGGTGCTTGTCAGTGTTTGTCAGAGATCATGCACCGTTCAGATGACTGATGACACATGTTGCCTAACACGAGGCAACCCCCCCAGGTTTGGTAATTGAAATACCGTCGCTCCTGTAACTCTGCACTAAACACACGCCATGAGGAACTGTTGTCACACTATTCCAGTAGCCGGCTCCAACTGCCTCACATAGTTTCCATTTTAGCACTGACACAACAGATGAAGGCTCAGTGGCTTTTGACTTAGAAGCCTAATTGTTCTTGTTATGTACCATCAATGTTACTTCACTGTAGAGTTTGTTTATTAGTTAACTTTTTATACAAATGTGATTGCAAAACACAGCGTTAAATCTGAAAGTTATCCGCATATAATTGTACCTCTGAAATATTGCCATTAAGATGCTGTTCAGTAGATATAAGCGCATATTAAAGGAGACATTATGCTGACTTGAAAAGGTTTACACACTCTAATAAGAAGAAAATACATCACTTTCCTAAATCTGTCCAATTTGGCAGCCCCTCTTTCTAGCCTTTGTCTGAACATGCCTGGTTTTTAGCTCTGTTCTCTTTAAGACATATTCGGGGGTGCAAAACTTCCTGTACCATGGATTTTGAGGCTTCTTTTGCAGAGCATTTATAAGAACGAAAAATACTCATAACACATACTGATATATATCATAACATATCGAAATGGTCACCGTGCTGCTGTATGAAAGTGCCTAGCTGCTAAAGCTAAGATCCCTCATTCTGCTAACCTTCAGGAGGTTTGGAATCAGGGATTTGTGTGTAAATTAGCAAATGTGTTTAGACCATTCGGTGGATAGTATCCAGAATGGTGCACGATGCCATGGCACACGTATGTGCCAATGTACCAGCACCATTGCTGCTGCTGCTGCGAAAAGCGCTGCAGTTGCCGTATTAGAGCAGCTTTAGCATTTACGTTGGGCTCCTGGCCAAACAGTCTGCCACTAACTGCTAATGCACTGGTCAGCTGGTAGCTAGCTTTAGAACAGAAATGTGTACTTTTTAATGCCAGGAAACCGTGTTCCACACCCTCCTGTATCTTTCTCTCTCCTTCTCTTCTTCCTCACCTGTGATATTCACAGTCAGATGCCTGCTGCTGTGTCAAGTGTACTAGGCTGATTTGGATTGGTAGATTTGGCCAGTGACCATGGTAAGACCTGCAGTGCCTGAAGGCGAGTAAGCCAGGACAGGATATTGTCTCAGTAAGCTACCTAAGTAACCGATGGTTACGGCTACTTCCCCACTGTTTCTGTAGCTTACATATTCATACACTGCAGACTTATACAGTGCCGTTCTATAAAGATATGTTATTGAAGCGTTTCTTCAGATCTGCAGTGGAAACACCTGTTCTCTGAATGCTTTACTGTGTGTATCTGTAACATTACTGTGTCACAGATGCACATTTTCTGATCAGATCACAGTATGCATGGTTAAAATGTCTTAGTTCACACATGTGATTATATTAAGAATATCTTTGCTGTCGGCTTTCAGCAAGAGCTAATTAATTGAAAAGATCTTTATTTTTGTAATCAGACCTGCCGAGGTTGAATTATCAAGTGGGGAAGTTGAGCAAGAGTTGAAGCCAATGTTCCCATTAGCTCTTAGGCTGGTGAGGAAATGTTTACATTTAATTAAGGCGCTTGATTCCTTTCAGATAAACCTCCTTCCCTCATTTATGACGTGTTCATGTAAATTCTCTTGCTTACATGCACATCCACCAACAGTTTCGAGCCATTATGAAGCCGGAGGTTTCACTCGTTACCTCAGTGGTTCTTTTTATTTTTCTTTGGACTAATGAGCGGCCCGAGTTGCGCTGGCAAGACCACAGCTCTGCTGCGCATACAGCCTCATTGTGCCCTTCCCACACCCTTGACGCTCTGAAAGAGAGATTGTGTGTGCATGTGCACATTCTCATGTGTGCACGAGTCCTAATTAGTCCCTGGCCTATGTCATCCCCACATGTGTCTTAACAAAGGTAGAAGACAAAGCAGAGTCCAAATGGAAGTGTCATACTGTATTTAGCCTAGCTCATTGCATACAATAAAAGAGCCAGTTCAGTGTAATCCCCAGGCAGTGCAGATTCTGCTGGAACCCAGGCCTCTGTCACTCCGGTCACACCCCGATTGTACGCATGCACACACCGTCCACGGCTCCATTCAGCTGCAGCACCAGGCAGCAGGTTGTTTTTGACAGTTGGGGGTATTTAATGTCATAGCAGGCCTTTGATATACTTAGACCAGGAAGAAACATTATCACAAGCATCAAAAGCTCAACCTGCTTCCCTTTCCTGCCCCCTTTTCTTCTTAGTTGTTTGTGCTGCCTTGCTTCAATACCCGCTTTCCCTCTCTCTATCATCCATTTTCTTTCATCGCCACTTTCCTTTTCCCGTCTTTGCCTTGGGCTTCCTCTCTCCACGACGTCTCGGGGATGTGATGAGAAGCACGGAAATGTAAGGCGCTTCATTCCAGGCGATGAATGTTACATGGATGTCGTAAAAAAATCAAACTACTTTAAACATCTCTTATATTCTTTACATCCTTTGCTTTCCCAACTCTTTCACTTTCCCTCGACTTCCATTTTTCATTAACAAACAGGGGACACAGAAGATTAATGTTGGAGTTAATCACCTACAGTATGCTCTATTTAATCATGCTTTGCAGCACTTCATGTCATCAAAATCAGTCGGAGGTTGTCCTGTCTGTTTTATGGTGCCGAAGATTAAAACCTGTCTAAAGGAGCCGACTTGCAGTTAATCTGATTTGTTTTCTTACTTCAACCATTTTCAATTTTATAGAAAAACGCAAACCACTACCTTGAGTTCCCTGAAGTTCGCATGTAGAGTTATCTGTTATTTTATTGGCGATTAATGATTTATCGAGGAAAGGATCAACAGATTTACATAATCCAGGCACATACAGTATAGATTAGCACATTTAATGATTCTGGGTAAAACTGAAATGGCGACCGGGCTCGCTGGAGGCTGCATAACGCCAATCGATGCAGACAGTCACAGTTAGAAGGTGTTTCTCTCGCCTCTGTGATCATTTCACTTTCAACCAGACTGTGTTATGCTCAGTGTTCTGTTTATCCAGGCACACTGGGCTACATTTCACTGCTGCCTGTAAATAATATAGTGTGTCATGCCATGTTTTCTATGTTTATACCTATGACCTTGGGTTCATATGGGCAAGCTTTCCTAGGCACACAGTGACAGAGACTAACCTGTAAATTGTGTGTGTCTTGCTTGCGTCTAATCGGTGTGTGTTTTTGTCTCTGGATAAGACAAGTGACCATAGCAGTGTGTGTGTGTGTGTGTGTGTAAAGGCCCAGCAATCTATCGGGGATGAGTGCTTTACTGGTCAGCTGGCCAGTTGTTGAGAGACGGAGAGGGAGAATGTTGGATGACTCTGATGATTAATCACCGGGTGCAACTCTCCAGGCTAATGCTTAGCAACTGCAGAGCTCCAGCCAAGCTGCCAGCTCGCCGTACTCGGCCCATCTCTAGCACAAAATGAATTATTTTTCTTCTGGAACAACACAATAGGATTACCCTGCAACGCTTAAATGAACTGGTACCACAATCTGTGCAAAGGCTGCAGATAAAAGGAAAACTGCAACTTGCTGTGACTTTTTTTGTTTTGGATTATGTGTTTTGTGTGCTTGCCTATGCTAAGATATACTCTCCAGCTGGGTATACTTGCCACAATAACCAGTCCTTCACTTATATTGGCTTTGCCCTCTCTTTCAATGTTTAGTTTATTTGACCCGCAGCAATAACCTAATTCCACATAAGATACTGAGGCGGATATGAGAAAATAGTAGACACAGGTCTGGCTTATATCCCAGCGTTGATATTTGTTTTGAGGGAGAGTGATCACTGGGTGTGTTCTTCCACCACGCCACCGCTGTTCTAGTCGGTTCCTTCAGTCAGTGTGGGAAATCTACGTCAGCGTTTTTTAACATGCCTCTAAAACACACGTTTGGTTGTTTTGGCAACAATCGTGCCAGACCTCCATCTCCACTCTGCGGCAGATGAGATAGCAGAAGGAGCTATTGAATTTGGTGAGCCACTGTAGACGGCACGCAGTAGATACCTGCCGCACACCATTGTTCATATGCTTCACTGACGCAGATCTGTTTTGCTGATCCCTGTAGCATTTGACTCCGTGTTCATGGTGTAACAGAGTATGCTGTGAGCTTTTGTCTCCCAGTTGGGTTTGCTTTTCGAATGATCTCCTCAGACACTGGCCTACAGTTTGTCGCAAGGGTGTGACCTGACCTGGTTGTTGGATAAATACTGGAGGTTAGGCCTCAGATGCAAGACAAAGCAGTGCATAATGGGAGTGACTGACAATACAGATTGCTAACAGGTTGCCTACATGTTGACAGGCGATTTCGGTAACTCTTGTGGGGCTCGTCAATTATCAGTCAGGCGAACGGCAGATTTGATCTTGCACTGTTGGTCTTAGGGAGTGTTTTCTTTCAGACATTTCAGGAGAGGTGAATTTGACTTAAACAATTTTATTTTTGACTTCTCTCACTTGCTTTAATTGACGTGACTTGCAGAGTGTCATGCTTTATTCCTCTTGTGTTTTGTCAATGTGTTGGTTTTAATCCGGGAACCTGAGCCGACAGTCGTCACTGTTGAGACTGCCGCACAATTGACAAACAACATCTCTCTTTAACAATGAGGTCCCCACGTAAACGGTTGCTATACTAACTGACAAATAGGCTATGCCATTACAGAGTGATGCTCTTATGTTTTTCCGATTTTAAATCTGATTTTTTTTTTTAATAAATGAGCTCATGGCTGTCATGGTGTCATGGCTTTTATATTTTTCAAGCATACATCTTTTTAGTTCCTAAATGTGAATAGTCTGGGGTTGACATTATGTGAAATGATACTGGCTGGTTTAGACAATTTGTTTGACGGTATCTCTGCAACTAGATCCTAAAACTCAAATTTATATCCTGCTTTAAGGTGACACACATCGGAGAACGACTGGAAAAGAAATGGGGAAGAGACAGAGGACGGAATGAGACAGACACGTGAAGTTTAGTGCACATTTAGCACAGGGGAGGACTTTTTTCCACCAAGGAGCACGAGTTGAAAAATTCAGGAGAACATTAGAAACCGTAGGAGTGCAATGAAAATATATCAAATAATTTGTTATTGCTTAAGAAAGGGATCAGACAAAGAAGCGCTTTAAACTGTATAATCAGAACGAACAGCTCTATAATAATTCATCCTTCTTAGTTCTTAACGCCAGACAGTCTGTGCAGTCCTTTTAGACTTTCAGGACATCACTGGTCCAGCAGCTGCTTTTTTGTAAACAGGTCATCTGGCCCGTTCTGCGCTCAGCCAGCGCTTCACAGCATGACTGGGATCAAATCTGTGTACTGAAGACCCCTCCAAGCCGATCTGCATCAAGTCCTCTCGCTGTTTTGGACCTTTGCTTTAACCAGTGGATCAAGTGATTTAAAAATATATATATTTATATCCAACGGACCATATCGGTTCGTCACAGTGACTTATCCACTTTTTAGTTTCGAGCCCTGTAGCATCAACTGTAAATGTAAATAAGGAGGGTAGAACTTCCAGCCGCATTGTGTGCCTTAACTGTGGCTGTGTGGGACAGGAGGAGCCCAGAAGCGTATTAGTTTGTTTACTAGCTGTTGCATTTTTTGTGGGGGTTGAGGTGGAGTCGAGTCAAAAGCCTTATCACCAAGGCACTTGGAGAATGTGCGAGCGTGTTTGGGTAAGGGCACATGCTTTCGGTGCGCGCGCATATTTTGTGTGTACACATTGGCTGGGTGTGTGTGGTATGCCAATGATGCCCTTGTTCTAGGTGACAAAGCTGTCCCTCAACAATTGGTTTGGCTCCTGTTTATTTCACTGTTGTCTTCTATTATTGTGCCTCATTGAATGAGTGGGTTTGTTGCTAAGATAGAGAACTAGTCAACTTAAATACACAACAAGAAAATGTAAAAAGGGGGAATGCCCTTAACTAACAAATCGACACCAACCAAAGAGGACATCTCATCAAACAATGTAACAGTGACAACAAAAAAGATATGTACACAACAAAGAAACCAAATACAACATTGTTGCTGATGCAGCAGTATAAAAGCCTCTGTTTAATGTAAATAGTTCAGACACAGGGCACCCGGTGGCTCCCTGGTTGTACGGAGGCTTGAGGCTTCCTGCAGCGCCGCAGGTTTCTTTCCATAAATGCCCTTTAAAGTGTGTCTTCCCCAATGTCAAAAACAAACACAAAAAAGGGTTCACACACCTGTGCCACAGACATGTCTGAGGTATTGTTTGAGCTCCTGCTTTGTGGGGTGTCAGAGTTGGCCAGAGGCCCAGACAATTAAAGCAGAACAAACTAGAATGTCACTCAGTAGAGCGCATAACTCCGCAAGGCCCGTCAGTCCCTTTAAATCAAATCAAGCCAGACAACATTTCACACACTCATGGATATTAGTCCTCTCAATGTGCCTGAATGATTCCCTGGGAAATCTGTGAAAATGTCAGGAAGTCTCAAAGAAAGGCATCTGCCCCTTTTGTCTGGATTTCACGCAAAAATTGAATGAGTTTTTGTTGCCCATGTCTTGTCCTTCAACAAGTTTGGTGGCAATCTGTTCAGAAGTTTTTGTGTAAACCTGCCGACAAATGTTTAAAGATGTAAAATCAAAACTGTCCCAGAAGCAAAGTCTTTTTATAAGGTTGATCCAAGTTTCTTTCTCCGTTTTCATGATGCAGAATATATGACTAAACTTCACTTTAGAATACCAGTGATGCTTATGTGAAACTGGGACCTTCTCATAATGTGTTTTGTTTGTAATTTCCCACTATGTAGGTCAACGTGCATTTAAACCTTCACAGTATTCTGCAGTTCTTGCAGGCAAGCAAGGTAGAGAGAAACTCACACTGATATAAATGAAGCATTCTTTTGAGTTTTCAAACGAGATCAAAGTACAAACACATCACATATGAGGTGGAAAGCATCTGGGTTTATTTATTTTACTAATGGCTCTACTCCTTACTCATAAATGTCCAGGCTTGGCTTAGAGATCGAAACAGGCAGAATTGCTAAAGAAGTAAATGTCCTTGTAATAATGAAGATGAGTGCTGCCTCTTCTGCTTGTGTTGGTTTTCTCCTTGATCAGCTTTTGTGAAGTGAACCGGTGTTACATTAAAACAAGTAGATAAATGTGCCTGCCCCAGTTGTTCCCTTGGAGCTGCTCCGCGGGCAACTGAAAAAAAACGGTTAAATTGACTTTGAATCACGTGCAAAAAAATTTGAATGTGCTCCTCTTCTTTATCTCCTCTCTTCAGGAACGCACCAGGTCCTTTGACAGCTTCAACATGAACACTCTGGAGAGCTCCCTGATCGACATCATGAGGGCTGAGCAGGACACCCTGAAAGGTGAGCACTGCAGCTGGCAGTCAACACCATGAAACACTAAGTAGTTTCACATTCAGTTAATAACACATATACGTAGTGATCCGATTCAAACATCAGTAAGAGCAAAATAAAACAAGATTTAACAGATCATGCATAAACCGTATTCATTTTCAGACGGGAAATAACCAAGTGTATTTCGATGTTCCTATGTTTCATACAAATTTATTACATTATTATTAATAGCACTCTTGCACCTCCCACCGTCATGGTTCCCACGCATCTGGAAATAACTGAACATTTAGAGTGTCCTTTAGTCGTGGAAAAAAATAAGGTGATCATCTCAGACCTGGCCAAAATGCAAACAAGTACTGCACTTTGTGTGACCAATTTTTGACGTGTATTGTCAGGAAAGACTCTTGGAAAATGTCCTGGAAAGATCCAACAAAATTTTTCCTAATAAGAGTGGGAACCCTGAATATTCATCCAAACTATGTCAACTCATGCAAGGTGACTTTCAAAATTTTACTGAAGATCCAGAATGATAATAAATCCCCCAGAAATAACCCCAAACACTTTTAATAGATTACAGAGAATTATGGCAAGAGACACATATTGAATTGTAAATTGAGCCTACGCTGATATAAATATACATATAAAGATGTGTGTCACAGTTGTATATCTCACAGGCCACGCATCACGTGGGAGTGTTACGCTTGAATTAGAGCCGGTAACCACTCACACATTCACACTCACGATCTAACACCTCGTCCTCCACACATCAGACATCTTTTTGTGTTATGATCAACAACAATAAGAAAAGGTCATTCTGTGCAGCGCTCGGCTCACACCTCTGTCCTCCTCCTACTTCCCTTTCCAGTCTGAATTTCAAAAGAAAAACCACAAAAAAAAGTGTTGGCTCACTTTCACTCATTTTGAGAATCCACCTGAGCATGGTTTATGGTAGGAAGAATACAGTGCTGGTGGATGCTGGGGCCTTGTGTTTAAGAGGAGATTTATGTGAGAGATGGAGGGATGCCCATCCATCTCAACTGAAGTTGTTGGCAATCATAAGTTTCTAATGATCACAGCTGCTGAGCCTCAACATCGGATGGATATAAGTTCTCTCAACACAATGACAAAGTTGTTTCTGTTTAAAAAAAAGTCCGACACAGCTGTGATGTACGCTAATGCACATTGTGGTTGTTTATCCGTGAATGTCACATCACCAGAATGAAGATATTTTCAATTACAAATGAAACATCTGGTGTGTTCGCAAGGTGCAATCTCAAAGCTTTCAGTTTCAAGTTTGTTTTGTTTCTAGGTGAAAGTGAATCGCTCTTCACAGGCTCTGAAACTCGATCCAATGTGGATTTAATGAGCACTGATGAGCGTTTATAGACATGTTGAGTATGTGTGCTTTATATTACAGAGCAGAGTCTGACAAGGAGCATAATCTATTTGAAATTGAATTATAACAGACTTTGGTTATTGATTAACAGAGACACGCCAGTGTTTGTTATTGGCTGAAAGGTGTTGGGCAACACTTGCTCAGTGGTAAACCCAGAAATAGGTTATTGAATTCAGCAGGTAGCCGCTGTTGTTTCATCGTTAAGTGTTTACAGTAATTATTGACTGACACTGAGCGTTGTGACCAGGGTTATAAGCCATTGTTCGAGGGGGAATTGCTTGTCGGAGTAGTTCTGGTAATGATCATTGTTTGATAGGAAACACATTTGATTTCTCAAGGGTGGGGTGCGGCGCTCGAGATAGATTTGCTACAGATTAGTTTAAGATGTCTGCCATATTTCTTCCGAGTTTCCTCTCCTAATCCTTGATAACAAGCGATGCACACAAATGTTTTATGGTGTGGTTGTCACAATCTATCAGCGAGCTAAAGCCCCAGAAACGATTAACTCGTGTGTCTGTGTGAGCTCAAACCTCAAAATGAAAGATCTCAAAATGGCAGTGGCAATAAAGTTTTCTTATTTCTCTTCTTTCTATTTTGAACATTGAAATATCAAGTGTCCCGGAATGGAAAATCAAAGATAGTCCCCCGAACTCCTTTCCTCCCAATCTCAGTCCCAAATTTTTCGAAATTATTACCTGTTTAATAATGCTGCCTGTATGTGTTCTACAAAAAATGCGTAGACACACACACACACACCAGTTTCACTAGCACAATGCCATGGAGAGTGAAAGGTCCGAGCACTTGACACTTCACTGTCCTATTTATTTCAGCCTCACACCCACCGAGTTCAGGCACGTCCAGCTGTGAACTAATGTTCCGCTGTCAAACATTGGTAAATCTTCCTTCAATATTAAGAAAGCAGGACTGAAGTTAACTCACGAAGCTCGTTCTTTGGTATCCTAGATCCAACTGTGCTGGCACAGATTCCAGTGGCTGTTAGATCTCAGAGCGGGGCACCAGGATGAAAAACACGTCTTCTCAATTTGAAAGCACAAGCTTGAGGAACAGACTGACTTCATATCATATCAGTTTGTCATTTTTATCTTTTCAATCACTCCTCATTTGTCTTGCCCTTTCTCCATCTTTTCCTCAGCCACCGTCTCCTTCAGATTAGTTTCTCGTACAGCACCTCATTCTTTGCTGCGTTCACATGATGCATCATGCCTGATCCCATTCCAGATTCCTTTTTGTCTTGTAGCCTTTGGCATGCTGCAAAATATTATACTATTTATTACTCCTTTTCATAATTATAGTCCAGACTTGGCAGTGTGGTGTAGCTCTGACTTCACTGAGTTCTTCCCTTTATTCCCTCACAGCAAAGTAGAAAGAAAGACATAATTACACCACATTTTCTTTGAGCGCCGACTCCTCTCCTGGCCGACTGACTCCTGCTCTCTCTCGCACACACGTACATGCACGCACACAAATGTAGCCAACAAGGACAGTGTGAACACACAGGAGCATATTTTTGACGCACATAAGCGAAGCACAAACTTCTCCCTCCAGCGGAACACATTGAACAAAGTGTGAGCGATGAAGCCAGGGAAATGGGCGAGACAAAATGTCTACAGCAGAAGTGGCTTTGAATCGCTTCCAGCATTGTCCTGACTGACAGAAAGGATCTCTCTGTTCTGCCACCACACACACAGTCACACACACAGTCACACACACAGTCACACACACAGTCACACACACAGTCACACACACAGTCACACACACACACACACACACACACACACACACACACACACAGTCACACGGCACTGTGTGATGTGTGCTTGTGCATGCATGTTCTTTAGCTGTTACTCTACATGTATGCAGCCAGCAGCATGCAAATATGGTTCACCGGGGGGGCACGCACAGCCCTGCAGACACCCGGGGATGTGCCGTGCTCTTGCGCCTGAACATAAAAGCCTCTCAAAATCCAATGTGTTGTGTTCTGCTCAAATGGACTTTGATTTTCGGGTAGTGCACATATCAGCAAATATAACCGGACTGAATTACAGAGGGAGATAAAGTGGTGAATTCTGCAGTGCAGTCTGAAGGAATTGAGCTTATCTTGTGTTATCTGGTTTGGGCTGGAATCTGTGATTTAAGCTTGATTAAGCCAAACGTGCCGGTAATGTCCATATTGTGATGACAGTGCGTTAATGTATGGAAATCTGCATTGTAGTACAATAGCTGATTGAGCAACGGGTGGTCCGCCCTGGTTTCTGTTCTCTGTGAGTCCCAGTTCTGTATTATGCACCACATCCACTGGTGACTGTGGGGCTCAATAGACAAGGTGTGGGGGAGGGGCCAGCAGATTTCCATGTGACTGAGGCGCTGGAATGCACCAATCACAGGGCGGTCCGTACCCGTACAACAATGGTTGTACTATTTCAGCTCTTTCATCTCATTATCCCTCTGCAGCAAGCGGGCCTTGCATAACTTCGAAGCTTGTTTGGCATCATAACATGTATTTGTGTGGGTACGTGTTTGTGTGTGTGTGTGTGTGTGTGTGCGTGTACGTTCCTGGCAAATAGCTCCATGTAAAATGTATGATTTTCGGCTCGGATGAGGAGAGAGAGGCACAGATAGGGAAATGGAGGTCGATGAGAGGGAGAGGGCTTGTTGGTGTCCCACAGATGTAGCCTCTAATGAGATTGAAGTGGAAACAACACTCGGCTCTCTGCTGCCACAGCCGAACACATTCTGCATTAGCACTTTAATACATCTCTATATAAGCCAGTTATATAAAACTCAAATCGTGTCATTTTATTTGGAGAGTGTATGACCTGTTTAAAAAAGTGCCTTTCAACAAAGTCAGTCTATTGGGACCAGGACATGAATAATCACCTAGAGCCCAACCAATTGAAAATCGGCCAATATGAGCATTTCACATACATATCAGTATATGTATATATATATGTATAAAAGTGAATATATTATATACAGTTATAATAAAGGGCTTTGGTTTGATAGTTTTTTCTTTGTCTTTATAGTTATTTATATTAATGTTTAAGGTTAAACTGTAAAATATCTAGATTCAATTGTTTTTACGTTATACAGGCTTTATACTGACACTATGCCTGGCTTTATATGGACTATTTGGTATTTTTAACCTAGTTGCCAACTTATCAGTATCTGAATTTTTTGCATCCTGATGGTATTGGCATCGGTCCCCTCAAAATCCATAATGGTCAGGCTCTATTAACAAGGTCACAACCTTTTTCCCATTTGGGAGCAGGCTAATTTAAAGTATTACTGGTTCCATGCCTCTGACTGTTGACCTTTGATTAATGTGATTTTCATTTTGTGATTTGTTTCATCACAATCATGATTCTGTTGAAAATACAGATGGACTCGATATAAAAACAAAAAGTGTCTGCATTTCTCCCACACAGAAATAGATATTATAGAATAAGGTTTCAGCATTAAAAGTTTCTTACGTAAAAAGGAGTGAAGTCAAAACTTCCCTAAAATAGCTTTAAGGCTGGTTATTCTGTAAAAACTAATGCATCACATTTATTCATGTGTTGGCTCCGTCATCTTAAATATTTGTGCTCTGTCTCCCTGTGCAGGTCGTCTTGGGTTCCCTCATCCAGGCGGAGACAACCCTCTGCCCCTCAATGGTGCGTATGGTGACCTACTCACGTGGCCATTGACCTTATAAATTAAAATCATAAATTGTGGGAAAACTTTGATAGCTTATTGTACAAATTAAATTAAAATGATCAGAAAATATTTTTGAACAAAGGTTAAGCAGTGTCTGACTTCCGTGCCGAGGCCCTTTTATGAATGTCTACATATAATGAAATCGCAGTTTTTCACATTTGCGTAATAAAAAAACCACAAGCATCAGCAGTGATGACCTTTCCCTTTGTTTTGTAATGTTTGTTGTGTCCTTCCCTTTCATTTTACTTCTGATATTGCTTAGTCCCTGGAAGGAAAGAGTAGATGGGGAGAGGATGTAGTGATTTTTGCAAATGAGTTTGAGGATTTTAGGGGCAGTAGGTTGGATTGAGGGAATAGAACATGAAAGAAGAATGGCCTCAGCATGGGACTCACTGTGTGTGCACTAAAACCGTCCATAATGTAAATACCATGTTGTTTTTGTTTTGGGAGACATTTGCCTTCATTTGATAGACACAGTACAGAAGCAGACAATAAGTATTTAGGAGAGGATGATGATTCAAACCAGGGATGTGGTTTGAATTTGGTCTGCATCTTGGACCACTGTGCTGCTGTAAATCCCTTAGTTATATATTTTTTTGATGGTCTCCACAGAGGAGGCTATGTTTTCCCTTGTCAGCTTGTTTGTTCTTGGTTGGTTGGTTTGTCAGCAGGATTACACAAAACCCACTTGACCAGATTTCCATGAAACTTGTTGGCAGGATGGGTCTTAGGCCAAGAAAAAAAGTCATTCTATTTTGGGACAGATCCGGACAAAGTGGTGAAATCAGGACATTTTTTATCACTTGCTTTAACAAGTGACTTTTCTTTGGGACATTTCACTGATTTCCCAGGGAATAGTTCATGGATTTTGGTTGAATAAATCAGGAACAAATTCACAATCCAATTGAATTTTGCTATATGCCATCCTAGTAGTGAAGGTATTCTGTCCTTTGTGTTTTACTTTTGAATACAATCATCCGTGCCTCTGTTAATGCAAAATTTTATGATATACAGCCCATTGAATTTGTGATAACTCACTCTTTCAAGTTTTTCCTCATATGGCCAGGTTGCACTGAGCAAAAAAGCCTCTTAAATCGCATATAAATATCTCTGCCTCTCTGAAATGATTGGAAAAAACATTTGCCAAATCCCCTTGACATGTGCTGCGGTTTCCACAAACAGCAGTTTAATATTCAGCTACCTCCACCGTGCCCTTGCGCAATCTCATTCCCTTTATCGTTGTGTAATTGTGTTGTTGTCGCTTCTGCCTTCTGGTCTCGGGTCAGGATGCAAAACAGGAGAGGCCAGTAGTTTCTTCACAAGATTGCCGGGTCACATGGTGAGATCACATGGTCAGGAGCTGTCATCAAGCCCTGAAACAGATGGTGCCAGCGGATAGAGGGTTGTGCACACCACTCTATCTCTCTTCCCCTCTCTCTCTTCCTCTCCCCTTCTCTCTCTCTCTCTCGTGAGCATACACAGATTGCATTCCCCATTCTCCTGATCTCTCTTTCGCTCACTCTCATTTTCTCTCACCCCACACAGCTTTTTATCAGCTTGTTTCTTCATCTCTTCCAATCTATTTTCTCTCTCTCTCGCTCACTCGCGCACGCACACTCACACACACACGTCTTTTTATAGCACCCTCTGCTCTCCTTCAATCTGCTTTCCTGTCTCTTTCTGTCCGTCCTCTCTCTCTCTCTCTCTTTCCAGCTCTCTTTGACCTTCTCCCCCAGAGTTAATGTCCATCTGGGTTGGAAAGTCCACGGAGGGAGCTGGGGATTATTGCTTGTGTGTACTGGCCAGTTCTTCATCCTCTCCGTGTTCTTATACGCTTTCAGCTGGGTCGATGCTTTAGTCTCTGCAGCGTCCATATTATAATACGTTTCACTTCGGCCCTGTGCAAAGAGAAATGATTTCCCAGTGAGCGTATTAAGCAGATTCAGTAGAAGAAGTGATTTTCTGTGTGCGCATGTCACAGTGAACCAAACAGTGTGATGACCTGTTTTGAGGCAGAAAAAAAAGAGTCGGATTTTTGCAGGAGTCAAACAAAAAAGTGTCCGGGTTTTTGATATTGATTCAACAAAATGTTGTTGAATAAATATCTTTCTTTAACATTACAAAATAACACATAATTGATCACGATATCCATTAATCCTCCATATAGATCTTTATATTTTGACTATAGGAACTGGACAGGCGTGTAGGGTTGTTCTGCCTTGAAAGATGTATCTGCTCTACTCAGAGACATTTTAGTTCCCTACATCAGAAGGTTAGGTTTTAATCTATGTTGGTTTATTTTGTTGTTTCTTTTTAGTCTGCACAAAAGCTGTTGGACAGATTACCACAGAGCTTGGTAGAATGGCGCGGTATGATTGCCACACTCGTTTTTGAAACACATCACTCTCAGTGTACAGAAAGCTGTGCGCTAACTTCATTTTCTCCTCAGATTGAATGCTGTATAGATTTAGAAGATGCCAGGGTTCACGGCTGTTTCTCCCCCAAACGCCGCCTCTGGTTGCCATGATTACAGGGCGAGCACACAGGAGCTACCTGAGGAAAGATCAAGAATCCTAATGGCAAGCGACAGAGGCACATAGCCTCATGTACGTGGGGGTGGGCCTCACTTTGCTTGCTGCCCCTACTGCCTTCCTTGGCCACAGGGCTGCTGTTGTGTTTACTCTGCAAACAACCGAGGCTACAACGGTCAATGCTCGCTCGCTGTCATAGATGCTTTGTGTTTAGGCTTTAGGAGAACCAAACTTTAACATCAGGGATCGTGACATAACTCTTGTGCTATTACTTCTGTTGGCCTCATTAAGTTTATGGTTGAATTATTGTTTAAATATAGCAACTGAGTCTGCTGTTATCAGGGGTTGTATATATTCTCTGTTTGTGCTATTTGAAGCATTAGATGCTGTGTAGTGTCTTGGTTACACTGAAGCAGAGGGTTATTGGTTTTAATTGTTCTCAAACTGAGTGATCCGGACCAGTTTCACAGGTTTTAGCTGCTGTCCTTGTAACTGTCCCTGAGCATGTTTCTATGCATGCCTCACTTTTTCACATTTCCTCTGCAGGGCCCGACATACGTGACCTTGACTCTAAAATTCAGCAAGTCAAGCCCGTCTTACTTTAATAACTGAAATACATTTCTCATCTGCAGCTATGTTGTTTGAATATTTCTGTTGCGGATCTGAGGCATTTAGTTCATGTTGTTTTTAAGAACGGAACATACGAGTAAATGCTTTAAATTTCCCGAAGGAGTGTTTAAAAAACGTTGTTGTGGTCATTTGTTTTCTCCTCGAGAAGCCTGCCTGCTGTATGTGAGGAGTTGTGTTTTGCTGGAGTCAGGAGCGTCATGGCTATTTCTTATTTGCCGGGGTAGAGTTAAGGTTACCGTGCTATTTCTGTCAAGGTTACCAGGTTTCAGAGCCACCTGCTTCGGGGAACTCTGTTCAGGAAAGTCACAGCATCAGTATTTTTAATCTACTCGGAACTCTATTTCCTATTTAATGTATTTCAGTTCTCAGTTTCCCTTTCTAATGTTTGTATTTCAATGTCTTTTATTGTTATGAAAATGATAAATTATATTTATTATTGATACTATTTTCCTCAGCTTTGTTATACTGATCTGTCCTTTATTTTTATATATTTAATTTGATTTATATCAGTAATCTCTGTCCTTATTTGAACAGGGATTTCATGGGGTCTTAAATTTGAAAAAAATCCTAAATATGTTCATTAAATGCTAATTCTGTCACACTTATAAAACTCTGAAATGTTTTCGAGATATATATTTTGGTGGCTTACATACAGTTTGTCATGTCTCCTTTTATTCTAGTTCTTTCTCCATGATATAGATATAAGCATAGGCTACTGTAAGAAAACTACAAACAAGACCAACGTGGAACTGATAAATTATCACAGATAAATACCCTACCTGCTGTCTCTGGCCATGTTTGCAAGATAATGCAGCATATCAAGGGTTATCTTCAATTTTAGGCAATTGCAAGTATTTCCGGGACTTCAATATCACTTTATATATTTCCTTCTTGACATGGGTCTTGAAAGGGTTTTAAAAGTCTTCGATTTAACGAGTTTAAATATGCCGGGACCCCGGTGAGAGGCATGAGATAAAACTGTGGTGTTGACATGTTCAAGCTGCAAGTAATTCACTGCAATGTCCCTAAAGCAGAACCAGCACGTCATCTTTATGCTCCAGTCAGTAAAGCAACATGTTGACAGTCGCACGGGCTCATAATGATTCACAGCTGATTGGTAGAACAGAGGACAGGGAGGCAACGGATCATCCCTCAGCTGTTAGGAACCATGTGGCACTTTTATTGGAGGTAGAGTGTATAACACGTCTTTTAATAACCATCCTCTCCTTTGGTTTGTCCTTATTCCACATGCAGCCAGGAATTATAGCAGGAGACGAGGTAACATATAAGCATGGATATGTTCTGTCACTTTTTGACCATTAATCTTGACTTATTTTGTCATGTTAAAAATGTTGTGCTTTTTATGATTTCCTTGGTTACGGGCCATTGGTTTTGCTGCTCATATGAATTTTGAATGGCCCTTTGCTTTGTTATTGTACAGTGAAGTGACGTCTGTCTGCATGATTGTGTCGAGCCTTGTCACGATGGCATGAAACCATCTTTAGCATCTTTCATCTTATGAATTTGTCTTTTCTCGTTCAGTTCAAATCTGAATCTTGTCACACGCACACTTTTGCAGGATTGTTCATTCAGTGGAAGTTGTTTCCGTCACATTTAGCTGAAAGTTAATGAGGCACACACAGTGTAGTTGGTGATTTACACACACATGGCCGACTGGACACACTCACACACATCACGTACTGTAAGCTGAGGCTAACTCCCTTGCATAAATCTTTATAAAGCAGCTCAGAGTGGGTTGGTTGGGAGCAGGAACAGGCCAGGGAGGGCTTAACCTCCAACACACACACACACACACACACACACAAACATGCACACAGGCCACTGTGAAACTGTTCACACTGCCTCACTGAGAGGACTACTGTGTTTGTCCAGTTCTCCAGGGACGGCACAGTTGCTGCGGCCATGTGTGAGTCATGTCACCAAATTAAGAAACAAGACATTTAGTCAGAAAGACACATAACATGACATTCTGTGCTCTTATTATTTTTTTGTTTTTTTGATCCATGTGATTTCTTATGGTGTATATATATATATCAATTTCTCCTGTGTCTCGGCACTCGTCGAGAGGTTTCATAATAGTACATTTACAGATGTCAAAGAGTGGTAGAAATATTGATGTTGTGGTTTTAAAGCCACATGGTCCTACAGGAAATAGAAAAACTGCTGTATGTTTAAATATGGCCCAAACAACGTGCATTACAAAATACAATTTATGTGATAAATTATATTTTTGTTGAAACATCTAAAATAAATGCTTTGCCTGTTCCCCCTCCACCTATCGCTGGGTGACAACAAGTAAAATGAAACTGCGATTGCACAGGTGTCGTTGCTGCCTAGGTGTTACCATGACAACGCCGACCCCACCATTACCTCGGAAACTAAACCTCTCCTGCTCTCCCACTCTCTCTCAGGCCACTCCTCTCTCTTCCCCATGGAGGATGGATTCCCCGATGACGACCGTGGTGATCAGGGTCTCGCCGGACTCGGATCCCCACACTGCTTTCCGCATCAGAACGGCGAGCGCGTCGAACGCTACTCACGCAAGGTCTTTGTCGGAGGACTGCCCCCAGATATAGATGAAGGTAAAGTAAACTACATGGAAAGGGTTTAATTGATATGCCACATCAGTCAACATTTACAATGATTTAGAGATTGGGAGAGGACGGTACAATATATGTCATCTAAAAAAGCGTCTTACTGTAAAATGAAAAATAATCCTGAGACAGGACTTTGCCTTTAAATCTTCTTCTTTGCCTCCTTTTAAAAACGTGCCTGTGAATAAACCTTCTGTTTGCCTTATTTCAGATGAGATTACAGCCAGTTTCCGGCGTTTTGGACACCTGTTTGTGGACTGGCCCCACAAAGCTGAGAGCAAATCCTATTTTCCACCCAAAGGTTTGTGATATCATAAAACAAATGATTGTCAGAGCTTCTTCATAGTGCGCAGTACTGTCTTCAAATGATCAAGCATTACTGCACAAGTCTGTGTTGTATATTGACAGAACATCTTCCTTCATGGGAGGAAGACGGGCAGATGATAGAACATTATCGACATGTGTGCATCTGTTCAGTGTGGTTCTGTATCTGAAGCGTTTGTTAACTGGCTCTGGACTGTTTGTCTGTTTGGAAAAAGGTTATGGCTTCATTCTGTGAATGCAGAACGTTGTGATCACACACCAGTCACAGTAATCAGTGCACAGATATCATGATTCTTCTGGTCCTTGGTAGCATGAATAACCCTGCTGTATTTTTTTATTTTATCTGTAGGATATGCCTTCCTGCTGTTCCAGGATGAGAGCTCAGTGCAGGCTTTGATCGATGCCTGCATCGAGGAGGACGGCAAGCTGTACCTCTGTGTGTCCAGCCCCACCATCAAAGACAAGCCGGTTAGTGGAAACACACACACACTCACATCTCTGGCTATTTCCACTGAACTCTGTGACACTTGCGGTCATGACTTTGAATCTATTTGAACCCGTGGGCTCTGTGTGCGTGACAGGTCCAGATCCGCCCGTGGAACCTGAACGACAGCGATTTTGTCATGGATGGATCTCAGCCTCTGGACCCGAGGAAAACCATCTTTGTGGGAGGCGTCCCTCGTCCGCTCCGAGCAGGTAACCTCCACTTTCATATCTTGATCTTTTTACGCAAGTCTCCACAGAGTGTATTAACAACACATGTGTTTATAATGACAACAGGTTTGAAGAATAATGTGGATAAGGGCGGATTTCTGTGTTTTTGTTTTGTCATTAATCTGAGGCCCTAAAATGTTGTTTTGCCTTATTTTCAATCACCCTTTCCATTAATCTCTACTTTTTTAAACGTATGCAAACAGTATGTTTATACACCAATAGGCCACACAAAGTAGCCGTCCCTCACTTCTTATGCCTCATTTCCTCCCAATCTTTGAAGTGGCAGCTGTGGGCAAGATTCTTCGTCCTGTAAGACGCTGCAGTGTTGATCGGCTTGTATTCACAATAAACATTAGATCTGCAAGAAATTTGAGCTTAAAGAGTCGCTGACCTGAGCTGGTCCTAACAGGAAGCAGTCTGAGGCCGACTGAGCTGTGCATTTCATTCTTATCACGTGTAGTGGGTCTTTCCTGCTGTGTAAAGTATTTGAAATATATTGAAAAAAGAAACTGCCATTTGACCTTGTTTTTAACAAATTATCTCCCCTCACTTTGAATATTCAGCTCCTGTAAAGAAAAACACAAAAACTTAAGTAAATACATTTGTTTGAATTTCTTGCAGCCATTTTAGCAGCTGTCTTCACTGCACCACCCTCATGTCTGCCCCATCAAACAACCCTCATAATGTCCCCGTGTTTGTGTTCACTGGCTACACAAGTTTATGTGTAAGGTCTGTGTTTGTGTGCGCACATTTTAAATTTAGCCAGAAGCTTTGTTCATGCGCTTGTTATTCCCTCTGTGCGTTAAACTTGTTTTTGTGAATATTTTTGCTCATCCAGTTTTACATTTTTTTCCTCCTGTGCAGTGGAGCTGGCCATGATCATGGACCGCCTGTACGGTGGAGTTTGCTACGCTGGCATCGACACCGACCCTGAGCTGAAGTACCCCAAGGGAGCGGGGCGGGTCGCCTTCTCTAATCAGCAGAGCTACATTGCTGCTATCAGTGCTCGCTTTGTGCAGCTGCAGCATGGAGAGATCGATAAACGGGTGAGCAGAAAGAAAAGGGAGCTCAGTGTTTTTCGATCTTCCCCTTCTCAGTACCCACACTGTTTCCCCCATATTGCAAAATTTAAAGTCTCCCCCTCCCTTATTTATTTTCTATCTAAGCTATCTTCAGTTCAAGTCGGAGTGGGATGAGAATACATGAGAAGAATAGGAACACACAGAGTTGTTAGTGGCACAGAATAACTAAGATTCAGTGAAATATTTGCGAACCGTGCTGAATTTGTTCTGCAGCAACATATCCATATTTTTTCCGAAGACATTTTTGACTTGTCATAGGGGAGAAAGCAAAGCTCCAATGCAAACAACATGGAACTGAAGCTGCTGAATGGAATTCATCCATCCTTCGTTTAATTATTTACACCCGTGCTTGTCTTACATGTCAAAATGTCCTCTGTCAAAATATCCACGTACTCCGCCGCCCCCCCCGGTCTGCTGCATGTTCTGACCTTGCAGTCACACACTCAGTGCACTCAGTACACACAATATTATGTGTGTGCCCTTGCAAGCTAATGCTAACAATGACTCACGACACACTGCTGTCAACAGCCGAGGAATTAAAGTCATATGTGCAGGTGTGTTGGACATCTTACAGCGGCCTGTAACTGACACAAATATTGTTCACATTTGCATAACACGACATTGAGCGTGTTAATAAGAGAACGCTGCTTTTTCAGTTCCATAATTCATGTGCCAATGTGGTCGACTGGACGTCTTGTCACATTCTCTGGCTAATAGCAGAACACGGCTGTGGTCAGCCATGATGTCTCATAACATTTAAAGAACAATTCCAGTAGTTTTCTTTCTTGCTGGGCACAAAAAAGAAAACGTGTACTTGTTACACTTCCCAAAAAAAATGGTTTTGGAATTAGATTTTCTACCTCCAGGCAGCCATCTGTTTCATTTCCTCATTTCCTCATTTCCTCAGTTTTATTTCTGTACATGCCCTGAACAACATCTTGAGACATGGAATAGAAGAACTGCAGGATACAGAAGGCAGGGAGTGCTAGGAAAATAACATGGCTGATGAAATGACTCCCTCCCGATTGCAGGTGGAAGTGAAGCCATACGTGCTGGACGACCAGCTGTGCGACGAGTGCCAGGGAACTCGCTGCGGCGGGAAGTTTGCACCGTTCTTCTGCGCCAACGTCACCTGCCTGCAGTACTACTGCGAGTACTGCTGGGCGGCCATCCACTCGCGTGCCGGGCGGGAGTTTCACAAGCCCCTGGTGAAGGAGGGGGGCGACCGACCCCGTCACATCTCCTTCCGCTGGAACTGAGCAGACGACAGAGAGGGAGAGGCAACAGGGGAGCAGGAGGGCAGGTAGTGCAGGAGTCGCAAATCATTGTACAAATAAATGCACTTTTCTGTTGCTGGTTCCTTTTCGCTCTAATCTTCACCAAACCTGTTTTTATTTCTCATTTCTCTTTTTTAAGTTAATATATATCTATATTTTGAAGATAGAAAAGAAAAACTGGAATTATACCCGAATATGTCCAGCAAGGAAAAAAGATGTGTAACATCATTTTATTTATGCGTTTGATTTTTTGAAATATTTTTATTAGTTCTCAAAAAAAAAAAATCATATATAGGAAGGTTTGAGGTGTGAAATGGTACTCTGCTATTCAATTGGATTTTTTTTGTTTTTCTAAACTATGTATTTGATTTTGATACAAGATGTCCCGAAAAAACAAATACTCTTCATGTGACATTTGGATCTTTTGTAGCAGAGCTGTTGCTTTTTGTTTTGTATCGAGTCTCCGAAGCAGCGTCTCATTGGCTGTTTGATTTCTGAGCGGTGCGATTACGTTTTCTATTGATACAAGAGGCTCCAGAGCAAATGTGAAATGAAAAAGGTGTTGCTAAAGAAGAGTGCACTTATTTCCAGTTTTTAAGAGTGCAGATACACTTTATGAGACCCTTAGTTGTTAACCAAAGCTGAATCTTTAATTAACTTTGAAAAACACAGAGGGGCCCACTGCAGAAAAAAGAAATCGATTTGTTTTCTCTCTCCCAAATCAAAACGTTTTTAACCTCTTTTATTTTATTTTTTATTATAATTTTCCAAGTCCATACAGATGTTTTGATGTTACTTGAAAAATCGCAAAACAAAATTTTTAGCAACACATATTTGGGTTTTGATCTCCATTTTGACATGCAAAAACTAATACCTCAAACTCAGCTGCTAATGTGCCGAATACAGGTTAAGGAAGAGAACGAAAGAAGGAATGAATGAAAGAAAGAAGGCGAGCATCATCACCTGCTGCTGTTCTCCTTTCCTCACAAGCGTTAATCACAGGGAAGCGACGCAACAGGCAGTGTGACGGGACCGGTACCGTTTTGTACTCACTTGCTTCATAACCTCCTTATTTTTGTAATCAAGCCGAGGGTTGTGCGAGGGACTGAGCAGAGCATCGTACAGCATCCAGTGTATTAGGGGAATGTATGGCGTAGTGAGGCTACAGGGGAAGACAGGCTAACTGCTAGACAGATAAATCCAGCCCCACTCCCCCCTCCTCATGTCTGCCTGTGGCCTCTGCTGCTAAAGCTAGTAGCTAACAGAAGGTAGGGCCTCGTTCGTGGATCAAAACCCACTTTCTGTGTCTGCCCACCGCGGAGCTCGGATACAGATCTTTCAGGACGGAGGTTTAGGTAACTCCTCGACAGGGCCGGTCAAATGGCCGCCTTTTTATTGCAGTTTTCACGGGGGAGGGGCCGCCGCCAATCGGTAGTCGCCTTTCATTCTTTTTTCTTTTTTTATCCATTTGTGCAATTCTCCCAAGTCTTTGACAAAAAAAAAAAAACATTCTAGTGCGCATCCAACAGTCAGCTACATTTAAGGAAAGAAGCAGTTCAAACTGATTTCCAAATAGTCGGCACACATTTGAGTCATGGAGGGTTGTGGCCTTCTGGGGCGAAACCCTCGATCCCTTCTCCTGCCAAGTTAGTCCAACTCAGCATCCAGTGTTTTTGAAGCATAAATGAAGATAGTCTCTGCAGTGTGCTCTGCTACTACACACTCGTGACCCACCCAGTGTGTCGCAGGTCCAGTCGGTTGTACCCAGTGGCTTTTGGGAACCAAAGATGGCTGTGCAGTAGTGGCGTCATACTGTAGCTCATTTCTTGTCTAGATTTTTTACTCTTTATTTCCTTTTTCATTTCCTCCAGGAGGTTTTTCTTTTCACACAAACCTATTTCAAAAAAATATGTCACTTCTGCCCAGTTTTACTTCGCTGTCAAGCCCTGATGAGATCCAGCAAACCAAAGATTGGCCTTGGAACATGATATATTTATATATACACACACAGTATATATGTATTTGACGGTGCAGACAAAACCCATTAAAACACCAGAGGAAAACAACACAGGGCTTGCAGACACACACACACACACATAAGGCCTCACACTCTCCATAGCTCAAAGTGGAGGTGCACACCGGTTGGCATAAGTTCTTTTTTTATTTCAAATAGATCTGCACGTTTGGGACAATTCAACATCAAGTGCACATTCACGCAGCGAAAAGTAAAACCAATCCTCACATTCGTTTGACACGTTAGGTCACTCAGTGGCATCCTTACTAGCCGAGCATTTAAACATGGCAGGGAGTCAGTACAGAAACTTGATAATACACACTAGTGAGAATCCTCATATCGGTGTGGTGTCGTCGCACCAGTTTTGCACCCTGGACATTAGTTTTGTGGGTGTGGTGGGTGAGCATTTTAGAAGTTAAAACACTTTGTGAAGAATTTGCTGTTAAATGAGATGAAAAAAAAAGATTATTTTATACATGGCCTGCTGATTTTTGGTACAGTGTTTTCTAGCTAAATTATTTTGTCATGCACATATAAACATTTATTATGCACTACTTTTCTAAATATTTTTTCTTTTTCCAACAGTCATTTTAGGCACATTTTTCACAAATGGGGAAACTCCTTTTTGCAATACCTCAATTTTTCACATTGTGAAAGGTAGCTTTTGTACTTTTGTTACTGAGAGATCTGCATATATGGAAATGTTCATTTTAAGAAAAAAAAAAAAGTTGAGTGATTTCAATATATATTATTTTCAATTATGCTTTTTATACATTTCAGTGCTGAGGAATCTTTACAACTAAGTGCGCACTTGTGTTGATGCGACTTCAGATCTGCAGAGGAGAGACCAAAGTGTATCGCTGTCTTGGTCTTAGCTTTTCGTACGCTAGATGTTTCCAGTCAATCTGGTCAATAATGGCATGGCGAGAAATATATAAAGGAAAAAAAAAAACAAGTTGTAATTTGAAATTGATGTTAATGTCTCTAAACATGGCTATACTAGTTGGAAATGGTAACTTCTGTCTTGGTTTCCTCTCCATAGATGGAGCATAACTTATTATAAGGAGAATGCAAATTCGGTTCACGCTTAACGCGGAATCTCGTATCACAAGGATGGATGTTTGGTGTTTAGATATTTTAATATTTGAAAAAAAAAGTATATATATATATATATATTCTTGAACTTGCCAACTAGCACCTATTGTAATCCGTAGCATGCATGACAAAAAAAAAGAGAAAATGACAAGTACATGAATTAGCTATTAAAATTAATTGTTGTGGTGTGCACCAAATGTTTCTCAACTATTAAGTTGTTAAGGACACCCCACCCGATCCCACTCTCACCTCACCTCACCCTCGTCCCCACCCGACCCACTCGACCCCTGCTCCCTTTCGACACGTGTTGATCTCCTCTCCCCCCAATCGCAGACCTCTGCAGGATGCACATGACAAGAGATAAGATATAAGACGAGAAACAAGACAGAATCTCACTTTAAATCGATTTTTTTGGGAGTGCATGACTTTGAGCATCCTTATAAGAACACTGTTTAAAAGACTTGAGAACTCATCCCCGCTGTCTGTCGAGGCGATCTTATATAGACCTATCTGGAGGAAGGGGAGCTTAAAGACTTGAATGTGGTAAATGTTGCAAGTTAACTTCAAGTTGTTATGTGCAATACTTCTTTTGAACCTTTTTCCAGATAAAGACTCTTTGCAATGTAATTCTTTAATGCCATTTTTAATTGCAGACATTTAATTAAAGAAGATGTTAATATGTTTTTCACAGTCATTTTCTACTGTTATTGTAATCCTTTTCATGCTGGTGTTTGTAAAAAAGAAAAGAAATCAAACTATTTGTACTAATATAAATAATTGAAGTTATTTTTAAAACATTAAAAGGTTTTGTGCTCATTTGCTTATTTTGTTTATTTTAAGCTACTGTGATTGATTGCATTGTAATTATTAGGTCAACAATGTATTTAGCTGTTTATTGGTATATTTTTAATTGGAATGTATAATTGATTTTTATAATTTTGATCAGATTTTTGTTATATTTTTGAGGTGAAGCTTTTAATATGTTAAAGTGTCTAGTTTTTACTAATTGCTATATTGTGCTCCACAATATATGGTTCACATTTTCTGAAGGAAAATAAATATTTAAATATTTGTCTGTTGTTACTTAATGGCAAGATTTCAATAGTTTTTAACTGTGTATGGGAAGGTTGTTGTATTTATTAATAGCATTTTTTTACTTAAGATATCACCTTAATTTTTATTGTCATTTCACTTTATAAGTTCCTATTTTTGTATTTTCATTTCTAATTAAGTTATGTAATACGGATATGTCCATATTTCTAGGAGTTGGTCTGTAGAAGTGCTAGTGAAACGAAAAAGAAAAATCTAATGTTATTTAATTGTTTGCAGCCAACTATTTATAACAGTATGCATAATTTTTAAATATTTGTAATGTGAAATGTTGAATGAAATAAATCTTAACTGTGATGAAAACTTGTGCTCGTTGTGCTTTTTTCATTTTCTAACTGCGACCTTACCCAGCCCCACCTGTCTTTGTTGTAATGACGTTGTGTAATATTAATGTATGAATGAGCAGTTTAGACATTGACACAAATCTAACATATGTGCTGGAAGCTTGGGTGACGTCACGTGGTATAGAACTGCATTGTTGGTTGTAGAAGTTTCAGAAAACCTCAAAGCAACAGCCAAACAAATCATGCTTATACAAATGCCCAGGCACAGCCATATTAAACCACTAGAGGTCAGCAAAAACAAAGATGGTGGAAAGTAGTTCTCTGAAACTCAATCCACTCATTGAATAAGGCAAGTAAATCAAATCCAGTTTAAACTTTATATCCAATTAATTGATTCAGATTTTATAGTTCACTATGAATCTACTCTCTATTGTTATTACTATAATAATAGTCAGAAGAAGAAGAAAGTATCTGACCTTGCAACACGCAGTTCACATTGTAAGTTATATAAATACGTGTGCAGCCCGCTCAGTGGAGTAAGAAAATAAATCAATAACTGATAACCAGGCACGTGAGCTCTCATTCAAAGTAAGAGTGCAGACCGGGTCATGTGTTGTTGTTTTCTCCAATTCTAGGAAAAACTGAACAAACTGAGGGAGGGCTCTGTAGCACCACCACCTGGCTATATCTTGCACCGTGGAGGATATTTAATTTAGCAGTGGAGTCCACGTGAAGTATTGTATGTTCTCCCAAAGAAGATAAAGAAGAAATGCAAACATCTAAGATCCAACAGGTGGACGAACATTTGTGTTCTGACACTTTTGTTCAGACCAGGTATATTTGCCTCTAAACTATTGTTTCATATTGTTTAGATTTTAATTTTGAGGATTATGACCATATAACATCTGCACTGAGTGCGTCACATTGGCTACGATTGATTTTAACATTTCAATACTTGTTTTTAAGGTCCTACATGTCTTTTTGATGAGCTGTGAACCAGCTGTAGATCCCTCAGCTCGGTTGGAACAGGTTGTCTGGTCATTCCCCAGCTGACAACTGGTGAAGGTGCCTCTAACACTTCTACTTAAAGCCGCTGGAATTTGTTGCCAAATCACATCACAGGGGCTCCAACGCTATCATCGTTTAAAACTAAATTATTAGCATGCCTTTCGGGTCAGCTGGTTTTAATGTATCATTGTATTCCATCTGTATTTGTATTCCTTTAATTTTTAGTTTCATTCCTTTCATTTGGTTTCATGCATGTTATTATTGTTGTCCCTACTTTTTTATTTGTGTGTTTGTTTATAACCTGTTGCATCTAATGTTTATCTTTCCACAGTATTAAAATCTACTTCTTAGGATACAACAAAAAAACAAAGCACAAATAATCTATTGATCTCTCGCTATGAAATCACAACAACATTCCTGTGTCTCCCACGTGTACATCTGCCTTTTCGATTGTTTGAGTCACAGGTAATTGGATTATAGATAAATATTTTTTTATACAGACAAACAATGTTAAACACCAGCTTTCTGGATGCGTGTTACTAATCAAACCGCAAGATGGCGCTGTAGCACCAAAGAGAGTTGTTTTGGGGGCCATGTGTTTCACGCTGCTTTCATGCACTGTGGGAAATATCGATTGTCTGACTTGTTAACGCATCGGAAAACGTGTCGGAAGTGAAGTTCTTACATTTGCTGAGCCAGAAATTAAAGATGGATTAGAGGAAACAGATCTGTTTTATTAAGGGTTGTTGGGAGTTAAATTGACTCATGCAACTCACAGCTAAATTTGAGAAGCAACTCAGAAATCTGCACGTATCTTCTATCTTAAAAATCACAAAGTAACTCGTTAATAAAACTGTAAATAGGTGTAAATAGGTGTCTACATCATTCCCCCTAGTGGTGGCTGCGGCTGCTGGGTGTAGCCGAGCAGCACAGAGGAGGAGGCTGTGTTGGGATTAGGGGGTTGGGCTGCCTGCTGGTCGGAAACCTGCCGCCACACTCCCAGTCTGTCTCCGCCGGAGCAGCGTCGCCTTCCCGCAGCATCAGCACCAGCACCAGCATCAGCACCAGCATCAGCCTCCAGCAGCAGACTCCAGCATCAGCATCAGCACCAGACTCCAGCATCAGCACCAGACTCCAGCATCCTCTCCTCCTGCTGCCCACACACACACAAACACACACAGACACACACACGCACACATACAGACACACAGACACACTGCCGCAGCGCACAGCAAGCAGACGGACAAGGACGAGCCACTGTGAGTAACTACTTTGAATCAATCTCTATGTTATGAATCAGTCGTTCCTCAGTGTGATTGATCTAGATTCCATCGGTGAAGGTTGTTTTTGGCAAATAAAAGGTTGAATGGCAAATAAAATGTGCTTTTTGAAGTGTTTTCCTCCTCTCATCAGTCGCCAGTTAACCAAAACAGTAATTTCAAAACATGTATATTGTGCTTGCTGTGTAGTTTGAAGCTGAAATCCTCATTTAATAGATCTGTCTTTAGGTGTGCCAGGTTTAAGGCTCTGAGGTAAAATCATTTTTTCTCCAAACACCCCCTCTGTTCAGGAGCAGTCTTCGGGGAAATAAGGGAGGATATATAAGGCCGGGGAAAGATGGTGAAACTGGGGAGTAATCTTCAAGACAAAGGGGCCAAACCTGTGAGCGTGGAGGACGGCTTTCAGAATGTGCCCCTCATCACCCCCCTGGACGTGGGCAGCCTCCAGAGCCAAGCACCTGACAAGGTGAGAGACCAGAGAGAGAGTTTGGCCAATGCGTCTGCTGCTTTGTGTACTCCTCTGCACTGTTTACTCTGTGTTGTCGACCCACCACCCACACACACTTTTATGCTGAATAACACCCCCCACCCCCAACATACACACACACACACACACACACACGTTGAGTCATTCACACACTAATTCATCTCCGCCGTCCCCCAGCCGCGTCCTTTGTTTTCCTGCTGAGATTAGGAGACAGATTTGGTGCCAGACAGGCTGTCATTTATCATCTCGACATCCCATAGTAAGTGCACCGCCGCACGATAATCCAGTTACCATGGTGGCTCTGCAACATGGAGAACTGACTGGGGTTTCCATGGGGTCGGGACAGAGAGCTGCTATAATTGCACATTATGAAAATTAATGGATTTGGACAATAGGCTCACTGACGCTCTGCATGTGTACATATGGAAGCTTTATTGCTCACTCACTGGGTGACAGGGTTTGGCTGGTTTCAGGGAAACAGTCAGAGTTTGATGATTCTACATCCATATCTCTCACTGAGCACTGATTGATTATTGTAGGAAAAAGAATCAAAGCATCACTTGCCTATTTTCGTTGGTTCTAGTCTGATTCATGGTCATGAAACAGTATTTGAGCCAGTGTTCTTGGCCTAGAGTCTAAAAGGATGATGGATCCCTTTTGGGGAATCAACCCCAAATCCTGCCAGTCACAGTGATTTTACCCTCCCTATGAGCTTTTAGTTAAACTGGATTAATAAAAAATATAATTTTTGTTTCGTAGGAAAACATGTTAAGCGATAACTTGAGATGTGCTGTTTGCAAGAAGAAATACAGACCAGAACTTCTTGTAAAAAACTACCATCAACAAAGCCTCAATGATATTGATAAAAAAATTATTCGTCAATTAATTGATTAGCCATCAAGTGATTTATCAAGATTTCTTTTTTCTAAATTCAGCTTCTTAAATGTGAAGATTTACTGCACTTTTTCAATTCAAAGAAATCATTTGACATATTTAGAAATGTGTTTTTCACCTCCTTGTCGATGAGAAGCTTCATATCTAATCAGTTAGTATTGGCCCCTTAATTCCAGTGTATATGCTAAATGCTAAGCTAACTGGATGGGGGTCGTGGCCTGAGAGTGGTTTCAATATCCTCATCAAAATCTTTAGCTATATAAAGAAAATATAACGTTGAAATGTTCCTTTATATGTATTTGAGTTTTGGACTGTTTTTTCTTCACTATTTTCTGACGTGATATGAACAACAATCAATCACTTGATCAAAACAAACATTTACAGAATAATTCACAAAGAAAAGAATAGCTGGTTGCAAACCTGCATCACTGTTATTCCCCAAAAAAAGAAAAGAAATACAACACAAAAGTAAAGATATAACCCTGCGGGACTTTTTAAAAACAGCAAAGCTCAAAGTATAAAAGGCTTTTTACATCATTGTGTCAGCCGAGCACCTGAGTTTCCGGCCCTTGAGAAGCGCAGCAGTGCAGGGTCACGTACTTTGTGTGATGGATACCAACTGTTAATATGTACTGAAGCTCTTTAAGTGGTTTTTATTGTCGAGGGGTTCACAGTGAAGTCTTAAAATAATCCCAGAAATGTTCGTTCGCTGCAGAAAAACACCCAGAACATTCGGAGCGCTTACTGTTGTTATTCTGCTGAGAGAGGCACAGTCGCTTTCTATTTCACATACCTGTTAAGTACACACACACACAAACACACACACACACACTCACAATGTAGCTTGCATTTTTAAGGAGTGTGTTGTGTCCAATGCAGGCATGTGTGTGTGTGTGTGTGTGTGTGTGTGTGTGTGTGTGTGTGTGTGTGTGTGTGTGTGTGTAAGACAAGTCAGCAGCAGTTTGTGACATGACATTCATTGAGCTGTCAGTCAATTTACACTGATTAAATCTGTCCCAGTAAACACAAGAACAACACACATACTATCATCACAGCTACACACACACACACACACACACATACACACACACATATCGAGTGATGGCTCAGGGGTGTGTTTTGGTTTTAACTGATAACCTGATATAAACTTAAGGCAGGTAGTAAATACAATTTATTTGTTCAGCACTTTTAACAGATAAAAGTCACAGTGCTTTCACAGAACCACATAAAAACAGATAAAAGTCACAATAAAAGAAAGTCAATAAAATAAAAAACACAGACCCGGTGTAAAGAGATTACCTCAAGGCTCGTCTGAACAGATTTGTCTTTTTATGCCTTTGCAAACACAACGGGTGCAGGCAGAGCAACAGGGTTGAGATGTCACAGCCTCATAAGCTCGGTTACCGCGGGTCTTTGAGCGTGTGCGTGGGACAGACACTGAGTTTAGCTGATCTGACCTAAGACATCGAGCTGATGGGCGAGGACGGAATAAATCAGACGCGTGTGCAGGAGCCTGTGCAGAGCTCTGCAAGTAAGAATGAGACTTTTAACCTGGATCTTGAACGTACAGAGTCAGGGAGGAGATGTGAGCAGAGAGGTTAATGTGAGACTGTCTATCTGACCTAGAATTTAAAGTGATGCCCTCAGGCCGATGGTTGTAGACGGAATCAGTAAAATAACTCATCATCCCAATCTTCCATCAGGTTACTGCTTTGCTTCCAGTTGCCCCCATTTCACATGTGAAGAAGAACATGTTTTTTTTTGTTTTTTCTGTTGGAGCTTTAATGTTTAATGTTTGTTCACTTGCAAATACCACACGACAACACAATGAGATTTAAAGGTTTGAATGCAAATTGATGTATTGGATATTGAGGACACTGAGGGAAGGAGTTGAGGTGAGGATGGGTCTGATTGGCTGGTCTGGGAGGATGCAGCGATGAATGGGGTGCTGGGAGACTCAAAGTCGGGGCTATTCTCAGGCATGGCTAGGGATGAGGGAAGACAGGATGAAGGGATGTGGGCAGGGATGAGAGAAGAGAGGATGAAGGGATGTTGGTATGGATGAGGGAAGGAAAGGAGGGGATGTGGGTATGGACGAGGGAAAGAGGATGAATAGAAGTGGGTATGGGTGAGGGTAAGAGATGAAGGGATGTTGGTATGGACTAGGGAAAGAGATGAAGGAATGTGGTATAGGGACAAGAGAAAGAGAGGAAGGGATGTGGGTATGTACAATGGAAGGTGATAAAGGAATGTGGGTATGGACAAGGGAAAGAGATGAAGGGATGTGGGTATGGATGAGGGAAGGAAAGGAGGGGATGTGGGTATGGATGAGGGAAAGAGGATGAATAGAAGTGGGTATGGATGAGGGAAGGAGATGAAGGGATGTTGGTATGGACTAGGGAAAGAGATGAAGGAATGTGGTATAGGGACAAGAGAAGGAGAGGAAGGGATGTGGGTATGTACAATGGAAGGTGATAAAGGAATGTGGGTATGGACAAGGGAAAGAGATAAAGGGATGTGGGTATGGAGGAGGGAAAGAGATGAAGGGATGTGGGTATGGACGAGGGAAAGAGATGAAGGGATGTGGGTATGGACGAGGGAAAGAGATGAAGGAATGTGGGTAGGGATAAGAGAAGGAGAGGAAGGGATGTGGGTATGTAAAATGGAAGGTGATAAAGGAATGTGGGTATGGAAGAGAGAAGGAGGATGAAGGGATGTGGGTATGGACGAGGGAAGGAGGATAAAGGGATGTGGGTATTCCCTGCAGACGAAGGCCCAAGCGCAGAGAGAAGTGCAGAATCAATACAGGATGAGGAAAGAAATCTTGAAACTAGAGATTTCAGATGTTGCTTAAAACGTGTGTTAAACCACGAGGATCGAACCCCGACATTAGTTGGAGAAGGAGGAAAGAAGCAGTGAGCTGTAAGAAACTTCCTCAAACATCCGTATACCTGGAGTCTGAGCTCCTGCGATGTTACAGCCGCTGACATTTGAATGCAAAAGAGGTCGTTTGAGGTTTGCTGTTCCGTCGACTATCAGTGAATTCCTCCACGCCTCAGGAGACGCAGGCACGGAGATCGTTGCTGCTCCTGGAAACACTCGCTGAATCCCATTGTGGTGTTGGTGCTGCGCTCACAAGGCCGAGAAAAGGGTCAGCTCAGCACCTGCGTGTTCTGGCACATGCACAGAACTACTTTTCTCTTTTTCCAAGTCATTATGTAAATGCAGATGGGTCAATTTATTTGTTCTCAAGTGGGACAGTGTGGGAGTCGCAAAGGTCAGTTTGCTGCAGAATCTTTGCATTTGTCTCCGGCTGTGAGGTTGAGCATTCGTCTTCCTGGCACGGTGATGCATGAAGTCAACAGAGGCGGAGAGAAATAATGAAATCTGTAATTAAACATCAGAGCGCAGAGGGAATGGATGATGGCGAGCACGGGTCGTTTAATTGAAATTCTACACGCATCGCTTTCTTTCCTCGATACTGTATGTGTGATGATATTCCTCTGGCTTTTAAAAGAGCCGTGTTTTGCTGCCATTTTCATGCCAGTTTTCAGAATAACTTTGTAATAACATGGTAAATAAATGATCATTGCAATTGAGATTGTAAGTGCCTGAACATTAAGCAGTTCGCATTGTTAGTTTCCCAACAGTCAGCTGCGTCAGAGCTGTATTAAGTCACTTCTGAGGATTCTTATCAAAAACATTCAACACAAACAGAAGCAGTCATCGGAAACATTGGCGTTGATACCGCCAGCAAGGATGTTATGTTTTTAATGTTAGCGTGATTACGCTGTTGGGCTAAAGAATGATCCATTGTCTTTTGGAGCTGAGTAAATAGAACATCTTCATTATGCTTCACACAAAAGCAAGAATACATAAAAACATTCACAAAAAAATAAACGAAACAATAAAAAACACCCATAACACAAATAGAATGAAAATTCCTTCAGAATACGTACATTTTCACCACTTTCTAACTTTCTGCAAATTTTGGTAAGAAGTTGAGAATGTTAAAGCCCTCAAAAAGCCAATTAATTTGCCTGAAGAAGAAGAAGAAGAAGAAGAAGAAGAAGAAGAAGAAGAAGAAGAAGAAGAAGAAGAAGAAGAAGAAGAAGAAGAAGAAGAAATAATCCTTACAATAACAATAGGGACCTCCCTGACCTTTGATCAGTGCTCGGGCCCTAATTAGAAGATGCAACATGATAAGTATGTTTTAAGCCTTAATTAAAAGAAAGTTACTGATTCAGCCATATTTATTAGGATAGCTTCATTATTTACTGTTTAACCTGCTTTGTTAATACCACGAAGTTTAGTTTTTAACCTGTATTCATGAACATACAATTTAGCTATAAAGAAAATGTAATATGTATATAGTCCTATATATATTTATTCTTGGATGTTAAACAGTATATTTCTAAAAGACCAGAGCTTTTCAGCAATGTAGTTGTTGTTAAATATGGAAAACGGTGTTCCCAGTTCCAGTCTCAGAAAAGAGCAGTGGAACAGCTTGGACTTAAATCTTAAGGATTATAACTTCAAGGGGAAAAGGACGGTGGGACAGTTTTGCCAAATGTTAAAAGACGTTTCACCAATAATATCCCTTTGTTGCAAAGACTTGTTGTTTTTGCCACTGGCCTCACGCAGAAGTAGTTCAGGGTTAATCAGCTTTTATTTGTCCTTCAGGATCTGACGTCAGACCAGTTTCTGTGTCTCCGTCCTTCAGAGCTAAAGGCAGGTTTAACTGGTCACGTGACCTCAATGCTACCCCAGATCAGCTTCCTGGTTCTGAGCAGCTTTACAAATATGACCCCAGCGATTTTTCAGCCTGGACCTGCTGCGTGACCTCCCGACTACAGGGTCACCGAGGGATATTTGCAGGCGAGGGATTGTGGTGGTGGCAGGGTTTGAAGCAAAGTTCACACACACACACACACACACACACACACACACACACAAACAAACACTCACACACACAATCACAAACACTCTTAACAATGCTGCTGTGGCCAACAGAGGCTGAGGCATTAGAGAGGTATTAGATTTGATTCCATCTGGGCAGGGACGCGTCGCAGCCACCGCTGGGTCACCAATATCTTGATTGGATTGCTGGTAGTTGGAAAAAAAAAAGGAAAGAAAACAGGGTGGAGAGAGAGAAAGAGAAATAGACTCACATAAAGTCAGCCAAATCTTTTCTCTCTCGGCCTGTCGTTTCTCTGGGAACAAAGCCGAGGTACAAAGAGCTGCTTCAAAGCCTGTGATAGACAAATGTTCTCTATTCCTCTCCAGACACGCCTCCCTACACATCCTCACCCTGTTCCTCTGCTCTCCTCACTTCCTCTGGAGCAGCTTTTTATGTCTCATTCCTTCTTCACGGCCGTGTTTTCCCTTCGTCATAAAATAGTGAGGGATCCCTCAGAGCATGTTAAGTCAGTAATGGGCCGTTGAATAATTTCGTACGTGTTGAGATGACGCGGGGCCACATGACGAGATGAAACATCGTCTGAGGTTAATTTCACAAATCACAACAAATTATACTTTTTATGGAATTTATCCGATCGGCACGTGATTTCTGAAGAAAAACTAATGTTTTACAGAATCACTCACACACTGGTTGTGAAAGCCTGCACACAGATAGAGCCTTCATCTCCCAAGATACCAAGTGTTATTGTTTAATTAATTTCACATTGTACAATGTATATATGAAATCAAGGGATTCCGTCATCCTAGTTCTAGTTCAGTCAAATTATAGATAGTGATTATTTCCACTATCGATTAGTTTGCTGAGGATCTTCTCTACTGAGTGATAATCATTTGTGTCAGAAAATCCTTGAACCGAGTGTGACGTCTTCAGATGTCGTGTTTTGAGTGATAGCTCCAACAAGAAAAAGATCAAGATTCTTATGTAATTTTCTTCCGTCAACATCTCCCTTGTATTGTTTACTGCCCAATTCAATGGCACTTCATTGCTGTTTATTGGTTTTCATTTGAGCCTTAATACAGATTGATTTACACCATGAATGCTGGGGGATGCCGATAACTCAATATAGGTAGAAGTGCTGCTGCCTTTTAAAGTGGACTGGAGGTGGCACTCTAATTGGTTTGCTGTATGTTTGCACAGTATAGCCAAAAACAGAGTTATTACAAGACTAAGTTATTACAAGGCTCTCCTCTGCTTTTCCTATTGATTTTTTCACTGTTTTATTCACAAGGAAACACTGGAATCAAACATGTCAAGGAAAACGTCTGGAGCTGCCTCCTGTGCCAAAAACATCCCAATAAAAAAACCCTATCCAGAAGCGTAGTCTTTGGGGATGAAAAAAATGAAATGATAGTGATAACAGGTTTGAGGAATAACGGGAAGACAGGGAGGAAAGAGAAGTTCTGACAGCTGTTCTACAGAGAGTATAGAATAAAAAGAAATACTGTGATTGGAGAAAGAAGGATGGAGAAACATAAATAAGGATCGACAGGCTGAGTCTGACCGGCTTAAATTGTCTTTTCTGAAATGTGCCTCACTGGACTTCTTCATGCCTCGCTCGTTTATTTGCTCATTCACTCAAATACAAAAAAAAGTGTGCTGTTACAAAAGTGTAAATCAAATCAAGTATCAAGTCCGGTTGACTTCAGAAACGTCACAGGACAGAGTGGTAGCAGCCGCGTCAACACACACAACTAAACTGTGGAGCTTCATTAACAGATATTAACAGGTCACAGTGAATCAAAGTGTAGACATCAAAGATATACGCGACTAATTGAACAGTCCTCAGAGGGAGCTGCGTCTGAGTCTGTGTGTTACTTTCTGCCTGCCAGTTACTGCTGTACAAGCATTTGTCTGTCTGTAGTTAACAAACTTTAGGGTCAGGGGAAGTGAAGAAGTTATAATTTGCCATTATATTGAAATGTCTATGTTGTAGATTACTGCTGTTGAAGTTTAAACTAGTTAGTTTCAGTTTCTACCGATTAATCATGCCTGCCTGCCAAAGATGGTTAAATCTTTATGGATGTTTAAAAGGCCGACGGCCATCAGCATTCCGGTGCCGCTGGTCAGTTTGACAGACGTCAGTGTGTTTGTGTGGAAGAGGGGGAGAGCGAGGAAATGAGCGCCGTCCTCCTGCCATTTCCACTTAAACTGTGGATCCTGAGATTTAGTCATCAGCTTCGACGACAGGATGTTCACCTGCACAAGCAAATTCTCCATGTGCACACACAGCACTCTCCTAAGGGATGTGGAGATGGCTGAGAGGAAATGGAAGAATTGACAGGTTATTTAGGGGCATGGATTTTTGGTCATTTTTGTTTAAATCTCCTCCTGCTTCAGCCCAACTACATACTCTGTGAGGCTGCAATGCTGTAAACTGTAAGACGGATAAAAGTCAAGTCAGGGAATTTTGAAAAATCTCCCGACACAATTATAGGGGAAAGAGGCTAATGGATACTGTTCAAATCAAAGAAGCAAAATAACCAAAAGAGGATTCTAAAAAAGCAGAGTTACAGTCGCTTGACTAATAAAATTAAATAAAAATAAGACATTACTGATGACTTGGAAAATCTTTAAACAAACCAAAAGCAGCCAGACAGCACCCGAGTTATTAGTGAGTCCGAAACTAATCGTTCTTGATGTGGAAGCACACATAACGACTTTGTCCAATTCATCCTCTAGGAACCATGAATGTCTCAACTGAATTTCAAGACACAAATCGACAGCTGTTGAGCTATTTGAATCAAACCAATGGACCAGTCAACTAACTGATGCTGTCCTTTGTGAAGCAACTGCAATCATTGGTTAAAAACTATACTTGACCAATTGAAAACATAAATAGAATTTACAAATCAAAAATGTGACTGTAGCTCGTTGTAATTAAGCTGTAATTACATTTCCATTCATCCTGTCGTGACTGTTCCTGACTGCATCATTTATACAATCTTTTATTTAACATCAAACTTTGTCAAACCCGATTTTATTGCTCGTGAATTAATGTTTTAGCAGCGAGTATCTAATGAAAGAAGGAGGCACTTTGTACTGTACCACTGACTCACAGTATATAGACGAGCCAACGTTTTATTGATAACCACTTCATCAGGAGATATGTAATAAAGGAGTTAGAATGAGGACTGATCAACCCACGTAAAGCTCTGGTGTATTTTAACCTCGACATCCTGAACACGTAACTGTGAAATGAGTCAGAGAACAAGGAAGTTGAGGCAAAACGGAGACATAAGTTATGACGAAGAAAAGCCACAGGGCTCCGGAGCATTAGGGGGTCCAATCAAAATGTGCTGTCTTCACTGTGCCTACTGCGGCCTTGAACTCTTAAGATAAGTGCTTTCTGGAGCCAACCGGCTGCTTTGCTATTCAGATAGTGGAGCCGCGTAGGGTGCAAAGCAGTTTGTGGTTTTGTCCCGGAGACAGCGGCTCAGCGGCAGCACAATTAGCTACAAGGACACCGAGACATTGATCTTTTCCTCTCCCTTCACCTCTGCTCTGTCGTCCATTCACCTTCCTCTGCGTCTGACACGTCCTCTGGTGCACATGAATATACAGTGAATGCACAAAACAGCAGGGACACTTTCACCTTTCTTGTCAAAGTTGAGGGGAAACCTGGTAAAAACTATTCCTTCTGCCATTTGTGTTGGTGATGGGAAAGAAGTGATTTGTTTCAGGATTCAGAATCAGAATTTAAAGTTTGTATTGCTAAAATGAGGAGAAGTGTAAGTTCATCACTGTTTTTAATAATTTATGCACAGTTTCAGATTGATATACATATAAAAATGTATATTTATTTTATATCAACTAAAGTCTTTAAAAAAAATGCATACAGGTGACACAGATATGATCTTGCCTATGGTAACTACCTGATACCTTATGGTCACTCATTAGAGATACAGGGAAGTGCTGCTTTATTAAAACCTGAACCTTAGGCTACATCAACTCTACTGTGTCTTAGTTCTAAAGCCCATCCCTGTTGCCATGTCAACACCTGCCATTCAAAAAAAAAGTCTGGAAACGCCGAGGTTACTATTTACTGAAAAACAGGAGACATTTGGAAACAAAGAGGCGTCACGACTCGACTGGAAAACCAGAATAACCCTTAAGAAGAGTTGACGCTTTGCTCAGTGGAACCTCAGCTGCAGTTGCAAAATTCAGGTAGAAATCTCCTCCACTTTCTCTATACTCACTGATTTTGAGAGAGTTCCACGCCGTCTCTTTTCCTCGTGTCCTCCTCCTCCTCCCGTATTTTGACCGTAGCTCTAAACCTGTTTGCTTGAGGAGCTTTGCACTGACAGTATTGGGGCAAGCCTCTGCTGCCCTGACTCTTCCAGCCCCCATCTAGCTGTTTTCTCTTCAGACTCTGGGTTTTGGATTGTGGGCACCAAACCTTATTAAGATACAGTGGAGCTCTAACAGATGCCTGGCAACAGTGTCTCCAGCAGGATACGGCTTCTATAGCTTTGCTGGGTTTCATTCTATGCCCAAATCCGGATTTCCAGTAAAATAAAGAGGAGTGAACATGCTCTGGAGAACAATATATCGACAGTCGTGTTATTATATCTGCCATCTGTGCTCAGTATCTGTTTGTGTCTTATTCCTCTATCCTAACTTACACCTTTGAGTTTTGAAATGTGCCCTTTTCTCAATCTCTCTTTATGACATTTCTGAGCCCCTGATGTGCTTCTAGTGTCGTATCAACCTGTGAATGTGAAACTGTGTGCACTAAAGGTACAAGTAATGCTTTGTTGCTTTATTACTGTTAAAAAAAACCTCAGAAGACAAATGGAAATCTCTTCAACTTTTGAATTCTCTGGACAGCTGCAGCGCAGCAGAGAAGGTTGTGCACACTCAGCTCCAATGGCATATATTGAATGTGCGGAGATAGAGCAACAGATGACCCGTGTGGCGCTATCTCTATTCATAGGCATGTGACTCCCGTTCTGAGTAAGATCATGTGGAGAGAGGCAAGCGAGACTGAGACTCTACCGATTCCGACAATGTCAGAACGTTGTCTGTGGGATGCATTTCCGCTGAGATACTGATAGAAATATTTATTTATACGCATGGACAGATGCACCCTTAGCCTCTGCAGACTTTTCTTATCTTCACATTCGATTTTTTTAGGTCTTCTAACTCGGCTCATAGTGTCCTGGACACAGTGTTCTCAAATATAGTCCATCATTTAAGTGCCTCTGCATCTTGTTTTCTACATCTTAAACATTAACGCCTTTTAATATATATAATATATATAATACATAAGTGTATTAAAGCATCTCTCTGTGTCTCACTGCTTGAACCGTTTCTCCCTCCTGCAGGTGGTGGTGAAAACTCGCACAGAGTACCAGACAGAGAAGAAGAGACTGAAGGTTCCCAAGGTGGAGGAGTTCACCATCAGCTTCACTGACGGGGTGTCCGAGAGACTTAAGGTAAGAACGGAGAAATTGGATGAATACAAAAACAAAAGCCCCACGTGATTATATAGTTGAACTTCTATTTTCAGTTTGTACTGAGGTCATTCTTGTCATCATCGTTCCGATTAGAAGCAAGATGTTTATTCATCTGACATTTCCTCCTTCAGTTCACCAAAATTAAATCAGCGTGACCTAGTCGGCTGCCAGTTTGGTTAAGAAATGTTCCGGCAGCTGAGTCTGTTCACGATGCAAATATTCAGGAGGTAGACATGCGAGCAGAACACTGGTAACAATATACAAATCCCGTGCAAACACAAATATCACTGATGATAAAGTAGAAGTTTTTACTGAAGATTTGTGAAACATCATACTATTTACTTCGCTACATTTATTGGAGAGATACTATTACTTGTTACTTAACCATTAAATACTTTACATTTTAAATTAAGATGCATTTATAACATACAACGCAGTGACGGTGGTTCTTGATCTTTTTGCTTGGGTTCACTTGAAAAAGCTGCAGTTTGGTGCATTTGCCTCATTCAATCACCTGTTTGAGATCGATAGATAACAAGTTAAAGAGATAAGAATATTAAAAGTAAAGCAGAACTTGTTTTTTCTCTCATTATTCATCTCACGCCCCCTTAACAGACACTCATTAAAACTGTTTAGCCTGTTTTGAATGAGGTTTGGTTTTGTGACGGCAGCATGGGCCGAGCTCTGGATCAGCTGGTGTTGAGCGGCGGCCGATAAAATCATGCTGTGTGCGACATTTAAAGATTGTGACCTTATGTTTTTCCCTCCTGTCGTCCAATGTGTTTATAAGTGTAACTACTCCGATGAAACCTTATGATCCGTCCTGACAGTAAAAGACTAAACCAATCTGTTCACATTATGGAAACCATCTTCACTTGGCTTTTACTTGTAACAGTGTATTTTTACATTGGTCTTTGCTGTATTGCTGCCTTTTCTTGAGTAATAGAGCCGAGTGCCTCTTACACCACTGCACTTCCTCAGCAAAGGTTAGGACATAGGACTTCAGCTGCGTGTGCTCCGTCCAACAGCATCTACATCTCCGAGGCGCTGTCTGTTCCACTCTGCTGTCGTTAGGGGAGACCAAAGAGAGCCTACGTTGTCATGGCAGCAAAGAAAACCTCGGTCCATGGCAACCCTGACAGAGAGGCAGAGAGAGAGTGAGAGAGAGAGAGAGAGAGAGTGAGAGAGAGAGAGAGAGAGAGAGAAAGTGTGCAAATGTCAGAGTGTGTGTGTGTGTAAATGGGAGGTGTAACACGGGCGTGAAAGGTTCTTGAAAGCGGAGGAGAGCAGGATTAGATATCGGACACCAAAAGAGGCTGTCTAATTGTCAGGATGAGACACCCACAGACACCCACACACACACACACCAGACACACACACATACTGAAGCTGTGTCAGAGCACTGCTGCCAAGGTTAAGTAGAAAACTGCATCACCTGGACCTCCACACTTCAAAGCGATGCAATGAGGTCGGTGTCTTGGAAGTGGCAGCGGTGGAACCAGCGTGTCAGGCAGCGTCTGTGTGAAGAAAATCCTCGTCTTGTCCACGGAGTCAACTGAGACCAGCTGAGCCGTATTGATTTCAAACGGCAGTGTAATGTCAGCCAAGTGGTCCGAGCTGGATTTGAGATGACACAGGTTAAACAGGGACAGCAATGGTCAATGTGGAAGAAATATTTTATCACAGTATATTTAGAATACTATCTTATCTTATCAAAATATCAATATACACTCAGTTGGCGGTTTATAAGGTACACTTAATGCAGTCTAATACAGCAGCCCTACAACAAAATATCATTATAATGTTCAGTTTGTATTGAAACTCTGTCATAAAGGTGTCGATTTGGACTGTAACAAGTTAGTGTGTCTGATCTTTAGCAAATCACCATTCATTTAAATTGGGTGGACAAAATAGTAGGAACACCTCTCAATGTAATGCTTCGTGTGATGCAAGTTCAACACTAACACAACCTGCAGCTGCTTCATCTTAGTCTTTGTCGACCATTTTCTCACGCTCACTTCGTGCTATTATTGGTACGACAGGTGTTTTGTCGACTCGAGGCTCTGGGACACTTGCAGCGGTGGAAACACAAATCACGACACAGCGTCGACAAACTGCCAAACAGCAGTTCTTGCTTCCCAGAGTTGTTAAAACGATTGCCACAGACATTCCAATCGAGTCTTGTTGTGTCGCACATCATCAGCTTCTGTTTGGCAGGAATTAATTTCAGTCTCTCAGTCTTTGTGATGTCAGTTGTTTTTTTGGTTCTCGACCGAAGCGCTTGTTGTGTTTGACACAAACACACACACACACACACACACACACACACACACACACACACACACACTGTACAGCATGCTGTGCAATGCAAAGCAAACATTTCTGGCTGAAAAGCTTGCACATCTCTTCTCTCTTCAAAGCTTTGCAGATTGTGTTGATGGATGAAGAGCTCAGAGTGTAAAACGTTCTCTAATCTGCCCCCCCCCCCCCCCCCCCTCACTGTCTTACTCCTGCTTACCACTCTCCATCCTCCTCTCCATCCTCCTCTCCTCCGCTGTCCTTCCCCGCTGCGGATTTCTTTCCTCTCTTCGCATGTTTCTGCTTACTGCAACACTTTGACCCCTTTTTGATTAAACTGCTTTATTCTGAAATGCAACACAGCATCACTTTTAAATGACATTTCAGGCATTTAGCTGAAGCTTTAATCCACAGTGACAAACGTGGCCATGAAGTGTTCCTGTGATACAGAATCCTGCAAACATGGCAGATAAAATACATGAGCAAGTGAAATGAAAAGCAACCAGAGGTCAATATCCTCCATCGCATGGCTTAAATATCTCCAATCAGACCAGGGTTACTTTGTATATTGCGATAATAACAGCACTTTATGATGACATCATGACAAATTACATTTATTTAAATGAACTGTACAACTTGTCTCTAATCTTATTGGTTGTAACGGTTAATGCATAAATACACTACACTACCTCATCATTTCATTTCTACCATATTATCACAAGTTATTATTTTTTCTACACTAACTGTTGTCAAGCCCAATCAATATATATTGATACACTAATACAGATTTATTTGAAGGGCAATGATTGAACAGGTTTGATATTTTACAGTTTAAATAAAAACTTGATCATAAATAGCTATAAATATAATCCAGGCTGCGATTAAAACATATGTTGGATTCAATATGTATATTATGTAAAACTATTTAGTTTTCATGATATGAAGATTAAAGGGTTTTATTAGTTTCCTCATTAAAAGTAATGTTAATCGTTTTTTGGGGTAGTTTTTCCTGACTTACCCTATGAAGCAAAATGTGGTTTGTAAGCTACACAAATAAAATGAGATTGATTGCAAAAAATGTCGATGTAATCATCAAATATACCATCACTGAACGCATGGAAACTCAAGTATTAGTATTGGATCGGATTAAAAGACGAATACAGGTCTGGCTCTAATGAGAAGGATGAAACTGAGGAAGGAGAAAGGTGTTGAGATGCTGTGTTTCAGTTCACACTCAGCTAATGACCTTTGCTGCAAAAGATTTCTCCTACTTCTTGTTCGTTTTTCCCCCCCCATCACACTCAAAGGCCGACTTTTCTAATAAAGAGTAAATGCCAAGAGGAGCATCTGTGAAAATGAAAAACCTGGAGGAGAGGATTAGGGTGGCTCGGAGGGGCCGGCTCTGAGAGAGAGATGCAGGTGTAGAGTGTGATGAAGGGCAGATTGAATTCATGTCGTCCTGCTCGCTTTCTGGTTGGGCGCGCCATCCTGAGAACACGAGAGCACGCCACATCCTACAGGCCTGGCTGGAACCCTTACACCCCCCAAACACATGCCAACACAAACCTCATCTCACCCACACACACACACACTGACCTCCTGACAGCGCCTCCACTGCCAACCTGAAGTTAGCAAAGCCTGTGCAGGTAGCTTCGGGAGACACAGCCAGCGTCCACAACAATTATCCCATTATTACCTCCACTTTGCCTTTAGATAAAAGCTTTGCTGCAGTCGGCCGCCTCCACACAAGCTCTGCACTGTTTGTCAGGTTGGAGGTAATTACTGCTGCGGCTCGAAACCTCACACAACCTCACTGTTCCACGTGTTGTTCCTCCTTGTTTTGTATGGATGACTAATGGTATGCTGATTGTAGGGAGAGTATATAGCCCAGTTGTCTGCCCTCCGTTAAACACCCACACTGATGCACACACACACAAACACAGACATTTAAATGCACAATTGATTTACCGTCAGCACTGGTATAATATTCTGAGCGTTGTTTGCTGTGAGCGGAGGGAGAACATCAGTGGGAGGAGTCAGAAGTGGAGCTGCAGTCTAACGCTCGACGTCCCGACATCGATACCCTTTAGGGAGGAGGTTTTTTATGTTTCGACCCGGCCTAATGGAGACGGCCTCCGGGTCTAACTTACTTAAAGTACAAAGTTTTGTTTGAACCAAAAAGTTGTGTACAAACTTAATAAACAGCTCAACAACCAACATGACACATAATCTAGTAATGAGAGGTTAAAGTGTCTGTTTTGGGATGTTGTGTCTGAATCTGAGTATGCACTTATACGAATATGTTTGGTCTAATGTTTAGGTTCAAATGTTTTCATATTCAATTTAATATTCAATTTATTTTGTGGCCTCATTTTGATTGGTTTTTCTTTTTTCTCCTTTTACATAAATTTAGAGGTAGGTTACTAAAAAGAGAGGATATATGTAGATGCAGTAAAGAACCTGAAATCTTTTTTCCTGTGACAAGTGGCTTGGATGAATAAAGAGGCAGTTTCAGTCAACCAAGATTTTCTTTGGTTGACTACAGCCCACAGAAACTTTCTGGTGTGGGCCAGAAAGTTTCACGTGTATCTGGTGTATCTGTTGAGCAAAGACGTTCGGAGACAACGTAACAGTGACGACATGCGAGCAGAGACAGTTTCATGAGGAAGTCCGAGGTTGAAATATGACACAGCTAATTTCCAAATGGAAACATAATAAGCCAAGAGGCATTAGGTGACAGTGTGTCCTCCAGTGTGTGCCAGAAATCCTCCTGAACTCGTGCGAATTTGAAAGTTACTTTCTGATACACAAACAAAACTTTCAGACGTGCACTAGAAAGTTCTATTTAATTTTTTTCGCTTACGAGTGATTTAGAGCTCCAAAGCCATCATCCATTTACATCTATACATTTTTAAATTACGACAAAAATACCAATTGTTTTTAGTGTGTACAGGCTTTCCCAGAATTATTTAGCAGAAAGATTTTTAAGCACCACTGAATGTATATCATGTCGATGATTGTTGTTTTCTGCTGCAAGAAAAACTGATGCCCACAGTTTACTCTGTGAAAAAGACGATTCGGAACATGGCTCAATAACCAACAGTGAAAAGCGTTAAGCCTCTCTTCCTTTTTCCTCACATCCATCCCTCTCTCTCTCTCTCTCTCCTTCACCTTCTCTCTTTCACCCTCAAACTCCTCGCTGTATTTTACACTTTCAACACTGACACCCTCACAGCTCCTGTTATAGCTGTGCCAGCCTCCGTTGGCTGATTGTCAAAGACATTGTTCCAAATTGGCTTCTTATAAAATGAACCAGCCAGATGTGATACCTGAATCTCACAGCCTTGGCTTGTGCACACACACACACACACACACAAACACACACACACACACACACTTGAAGTCCACGCACGTTGAATAGCTGATTCTTTGTTGAATTATGAATTGGCTCCGGCTGAAGAGCTGCGTTCAGATCTCAGCTGGATATGTTGCTTGTGTTGGCCGAGCAGGAGCAACAACACCAGTTATCAGTGCACAACAGGCAGGAAGTGGGGGCTGTTAACAGGCGGAGAAATCGAACGGTGTAAAATCAGAACCAGCGCACGACTGGATGGTTCCACACGAGTTTCTTCACGCTCCGCTGAAGCACAAACACCATCCCGGTGGGGTCAGAACGCCGTCCCCACAGCATGGAAGCTGACTCAAGTTTGAGTCATTTGTCAGTGCAAAGAGGTCCCTGGTGTCAGCCGCCATGTGAGACCCACTGACAGACGCTCAGACAGCCTGACAACCACAGGGACGGACAACAGACGCCGCCGCTGTGTGAGGGATCTCTGGGATGATTTACACGTCCAGATGGCTTCTGTTCTGCTCTACTTCTTGCCTCAGATCCCGTTTCAAACAGCACCTCAAAGGACGGCAGGCTTCACTCACTGCCTGCCTATCATCATCAGCAGATGTGAATACACGGACATAAATCATGTCGCGACACGAGGAAAAGTTCAAATTCTCCCTGCGTGTCCTATTTTATCTCAAAGGTCAAAGCGCGGAGAAAATCCAATATGCAATCACTGAAAGAGGACGTGGAATCTGTCTGAGATCTGTGTCTAGTTTTAAGACGAGGACGCCGAGGCGGGGGTGCATCCAAACTCTTTTGTTTGGACTTCGTAATTAAGTTGCCAGCCGAGAGGTTGCCAAGACGGAAAAGGATTTCGGAGCCTGATCGATGGCCCAGACGTCCGTGTGACCTGACAGCTTTAAATCTCTAAGCTCACATTTTCATACGCAGCCGGACTTAAGTGAAAATACATCAGATAGTTTTAAATCCTCTGCAGCTGAGGGCACGAATCATTTCTATGTTTTACAAATACCTGTATTTTTCTTTATGTCATTGTCGACTTCACTCGTGTTTGGGATATTATTGGAGTCCAGATTTCTTTAGGTTTAAATTGGTTGATTGGTTGATGGTAAAGATATTTCTTATATTTCAAAGGTGAATAGTAAAAGGACTGTGTTTATATTGAGCTTTAGAAATATGGTTGGGCATCAAACCAACCACCTTCTGGCTAGTGGATGATCCTGTCTGGACTGTCGGTGCTGATACAGTGGTTAGTTTACAGCCCTAGAGAGAGGAGTAGCAAGATAACACTACTGTACATGGACAACAAGTGTTTTAAGGGTTAATGATATTGATGATAATGATAACCGGGCATGTTCATATGAATATTAGTATAAAAGTCCAATAATTCAAAGATGAAAATTAAGATCAGATAAATCAAATAAATATGAGACAAGAATAACTTCTTTTGTGATTTATTAAATCTGGGGGTTTCTAAAGATCCTCCAAAAGTTGAATCTAAATCAAATGTGTCAAACCAAGAAAGGGAATATATATATATATATATCAAAGTCTATTACACATATTATTAAAAGTAACATGTTTCCATCAGTGGGGGAGACACTTGATTTGATATGATAATAACAAGCTGACATAATTAGAAGGCCAGTAGAAGTAAGCCCCGCCCATGACACAAATACCAAAGGACTAACCGAAATTAAGATGTCAATTTGTTTTGTATACAACACTTAGCATTGCAAACACACACACACACACACACACACACACACACACACACACACACACACACACACACACACACACACACACACAGCTGCCTACATGGTGAACATATGCAGGAACATAAAAATCACCCATGAGACTGAGCTGGGTAGACATTAGAGTAATCAACCTTGTCTGGTGATGTAAACAAGTCTTTAGAGGTGTGCTCTGAGTGAGTCAGAGTGTGTGTGTGTGCTTGTGTGTGTGTGTGTGTGTGTAAGGCGGATCCCATCATTAATAATATCCCTCTTTTGCAACATCTTCAGCCAGCAGAGTAGAAGCTGATTAGTAAATCTAATCCAGATGTTTAGTGTCTCCTCAGAGAGCCATTACTGATTCACAATTAGAATCTACTTGTGCCTGGATGCTCGTGTGTTCACGTTATGGAGGAAGAATTGTTCTTCGTTATTTGAATTGGTTCGTTGTTACCGATTTGCGTTGTTTATTTTCTCGGTGCAGATCCTAATTTAGGAGGAAGTATTATTCGTCTTTGGATTTCGGGGGTTTTGCGGAGTTGCAGCACACGATGATGTTTATTCATCGTGGCCTTGTTAACTCATGTGTGTCTTTGTCTCTTTTACCCTTTCTGTCACTTTGCGTTTCTCATTTCTGGCAATATGAGCCCACCTGCTATTTGATTTGGAGTCTCTTCCCCCAGAGCACATTCTCCTCCGAGCGCAGTCTCCAACCAATATGACAGTGTGCTCGGGAAACCTTTGAAGTTGTGTCTCCATAGAGACCTGGCTTAATTGGGAAACATTAGCATAATTAGCGTCTATATCTCCGGCAGAACATGCGCTGTCTTACCCGTCGTGAGCCTGTGGATTCTGTGCACATGTGAGGGAAAGACTTTTGATGTTCTTTAATGACAAGAACAGGAAGTGGAAATTCACAATGATGCATGCTATGATTTATTTAGAAACACACATGCTCAAAAAATACCTGTATTATCCCAGTCAGACAAGATAATTCCTTCACTAAACACAATATGTGATATAAGGACTGATTTTAATCCAAACTTTCTCATGAAAACGGCTTTTGAGAGAGTCTTGCACTCGTCTCCTGGAAAATAGGCCAAGTCACAACGGACAGTCAGCGAGTTATCTCACAATTTAAAATCTCCCTTTGCCCACAGAAGCAGCAGAGCGGGCGGATGCTTCAAGATAAAATCAGAATAGATTGATTATTACAATATAAATAGCCTAAAATTGCTGTGATCCTGTGGTTTAAGACAATAAATCCAAAAGTATTTGAACTAAGACGACTCTAATCTGCATAAATAAGTTGTTACACGTGTACTTTTCATGTGCGTGTGAGGATTCTTAATGTCCTCCGGTTTGTTTCTGGCAGGAATTTGTCCCATTTAGGTTGAACACATAAATCTGTAAGAAGCAGAGCCCTCGCTTTGTTTCCAGCTTTCCAGTTTTGTTCGCCTAAAAAGGAAACACAACAACAGCCACTGTGCTTTACGGAGGAGGCTGCAGAGGACGTTCAAGTACAAAGTGTTTTGTTAGTAATTCACCTCGAGATTTGCGCAGGAAAAGCTTCTTTTTATTTTATCCTGTGCATTATTTTCTCTGTATGTGACAAAGAAGCTTTAAATCGGTCTCAATCCTCGTATTCAGGGATCAAACCTGCAGTCATCAACATATGCAGCTTTACTGAGGACAGCGCTTTCTTTATTGCATCTGAGTGACCTTTATTATAGGTTGTGGCTCTGTAATAAAATCACCTCACAGGCACAGAAAAAACAACAAGGGTACAGATTAAAGCTCCACAAGGTTCCACTCTCTATTCGTTGTTTTTTTTTCTTTCGGCAAGCAATAACACAATGGATGTTTTTGCGGCTTGTGTTTTGTCGGGTTAACATTTTAACACATTTTTCCGATCAGAGACGCGATGCAGCATCTCCTCAGTGGAGTGTTTGCACCTTGTTGGCACAGCACTGCAGCCGCGCTCGTCTCAACCGGATGGCCAGTCCCCCAGAGCCCAAATCCCCCGACACGGTCTCCTTGACATCACTCCGCCCCCCCGTCTCAGATCCTCCGCTCTGAGCTGGCCGGCTCCCCGAGCGATCGGAGCTCGGAGAGTTTGACTTTGGGAGGAAGGACAATGTAAAAGAGAAAAGCTTTTCTCAAAAACTGACAAAAACAGTTCTGTTGGGTAGAAATGTCTAAATAAGTAAAGTATTATTTTCAGGCTTTTATATCCCTTTGCAGATCTACTTTACTTTAACCATGTACTTCATACATTTATGTTACTGCTCCCGCTACTGGTTATGGTTCACTAAAGAAACATTTTACCTTTACTCTGCTCGGATGTTTTCGTTAAAATAACTGTGCACAGCCTAAAGACTGGGAGATCACATATCTCTGTTGTTTTCGTTTAATCCACAAACAAACAAACCAATGCTGCTGAAAATCTACTTGGCAGAGATATTGATTAAAAGCCCTTTCATTATCTGTCTGTGTGTGTGTCTGTCTGTGTGTGAGTGTGTGTCTGTGTGTTATGGGGGGAAGTGACCATTATGTTAAGAAGTTTAATTTAACTCCAACTCAATGGGAAAATGCTGATTATGCATTAAATCATCAGTATTAATAATGTACAAAGAGAGTACTTTCACTTTAATATTTTAAGTACTTTTAGCTTTCAGGACTTCTTTATTTAAATGGAAAAAAAATCTTCATCTGCCTCTGAAAAACCACAAGATGAAATAAAATGTGGTTTTGGAGCCAAAATGGCTGCTGCTGTTCTTTTTTGTTTTTTGCTAAACTACTTTAATATTAGATTTTTAAAATAATTGGTAATTACAGAAGTCGATGTATTGTCATCATATAACTTCAAATAATAATCCTGCACATGTATATTCCATGTACAGAGACAGGGTAGATAGGGGCTCTGAGTGTTTTGCTCAAGGACACAAAGGGATCAAACCTGTGACCTTTCAGTTATCACTGCCAGTTTCCACCCACATGCCTCCCGACAGGTATACAATGTGACCCACCTCATTTATTTCATCACTGCAAAAACTTGCCTTAAGAGGATAGGAGAATATTTCATTTACATTTTTATGTAGCGATCTGATCCCTGACTTAGGCGCTCATACTTGTGACGAGTGGGAGGGGCTTAGTGTCTTACTGATTGGACACTTCAGCAGGACACGTTTCCATCTGAACCTCCAGGCTACAGACCCACCGGCTGGTTGGTTTCCAGAGGGGATGAGACAAGAGGGTTTTAATCTAGCTGTGCATTTAAATATTTAAATACCCTGAGCTGAGCTGTTCACCTTTTGATGTAATTTATGATACAGTTACAGTAACTAATATTTATTTTACAATTATTATAATCCACAACATATCTTAATGTGTAGCGATGCTATCAAAAGCTTTTAATCAATCCTCGACCTTCTAGTTAATCGCAGAAGGCCTAAGTTCGAGGACTGAGCTCACGTCAATCAATCAATACAGCTTGAGGTCCACTGCCCCCCCCCACTCAGGTTATTAAAGAGTAAGTTCACTTGTAATATTTATGAAACATACAGCGCTTAACCAAAAAACTGTGCACACAAGTAAAAACAGGAAAAAAGTCAAATTGAAATCATGACAGTTTCTCTCTCTCTTAATGTCTCTTATAATTTTTTAACTATGATTGAACTGATGGACAAATTGTTGGCAAAAGAATTTCCAACAAATCTCTTTTAAGGGCCAATTCTGGACTTATTGTCCTTACATGTTAGATGTTAAATATACATGAACTGGCTTTCACTGCGATCTGACCTTTAAAGGGTTATAATTATGTTTTGTTAGGGACTCTTTCTCTCCGTGCAAGCTCAACCCGTTATGCTCATTAATTTCATTAATCAACCAACTTCCCTGCAGGCATTCAACGTTATTACAGCCGAGATCAAATGCATTTAATGTAAGAACTTTTTCACATTTGATATTAATAGCTCCTTTTTGTATGCTGGCGTGCGGCTCGGCTCACATCCTCCCTGTGCAGCACCAGGCTTCGGTCACAAAAGAGCCGGGAAAATAATCCGGGGAAATGCGGGTCCACCGAGCTCCCTTTATGCTGCTGTTGAGAAGCTGTCAGAGAAGTAATATGGAGGATAAATGAAAAATAGTTGTTTATGCTTCAACTGATATCCCACTGCGTCTGCTGCCCACTCGCCTGTCTGTCTGTGCCACCTGCCTCCAAGAGAGGGAGGGACATCCTCCATCTGCCCCTGGATCTCGCTCGCCCGCTCGTTGATCGTTGCTCTCTGTCTGCCCCCTCGCTCGCAGCTTTATTGTCTCTTGTCATCTCCTCCTTTATTTCTCACTTTGCTCCCTCTCCGTCATTCTGTTATCCACTTTTATTAGCGTCATTTCTCTCCCGCGTCCCTCTCCTGTCACACCTCCCCCTCCCCTCACTCTCTCTCTCTCTCTCTCTCTCTCTACATGTTCTCCTCTTTTCCTCTGGTGAATGTGAGGAGGTGTCTGCCTCCCCATATGGCCTGTCAAGTTCCAGCAGTGAGAGTGTGGGTGGTGTGTTGCAAGCTTGGCGTTAACCCCCCATCCCCCCCCAAAAAGAATGAAGAGAGAAATCATATGTACAACGGTGGTTAAATAGGCCGTGAAAAAGCAGGTCCATTGAGGAGACTGTCTTTGACCTCCTCATGCACCGAGCAACGATAAATAATTGAGGGCAAATGTGTTTTGTGGAAATCATGAGAGACGTCTTTTCTTCTCAGATTCAGAGACAGTCAGTGTTATAGCAGGTGTTGTGTGTGTGTGTGTGTGTGTGTGCCTTTGTGTAAACATCAACATCAACAATAAGCAAAGTGTAGATACTTAATCTGCGGTGGGAGATGAGAAAGCCGGGGAACAGAGAACAATCCTCCTGGATCTTCTGTAATCTGCTTTGATTGTTTGTCTTTGTCCATAATACACAACTGTCTCCAGCTGCAGCTGCCTGTTGTTTCAGGGACACCGCTCTGTGAGGCAACAACAACACAAACGGGACAAGTCATCCATAGTTCAGTTTGGGAGCGCTGGAGTATTTTAAAGTAAATTTAAGATTTGAAATGTTTGATGAAAGTGGGCGTTCAGAAAATGTAATTTTCATTCAAATGTTGTGGTGGATAGATTGTATTCGGTGTATAGTTATTTTATTGTATTCATTGTTTTTAAAGTAATGTCAAAGGGACATTTTGGGAAATATAGTTGTTTACTGTCTTGCAGGGATAGATGAGAAGCTCATGTCTCTTTACACTAAATATGAGAAGTTAGTTCAGCATAAAGACTGGAAACAGATAAGCAGCTGTATGGGTTTGTACAAGTTGACAAAATCCAACTACCAGTACTGTTAAAGCTTTGTTTATGCAAAGTGTACAAATGTCAATTCACGATTTTAAAGGGTTTAATGACCACATGACTTCAACTTAACTAGAACTATACATTTTACATTTTAAATAACATAAATCAACTAGGCGCTGATATCATTCAATCAATTTGTCCAGAGTTACTTCCCAAAATGTCAAGTTTTACAATCATTTTCATCCAATTACAGTATTTATCCTGGGAGATTAGATTCTCAATGTTAAATAAAAGTTAAACCGTCGCATAATTTAATTTTAGTTTCACAGCCTAATATAGAATGAGTATATAGGCTAAAGTCTTATATAAAGTTAGTTGGGTATCGGATGTGATCTATATGTATTTTCTACATATTGTTTCATTATAGCAATTTCTTTTATGACTTCTTTTATTATGTTTCATAGTATTGTATGTATCACAGGAAATAAGATTCGAAATCAATGACATTGATGATAAATAAAAGTTGAACCTCTGAGGTTTCACATGATAATATTTAATGAAGTATACTTTTAAATGTTTACATATCTGTATTAAAAGCTGGTTTTGTCAATTGCAGTTTCATCTGGTGAAACAAATGGAACAGCATGCTGTCAAAATCCATTATTGCAAAAAAAGCCTTAAATACGATCACAGTGTTTCTTATTTACAAAAATGGTTCAATCAGCCCTGAGTGGCTCTGGGGGGGGGGGGGAGGGGGAGGGGGGGGGGGGGACACGACGATTAAAACCCAGTGGGCACAAACACCTGCCACAGAGTCAATCCAATCTTCTTTACTGATGCAGCCAATTCTGACTCAGGACACATTGTTCTTGGTCCAAATTTCAGCCTCATGCTGTGCGTCTACCTACATCCAAGGGAAACAAGCGCCTGTGTGTTATCTGTGTCGCACAGCACACAGGACGATGGTTGTGCTGGTGGTGATAGTGGTGTAGGATGGCAAGTACTGGTGCAGTGATGACACAACATCCGCATGTGTGGCGGGGGAAGATGCCATGTTGGGAGGTATCGGAGTCGAGTGTTGACCGGAAAGGTTTTTATATTTAATTTAATTCTATTTTGTTCTTATGCTCAGCGTGAGAACAGGGGAATATTACATCAGACCAACGCTGCCGGACAAAAGTTATGAATCCAGCTCATGCAAGGAGGAAGTCTTCATCGGTGAGCTGGTGCGTTGCCCGGACGACCCCCTATGGTTTATTGCGGATTTCAGCCAGATTATGAATAATGGAGAAAGGTCAGGTTAGATTTTTAATGGATTTATACGCCACATGGCTGCAGCTGCATCCACATCATTTTCTATTACACAAAGGCCATGTTGTTGCTCCAACTATTGCTCATGTTCACAAAGGCTCTGCTCCTCGTGCCAGGGTTAATTCCACTAATCAGTTTCATGCCCTGTATGTGCAATGTCAGGACCTAATTTGAAGCATCATTAAAGAGTGGTCAGACAATATATTACCCAGGAGGCAGTTTCATTCAATAAATAATCCGCTGGATGATTATGTTAGTGTCCGATAAATGCAGGCAAATTTCCTCCCTTTGGATTCTGTGTGTAAACAAGTAAATCTCTGTCGTTATTAACTCCAGTCTTTGCTTCATGTTTTAAAGTGTCAGAGCAAAGTCTCCACATGCATTAAACACTGATAGCTCGCCTCATGATATGGAGCTTTACAGTAATCCCTCTTCTTTATCAAGTGTTATTTATGTCCGTAGCTATTCAAATAGGGGTCAGGGTCGTTCTTAATCAGTCATTCCACATCTGTTTCCTCTCCAGAAGCCGGGTGGTTGTGACTTTAGACGCGTCCCTTTGAACGTACCGGGAGAAGCAATTTAAAAGGATGTCAGCGGCGACCAAGGCTGAGAGTCGTGTCCCCCAGTTGACACCAAGTAAACAGTCACTTAACTTGCGTGTCCCCATCCGCCCCCACAGCGCTGATGGAGACTGATGATCACACCCCTGTGTAATTGCTCCGACGTCCCGTGGTGATAGATCATACTCCGGGCGGGAGAACGAGCTTTAACGCTGGACTCTGACTCGAAATGGAAAATAGGAAATTAGAGATATTCATCCATTACGGTCCATTTTCAACATAACTCACTGGGGTCGATATGACTTTTTAAATGGCAAAACAGACTCATGCTGGAATATGTATGCGCCGCACATACCCACAGTGGCATTTACCACTTGGCAGACAGGACAATTTTTAAACACCGCTATCCCTTCCGCTTCATTTGCATGAGTTGGAGGAAACAAATCCTTTTATATGTTAATCTGCTTTGCCACGACATTGTCTGGCTTGCCAGCAAAAATGAATATTTCACACCTCAAACAAGACAGAGGCATCGAAATGCAGATATAAATGCATCATTTACATTGCTTTACATGAGCTCTGCTTTTGACTGCATTTTTCACACTTTATGTATTTTGACTCTGAACAAATGCAAACACAATGAAACAGAATGTAACAGTTCATATTTCCTTGTCGAGGAAACTGGCTGTAACATTTTGAGTGTGTCCCACTTTATAATTAGATATCTTGTATAAAGCGATTTAATGGCTTCATTTTGCTCACGTAAGGAACTCAGCCTTATGCAGTGTCAGGAAACACAGTTCATAACGATGTTTGCCGGCAGTGAATTTGGCAGGAAAACAGAAGGAAACATACAGAAAGAGGACGATTTCTCTAATTTAGATATTCTTAAATAAAATGCTCAACAAGTGAAATCAACAGCAAAGTTCAACTCAGTATGAATCGTAAAAGTTCGATACATAAACACATTTATTTGTCTTGAGGGGTCTTTGAGTTTAAACTGCATTTTTATTACCTCTGCCTGGGGGGTTATGTTTCCACCCCTGTCTGTTTGTTCGTCGGTAGGTTGGTTCTAACACAATTAGACAAAAACTGCTCTCAGTGAAGCTTGGTAGAAGGATGGGAAATTGGTAAAGAAAAGGACCCGAAAGGGCAGATCCAGGATTTTTAATTCTTAAATATCTGTATTTAACATTTCTATTTTATCAAAAATTAATGGGTTGTGATGAAAAACTCTGGCATATTCAGGGCACTGATTTATGAGTGCACCAAGGATTAGCCGTCCGTGGAGGTATAAGCTCTTCTGAGTGCCATTTTACTTCTTTTGTGTTTTGTTTTTTATCGTAAGACCTTTACTCTGAATAGTCATATTGCATCCTTTTGTACAGCATCATTAAAATGCTGAACACAGATCAGTAGAAACCTAGAACAGTATTGTAATTATTCTCATGTTCCTCCTGATTTACGTCACAGACTGGACGTCTCATAATTTTCCAAGCAGCGCCGTGTCCATGGAAACAAAGTAGTTTTTAACAGTGTCACAACCTGAGTCATTCATCACCCAACTCCACAGGAACACCTTGCCTGGAGGAGCCATTGACCTCAGTCAGCAGCATCTTACCATTTATTATGGCTGCACACACACACGCAAAGACACACACTAGTGCACCATACTCCATCTTCCTCGCTGTCTAACACTAATTCTGTCTCATATATATATATAAACCATACCCTCAATTTACTGACCAGCATTTGTCCTCCCTGCAGGTGACCATCCTGATCATCCTGGCACTGGCCTTCCTCGCCTGCATCGTGTTCCTGGTGGTTTATAAAGCCTTCACCTACGACCACGCCTGCCCAGATGGATTCATTTATAAGGTAAGACCCAGAATTCAGTAGTGACAACTGTGGGCTGCAGGATGTGCAGAGGGTCATAGGACATCCTCTCCACTTTGTGAATAGTAGGAGCGGCTGCAACTGTGATAGTTAACATAAGCTACAGGTGTCTCTGGAGGAAATGGATCATGAGAAATGGGAACACAGACTGTCAGACCTAAAATAAAGAGGTGTGATGTGACGATGTGAATATACCGCAGGGATTCCAACATCTGAGGGCAGGACGACCAGAAGAAGTGGCTTATGATAGTGCATGGTAGCATATCTAGCTATGTAGCATATGGGAGCTAGTCTGTCCCAATCAACAGGGAGGATGAGTCTTAACAGATCTGAAATATAGTTTTACTAAAGAGGGTGGAGCAGGATCCTCTAAAAGTAGACATACTGTTCATCACTAACCGTAGATGGGGCAAACTAACAAACTCAAAGATGAGTTCATCACCCATTAGTCTCTCAAAGGAAAAGAGAAAAACATAAAAACACTCTCATCCTCCTTGACTCATCTTGGCCGTCATTACAAGATGAAGCGAACACGTCTCTTCAGAAGAGCGATCATCAATCAGTGATATCAGGGCTTTTATCTTGACCCGTGTCATCAGCTGTAATTTTATGTCTTTGTTCCTTAAAACTAAAGACGAATAAAGAGACTCCATTGAAGCCCACAGCAGACGTCATTAGCTGGCGGACGATTAGATGAAAATGAGACAAATGAGACTCACTGTCTATTTCACATTAACGACCACCTTATAACTCCTGATCCACATTAGCCTTCACCGCCAGAGCTATCTGCTTTGTGAAATGGGTCTTAAACATAAATTATTAGCTTTTGTGGAACAGACCTACAACCAATCAAAGGAAAGGTGACGTAGGAAAATGAGGAGCAAATTTGGTTTCTATAATTTTAGGAAGTTCTTATCACACGGATGTATGTCCAAGTGTTATTTTTTCAGTTCAGTTTTAATTAGTTATTTGGTGATAAAAAATGTGTGAAACCTCGACAGCTGAGACTGACTCAAAATTTGTCAAGCGTGTGCAGTGGCGGGACCTCGCTGCCACAGCTCCTCCCCCGGATCAGTGTTGATCAGACTGTTTCCAAATGTGAAATATAAAAGTGCTCATATGTGATAGTTCGGCTTTATCTCTGGATAGTGGGAGGAAGTGTCCATCTCTATATACAGTCCTTGAATGCAAGAGCAAATAAAAAACGAGCTTGCTGATTGGTCAGCTCTCCAGGCTATATCCATATGGCTGAGGTAATAAAACACGGAACAATCTGCTGTTCAAGTGCTGTATCACAGTTGGATCTTTAAGGCTTCACAGTGTAGGGATGCAGTTTCCTCGTCCTCTACTCCCCCGGTATAGATTTCCACTGCACTTAAAAGCTTCACGCTACTTTGTGCGCGGTCACCTTGGAAGTCTGTGTCAAATCCTTTATTTTTTTTTAGGTGGAATGAATCTAGTTTGAGGCTTATAACCTCTGCAGGCGCTCAGACTGCAGTCAGCAGAGGTATTATTAGCTGTGTCACATGCACGTTCACCAGGTGCAAAGTTGCCGATGGAGAAAAAACGCACGTGCACGGGCCAGCACGCAAAGTGGCTCGCACACAACGACCAAGTTATAAATAAACAAGGCATTAGAGGGCCAACAATAATAAACATGAACACTGACAGAATTGTTCTAATCCTATCTTGAGAATTGATGATTACAAAGATGCTACGTATTTTACTTTTAACAGATAGTGACTTGATGAATCGCCTCACACTGTTCTCCTTCTCGATCGCAGCACAAGCGCTGTATCCCAGCCTCTCTGGAGGCCTACTACGCCGCCCAGGACGCCAACTCGAGGGGCCGATTCTACACAGTGATCAGCCACTACAGCATGGCCAAGCAGACCACCTCGCATTCCGTCTCCCCCTGGCTGCCTGGAGGGGTGGTGGGGCAGCAGCACGACGCCAAACCCCCCGGCGAAGAGGGCCACTGAGTCAGCTGCCATAACCGACGTTGTACAAACACATACAGACAAAACGCAGACGGGACGACACACACACAGACACGGGCGGGTGCACACACAGACACACACACACACACACGTAGGGAGAACATGTAGAAACGTAGACAAAAGAGATGCACACAAACACAGCAGCTACATATGTAATGCCAATATAGATTGAAGACATGCATGCAGACATGAAAACACACAAGCACATGCTAGGCCACATCGTCTGCCCATTGCTGTGCTCTTTCTCTGGAGAGCTTTTTCCACTGATCTTTTGCACTCGTGGGAACATCTTCATTGGCTAATATACACACAAACACATACACATACACACACACACAGTCTGCTCTGTCGTAACCTTGTTACTTACTCGCCTCCCTCTAATTTATTATTTATTGACTGTCATGATATATTTATTTTTTAACTGTACTGTATGGATGTTTTCTATGTGATTACCCGGCAACTCTTTGTACAAAGGCACGAGTCAATGCTGAGCTCGACGCTTCTTCTCTGTGAGATTCACGTTCAAAGTGTGTTTACTGCAGAGTTACAGTACAGTTATTATTTCTTACCTTTCTTGTCCAAACTGTGCAACTTAAGGCATGTCTGTCAAACACGACACACACACGTACACACAAACACACACAGATCCCATAATTCCCCAATCCAGAATAAATCAGTATGGTCTTGTATTGCTGTAACACATTTTAAATAGAACATTTCAGTTCTACGGAAGGTTTAATGCCGATGTCCACCTCCACAACACATCCTGGTTTGATTGAATGATTTTTTTCCCCCATCATGGTTGTTTGCTAGTTCACATTCAATGACATGTCCAATGTGCTGTGTGATACATTTTAAATCCTCTAGTGACCCAAGCTGTACATAGAACTGTGAATTCAGGCTAGTTTTTGGTGTGTATGCATTGTAGTAGCTTTCCTTAGGTTTTCCCCACTTCTATTCATTTGTTTTGTTCGGTTTTACAATTCCTCCATGCAAGTTATTGCTTCAGCTGCTAGACTTCTAGCTCCATCGAACACAATGCTGCCGAGAGAAAGAACATCGCCGTCTCTTGCCAAATCTTATTTTCTGCTGTTTCGTTAAGTTTGTAACGTTGGATCTGCTGTCAAAGAGCGCTTTTACGAGATATTGTGATGTTGTTAGTTAATATGTAGCGATACCTGGTGTAATTGATCAGTGTGCATCCCCGTCCCTCCTCTGTTTGATTTGAACTGAAAATAAAAACAAGCTGTGACCTGTGCCGAGCGTGTCTGTCAGTCCCACCTACCGGCGCCTCTCTTCAGCGCCTAATGCAGCCCGAGGCAGAGAGGCGTGCATGACAGTGATGACTTCTCATCACGGCGCGTTCCGCTATTCACACTTTCAAACACACCTACACACATTCATATTACATGAATGATGGTCTCTGCTGTGTGTTGGTGTGTGTGTGTGTGGAGCGTTCCGAGCAGTGGAAAGCAGGTTTGTGGGTAATGATGAGCGCCAGTGATTGACAGGGAAAGAAAAATACCTGTATCTGTAATGGCTGCTGAATGTGTTATTCATGTGCAGGGTCTGCTGCAAATGACAGATAAGGCCTTTGTTTTTCTTGTGTGTAGCACTTACAACAGTGTCCTGCAGTGAGTGACATGAAGAGCTGAATTTCCTAATTAGAGGCTTGTATTCTAATGAATCCGTCAGCTCTCTGTCTTTTCACCCTCTAAGGAGCGAAACAGGAGCTGAATGCACCAGCTTCAACATTACTGAAATGCATGAGGATGAAAAGGCATCAAATCAGGGTAATTTATGTCTCCGTGACACAGTAGCAGCAGTAATACCAGTTTTTTCTTTGACTATAGCACTAGAATCCTAGTCAACACTTTATTCTTCACGGTTTCCACCCTGATCCAACTGCTGCTCACGCTCAGTAATACGTTATATGTTGTCGTCTGGCATAAAACCAAAGTATCTCCAAACAACAGACGATCATCCAGTCGTAAAACTAACTGTTCGCATTAAGGCCGAGCAGACAGCATCTTTAATCTGTGCTCATGGCCATGTTTTCTATAATTAGTTCACAATGGAGCCATTAAAGGTTTATCTCCCTTTCTGCCAGAATTACATGCTTTCTTATCTCAACATTAAACGTGGGGTCACATGATGCTCAGGGACAATAGAAAGAAGCACATAAAGAAACCGTATATCACGGTATGTTGAATAAAATCACTATCTGCATATAGTATTACATGAAAATAAACAATTCATAGACGCATTTCAATTATAAAATAGACAGGCATGAATACCTGATGTTGGTTAATCAATTAAATATTTCATGTGGTCTTTAGCACATATTCACTTCGAACCATGTAACTGTATAAAAAATGGATGATATGACGGCTGGCCAAAAGTGAAGTCTAAGCATCTTGGTCGCCACCTGGTGACTGGGGTGTAAATACAGGTCATAAACTCTGCCTCCTCCATGTTAACAGATGGCGCATGAACAAAACCAAAAATTAAAAGTACATTCTTTTCACACAGATGTATGCTCAAGTGTTCGTATTTGGTTTTAATTGGTTGTTTGATTAAACGTCATAATTGACAGCTGTGGAGGTGGAGACCCGTCATCCAGCTTTACATTCAGTCTATGCTCTGAACAAATGGTGCATGACAGCCCAAGTCACTTGTTGCTCTTTGAATCCACATGCTCACAATCACAATGCAAACTTGTTGGAGTTGAGCACACATTATTTTTCACAGTGCCCTATATCTCAGATTATCCTTTGCTAATTGGCACTTAAGTCCTGACAGTGATGGGAGTGTCACCGTCACGTAAACCAAAGTGCAGGACATTCAAATCTACGAGGTGCTGGATGTTGACAAGCGAAAGACGTCTTTCCAGATGTTTGCCGTTTTCTTGACTTCCGTGTCGACTACACAACTGACACAGTCTTTTCAAACCGGACAGATGGTTTGCAGCGTTGACACAATGCTAACACAACCCTGGCATGTTGTGACTGAAAGGGAAGCAGCTGGTGACTTAACATGGATGACAGAAGGTGCACGTCATCCATTTCCTACAGGTTGAATCGACAGTGACTTAACCGAGAAGAAGAAATTTGGTTGAAAATATGTGAAAAGTTAGAGAAAGGAAAGAAAAGGTTGCAGATGCACGTCCTCTTTTGACACCAGTAGAGGATGATGTAGCATTGCAGCATCATCTCTGAAGATCACTGATTTTATTGATCCTGACCGAGCTTTTTAGACCATTCATTCAAAAATTACCTTTTTCACAGCAGCGGTTTTCCCTCTGACATGTCAAAGGCTTCAGAACTCCTATACGGCCCTGATTTCTTACGAGGGACAATTGGCCATCAGATATGGAATGACCTGTGGCCCAATCCTCTCCATGACCCTCTAATTATAGCAGCAAATAGCTTTCGGCGGCACAATTCATGCTAAACCCCTTCCAGCGCAGGATATTAGATGTGGAAATGAAGAAGGACTAATTGTTGCAGACAGGTCATTGGGGCTTTTCTCAAATCAGACATGATGTCGGAGGAAAAGAGGGAAATTGTAGAGGGAGGTGGAGAGAGAGAAAAATTAAGGTTCTGCGTTTCCTTGGCAAAGACAGAGATTAAGTCGGACAAGTGGAAACCATACTAGGAGTCTTGGTTTAATTTCTAAATAGCAGGAGGAATAGAGACGGGTCGTCCATACAACCATTCATACACATCCTTTCTTTTTCCCTACACAATACAAGTGCTTATGGTTCTCAGACGATTTGGACGTGCTGTGTTGGACTCCTCTACAGAATGATGAGAACTGCCTCTCTGTATTTGTTTAATAATTTGTATTCAGAGTATCATTCCCCTTGTGTACATTTCCCCCGTCACAATTGTCCTCTTAGTTTTATCTTCAAATATCTGTCTCTCTTTTACTGGCCCTTCACTGGTGTCATCGCTCTTCCCCCTCAACTCTCAACGGCTGTTTGCCTCCGTCGAGGATCCGTCTCTGAGCCAAACCTAAACGAAAATCAATACTTTACTGTTTTCATTTTTGAAGCGGCGGAAACATGTTCTGTGTCAGTAACTCCTATCATAGTTTAATAGACCATAATTTACAGATGTGCTCATAAACAATTGAAATTAAATTAATAACTTATTGTGAAGACTTAAGGTCGAAAAGTGTAATAAAGGTCTACGTCTAGACCATAGACTATATATGAATGGACGGAGGGTCTGTGACGTTACCCGTTGGTTTCTGCAGAGTGAGAATGAGGCTAGTAGGAGTCGTTGAAAGGCGAATGAACTGATTTGATTGTACACATGTTGGACTTTACTTTGAGAAATCTCCACATCTATACAGCAAATATGTTTAATATTCAGTATGTAGGTAGCCAGAGAGGTCCTGAACACAGGCATATCAGTCTCTGTCTGAACTTATTGAGCAAAGTGCTTTTATAGTACTTTGAAATATACAGGAATGGTCTAGACCCATATTTTTTTTTCAGTAATCATTAAAACATTTACTGCTAGCAACTATTACCTGCTCTAGCTACTGTGTCAAACATTGTTGGTACTGATACAGCACTTGCTTCTGAGCATTATGTAAAAACTGTCACAAGAAGTGCATCAACTCCCTCTAACCAATCAAAACTCAGAAGTCTTAGTGGGTGTGGTATAAGATTCTTTAAGCACAGAGTAGTAAAGCTCTTCACGTACATCGCCAATCTCCTTAGTCCCTGTTCTTCATCCACACTCTTCACATATCCTGATTAAAGCTCCTCACCATTCTGTGATTCCTGTTAAAGTCTTTAGTCTTTTTCATTCATACACCTTGATCTCCTCCATGATTTAGCCATTTTTTAAAACCCAATTTCTTTGTCTTCTCAAAGCAGCTTTTGAGTCTGAGCAGTTAATAATAATATGACTACAGGATTTCTTGATTGCTATTCCTTCTAATTATTCAATTACATTAAAGAGAATGTATGCAAAAGACGTTGTTTTTAAAGGTCTTTGATATAAATTGTCGAATGTTTTTGAGGAAAAAAAGATTAGTCAGTCCTGCGTCCAACCTCCTTCACACCCACACACCGACACACACATGCACAGAAAATGAATATGTACTCAAACATACACACTGGGTAATGTGTGCTGTACCCCTCCATCTCTCCTGTCGGCGAGCTCTCCTGCTGTCAGAGAAAGGCTGCCTCTCAGCAGTTGGCCCTCAGAGGAAGGAAGAGAAGGCAGAGAAGGAGGGAATTAGTGTGGGAGGTGGAGAGAGTTAGGGGGAGTTAGAGAGGATTCAAGTAAATGGAAGGAAGCAGCAAAAGTGCTAACCAGACCTGCACATCGACAGGTGTTGACATTTTTGCATTCAGTCTTAAAGTCAATGAACACACGATGAAAGAAAGAGGAAAGAGGGTGATTTTAAATAAAAGTAATGAAAAATGTACAATCTTTAATCTGGGAAACAACAGCCACGGAATAGAGTCAAATCCAAACAAGCAGCACTACAGTGAATCAGGATCTGAGAACCATCCATCCATTCATCCATCCATCATCTATACTGCTCATCCTTTGAGGGTCTCTGGGGAAGTGGAGTCAGATCCCTGCTGACATGGGGGCGAGAGGCAGAGAACACCCATCGCAGGACATACATACAGACACAAACCATCATTCACTCTCACTAGTTTGCTCAGTCCAGAGAAAACCCTAATACCCGAACAACTAACTGATTTATGAGAATTTTGTCGTCTCACTGAGTGCGATCGATCATCACGGTTAAAAGGTAGATGACTCAGCAGGAAACAGGATGTGAGCTGCAAATTGATGGAAAGTCTGACGCTTTGTCCAAATTGTCAATAGCACCGCATGTTTCCAGCGATGCATGTTGCTCTCCTTCTATTGCTGATGATGAAATTTGGCAAATTTTTGCTTTAATATACAATTGATGTCAAACTTAATTAGGATAAGATGAATCTATAAACTCCTGAAGGAGAGTGGGAGTGATGAAGACATTCACATTTATGTGAATGTCACACCCTTCACCTCACACTCAGTCTGTTTCTGACCTGCTTACTGGACTCTTGATGTTGCTGAATGGCCAGAAGAAGATATACAATGCTAGAATGTGTAAGTGTGTGTGTGCACGCTTCTCAGTTAATAATATATTTTAAAGAACCTACAGTTTTTATTAAAATATTGTAAAATTGTTCCATGTGTTCCTTTTTCATGACAGGACACACTGAGGTTTTTAAATTGACCCTCTCTCTCTTTCTGTGTGTGTGTGTGTGTTTAAGAACAGAACAAAGTCCTGTATATTAATGATTATTGCATATCTACAGAATGGACTTTCTATCCACACGTGTGTTCCCTTGTGTGTGTGTGTGTGTGTGTGTGTGTGTGTCAGTGTGCGAGTACTATGGTCTGGCCTACTTTCTCCCATTTAGGAGGATACCAGCTACGTTCACAGACCCTTGCCTCTCCCAGGGTTCGCTCTCTGACTTTGGTTCATATAATATTCAAAATATTCAGCATGGTTAAATTATTAAGGGGAAAAAATGTCTGGGTTAAAGGATGTAAGTTTTGTCTCTCTCACAGAGCGGCTAAAGAGGTCACATTATATTTAAGTTTCTCTGCTGTATTCCTTATTGCACACAACAGAAAACATAGCTTTGGTCTTTGGTTATAATATTTCAGATCATAGGCTTATAAATAAATTTGACGTATTTAATTTGTTTGTCTCACATCTGCAGACACACACTTGTGAAGACGTACACAATGATCACACAGAATGAAATGAACATGTGAAGAGATTTATGCTTGATCATACTTAAAAAGGCACACTCACACACACAGACACAGACTGAGTCAGGCTGTCAAACACACACACACACACTCACACAGACACACACTCTGATCTTTGGGAGTGCAGCGCCGGGTCTGTGCAGCTTATTTACGACACGGCGCTCTCTGCTCGCCAGTCTCAGTGAAAGTGGGGCAATGGGATAATCCCCCGGTCAGATGTCAGTCATATTTAGGAGCTGATGCCAAGACTGTGTGCGCTGCAGACTGCAAACCGTGCTCTGTGAGAGCAGGGATTACCAAGAGATAATGTTAAATACCAACCTGGATACATTTCATATGTATTTGCCGACTACAAGTGTGTCAATTTGTTGACTGATGTAATTCTGTCTTTTTTTTCTGAGGAGACTGGACGAACCAACATGGGTTTGTTACTGTTTAATTCGTGGTCATGACACTAAAGCTCATTGCTCCAGTGGCTGGTCCACAAAACTCTGATCCCACACATGATGAGTGCCGGAGTCTAGCTCCTCTGAGGGGAGGAGTCATCTTCATCCTGCAGATTTATAATTTAGGTGACTCAAGCCCAAAACATGAAATAAACATGTGAGATGTTAAAATATTAATAATAAAATCAGCTACACTCTCTGACAAAAATCACGAACAGGGTAAAACTAACATTGATGCAACCCAGGACTTATCTGAGCCTTAAAGGTTATTTCAATCAACATTAATCAGCATATTTTAACATCTCAGCAGCTGTGTTTACAAGTTTTACATAAATTGAACACCATTTTAGAGATGCTGTATGCTAGAGGTGTGTTGAGTAGATCGTGTGAGTCTTTTTGAATACACAACAGGTTGATGTCTGTGACTTTGAGGTTAGATCTTCACATGAGAACATTTATTACAAGCAGAGCATAACAAACTGCATATTATTACATCATTATACTACCAAATTACTATACAGGATTACCATTATTAATTTTATATTATTTTGTATGACAAATTATTAAAATTAAAAGGACTCATAAAACATTAAATCCGAAATGTAATCAGTTTATATTAATAATATGAAATATAATATTATAATAAAAACTTGAGAAACAGAATCACCTCATATTTAAGAAGTCGGAACTTACTAATATTTCATATATTTACATTCGATCAAATCAATGATCAAATTTGTTGTTGCAGTTTTACTTCAATCAACCATTAAAAGAATCCTTTTATAAGTGTGATTAAATCACTGGAAACTTTGTATGTGGCTTTCTTCAATCACTGGTTTAGTCCACATTATGGGATTCATGACTCACTCAATAACAATTAATCTAGATCACACTGTTTGCTTGGTCACTCTCAGGGAAGACATGTATGTTGAAATTGGTCCCAAAAAAGAAGCTGTTTCAAGAAATAATTGAGGTTTGGATAATGTTAACATTTCCAAGTGAAGAAATCATGACTCATGCTGCCGCCTCTTGTCCTCGGGCTCATTAAAAGTCAGAGAGTTTATTCTGAGTTATTATTCACAACTTTCCTCACCTGTCCCATCTCTTTCCCCTCCACTTCCCTCACTAATCATCCTGTAATGGCCCTTCACTCTCCGACATGTCCGCCTCATCACTCCTTCAGCCGGCGATGGAACCTAAATCACAGAGACACACAGAGAAAGAGAAATAGTCAAGGAGTCTTCGTTCATCCCCTCTGCTTTGCTTCTGAGCTTCCTTATGTGTTTTGTTGTTTCAAAATCAACACCCTTCATTTCACAAACTGTCAGATCCTGCCCCGAAAAAGACGGGGGGGAGCACCTAGTTTTTTAGCTGATCCTTTGTAACAGAAGTGTATTCGTAAGCAAGCACATGACAGAAGGAATTCAGGGAATAAGACATGTGGAGCAGAAGGAGAGCAGGGTGAGTCACACACACACACACACACACACACTGGGTCTGGACTTTTTGCTTTTCACATCCGAGGAGCTCAACAAGAGATTGTGTGGATCAGACGCATATGGCACCTCTTTATTGTTTTTCTTCCAGTTTCTGATGTGTCACTTTTTAGAAACACCATCAATACAAGCCCATGGCTTTGCTGAATATCTCCCCTATGGAGGCAATAGGGAGGTGGAGAAGAGGGTGTGAAGGTGGATTTCTGTGCCAGGAGACACTGCATGCATATATTTACATACTGTTTGTAGAGGCATTACTTAAGCATTGTTGGGTTTTATGGTTTAAAAACTCTAAACACAAATATTGTCTTTTGTTTATTCCACACTGTTCTGGTGCCTACTTTATCATCAATGCAGCACGACTGCTGACATTTCAGTCAGAGGTCTGAGTGCCTCATTCTAACAGCAGCTAATGCAGCTTTGAGCTTTTTAGTCATATGATATATTCTTTGTCTAAAATGAGTTTTTAAATAATTCAAGGCAGAGGGACGCTGGTGTAATGCTGCCTCCAGGTTATGTGTCATTAGGTTACAAATAACAAACGGACTATAGTTGAGGCAAATTTATTTCATCTATAATCACAAATTGGCCTGAGATGGTTTTACACTCTGTAATCTATAGGACTCCCTCTGTCCAACAACTCCCTTTTATTAAGTCCATTACATCCATGAAGGAGCAATTAATGAGAGAGGGGAGTCAGAGCTGGAGCTGCACAGTGGGGGGGAGTCGAGGAGGATTCTAAGGGTCGGTGAAAAAACATTGGGAGACATTTTCTTTCAATATTAAATTATTCAGAGCATATTTCATTCATGTTCTGGGGAAAAAAGACAACATCCAAAGAGCAAATGTATTGTTTTTACATGAAATGGTTCAGCCAAGGTGCAAAGAAAGACATGGCTTCCAGAGACAAAGGGAAAAAAGGAAGATAGGAGAGAGACAAAAGAAAGGGACAGCATGATTTTACAGAGGAAGGCAGGTATAGTATGTGCATGGTTGAAATCAACCTGTTAGCAGAGTCAATAGTGAAATAGGCTAGTTTTGCTCCCCTATATCAATATATCAATATCTTCACAGACAATTAAGTGTGTACATTTCACTCCTCTTTTAGCCGACATTTAGTCAATGCAGGCAAAGCCTCAGAAAGTTGTTAAGAGTAAATCAGACGTCTCTGCCTCTGCTTGGTGCCAGCGTCTACAGATCCAGATTCAGTCTGCAGCAACATGTTTCCACTTCCTCATCCCTCATCCTCGTTCTCATCTCCATCCCAATTCTCATCCCCATCCCTGATCCTCATGCTTATTCTCCTCATCCTCATCCCCATCCTCATTCTCATCTCCATCCTCCTTCCCATCCTCCTCAGTCCTCATCCTTATTCCCTCAACCCCATCCTCATATTCATCCTCATACTCATCTCCATATCCATCCCTTATCCTCCTCAATCTTCATCCTTATCCTCCTCATCCTCCTACCAATGCTTTCCACTAAGGAAGTCAATGAGCATCATTGCGTTGTCACTCTCTCATTTCAAGGGTCAATCAGAATATATTTAATTATTAGAACATTATTATTATATATGTTCATTTATTAGAAAAAAAGGTTAGAAAAGTTCAAGTTTAGAAAAAAGTTTAAATCCTCTTTAATGATAATAATTCAATGCTGATTCATTTTCCAGGTAAAGATTATATGAATCAAAAACTGATGCTATAAACACATACAGATACTTATTTTGTAGTTGGTGTATAAATATGTATTCAATATTGGCTGCTGATTATATTCTTTGTTTTTTAAACTATTCTACAGACGATCATGCTTATTTATCTTAATTAATTAATTAAATTAAATGAATATGTGATTAACAAAACACTCAAACCCAAAGTAGGGATATACAATAAATTACTAGTTGAAGCATTAGAAGCTAAATTATGAAACAACGTTTTATCGTTGCACTCTGGACTTAACAGGTTTGATGTTTCTGTTCTTACTTCTGCTTTAGTGCTACTAAAAATATAAAGTCTTTGGTCGCATTTAATTGCATCTGCCTTAAAAAACACTTTTCTTTGTCTACTTGTGTCACTTGTTACGTTTAAATTAACTCGGCTGAACACGCCCACTAAACACACAAACAATAAAGTGTCACTTCAGCAGGAAAAGGTTAAAAACTAGCATTAATGATTATTCTTCAGTGTGTAGAACTATCGGCGCTCGTGGTCACAAGGCATTAAATGAGTTGTAAAGCAGGTTTACGATGCCGACCAGCAGTTGCACATTGTTGCACAGTTTAAACAAAATCGCTCAGAATTGTAAATCAACCAGGAGGTCGCATGAGAAATGGCGAATGAAAGAAAGGGCACGTCCTGAGCCGTCTCCCTCCGTCTCTCTTTCTGGGCCTATCCATCTGATTTCATACTCGCTGCATGACAGGTTCGCTCCATCGAATCAAGATCCGCAGCTGACAGCCACAGTAACATGCAGTGGATACAGATATGTTCTGATTTGCACGCAAAACACACACACACACACAGGCACAGTCACACGCGGACCCCTCCGTCTGACTTCCTGTCTCTTCCTCTCTCTTTCTCAAACACACACACATACGCACTCAAACTGAAATCGCACATGAAGTTCTGCTGTCGGTCCCTCAGTCCCGAGGCTGACGTGACTTGCTGGATGGGAGAGGCCCAGAGGAAGATTGAGACAAACGCAGTCCTCAGCGAGAAAGAAATATTCCATCGACTTTTCAACATTTATCTCCCACCATTTTTTGTTCAGCTAATGAATTAATGCATTGATTTCTGCTGCCCTCATCAACACTGTCAGAAAGCTTTATGGTTCATATTTTCTGTTAGAAATAGAGGGAAGATAAGCACATAACTTCTCGTTCAAAACTCGACCTGACTGACATGGCCACAAAACTGAGCACAGACCTCGCAGTGGTTCACGTCAGGAAGACACTTTTATGAAAATCGACTTCTCTTCTCCTGACACAAGAGTAAATCTCTTCTCATTCCTCCATGAGAACAGAGGACGTGCTGCTTCTTCCAGATGTCCAGACCCATAAACTAACCACTGGGGGCAGTCGTAGTGTTGCATATCACAACTGAGACATTTACACTTCTCTCTTACTCAACTCATGAATGAGTTCCGTTGTTTGGGAATGTTTGTCTCTTTCCATCTTGTTCTCGGGCCAGCGTGTGCTCACCTTGTGGCGTCTGCTGCCTACAAGCAGCATGCGTTTCCAAACTTGGGCACTCGGGGTACATTCTCATTCAACACACACACAAACGCACACACACACACACACACACACACACAAACACACAAAGAGGACTCTGGTGTCTGCCTGACATCCCCAGGCTGACATACACTTGGCAGACTCTGAACTGGATGGGTGCATCCAAGGAGAAACTGCTCAGCCAACAGTCCTCTGCTGGCATGTCCGATGCCGAGGGAGGATACAAGAGAAATCGCGGTCTGTACATTTATTCACTGTATTATATTCTATGCCCAGTTCTATACCCAGATGAAAGGTTAGGCTCGCTCAGTGGTTTACTACAGCTTAAATACACTTGACAGCTTCAAACATACACACTGTAGTTGTCATGAGGCACATCATATGAGCCTGGTTGCTTTATAGTGGTCATGACAGAAAGTGTCACACAGATTTTAGGCCAGAACTATGAAGTGTGTATAAAGATGGACAACGTGACAGCTTCCCCAAGGTGAAGGCAAAACATTTGCATCGTCCCCTGGTGGCTGAATGCACAGTATGTCAGAAAGCCAGCCTCCTCACAGATGGCAGATGGAACATAGACCAAAATTATAAGTGAAAACACACGCAAAATACATTCATTTTAGGAATAGTCCTTATCACACTGATGTTCAAGTTGAAGTTCGGTTACTTGGTTATTTCAAGCTATACAAATTGGACGTCTTGATTGACAGCTGGGACCTAGTTGTGATTGGTCAGGCTTGTAACGATGGGCATCGGTACCATGGCTCCACACGGCTTTGGTTGGTCAGTTGTGTTACAGACACAACTGACTGACCAAAGCTTTCAATGACCTGCTCAGTCTTCACTTATCACCCAATCATCCCTGGATTCATGTGATGACCCAAACATTTCCAAAATTTCCAAAATGACTAAAAGAAAGTGAATTGAAAAGAAATATCTCTGCCAGGTATTCGGTTCAGTGACCCTTCATCTTAATATTAAGCTCCTGGACCGATACCTGGCTGGTAAACACCATCATCTCACACTAGAAGTCCCTACTTTGGAAAAATGTTTTTTTTCTGCTTGCCTTGTCGCCACAGCAACTCTAATGATGCTTCATATTCCCCACGAGGAGACGATAACGGCTAAAAGAAAGGACGGGACTGGCTGCCTTTTATTAAGCAGATCAGATTTCATTGTGTTTTCAAACGTCTTGCTGTCATGTACCTTTGTGCCTGGTTAGTACAGAAGTCTAAATTACATACGTGAACTGCTTTATCATTATTGTTGCTGTAGCAACTGTGCCATTCCAGGTTTAAAAATACTTCCTTTTTATTAATTAATTAGCCATGATATGTTTTTAATCATCTCAGGTTTAATTGATTTCGAGAATAACTCCAGGCATCTTTGAATGGAGACTCGAGTGTAATTGTGTGGAGCATGCCGAGCAGAGGGTTTATTGGACCTGATTTCACTGTTATGTAAGATTAATAATGCAGTTTAAATTTAATATATGAATGAATATAATTTAAAAAATCTTTACAAAGCATTATAACTGCCTTTATTACGATTTTATGTGAGCCTTTTTTCTATACTTTGTCATACAGCTTTTGTCATCTGTTCATTGGTGTGGGTCTGTTGGCAGTAATACACAAAAACTACTGACACTTAAGTGGAGGGGTCTGATTAGTTACAAAGGTCAAAGGCTGCAGCAAATTAAATCCATCTCAACCCAAGAAAAATCATTGCTCCTTGTATACAAGCCTTTTTTAAACGTATATATGCAACACACCTGAGAAATGCAGAAACTCACTGAACCATCGGCTGGACATTTTACTATTTAATGAAATGTCTATATTCATAAATAAATGACAAAGAAAACCTCTATATTCTAAGCATCACATACTTTTCCCTGCTTCATTTTTCATTTTTATATATCTACCGATTATGTTCATCCCTCCAACACCCACTGGTGCTGCTGTACTGCACTCACAGTGCGCTTTTCAGGAATTTGCACTTAATCACCTCCGAGATGAATGACACATCCGGGCACACTTTCAGACAATATATCAGAGTATGATTATTATATGTGGAGTCTGTGTAGATGTGTAGGGAGGAGTGAAGGGGAGCTTTTTAAAATCCCAGTAAGCTGTTTACTGCTCTGCCGGAGTAAAATTCAGATATTTCCCTGGTATCAGGAAAACCTCCGTCATCTGTATGTTTCAACAGGACCACAGGCTCCTTTTATTTTTTTTTGAAATGCTGATGAAGCTAATCTCCATTGAAAAACCAAACTGAACCTGGGAATGAAATATCAAAAATATTGTACGGGTACAGATTGTGGAATATGGTTAGGAAATGAAAAACGTCTTTGTTGTTTAGGCTATTGTATTCTGTTACACATTATGTTTACAGGGTTCATTTGCATTTTTCTCCCATTATTCCTAATTTCACACTGTGCACCTGGAAGATACAGTCCCCTACGTACCCTTGATTTATTTCATCAAGATCCATGAATTATCTCCAGCAAAATCTGTGAAAATGTCAATTGCCCCCTTTGTGCAGATCTAATGGGTTCTTTCTAAGCTCATGTCCCATCCTTCTGCCAAATTTTGTGGGAATCTGTTGAGTAGTCATTACGTAACATCGTTGAATAAAAAATAACAAACCAACACACAAATAATTGGACAGGAGTGAAAACACAACTTCCTCACGGAAGTAATAAGCTTCGTCTAGGCTAAACTCATTCTGGTTTCCATCTCCCTGGACCCTACCCTGCCCAAACCCACCACTAGTCATTATGGTTTATGTGGGAATTTCATGCAGCACTTTTAATAAATTGGTTGTTATGAATCTTGTTTTTCTTGTCCTAGTTTCTCTGTTTTTTGTTTTTCAGTGTCAGGTACAGCTTCAACATTCCTGATTTGCACAGGTTTTGTATTTCAAAGTGAAAAATAAGGAGTTTACAAGATTTATTCATGAAAAAATGTTGCCTTGCTGCCTTTGTTGTTGCTGCCTCCACTAGTTTACATGAGTATCACAATTTCCAACAGAGTGAGTTAGCTCACAGACCTCAGCAGTAGTTCAGTGGTGTAACAGCCTATAAGCAACATCTTTCTCCTTTATGATACAATAAAATATATATTCATATATTTAACAGTATTATTTACACTTTCTGCCGGCACACTTTTAGTCTGGTTCTCTCCTGTTCATGTCTCATCCCCACTGTCATATCGGTTCTGAATAATGCCTCCTGGATTATCATATGAAAGCCAGAGACTGAAAGACGAGTGGTATCAGAGAAGCTGCACTGAAAACCACACACAGAGCAGGCACACTGGTAAACACACGCAGCCATACCCACACACAGAAAGAGAGCAAACAGACTCTTCGAATAGGAATGTGCTTTGAGAACTGTTCAATTTGAGGGAAGTAGAAGTGACGCTAACACGACTGCTGTAACAGATGGAAGGAAGATAAATTGTCAATAACACCACAAGGCAGCAGGTTCTCTTTCTCTGGTGTTTGTGAGGAGTCTGACTCATCTGCAGCGGTGCCAGGAAACCTCTGGGAGGAGCCCACATAAGCTAATAAAGATGCGTGGTTCAGGCAGAGGATCATTGCATCGCATCGCTCACGTCCTCCGCAAAGACGATTACGCACAGGAACTGTAATACCGCTCTGAGATCAAGACACTTCACTTTACATTATGGGACATTTTGCCTTCGGCCAGCAGTGGTATTGTATTTGCACTCCCACCGTCTGAGCAATTTTCAGAGCCTGGCTCTTGTCATTCATAAGCCGTCCGTCAGGAGCAGCCTGCAGCTTAAGGTGGAGCTGACTGGCATCCTCTGTTCTGTTGTTGCTGTGACCTCCGTGAAATCTGCAGCACCGGGATGGACAAATCTGAGCACTGAGCTGAATCACTCCCATCTGTAGGCACATAAAATCAAAACATGACGAATAGAGAAAACGATCACACAAAGAACTAAAATAATAATGCAGTATTAAAGGGCAAAACTACTGAGATTGAGAAAAAAGTCATAATTTAAGGCTACTTGTCATTTTAAAGGAGGAAGAGCAGAAGATCAGTTTGTTGCCTGCATTTAAATGAGGAATGTGGAGCATCTTGTAAAGTTCCTTTTTAGGTTTCACAAATAATGAAATTCATAATCTGTTGTGACATCAGAGTCACATTAGCATGAATATCAGGACTTGGAAAGAAACGGTGTTTACTCTGAGGAAAGAATAACTCAGACTTCTGGTGAAATTATCTTTTTGTGGAGGAGGAAATGTTTGGCTGTGGTAGAATCTGAGGTTGTTAGTTACATCTGCATGTTATTAAAAGGGGTTCCATGGTTTCTAAAGAAACACTGATTACAAGTATTTCAAAGACAGGAACTGTGTATATAATCGATTAATAAAACAACATAATCGCTCTTTCAAAAGACCTGATTTGCATGAATAGAACCTAGAGAGCTATGATAATCGATTACTGTGAGTCAATAGCTTTTTTCTAAAATAAAATAAGGAAACTTAAAGAAACTTTTCTAATGACATACTGGTTTAAAAATGCATGAGTCCAATATTAATGCAGGGATCAAATAGCACACTATTAAGGAAACCAACCCTGAAATAGATTAGGGAAAAGTTTGACTGCAGGACTTATTATTAAGCTGTATTAGCAAAATGTTGGAGTTTGTGCCTGAGGCTAGAATGAGAAGCCAGTATTAAGTAGCCAACGGCTTCAGAGCCTGTTTGTTATTTCGCACCACACTTTCCTCCAGGGGGCTCCGAGTACATATGTGAATCTGTGAGTAAAAATATGGATGCAAGTGTGTTAGTGTGGTCCTTGATGTGTGCACCGAAACCAGTAATGATGTTTGCTTTCAATAAGTAATTTGATGCCATAACATTTTTCCTTTTTGCTATGTCGTTGGACGTTGTTGGGGTATCACTTTATTCTTTTCTAATAATTTTCAACTTCGAGTTTATTTATGTAACACTTTAAAAACAGCATTATTGACAACAACACAAAAATAACAGTGAAATCCCAAACAAGAAAAAATTAATTTCGTTTTGACAAATTACGACAAATTCAAACATTTGTGAATGAAAACCGTTGAAGTTGGTTCAATTGTAAGACAAAATTCACTTTTGGCAACATGATTATTCTGACTGGATTTATTACCTTTATGTCAATCAAGGAGCATCAGTTCTGAAACTCCTCCCTGAATCTGGGGGGAGTGTCAACATAAGAGGGAAATAAAACCTCCACATCAGCAGGCGTCTATGAACATTGAGAATCTGTGTGTGGCCAAAACATCACAACACAGAGAAGAATAAATATTTCAGTCTGCACTGCTCCATCCAACACCAAGAGAATAAACTGCAACTGGAAAATACTTGACTTTATGTGAATTGACAGGGAGGTAACGCGGAGCAGGAAACTAATCCCTCGTGGTGGATTTCAAACAACAAACAGAGAGACTGACGAGGAAACAGATTCTCGATGTATTTAAATTGGACTCATTAAAAGTGTGTGAAACAAAGAGGGAATGTAGCATAACAGACAGAACCAGTTAAAATCTGTCTCCCAAAGCTGCCCCCCCACTCCCAACAACTGAAGCCTGAGCCAATGGAGTCTCCCTCCACGACAGGAGGTCAACCTCATTGTGTTTTCAGTAAACGCCACAAGAGCATTTCCCAGAATTGAGCCGATTGTTTGAAGCCTGGGCTCTGGATGCAGAGACAGTGCACATGTCTCATTGTGTCGTCCCGCACACTCACACGTCACACTCCTGTTTGCCTCTGTGCTTTGTTTTCCTGTTTCTCTGTTTCCTTCCTACTCTTGATAAGCGTTAACATGCAACCATCAACTCGAAACCTCAATGTAACTAAACTTTTTCGTGCTTTATATGTAATTGTGACAATTTATTTTATTTTTTCGTCACAAATCTTGGATATTTGCCAATTTTATGGCATTTTAATGGCACAGGAACGAAAGAAAGGACAAACAAAGTAAAAATAACAGCCATGTCTGTTAAGGCACTAACAAAGCTCAGCTATTCCATCAGGGTTTCTTCAGATACTAAAAGTTGAATATTTCTTTTTCAACTGAATTACCACAAATCACATGAAGACATCCGAGGTCATTAAAAGAAGAAACAGTTGGTTCTGTTTCAATAGATGAAATCTATGATTGTCTCAAGCTGCAGCAGTAAATGGCATAATTAGGGTGAAGAGATGAAAACCTTCTGGCCTCTAGTCTGGATGTGATAATAAGATCTGTCTCTCTCTCTCACACACGCACGCAGACGCCCGAACACGCACATGCACGCACATATAGAAGCATAGAAAAAGTCTGAAATAGAAGATCAGAATCATTGGCTCATCCGTCACATCCTCCCTGGTGCTTAGAAGTTAGCATTATTTGAGGCGTACACCCTCTGCTCTCTGTGACTCTCAGTCCGAGCCCTGCATGATGAGAAGATCCATCACTTAAACCTATGACTGTGTAAGTCAGAATAAAGTGATAATACAGCTTCTAAGAATTTACCAAAAATTGACTTTGTTGTCGAAGCTTCCCTCAAAACTTTAATCAAATTCTTACACCCCCCCTCCCTTAGTTAAGCAAGTGCCACTGAGATACACTATCTCTTCTGCCAGACAAAAATGAATCCCATATAAATACAAGCGGGACAGATATAAAAATGCAGAAAATAGACACAGTAGTGGAAAGAATGACTTATATCAGTTCTTGAAAATAAATAATCAAAGCTGGAAGTCCATTGAACTGTGCAATGCCGTTGATTGAAGAACTATTCACTGGAAAGCATTGTCAACAAAATGCATTCAATTAACTGGGACTGATTCCCTGTGTTTATAAACCTTTTGAACAAACCTCTTTGGATCAGTCCAAACCGGGTGAATCATCCTGGGTTCTCTGCTGGTTTCTATACTGACCATAAAACATAAGCTTCTCTGTGCTTCAGCCCACAGAAACATGCAACAACATGTAGTAGCAAAATACAAAATCCTCTCTACAGACAGAGATTTTCGTTGATCAGAAACCAAGGTTCAGTCCCAAATATTTTCACCATCCACTCAGGAGCAAAAACAAAGTATTTCAGACAGAGGCTGAAGAGAAAAGCTGCAGCTATGGATAGTCCGAGGAAAGTGACGATAGAGCATGTAAACCTTTTGAAGTAATAACCTAAATTAAAAGTATCAACCCTAATATATTCATAATGTCTCCTTGGACATAACAGTTAATACAAACAGGTGCCAGATTAATACGTTCACATGCTGTAGCTCAAACTAATGCAGTCTAATAGATCAGGGCTTTAATAAGACAAGACGTGTAGCTGTTATAAATATCTCTGTACATGGTTTGATTTGTGTCCTTCTTTACAGCAGTATGTTATTAACCATGAAGCAGTAAGGTACGCTGAGTCACTGCCACCTTTAGTACTTCCCTTATCGCCAATAAATCCTATGACGTCTCTGTGTGCGAACTGGCAGCAAAATGTAATTATAAAAAGCTGAAATGCCCCAGTACGCTCCATTGTGAGTTCTTCTTATGCTTCGTATTTTGCATAGGAGGACTTTGTCTACTGTTCGAGGTTATTATTCTCTGGCAAAGAAAGACAGAGGCCACACACAGTGTACGTGAGTGGCAGTGCTTTTGAATCAGTTCCCCTTAACCACGCATATACAAAACGTTATATTGAAAGACAAGTATTTTTCATGCAGACACCACAGACTTATGAACGTTTATGACCAGTTCCTAAAGAGACTCAGTGAAACGTGGTTTTAAGTTTAACCACCATGTTTGTCACTACAGCCCAGAATGCACAAAATTGATGCAGGCCTTTATCTATTTGACGGATTGATTTGAGTGGTTTGTTACACTGCTTATGTGGTGTGTATGTGGTTTACCAAAAATTCTGCATGTTTGCAATGTTTCTCCAGACCTCAGACCCCTCAGAGACACCCAGTGCTGCGATTTCATTGGTAAAAAACTGTGGGTGTGATAATTACAAGCTGCCAAACGAAGGCTGCAACCCAACATGGACAACAACTTCAAATTGCCCGTTATAATCCTGCTGTTTCATCCTGACGCCACATAATGAACACCTTTCAGTACACCCACCTTTCTCTCTTTATTTCACTCCCTGGGCTCCCCCCACTAGTTCCTTTCCCTCTTCTCTCCCATGTCTGTTATTGTGTCTTCCCATTGCTGAGTAATTACCACTCTGCTGGAGCCAGATGTTTAAAAGAGCAAAGCTTATCTTGTCCTCCATGAAGCAGGGATGAAGAATGAACTTATTTGGGGAATCTTAAACAGGAAGGACATTCTTTTAACTCCGAAGTGCGACCTTGTTTTCAAAGGTTTTACAGAGCAAAAAAAATAAATCCAGACCCGAGTTTAACGACGGTCCTGCTACTTTGATTTCTAGAGTGTAACAATTTTTTTCTTGCATTTTATCCCAATCAGAAGGAGATGGATGAAGCTTTGATGGTGATCGGGGATCATTGCAGCTTCGGGACGCCCTCAGAAATTAAATTCACGGATAAATATTGGATAAAACACTTTACAGTTCTTACATACAGCATGTGAATCTAAGCGCAGGAAGTATTGGGTTTATGAAACAGACTTACCCAGCTAGGACTGTATATAAAGATGGACGACATGAGAGCACCGCATAAGTGAAGCCAAAACATCTTGATGTCGGCTGGTTGCGGTGTAAATCATAAATCCCATCCATGTTAGTGGATGGGACATGTGCCAAACTGAAAAGACAAAGAACATGTTGTAATGTAGTGACTGAGACATTTTGGATTCATGTTTTTACAACAGGAGGAAATAGAGACCTTCACTATGTACACTCTTTGTCTTTCCCTGAAGTATTTATTTTCCAATCGGGGCTAAGGAACTGTAAGCAGAAACACATGTGATTATAAAGGTCTGTCATGTCATGAAACCAGATTACGTCAAAAGATGGGGCAAGAGGGCTGCATCTAATTCTGAAATATCTTAATTTTTTTTTACACTGGGAAGAAGTGAGGATGCATCGTCAATCTTTTTATAGGAGGTATGATTCCAAATCATTAGGATTTACTCTGCAATATTAGTTTGAGTGTGCAGATGTGTGCATTGACAGATGGTTCAAACTTGTCACCAGAGCTAGAATAGGCGGATATCTCTCCACACACAGATATCTTCACTTGTCAAGACTTTCATAACGAATTCTGTACAGAAAGAAATGTGTAAGAATATATTTAACTTCAAAGTTGTAACATCTTTAGTGTGGTATAGGTTGCTGTGGACTACGGAATAGAGAAATCTAGTACCGAGGTGTAGACAGAGACACGGAGTGTGGCCGAAAGCTTTCGTGTAGCTGGAGGGAAGTTGCTATAAATGAACACTTGGAGCACTTCTTTGAACATGGACCTGCACCAGCTCACTGAAAAGAAGGTGGGAGGTTTTATACCAGATAAATAAATCATCCAGCGCTCTGCTGATACCTCCAGGGTGTCTGCGCTCAGCCCTGTGACTCTGCCTGCCTCGAGTGGACCAGGTCGATGACCAGAATACTGACATGCTCTGTGCTGTTGGTGGGTGAGGTGGGGAATGTGAAGTGTTTTAAGAGACAGGTGGGCTGTACTAGGATTTCTGAAGTGCCTAACACTAGTCCTATGTTCTGGTCTGTGATATATATGGTGAACAGTCTAGAAAAAGCCTAAAAGTCTAGAAAAAATGAAAATAAATTTTATAAAAAATCCCAAATTTCCTTCAGATCAACAAATAACTTTTTTTTATCTTTCTATCCATCGAGAAATCCCAGAAAATATTTTCAACTGTCAGAACGGAAAACTATTTTTCAATCGAAAGCCACAAAATGTGAAAGTGAAAAAAAAGTCCCGGATCTGCACCAAAATTCAATGGATTCTTCCCTTACCCAAACTCCATCCTTCCACCGGGTTTTGTAATAAACTCAAAGTAAAAATAACTGCGACACAAATCCTAATACCAAACATAAGGTGAATTTAAATACAGAGGACAGATCACAGGCTCCAGGCTGGAGCAGAATTGTGACACTATTGTTAAAGGGAAATAATAACCAGCTGAGCAAATCTGTTTCAAAGACAGGCGTTCGTGCTTGTTCATCATATAACGTCAAAGAAAATCAGAGTCAGACAATATTCATGAAATTCTACATATGAATTTAAATATTTTCCTTTCAGAATTGTTAAAGGCCCTGGATTAGAGGTGAAGACTTCCTTTAGTGTTTCAGATGGAGAAGTGACCTCTATTTCACATGTCATCCACTCTATCATAATCCTGACTCTCTCTCTCTCTCTCACACACACAGGTTTCTGTACGTCTCCCTGTTCTGCATTTGATAAAACAACAGGGCAGATTCCATGTGACCCAGTGACTCAGACATAATGACAGTGCTCTCAGTTTCAGAGAATTGCATATGTGTATCGTATTCAATATATATTCATAGAGGAGAGCAGCTGTGGTCATGAATAAAATAAAAAAAACATGCAAATCACTTGCAGCTGAGAAAGACACATGTTATTTTCTTCGACGTGAATGGACCCGTTATAGTAAATAAGTGTTAAGATGTTTTAGATTGGCGCGCACGTGAATCCTGGAGAGACAAACACAACCTTTAATGAAGGAAACACAAGCTCACGTGTCCACACACTGTCGGTGGAAGCCTAAGAACATAAAAGCTGTAACTGATTCAGTTTGCGTATGACCACATTTTTTGCCTGTCCCTTTGTAACATGTGAGCTGTGACTCATCGGGAACGGGATCTGCTAGTAAACCACATAATTAAGCAATAAAATAGCCGAAGTTCATCACCTGCATGGAGAGATGGAGAAATGAGGTTTTGGATGGATGGATAGAAGGATAGACAAATAGACAGACAGATAGATGGACAGAGAGATAGAGAGATATTGGAGAGAGAGAGAGAGAGAGAGAGAGAGAGAGAGAGAGAGAGAGAGAGAGAGAGAGAGAGAGAGAGAGAGAGAGAGGTGTCGATAGATAGACAGACAGATGAGGTTTTAATCTAGTCTATTGGTAAGAAAGAAGTTGACATTGACGTCATGTGGGAGAAAGTCTCTTGCACACTCACTGGAGCACAGGAAACAATATTGATCTCAGTAATTGAAGTGAGATGTGAGGGGGATCGGAAATGAGGCGAGCTGCTGCTGCGTCGTCCTCTCTCTCCCTCTCTCTCTCTCTCAAGGGACTCTTGTTCACGTCTGACTTGCCCATTTAAGTGCACGAAAGCTGGCAATTTTATTCACAGTCAATCTAAGCAGACGAGGTTGATCTTTTTCTCGTGGCGTTTTGCACTCATCTTCTTGAGATTTTCAATATCAAAAAACAATCATCTTCCACCGGTTAGCTGTGCCTGCGTAGTGGTCTCACATACTTGAGATTAGATTGAGATTTCACTTGTGATGACATGTGTCACTCATATAATTGAGTTAAGTAGTGCGGCGGCCTGTCAGGACTGGGCTGATTGCTTTGCCTGTGGTAATGTTTTCTTTCTGAAACTGCAGAAGAGACATAAAGGACCTTGACACTCCACCAATGCTGCAGCATAAACAACTGATTCTGTTCTGTTCATCTGTTTATTCAAAGTTTGTAAATATTGAACAAATAACAATTAGAAATACTTTGAGAAGAAAACATCAGGATGAATGAAATGCAGCATATCAATATAAGTTTCTGAAATAAAAAGCACTTTGTAAAACAAATAAAATCATTATAATTCACAACCAAGTTCAACTTTGAGCATGTCATGCAAATCCAGTGACTGAAAGAGTCCAAACAAAGAGAAAATTATATGATAAGTAATTCAGGATTAAAACTATTTATCTATCAATGTCCTTTGGCCCCTAAAAACACACATGCCAAGTGTGAAGCCAATAAGATGAAGGGTTCTGAATGACTAAGATAGATCCCACAAGTGAGGTAAAATCACAGGGATACTGGAAAATAGGTCAGTGAACCTCTTCATGTATTAACAGTGATTTTCTCTTTTAAAGGGACTCTTACCTTTGTTGCATTTGAGAATTACAGCACATTAGAATCATCCCGCCTTCCTCCAATGCCCCACCCCCTCGTTCCCATCCGCGGTGTTTTAAACTTTTGTTTTTCTTCTCTTTCTCTCTTCTGTTTCAGTACGCCGTGGACCACTTTGGTCTGCCATCGTCAGTGGCTACGGTCGATACGGTCGCTACTCGCTACTGTCTGCCGTGGAATCAAAACAAACCCTATAGTTGAGGACGCGCCTTGATGACGCGGGCCCGAATGCGCCACAAGAAGCAGACGGGCTTCCTGTCTGTTTCCATGCAGCAAACAGACAGGTCTGTCGGCCAATAAGGTCCTTCGGTCCGAAGAATTTTATTGGTTGAAGTTTTCACTAAATATTACGAGAGTGAAATAATTGTTTGCTTTAACTCCTGGTGGGTCTGTCTTGCATTTTAGAGTGTCATTACCTTATTAATACCAATTTAACCTTATCCACAAAAAGTGTAAAAATGCAACAAAGGTAAGAGTCCCTTTAATGAAGTAGTTGCTCATTTTACCAAAAATCAGGTCGGGTAACTGAAAATTTGCTGAGAACAAGATGCTCTCACTGTTTGATACAAAATATTCACTCAGTTCCTTCAATCAAGAGACATGGAACAAATAAATTGTGCCCAAGCTTAAATTAAAAGACAGGAAAAGATGGAGTTTCTCACTGGAAGAGAGGAATTTACATAGAAGGTTAAATCTCCCACAGCCTAACCAGTAGTTTCAATTTGTCTCCTCACTGAGACAAAGATTTACTTCACTATTTCCCGCCTTTGGAAGAACCTAAGAATGATCCATGAAATGTTTATTCCTCCCTGCAGCATCGAGCGGAGGATTTTTCATGCTACGTTGACTTAGTGTTTACTACATCACATCAGACGATCCTCTGCTTCAGCCTTTAGAGCATCTGTCACATTTGAATGCACAAAGACTCTGCCAACAACAGCCTCCTGTGCCTGAAGATGAATGGGCATTAACATTTATTCTTCACTTTTTTGTTCTTTTTCCACTTCTCAGAGTGATGTGAAGTGAATTAAGTTTTATCCCTGAACAAACACACACACACACACACTCACTCACAGAGACACTTCCCTAGGTCGTGCTTGACATCTATCACATCTGACACATTTTCGAAAGTCACAGATACAGACAGTCACATATGCATCACCAAGTCATCCTCAAAATCATCAACACTTCTTAGGATGAGAAAGACGAGTTATACAATCCACTTTATATCGTGTGCGTGGATGTGGTATCCATAATCATGGATATGAAGATGAATATTTGTGTTTTTTTAATATACAATTTAAGGGTCTCTGTTGGTGTTAGTAGAGAAATGATAGGAAACAAGACGCTTGTTGCATTTCACTTCGTGGTCTTCATCTTGGCTCCTCGGCTGCGTTGGTGGCTCACTGGTGATTTTGTGTATTGTGGTGTTTATTCTGTGAATATACACAGATATATGTACCTGTTATAAAACCTGCCACTCTCCGCTATAATGATTTAAGTCACCAGTAAATCCATAAACAAGCACAGACACTCCTGAGCTGGAAAATAAAACCGGTGTCTAATGATGTGCTGTAATGATGCAGACCCGATATGATGCCATTCTTAAGGTGTTTCAAGTCGCTACAGCGATTCTGGGTTGTAACTAGGGTAACCATGTGTAAACAGGGTGACCTCTTTGTCCTGTCCTTTTTGACAAGCCCCAAATATCAATTTGTAAGGTAATATAACAGAACAGAAAACAATTAATAAGGTATTTTATTTAACCATATCATTATGATGGTTTGCCAATTTTAGCAGTGTTTTTTTCATTAATTTTGGCAACCAAGTGATAAGAGGCGGAGACATGAAGCAGTTTGTTGAATCCATCCAAGAACACATGTACGAGCAAACCTCAAAGAAAAAGTATGAGGGGGCTTATGGACGAAATGTTCTTTCATCAGAAATATTCATATACTCCCATGTGTTTCGTTATTCTTGTCAAATACAAGATGCATTTAGCAGTCCAAAGATAGAGAGATGAAATAAGAGGCCGTAGCTTTAGAGCTTGCAAATGGAAACAGGGAGAGAGCTTCGCTATCTGCAGTCTCCCCGAGTGTCAAGCACTTTACTCCCTCACAGTGTGGGGAAGTTAAAAACAGGGGAGGAAGGGAACAGTGGTCTGTGGGTAACTGGCAACTCCAGGCTGCAGTTACAAGGAATTTAATGCTGCCGTTAAGAACCTGGATGTATCCATCAAAATGTCAATATGGGACATAACACTTAAAACTGCAATAACTGCAAACTATGATTGCTAATAGACAAAACCAGATATTATATTGCACCCTGATAAGAACACTGAGACTGAGTTTCAGAACACTGTTACAAAATAGTGTCCAAGATTGTTTTGTAACTGTGGGTATTTGTCTTTGCACCCATATTTGTCTTAATTCATTTTCAGACATGAACTCCGGAAAATGCCATGAAATATTTGTGTATATATATTTGTATTTGTATTTTCGTTGGTCAGATCAGCCCCTCTGGAAAAATTCAGAAAAAAAACCCAGATTTCAGTGCACGTCTGAAAATAACTCAAGTTTAACCAATTAAGGCGTCATCAGAGCGACGAGAATTAAAAGATATTACACCGTGTCGTTATCTGTGAAATGCATTTGCCCGGCTTCAAACACAACTTGACTTTCAGAATATTGCACTCTCTTTGTGAGCTAAAACCTCTCAATCCTCCAATAATGAGAAGTCTCCTCACTCTGGGTGTGGAGTTGCTGACACAAAGCTTCAGAGTGATACACGGCTTATGAGTGTGTGACTAACAGAAATGGAGGGATAATCCCCCTCTCTGCTTGGGTCTGCAACTGACTGGCTTTGGAAGAAGAGGAGAGAGGCTGATACCCGGGCCTTTCATCCCCGCAAGATAGACGAAGAGAGGAGGGAGAGAGAAAGGAGGAGAGGGCAAAGGAGAGATGAATTAAAAGAAGAAAAATCCCTTGCAGCCGGTTCATATTGTAATCACCATGGTAACGACGAGGAGGAGAATGGCAATGGTTTCATCGCGCACCCGGAACGGTGCTTTGCTTAGGAGTCAGGTACTAATCAGAGAAAACCTGATGACAACTCTGGGAAAAAACTCACGAGGAAGAAACGTGTGACTGTTGTGGAAGCTGCGGTTTATTGTGTGGGTATTAACTGCAACAATAAAAGCACAACTTGTGACTGACCCCAGAGAATTGTGTTGTGTTGGCACAATAACCAGCATCTAAGCCACTGATGCTGGAATACGACTAGTTTTGCTTCATATTTAATTGTTTGTTTAATATCGCTGTTAAAAAGGCACTAAACCACATTTTATATCAACGTTGGATCAGATGAGATAGTAAAAGAGTTGTAATTATTGGTGTAGAGCAGCAAGTCTCTGCTAGAAAATATTTCAGAGGGACACAATGAATTTAACCTGTCTCATTTATGGACTTTATTTATTTACTTTAAAAGGTACAGTTCACCTTTTTTCCATTAACTTTTTTTCCTGTAGAACCTGCAGACACTAGTTGCAAGTTTTGAGTAATTTACACCTTGAATTAGCAGCTTCAGTCAGATGGTTGTTAATCAGGCTGCTGAAACACACACAAACACATGCTGTACACAATGAAATGTGCAGTTTCATTTTGCCCCGGTGTGGGTTTCTCTCTCTGCTGGATGGAGCCGGTAAAGTTTTGCCTCCAGGCTGACAGGCTGAGGATGTCAGGCCGAATATCTCTGGATCCTATAGCGTCACGACTTGAGAACATACACGCAGGCTAGAAACTGAAGAAATGTACAAACTAGAGGAGCGAATGTGCTGGTGAGGAGGCTCCTTTGATCCGAGCTAATCCCAGACATTTCAATAATTAACTAAGATAATCTCACTGTGGCAGAGACATTAAAAAGGCTTCCATTTAATTTTCTACACTCTGGGTAAGTAAAAGAAAAAAAAATCAAATTCCTTATGTCCTTGTCTAATTAGATCTCCAGTCGAGCTTTGCTGGGAATTATGGGATGTTGCATACTATTGGGAATGATGGCAGTGAAAACAATTTCCCATCATAGCAGGTTCAACACAACCACCAGACACATAGATCATAGACTGTATATAAAGATGGACAGTATGGCTCTTAAGCTAAAGCATCTTGATCGTCCCCTGGTGGCTGGCTGCAATATAGGTCATAAATCTTACCTCCTCCATGTAAGTGGATGGGAAATGGACCAAACTGAAAAGCATACATCTAAGAGTTCTCTCTGAAAGAAGGTTTCGGTCATTTTATGTACTTTTGAATAACAATAATGAAAATAAATAAACTTTATTTGTATAGCAAATCACACTGATGTATCTTCAAGTGTTTCCAGTGAGTTTGGGTTAAATTAGTTGTTTGATGCTAGCGGGACTTTGATCACCACTGACACAAGATGGCAGTGTTCGTATGCACAATATTTTGGCTTAATTTCTGTTTATGGGAGGAAGAGGAGACATGTTGTCCATCTTTATATACAGTCTATAGGTTAGATAGGTTAATATAGGCTTCATGAACGACCATAATCTACAGACCTAGAGAACTTTTGGATTTATCACATATAAACAGGTTAACTTCACTTCCTCCTGCGACCTGAAGCATGAAAATCCGCTCTGCAGACCTATTTGAAGCCAACATGTAACTAACTCCAGCGTAGTGATCTTCTTTGTAATGAACCGGCTCATTATACTACGCAAATCAAATTTGTCACTTGCCATGGCCATCTGCCATTGTGCCGCTAAACTCATTAACTTTGCCAAAAGCAGCACAAAGGAGACGCATCGATGCATCCGGCGGAGAACAAAGCAAATTGAGGCCCACACGTAGAGATGCATAATTTTAACAAGGAAGTGTCAGAGGTGGTCTGAAAACCCATCGATCTCAAGTTTAATTGTTTGACGGAAAGAAAAACAAGAAAAACCTTCAAACCTCTGCGATTCTTCAACTTTCACAACTGCATCCTCCTCAGTGGTTCACTGACTTCTCTTATCTGACATTTCAATGCAATTTGAAAACAACCAGTTTGGTTTTCGGAGCTCAGCATCATCACTGTTCACCCATAAAACAAACATAGCGAGTATTCTCAGTTTTTGCACCCCGGACAGGTCACTGGTCCGTCACATGGCTGACATTTAGAGACAAACAACGGATTCACGCTCACATTCACACCTTTGGGCAATTTAGCTGTCAGTTAATCTCCCCTGCATGTCTGTGGCCAGTGGGAGAAAGTCCCAGTGGGATAACGCCCACGCACACACACACTAAACCAAGCAACATCACTGCACCATGGATGCAGTGTCATGGTTAAAATGGGAGAAAAACCATCGTCGCCTGGGAAAAAGAAACTGTCACAATCCCCTAACTTTATTATTCTTCATATCACCTTGTGTGATGGTAACTACAGTCAAACAATAGAGAGAACACTAACTATGGGTCGGTAAAAGCTACTTGGTACAGACAAATCTATTTGGTTGAATTCTACAGAACAATAGTGTTTTGGGTATAAAACTGTGCACATATAGGAAACTGATTGGATTCATGGAAAAAGTATTTATTTTTACTTTAGCAAATTTACATTTACAACATTTTACTACTTCATGCATGTTTTTTATGAAACATCCACTCGTCCATATTCAATCTAAGCACAATCAGCCCTGTGCCATATGTGAGTCTCTATAAGCTTGAGGAACAATGGCTGATTGTGTTGGTTTCATGCGGTGGCAATGTTTTTTCTAGTGTCTGCATTGTTTCCATATCTGATCGTTGCTGTGCTGCAAGCGTTGTTCTCGAATGGTCTGTGAATCAGCAAGAAAATGTCCTTCTACCCTCAATGCAAGAGCAGAGTGAAACAAACAGTGACACCACACACAGAGGAGACATTAGCAGGGGAACATTTTCACTGGAGCTCACTGAAGGAAACCAATTAATTCAGCAAATAAAAAAATTGGAATCACTTGTTCATCTCAGTCAAATATTTGGTTTATTGATCTGTGTTTACAACAACAGTATTATATAAATATAGATGGTATAATAAAAAGCAACGATGGATGAATTCCGTTTAGCTTCTTCTCTCCCAGGTTCCTGGCGTCGGCCATATTCACAGCAGATGTTTTGACTTGCCACAGAGGAGGAGGTCCAGATGTTCCTGATAACATTAACCACGACTCTCTTCCAGGGATTCATTTCAATATTTACACCTGTATGTTTCTGGCTGTGACATGTCAAAATGTCTGCAGTTGAAAAGGTGCATTGCAAGTACTACCTCTCTCTCACCAAACTCACTGATATCATTTTCAGTGCTTTTCTTACTTAAAATGCAAATGTATTAGTGCATAGAGCAGCATTGTCCTTTTTTGACCATAAAACAAATCTAAAATCCATCTAATCAGATCCTATGAGGAAATTAATGTTTTTTATATTGTTATATTTTTTTATAATGACATCATAGGATATTGGGTGTAAAAGCATTATTTCATTGAATAATGTCATTTTCTGACTTTAAAATGTCATGAAGATGTCCTTCTAGCAAATGTTCATGAATTATGTTTATGTCGTGTCCATAGTCCCACAGCAAAACCTTAAGAAATGCATTTGAACTAAGCATCAGGTCATATACTGATTTCTTTCTGACCTTGTCATGACATCATTTCCCATATGACAGAATGTGATGGAGAATACTTTTCCTATATGAGCTTCAGTTTGTCTCCTCAGGCCTACTAGAGCCGAAAAGTTTATAAAACATGTGTTTATGTTCAACTTGACCTTTCACCGATCAGCTCCAAAAGTTTATCATGTGAAGATAAACTCCCGAGTTAAATTCACACCAAGTTTAGTGAAAATCTGTCAATGTGTTGTTGAATGATTTTGTACACATACACACACACACATACGCACGGCTGTAAATGCAGGGTGAGAAACTTCAAGAATGCCAGAAGTGGAGAAAAGGGGTTTGCATGATGAGGGGGAATCCAAAACGGCAGCTGACAGTTTGACATGTACTTGTGTGCATCACAAATTCAGCCCTGACAAACAAGCATGGGCAAATCTGGCACATCCCCATGCCTTGGAAAATAATGGGGTTGGGCATGCACACTTCAATGCACATATCAATATTCCTATCAGCTGAATTGGTCTGTTCAGCATGTAAAATATGTGCACGATCAGGGGAACATGCAGATAAATTGCATTTTCATCAAAAGTGTTGTGGAAAACTGCAGCCGAGTTTCTGTGATGATATTTCAATGCTCACAACAGTTTAGGGCTAGAAAATGCATTTACCGGAACAAAATGGAGATTGAAACTGTGTTATAATGATAATATGTTCCCAGGCCTTTGTATGACCTTGTGAATGTTTCTTAAACAGGAAATAGAGGTAGAGAGATCACATCATGTTCTGAGCAGATCAGTGACAGTGTGATGCCTGTAAACAGCAGTGATTCATCACTCTCTGTGTACTCAGACATCCATTCATATGTTTAAACTGTGCATCAGATTCCACTTTACTCACCAAGATGCTGGCCAATGGATCACTTGTTCAATGTTTTCACTTATTACTCATAGAGGCAATCAGCAAAGCTCGGGAGAGAGAATGAAATCAATCATGTATTTATTCTGAAGCATCCCTGACAACTACTAAATGTCTTATCTCTTTTTCTAGTTTTTCTCTTGGTCCTTTCTTTTTCTGGTATTCACACACAGGGAGAAGTGTGTGTGTGTGTGTGTGTGTGTGTGTGTGTGTGTGTGTGTGTGTGTGTGTGTGTGTGTGTGTGTGTGGGTGGGTGTTCCTGCAGGAAAGAGTGAATTGTGCTAAGTAATTAATCATTTTATACCCATATTAGTTTGGACACACTATGTATGTACAGCTGCATGTCTTGAGTGTGCGTGCTGCTGAAATTAGGACTGAAGAGAGACACACACACATACACACACACACACACAGATCCTGCAGCCAGACGTGAAGAAGTAAACTCTGAAGTACGTGGTCAGGGTATGAATATGTGCTGGACTGTATAGGCCTCAGCTCTGGTGCAGTGGTTGACAGCCTCTGCAGCACAGATCCACCAGATTGGAGGAACCTGAACGCACCAACTCCCCATTCACAAAACCCAGTGAGAGTAACGCATAGAATCTTCTTTCGAAAGCCAATAAGGTAGATTTCATTTCCAACTGACACTTTCATCTTCTTCAACATGTATAAACTGAGTATATCTATTCAGGCATGTTCATATAAAATAAAAACGGCTTATTTTCATAAGAATGACAACCAGCGGATATGCAGGAGATTATACAACATTAACACTCAAACCTTACAATTCTCTTTCATGTGAAGCTGAAAAACCAAAGTCAATCTCCCTTTGTTGTACAAGTCTCAGGTTTGACTGTTTTATATTTCGTTGATGGGATCTCGCCTGTCTCGTATTATCATCAGAGGAAGCACAGTGACATCTAGTGGCCCACATGCAGAAGTCACACAGTGTCAAACATGACGTCTCTAGACACTGGACATCTGCACCTGTTACTTCTGTGGACTGCTTCTGTCTATGGTGATACGTTTGTTTGAATAAACAGTCACTTAGATGAACTAGAAAAAGGCATCAAATCATAATGTATAAAATCGCCTGTATCTGACGATGTGAACTTGATCATTCTGACACATAAAATAAGTTTCTTTAACTTGTCTCCCCAGGTATAGGGTTAGGGTTAGGGTTAGATCTGATTATAATCTGATTAGGATTATAGGCCATAGACTGTGAATAAAGAAGGACAACGCATAACTTCCGTCCACTATCCAGAAACGAAACCAAGACATATAAGACCGATAAGTGCACTTAACCAATCATAAGCGAGTCTCAGCAGTCAATCAAAACATGTGAACCTGTTTTTCTCGCATCAAATAACTCATTACAACCAATCCTACAGGACAACACTTGGACAAAGCTCTGTGTGATCACTACCTTAAATGACAGTATATTACACAAAAAGTACAACCAGGGAGGAGATAGGGTTTGATGACCTATACTGCAGCCAGCCACCAGGTGGCAATCAAGACACTTTGGCTTCACTATTGGAGAGTTGTTGTGTTGTCCATCTTTATATACAGTCTGTTCAACGGACGTGTTGAACTGTATTTTGCTGCGGAAAATCCTGTCATGAGAATTTGGTAAGAGTGCAAACAGGACTATGCAGGGATGTACTATGGGGATGAATTGTCACATTTAGCAGTTTGTGGCTAATGTTAAAATTCTACGCGTATTCAACCTCATTGTGGGTGAAAAACTGATAATGTTCAGACGAGTGAGTCTCAGATCAAATTTTTGTTATTTTGAATAATACCTTTATTCAGTAAAACTGAATAAAAATAACTTCATGAGTAAAGATTACTTTTATTTCAGCTGCAGTTAATTCCTAGTCTTCCAGGCAGTATATTAAAAAGCACAATCCAACTTATTAGTCATAGTATCTCTGGGAAAGCAAAGAAAAACTCCATATTAATTGACTATCTGCAACTTCAAAGCACATATTCTAGTAGCATAAAATACTCTTTAGTCCAGGATAATAAAACCATTTTCCCAGAGTTATCACATAATGTCTCCCTGGAAGCTTTCAGAGCAGCAGCAAATAATTTCCACTCTAACTATATTCCAACTAACTATAACTGCCTTGTTGTGTCACTGCCAAATTACAGTGGTTACAGTATAATGACTCCCTGTTTCAGCAGGGCCTGTCAAACAAACACCATCTGCAGTAAAGACTTAAGGACACAAAGGATCCATTTATCTCGGATTTTATCACATTTTGAAGACACTGGGAAGTTCTTACATTTTCTCCAGAGAGGCACTGTTAATCTTGTCCGCTTCACAGGAACCATATAATCACTCTGATGTGAAAGGAGCGGTGTCATATTGTAAGTTATACTGCGACTACTCAATTACACTTGACCCACTTCAAGCCGGGAGATGACACCACCTCCAGTTCATCAGTGACAGAGCAGGGGAGAGAGACTCCATCAAATCAAATCAGACTTTGTCAATGTAGAGATTTTAGTGCAAAGTAGTTAAAACAGAACGATAGAATAAAACATGAGAATACAGCAATACAATAAGCAAGTAAATATATAGATGAAGCTAAATCAAATGTTATCTGTTACACTGCAGTAACTCCAACACTGGCCTCATCCACCAAACCTGTCTGAACACACACAAACTTAGAAAACCATTAAAGTAAAATGCCATCCATTACTTTGTCTGTGTAATTTTGTTTTTACCTTGGACTCATAGACGGACATAGATTATACACTTTGTGAGACATGAGGCTGCACGGTGCCAGCGTACACCTGGTTTCCTCCAAACACAGACGTGCACTCCTTATGATGTCTGCTGCGTTTCGTCTCCCCCCCCCCCCCATCTTTCCTCTGGATCCTGATTTATTATCCCTCATTTCAAGGATCTTCCAAAACCTTCTGCTTCCAAGATCAGTGTGTTGACTGCTACTCACGAGGACTTTGAGTGAATGCAGCGATAAAATGTGACGCATCATGGGGCCATTTGTTTGGTTCATGTTGTCAGTTGCTGTGACACTCACAAGGACAGACACCAATCTAACCTGTGAGAACAAAAACAAACAGGCTGTGAGCACCGGTTGTATTCACCAGGGGGAGCTATTGCACTTAGTATTTTACTGCCCGTGGTGCAAAAAATACCAAAAGTTTGGTGAAGATGGAAATACAAAATAAATCCTGTGTCCTATCCCTGTATGGATTTATTACCACATTAATTTACGAATCTATAAATAATACAAAATGAAAAATCATCTATTTACTAACCATAAACATATCATATTAATTAATTACTTTGTAACATTGACTGTTCAAACATTAAAACTTTTATTTATAGACATTTATTGATACTTACTTTAACTTGAAAATAACTAATTAAGTAATTCAATTCTTGAATACCATTCTGTGACATTTGTGATTACTTGTGCACCAGGAAATACGATAGGGTAAAGAAATAGCCACATATTCGTGCCGAGGGATCAATAAACAGACATATGGGATTAACATTAACTCTAACTTTCTAATTTGACCAATGGTCTTAAAAAACATATAATTCAGTCTGAGTGAAGACATTTGGATCATGATGTAATGTATCTGAGCTCTTACACAGACTATGAAACAACGTGATGGAGCTGGTATTGAATTGACTGATCAATGGAATGATGGAGACATTTACTACTCTTTGAAATCCTGGAAAAATGACTCACGGGACAAATAGAAAGAATCATAGAAAAATGCAAAAAGGCTTGAGGACTTGTTGAAATAGCTGCTGGTCATTTGGAACAAAACGGATAAATAATTGTCTGTTGGACACGAGGACAGTATAAAGTCCCTCTGTCGCAGAGGCCTTTCAGTTTGGCACCGTAGCTGCAACAGCGCTGCGACATCAAAAATATCAAAATCATTTCTTCTACATTTCCTTCTACCACCAAAGTCGCAGAGCCAGACAACAAAAACTTCCAAATGTCAAACCACAACAATAAACAGTTGATTTTGCATAATTTGAGGGAAGAAAGAAAAGTGCTTTTGTGTGAATAGCGAAAAAACAAACAACAGGAAATAAAATTCAGATTATGTTTTAAACGGTCATTTTCCATTCCCGTAAACTTACCACACACCACAAACATGCACACATACAGTCACACAAACATGCACACACACACACACATACACACACACACACACACACACACAGGCACACACACATCCTCCCTCCTCAGAGACAGCTCTAATGAGGATGAGCTGTGAACAGGTTAAGTGACAGACATACAAAATCACAAAACAGGTTCTCTTGTTCGTAACTCAGCCGCGACATTTATGAGTGGATCCATCATAAAGGAGGTGGATAGAGTTTCCTTGTTGTGCCAGAGACTCAGTCGAACACAATGAGACCAAACTGACCTGCTGTTGGCAGCAGCTGTGAACAGGAACATGAGGACCGTCTCCACCGCTGTTCTGTCTCTATCTTTTTGATTCAACATCTCTGTCTCATCGCCGGGGGACATCTGATATCCTCCTCCAGTGCGTTTAGCCCAGAAAGTTAATGCAGCCCGATGACAGACAGAACAAGGTGCAGAGGCATTTCCACACAGGTTCGCTCATAATGAAAGAGCCCATTGAATAAACATGATGAGGCAAGAAGGCAAAATGTAAGGATCCATACTTATTATTATCTGTTCTCATCCGCATTGACTGACTAATTCATCGTTAGCTCTGCCAAGAGGTTATGTTTTCACCTGTGTCTGTTTATCGGTTTGTTACCTTTGCCAAGGAGGTTCTGTTTCCATCTCCGATTGTAGTAGTTAGCGCGATTACGCAGAAGTTACTCACTCGATTTCCCCCCAAGGCCTGGGAAGATCCCATAAAATATTGGTTTGGATGTAAATTAATGGGATGCTGGATTTTTATTTTGATTTATGTTTTATCCATCCTTCCATTACCGGTACTAGTTTTTCCCAATAGTGTCTATCTGGAGGGGGGGCTGGAGACAATCCCAGCTGACAAAGGGAAAAAGATGCTGGAAAGGTTGCAAAGGTCGTATAGCAGGGCCAACAAACACCTTTTCTTTTTTGTTTTGAAGATAGTTTGACCTCTATTTTAGAGTGCAAGCGTAAATTGGGGAGAGAATAGGAAACACACAAAGCAAAGGTCCATCTCAGAGCCGAACCTGCGGCCGCTGTAGCAGGACTACAGTCCCCACAGTGAGGGGGGCTGTAGGGGAGCAAGCAGCCATTATAAAACACTATGTTTTATGAAAAATCTATAATTAAGTTTGTCTTTTATATTGACAAGAAGTAGACAACCATGCGCCAGGATGTTGATCCTTGGCAGAAGCATGTGCTGAACTAAGTGCTGTTCCGTTTTCAGTTGACATACATTACCCTCATGTTTAATTAGCTTGCTCTGAGGTTGCCTTGTAATTACAGACACTCATATTTATTTGACTACAATCTTTGTAGTCCAATGACTTTCTAACTGCAGTCTACAAGAGCCTGGTTCCCAAATTAAAGCGTGTATGTAAACACGTTCACTGCTGGTAGTGACTACAAGTACTAAGAAGCTTTTTAATCATGACTGTGGTCTTTTGTCGTATAATGGACCTGCAGTCATGAGGGGCTTTTTCCGACTTAAGCAGCCCTGTGGCTTCACACCATCCTGGAACAGAGCTACATTTCCCTCTGTGCTTGTTTATGTGAAGATGAATTTTACTGCAGGGCTAATAGGGATGAAAGCTTTGGGGCCCTATGGGCACTTTGTTTGTTGACTTGAAAAACCTCTGAGCTATATGCCAGCTTAAAGCCAAATCTATATCTGTGGGAAAATGTCCTTCCAATTATCATGAGAATGTGATGTTGTTCTGGTTTCATGCTGTGAACATACTGGCTTGAAAAAGCTCATTATCTAAAGGCAAAGTTTAATGTCGGGGCTTTATTAGAATAAGTCAACATCTAGTGCCGTCTTGGTTTTATGACATTATAAGTCTTAAGCACTAATTATTTTTTAGCAGATGTCAGATGTTTGCAGCTTGGTAAGTCTTTCAAATTAAACAATTTAAGACTTACTTTTGAAAAAAGAAACAGTAAAAAGGAGAAATGTTGCTCCTTAATTCCCCTCAGGAACAATAGAGTTTCTATCCAGCTCTCTATTGCATGCACAAGACAAAATTATTTTTTTTGGTGAAATGAAGACATCCAAATATGTTCAACCTCGGCCTCATTGAGAGTAATTTATGTCTTGTTTGTTGGCGGTATCGAATCCTCAACACTTGTAATTAGCTACTGGCGGGGACCATGCGTGCTGCGTTTAACAGCTAACTTTGACATATGACCTCTCTGAGTGCACCGACCATCACATTGACATAAAATATTAAGTGTTACAACATAAAAAGAGCCAAACTGCCGGCTTTGAAGAGTAATCCTCGTTTCCCCCTAGAGGTTCTCCTGCGTGAAATAGGATAGGGCTTTTAAGTCCTAATAAGTTCTTAATTTAGTGGAAACAAACAGGGGAGGGCTTGCACGAGCACAAACACGCACACGCACACACACACACCCACACCCACACCCACACCCACATCCACACAATAGTGGTCAATAGCAGTTTCCCATCATGCTTGAGTTATTTCCCCACTAAATAATGGTGTGTGTGTGTGAGTGTGTGTGCGCCCTCCTTTGCTTGACACATTCTGGAGTCCAGTTTCAGGACATTTCAACTGAAGTCTTCACAGCCATCTGAAGTGCTTTCAAATGAAACACATTGGGATAATATAAGTTGTGATCCTCTAAACAAATCAAGTCCGTATAATGTAGTGACAGTGGCTCATTACGCCTCTTTCAATGCACCTCCTTTAATGTTGGTTCTGGGTGTCAACAGTCGGAGTGCATCTTGAAAGAAAACCCTATTGAGGCTAGTTAATTACAACACATGGAGACCAGGGGGCCTCTGCCATTAGTTGGAGCGGTTCTTCATTTAGAGACAAATAAAATCGCTCTGGTTGATTACGCTCCGCCAGGCAGCAGATGGGCCCAGAGTGTCTGACAGAGAGGAGGAGTAGCGGCGTCTCACTCCCCCTATTAAAGGCTCAGTGTGTAGAGTTAAGTGACATCTAGTGGTGAAGTTGCATATTGCAGCTGAATACCCCGCACCTCACCCTCCTCTTCCAAACAAGAAAGAGAACCTGTAGTAGCCTTCAAAAGCACACTGTTTATTATTGTTAAGCACTAAATGTCAATACCTGATTTAATGTGAAGTCTGGACCTTTTCTTGAACTTTTTCCGGAGGCGCTGTATTTGACAACACAAATGTCAGTCAGATGGTGCAGATATTTTTGGGAACTTTTCCTGTCAGCCAATGTAGGAATTCAGCATAACAAAAATAAAAAAATAATACAATTATCGGGAGGAAAAAAAGATCTTTGTAGTCCAATGTGATGTGATTCGTGTAAAAAACACCAACAAAATCAACTTGAAAACTTTGCTTTTGGTGATAAGGACCGGAGTTGGTGTTGATGTGCAGTAAACAATAAACAGCTTCATTGTAGAATTGATACGTCAATTTGTACCCTCACACTGAATTCTGCAGAGAAACAGTGTAACAGCTCCGTGCTAATGTTTGTATGGTTTTGTCTAAACACAAAACAGTGTGAATAATGATATCCGTCAGTCTTCTATAATAGTAAAGTCAGATAAAGTCACAGTTGTCTGTGTATGTATTCGACGATCCGTGTGTGCAGTGCATGTGCGCATGGATGAATGAATGTTTCCAATTACAGTTACAAAGTGTGTTCATGCACACACAAAAGCACACACTGCCTCTCGCTCTCTGAAGCAGACTCCAGCATGGTTGTCTGGCATTCCTCGCTGTTGACAGTTGACAGCTTTAAGCCGACAAAGTGTGGATTTCACTGGTGCCGTGTCAATTACATGTAATTGACATCCTGCTGCTTGTCAAACTCTTTTTCTGCTGCTCCTTCGATCAGAGCGCTGGTGCCTCATTCTCACACTAACAACAAAGGTCACATAGGATGAGGCCTGGGAAGTTATTCTGTTGTGTTTTTTGAAGGCAGCAGTATGTCCTTATGAATGTTTGTTTGCCTGAGAAGTGAAACTAGATCCATCTCTCAGCTCGTAAAGTGGTCTCAGTAGAATTGTCTATCTCATTCATCAATTTAGCTTAGGTCCTTTCTATGTTTAACGACGCTCTTGAAGAGAATCTGATTCTTGGTCACGGCATGAACCAGAGATTTCCACGTGCCTGATGAAAATCTAAAGGTGTCCATGCAAGAACAGAATCAGGTGGATTTCTTCGGACAACACAACATACGCCAGTATGAAGAGACAGGCGCGGTTTACTGGTGATGGCAGGAAGTGGGATTTAAAGGTTCAGCATGTGGAATTTAGTGACATCTAGTGTTGAAGTTGCATGTTGCAGCTGAATACCCCTCACATCACCCTCCCCTTCCGAACATGAAAGAGAAGCTGTGATAGACTCATAAAAACTCAAAAGGTGTTAAGTTTGTCCAGTTTGGGCAACTGTAAAAAAACAAAAAAAGGAGAGGACCCATCTAAAGTATTTCAATATTAAGGGCCAATTCTAGGATAAAGAAAAAACAATTCATACAATTTAGATGAAACACTAGAGAAAACATCACTAGGATTATTTTATATTCAATTTCTGCCAACAGCTTCCTTTCACCTGAATCTTACACACTGGACCTTTTATGCAACAGCAAATACTTCTTCACCAGCGACTTTGCTATAAATATAACTGACAGCAACTTGTGGTTACGAGGAATCCAAATAAACGTGTTTCAATAAGGAAGTCAGGGACAACTCACCAGTTGAATGATTTTATTGTGAAGCAGCAGCAGAAGCAGCAGATGTTGAGTTTGTATTAACAGTAAATGAATACTGGTCTGACACTGAGTGAGAAGATTACACAGGAAACAGCGATCAATACGATCAAATTACAAACAGTGAGAAGATTACAGGCCTGCGTCATCCCTATTAATCCTTAAGACAATCTAAATCCACATCCTATAAATAGTATCAGGGATAATTTCAATGTGACAAAGATCCGCCTTTCACAAGATAGTAGATTTAAATTTGGTAGATAAAAGAGTCAACGCAATGTTTAAGCGATCACAAGGTTAGACTTGTTAACTCCGAATCTTGAGACCCAATGATACATTTAAAATAGCTGTGGGAATAAAGAGTATTTATACGTACATTGGGTTAAAACCAAATTTGACATTTCTTTCTTTGTCCAAATCTGAGTTACGGCAGTCGGGTTAAATTCCTGCAGGCAAATTGGTCGGCTGCAGTGTCGAGCAGCAAGGTGTCAGTTGCAATTGTTGCATCGTTGTACAGACACTTGGGAAACGTCTCGCCGAGGACAAAGGACAAACTTAGTCTTAAAAAGACCATTAAGGTCGGGTCAAAGGCCTCGTAATTATACGGTGTGATTCAGCTCGGACAGATGTCGGGCCTGAATAATGAAGGGTGTCACTGTCTCACCTGCTGGCTGCGACGACGGCGTCACTTCTACACATGGAGAGAAATGCTCCTGGTTTTCTCTCTTCTGTTTTTGTAACATAATAGCACTGGGCCTGAGGTGTCCTCATGGGCATCAGTTCCAGCTTCAGCAGAGTACAACACAGAATAGAATACACATGCTTATACTATATCGTGATGTCAGGATGTATTAGAGCTATGTAGGCAATGTTGTATGACTGAGCAGGACATGCTTTATGGTGCCTATTTTTATGATCAATGTGATAAAGCATATGCTCATTATCAATTTTGTGGTTAATATTTTATGAAATGTACTTTTTGTATCAATACAGTGATTTAGCTAAGTACATTAACGTCCTGAGACACCCACGGCATATCTCTTTAAGTCTGTTTTTACCCTATTATACCTTTAGGTGCAGTCTTTACAGGTTGTGCAAATGGCGTCATGGGAGCAGTAAAGGTCTTGGTTGATGAACGAATGTAAAAAGAGAGAGGAGGGGGTAAAGAAGCAGCTTATCCATGAGCTATCCACGGCTGAAACGGTAGACCGGCCCTCAGGTATTTCATGCACTTCACAGCTTCAAATTAAGAAGCAATTATATTCTCTCCTGGGTCATTACTAATCCTGCTGAGGTAATGGAGCCACACCTACAGCCTTAATTGCGGGGATTACAAGTGAAAAGGCACAATTTCCTTAACCAGCGCGTCACAAACAGAATCTTACCAGGGGGAAAGACAACTTTAATACCTCATTTGCTAATGCTGAGAAAGCCCTGAGTGGAAATTAACTACTTATAATTTCTCGTTGAACCATGTCTTTCAAGCTTTTCTCCCTCTGCAACTTTTTCTTATTTTTTTTACCTCTTCCAAGGAGATGTTGTTTTTGCCCCTGTCCTTTTGTTTAATTGTCAGCAGAATTTTTGCAAAACAACTGAATTATATTTCCATAGAACTTTGTGGAGGGGCAGGATCTTGGCCAAGAGAGAACCCTTGTAGTTTGGTTTGAGTCTGGAAAAACGGACAGATCCATGATTTGACAGATGCATTTTTTTCCTTTACATTTTCAGAAATTTCCCAAGGAAAAATAAATGTATCCTGATGTAAAAAGTGTGCATATTTAAGTGACTGATATCTAGGAGTGTTTGCAATTTGATTAAATTCAATGGGACTTTTGAGCTGTTGCGGAGGCATGCTCTCTAGTTTCAAATTGAAAATGAAGAACAAATTTTCCGAACACAGATACTAAATTATACTTGTGTTGTAGATCCCTTGAGCTATAGAACCACTTAGGCTGTGAGACCTTTACATTTTAAGAGTTGAGTCTCAAATTAGATTTTTTTCCCCCCCTGCACCTCTGAGCCCTGCACAAAACTGTCACAATGTTGGTGCACACTGGCATCCACAGAAACACGCAGAGAGAAAGAGATTCGATGCAACTTTAACGGATCCCACAGGGGGAAACTTTCTGTCCTGTGCACACACGAGCCAATGAATTTCTTATAGTTTGCTGTGACCTCTCAGACACGGCAACTTGTTAAACCAGAAACAGGGAAGAAGATAAGAGAGAGAGAACTACAGAGAGGGAGGTGATAGCGGAGGTACACGGGGGCAGAGGGACATCCCCTTCCCATTAACCAGCATTAGGGCCAACCTTGTTAAAACAGAAACATTCCCCGTTGTCACCAAGATGTCTACTGGGGGTGGAGAGTCAACCAAACCCAATTATCAGCCATTTTTCTGAAATTATAGCCTGTCAAGTCCTGACGTTTCTACTTGTTTTTTTACTTGTTTTCTAATAATGTTCACTGAATAGAACCAGTAAGTAAAAAATACAATCACAAAGCTCCCTCTTATACAAGAGATTCTGGCAGAGATGTGACAAAACACATTTCAGTCAAAGTCACTGGTTCATGTTTGCACAGAAAAAAAAAAAGAAAAAAGAGTAACACTGGTGAAATTGTGTCGTGTGAGATGAAAGAATAAATAAAGTGTCATGAGACAAAGAACACGAGTAGGTGTCAGGGTAATTTGGGACTTCTGCTGCCATGCATGGGTAAGCATGTTCCCGGGCCCTTAAATCACCTGAGCGCTGGTGTAATTACGGCTCTCTGGGACACCACGCAGCCCTCTAATACCCAGGGGGCTCTACGGCGGCGCCACTTGTTGCGCAAGCATTCGCAGGGAGGAAGCTGCAGGGAGGGAAACACTGAGAAGGGCGGGGGAAGCAGCGGAGGGTGGAGGAGAGCTGGGATGCCCTTTGGCAATTTGGAGGTTAATCTTCTAAATGTTGCCTGACAAAGCATTATTGTGGAGTGAGTGTGCGTGTGTGTGTGTGTGTGTGTGTGTGTGTTGTGTGTGTGCGTGGATGTGTGTGTGTGCGTGTGTTAAAAGGCAGCGAGGGGTGGGGACCGTGGTTTGACCGGCGAAGCAAATGAGAGGGAGAAACACAAAAAATGAGAGCGCCTCACCACTTTAGACGCTTCAGCAAAGATTTCAAATTTGTTTGTTTGTGCTTAAAATTCCTGTAAAAATGTCCTGTTAAAGAAATGCTACAGACTAAAGCTCCACACGAGCGAAAGTGCCTTGCTCAAAGACACTTCAGCCGCTGTTGACGGTACACATTTACTTTCCCTCATCTTTCACTTCTGCTCTAAGCTGAAGGATTAAGGTAACAATGTCTGGTCGGCCTCTGAAACCTGCAGACGACTGGCAGCTCCAGCGTAGCCATTGGCATCCCTGCGCACACAATCCTCAACTCCAACAGAGCCAATACCAAAGGCGCATTTTCCAAAGCGATGATCCCAGGGCTAAGCTGTTGTTCAACTGATAAACTGAAGATAGCAATAATCAGTGACGCTCCACCTTAGTGAAAGATGTGCTTTTAATTAACTCCAAGGATTTATGGGCTTTGTATCTGCAGAGTAATTAGCCGTGTTATCAATACGCGCCTGGAGGAAAATGACACGGGTTTTGCAGCTTTAACAAAGACAGTTGAGCCCAGGCGTGACATTTGGCAGTAAATGATCTGTCCGTCATCAGCGAGTGAGTCTGTGAGCTTCTGTGGAACTGCATATCAAAAGAACTGGGAAGGGAACAATCCAGCGAGAATGGATTGGCCTCCGTCTTAAATCATCAACATGTTTTTTCTTTCACATCACAGATAGAGAAACATATTTGTTTGTTTTTCTTCTTTCGTGTGAAGACTTTGTTGCAACTCAATGGCACCAACAGAAGCCGTTTTCATACAACTGGGTCCGCACATTTCACCTTTCATGCAGGAAGAATGCAGCAGGAGTTTTTCGAGGTCAGACACGTTCACAGCAACAGGAGAATCTGTGGAACGTTCAAATGAGGGTTGGTGTCTGCGTAGACGATGCAGGAGGCAGGACATGGCATGTTAATTCTGCAGAAATCGCATGTTTTTGTTTACTCAACCTTGATTGTCCCAAGCTCTCAGAGCTAATTGTCTTTCTAATTTGACAACTTTGTGTACAGCTCCTCGTTTACACCCTGAGATATTAGTATTCTTCCATTTTTGGTCTGTTTCACACTCGCTCACTGCCAAAAAATATCCAGAAAAACTGAGTCGGACTCCGCATTTCTGCTTCCAAGTTGGCTTTTAGTTCATGTACAACCACAACTGTCATCTGACTCTTGTTTTGTGACTTATGTAAGGTGACTTGGTTGCTATAACAACACAGCCTCCACTGGGATTAATATGAGTAATACAAAGAGCTATACTGTTGATTGTTGTGAACTATTTTCATAGGCGCTAGATCTTTCAAACCGAGCATCATCACTTCGTAATATCTTCTTTCTTCCGTCGCGATACACACCCTGACAAATATCCATGCATGACAGCTCATTGGCACACACAATCTCACGCATGTATTTATTATTTTCCTTAACTTCCTTCACTTCTTCATCTACTTCACCCCTCACTTGGCTCAGACTTGACAGGGCTCCCAGTAGCTTGTTGAGGTAATTACCTGTAGACATGGTCCAGAACAAAGCGTTCAGGGAGGGTCCCTAAATGCACCGTCTAGACTTGGTGTCTCGCTCGCTCTCCCCGTGTCCCTCCATTTATTGTTTGACCTGTCGTCTGACCTGATGGGGAGTCAACCTTTAACTTGAAAGAGGACAGATGACCCCAATTGTCTCCAGCTCACTACTGGTCATTTGTCCATCAGTCAGCATGAAAACGCTGGTCCAGAAGTCTTAGGTATTGTTTTTCTTTGCTATTTCACCATATTTCAGCACCTCGAATGTACAAAAGCCCCAAAATATCTATGGTTACTGACTTGGAGACAAACAACAGGGCAGTGCAGTGAAGAGACAGCTAGTCTGACCCGCGGTAATGGGCCCGCTTTGAAGTGGTGAAGATAGTGCTTGTAATCAGCTTAATTGATTGTAACAAGGCTCCAGCACCCGGGAGTCAGATAGAGACGGAGCGCAGTCGGGTGGTTAAGGAGAATCAGTTGTGTTTGGGTAGAGTCGTAATTCAACGTAATGACAGCCATTACTCCAAAGGCAAATAGTGTCACTCACTTCTGCAAACTCGGGATCAGGCTGGCAGATGCAGCCACTGTACTAAAACACAGCCACAGGGGGAATTACAAGCAAATGAGAGCTTTAAGTGCGTGTTCGTTTGTCGTTCAATTAGCTAAAGAATGAAGTCATGTGCAACACGGGCACCTTTGTGTTGAGGAGCAATTAACCCACATTAGGCTAATTTTGTACTTTTGTCAAAACAGAGGAGTGCTCTGGCGTTACACTGTGGGAACAAGAACAAAACATTTACTTTATAAACTGCAAGATCAGTGTCCTAGTGACTTGTTTTTTCTCTTCCTCCCTGTTTGTGTCTTTTTTTTCTCTCTCCCTGTGCTTGTCTCATCATCTGGACTTGATCAGTCCATTTCCTGGCTCGTTCTGCAGTCAACAGTTATCTACAGATCAGCAGACAGCCCAACTTAAAAGGCTCACAGGGGCGGCACCGACATAGGACAAGTTAGCGAGAGAGAGAAACAATCATATTACATCACGATAAGGAAATTATTATCTCGTGGAAGTTATTATTGTCCCAATCTCCAGTTAAGTCCTCGTTAAGTTGTAAACACAACAATGACATAATATTATCTCTGAAGTTTGGTGTGTGCGAACAGTTCTATAGCACTCACTTTGAGTTAAGATTCATTGCTAAAAACAGTCGCATCTAGAAATCACACTGATGAGAGTGTTGCAAATGGATCCAAACAGATGAGTCACACGGAGGAACATAAAAACACATTTAAGCCATTTTCAGATCTGAAAAGTGTCCTGATGGGGTCTGGACATTTGCTGGAGTTTTCCTTTCACATATGAAGAGCGCAGCCTGAGATGAGGGGTGGAGGAAATCATGTGTTTTTGTTCATAACACAATACCACCAGGATCAGCCCTCATCATCAAAAACTTTTCAAATCTCATTGTTTTATCCAAGTCTGCATCTTCTACATTTATAGGTTCTGTTTTTATTCCTGAGATATTTGCACACTTTTATTTATTTTTTTATTTTTGTGTCATGTTAGAAAAATCATCAACCACTCGCTTGCTTGGAATTTTCCAGAAATATTTTTGTAGCATTCTCACTCTGACATTTTTATGTGACAACTTACAAGGGACAGGCAGGAATACTTGAGATCTTGCAATCAGTTTTGCGAATCTACTGCATGCTCAAACAAAGGTCGTAAGAGTGCTAGAGTTTTGGGGTTTGGAGTGGATAACTACTGTAGGTGACCATGAATTTAGCCTGTCTGATCCTCTGACTCCTGCGTTGCTCTCTATAATGAACTCTATTCTAGTAGTGTCCAAAGTCCAAATTTCCCAGAATCTCAGCAGCTTAATTTCAGATCATGCAGATTTGTTCTCTTTCCACCCTGAACCACCTAATCCAAGACCAAACACAGCAACAATAGAACAACTCACAACACTGGCTTCCACAGTAGCAGCCAGTTACACTGCATATCTTCTCTCATGATGCCCATTATGTGATTAGATGACGCCCGCTGGGGCTGATGACGGACTGGTTCTGAGCTGGTTGCTGCCATTCAGTTTCTGAGCGGAGTGACGTATGAGGAAAAACACACATTACTGCAGCAACAAAGCAAATAATTACAGACTGTGTTGAGCATGAACAGTAACTGTTTGCATAAATACAAAACCAATAAAAATAGAATGCTGTGTGTCAGCCAACAATAGCAACGTGGAAGGTGTTGTCCCAGCTTAATTAAATGTGGTGTGAAGTGTTCTAGACACTGCTGTCTCAACCTTTCACATCCTTTCCTGTGTTACCTCTGTGAAGTGACACAGATAAATTGGGACTAGCATCTCGGTAATTGCCGCTCAGCCACAAGCCCCTGTTGCTCCATTTCAAAGGGCGCAGGCACCTTTGACCGCATAGGGCGGAGAAAGGGTCAATGCAGAGGACCCCAGTTCTCGCAGGGTCGGAGCAAAAGATCAGAGCGGTGGTGCGCCGGTGTGCCGGAGACCTGATGCCATAACCCGGCTCCGTCCTTGATCCCACGGCGACTGGCGTCTTTCTCTCATTAAACAGCGGTGAGTCAGAGTCTTGACTCTGCATGCCGGCGCCCAGGAAGAATTTCATTAATAAAGAGAAAAATGTTCCTCTTTGGCGCCAGATCAATACTTTCTGTTTTCATTTGGTGACTCTGCAGTCGCTCAGCCAGCAGCCCAGCGAGCGGCCTGTCAATCACAGAGCCGCCCCACGATTCAGACCATCAGCTGCTCAATTAGTCAGTGAGACCAGAGGTTATTCAGTCACCTACTCTGTCGTCCTTTGAGCACACAGGAAAAAAAAACGAGAGCCAACTAACCGGTGAGTCAGTGAGGCGGCCGGCTGACCTTTAAAACTCTTACGACTGCCTTTGATGTTCCCTCTTCCTTGTTTTGGCAGAGTGGCTGATTTGTTTATTCACTTAAGTGCTTTGTTCTTTATGACTCTATAAAAAGAAACCCTTACTGCACAGTGATGGCTGCACATACTGATGTTACCTCAAGATAGTTAAACACACGCACACACGCACGCACACACAAGCACTCACACACACACACGCACAGCAATGGGAAAAAATGAGAGTACCTTTAATTTGACCAATTAATCAAAAGGTTAACCAATTATAATTGTTATTAAAGTAGCATTTGTGATCACTGTATAAACCATACATTGCACATAAGAAGGGTGATGCATGTCCACTTCCAGCCCTATCCAGAAATTAAGCCAATACATCACTGATACAAACACATCTTGTTCATCTAGAGCCAGAACCTGCACAGTAGCAATCCGAGGTTGGAGCCACTGTAGCAAGGTCTCATCTATACACACCAATCAACAAATTATGAGTTAGTCTCTGCTGTCATATCACGATGTTTCATTCGGTTTTTATCGCATCAAATAACGAACCACTCTTACTGGCAATTTATCAAAAACCTGTGTGACAACAACTTTTTAATGTGTACTTTGAATTTTTTTAGTTTGGTCCATGTCCCACCCATTAATATGGTGGAGGCCAAATGTATTTCCTACCGTGCCGACAGCCATTAGGCGGCAATCAATAACCTTTAGCTTCACTTTTGGGGAGTGCTGTCAGGTCCTCCATCTTTTTACCCAGCCAATGATATAAATTGTAGAGTAATTATGTTGTCAAGTGAGAACTGTATAAATCTGGTCAGTGATAGTCTTTGCAGATTCACTTAACATAAAGCAATAAGCAAAACAATTAAGCGAAAGAGTCAAATTACAAAGTATGACGGAGGATCAGTTATCATATGTCTAGTCACATTAATCACTCAACTCAATAAACAGATAAACTAGATTTGTCTAACTTGTGTAACCGTGTGTGAGCAGATTTCACTGTAAAAGAGTGCGTGTAACACAATCCTAATAGCTGGGAAAGTTGTGGCTTTTTTTTACCATGAAATGTTATTTGCAGTTATGTTGTGTGGAAGGTGGATTTCCCCGATCTCTGGAAAACTTCCCAGAATACTGTGCATGTTCACAGGATCACATGCAACTCGCTCGCACACACACACACGCACACACACTTGCCCTTCCAGCACCACTTAAAAACAATTATACTATTTCAGTGCCTCTGCATAATAACACGCCTCCTTGTGATTTACACGGCCACCTCGCCATAAATCCTACCTGTCAGAACTGATTAAGATATAGTGTGTCGAAGGGAATCTACATAGTTGTGAGGGGAGCATATGGCCCCTGGCAAGTCTCTCTCTGTGGAAGTTGGGAGTTTGACAAGGAAACTGAAGTCATGAGGCCTGTGATGCACACTGAGTCATACAGTACATACTGATGATGCACCCAGTGTGTGATCCTGATGTTACTCCATGATTGATTTCCAACAGCCTGAATGTAAAGTCAGCTGACAACTTAAGAGTTTCATAATTTCAATTCCTGGGAACTGGGAAAATGCCACATGAGATTTGTTTCTGTTTTTTTCTCGAGTCTCGACCATCTTTTGGGGGTTATGCTACAGATAGGTAGAGGATAGTTTTTATTTTTGTCCCGTTAGTGGCTTTATTATAGAAGATTGATGTGTAGTTCCTGTTATAAGCAGGTTGGTGGTTGGGACTCTTGTTTTGAAAGGGGTTCTAACGGAAAGGGTTTCTATCGATAGAGAAAAGTGTGAAGGAAAATAAACGAGTGTGATGTCCCGATTCAATAACCATCTCACATGTCCTCTTTCGGCTGAGGCCTCCTGACAGAATAATAGAACAAACCGCTCGGCTACATTAGTCTGTTGCAGGTTCAGGCTGATGCAGCAGCAACCATACTCCATGCGTGTGAGAGCTTCAGGCAGGATTAAGGGAACGCCTCTTCTGGAGAAAACTTAACTCAGAAAAACAGGATTTTTATCTCGTAAAAACAGAAAATAAAAAAGTTAGAAAACCAGGATTTTTATCTCGTAAAATCAGAAAATAAAAAAGTTCGAAAAACATGAAAAAAAAAAAAAGTTCAAAAAACAGGAAGAACAGGAAGTGAATGCAATACGCCTCTGTATGATCCTGCAAGATACAGACGATTATTTGCTTGATGAGTAATCGAAATACGTTAAAATGCCATACAGTAGAGCTAATGATATTAGCAGGGGTGTTGCAACAGGAGGGCAAAGCAGGCAATCCCCTGGGGTCGTGAGCTGAATGGGGTGGGGGGTCTCAAAAATGGCTGAATATGTTTTTCCACAGAATCAACACATTTTCTGAGAACCCCCTTAACATATATCATTAGCACAGTACAGGAAACTGCAAAGACACTATTGTTTGAAAACCATAAACGAGTTCCACTGGTGCCACTGGTTTTGTGCCTAAAGCTTCACAATTTTAGAGGTTTGGTTGATGACTATAATGTCTAACTTTAATTGTCTGGGGTGGTGGTTGGGTTTGCACTCAAACTTGACTACTCTGCTGTTATTTACGCATATGCACTTTGTTTATACATTTGGTACCAAAAGCATCTTTTCAAGATTGGAAAGATGTGGTTTGGTATCATGTGTTTCCTTGGGGGAAGGGGTCAATTTTTGGGTTTGATATAGAGTTCCCTGAATCACGTTGCGCCCTTGAAACACTCATGGTATTAGATGTAACCTGCAAAGCTGAAGAACACAGACCTATTTAAACTTTCATGGGGTGCAAGAAAGGTGAGCAGGTGCCTGGGTTTGAATGCGCCCAACTTTCCAAAACCCTTCAAGGTGTAGTATTTTAGTCATGGATTGACAGGAAGACCTGATAATGATGGGTTACGACGAGGTGAAGCTATGAGCCTAAATTGGTGGATAAATACACAGTGTTCAAAACGTCACGAAAGAGCACAGCTCCAAATATATAATTGCAGATGGTGATTACTTGAGCAATTATCTACTTCACAAGAACAGTTTGTTACACAAAGACGAAAACTGATGCATTCTGTTTGACATCAGGCTAATTTCTCTGTAACAGGACGTCGTAAACACACGTGTACTGTCCTGCGTGCTCCCTGCCATCGACTTGCCCCAGATGTTGTGTACTTGTGACCGACTGTTGTGTGAATGTAAATGTGGTTTGACCAGTGGCCCAACAGTCTTCTGGTCAAACCCCATTTAAATTCACTGGATCCAGATTTGTATTGCTCCAAATCCGGGGAAACTTGCCCTTGCAATGTTTAGGAAAGTGAAAACATTTATTGATACTTTTCTGAACAACACCGCAGTTTTCCACCAATTTTTCGGCATTTCGTAATCCTGCTAAGTAACAGACAAACCAACGAATGCAGAAGAAAACATAACCACCTTGATTGAGGTAATAAGAGTTTATATGTGTTCTTTGACATATAGTGCAAGAATTTTGGGCAGCTCACTCACCCAAGCCTTAAAAACGACATCATTGTTTCTAAAGATTATCAGCAACGTCCTAATAATAAACTTAAGGACTTGAAACTATAATATACCAAATTTCATACGGTTGACAAATATCTGTCTTATCCCATTATCACCACATTGCCCCACAGCACTTACAAGCATACATGTCTCTATGGTTATCTGCATGTGTGTTTTGATGTCCTCCATTCAACCCCTTTAGTGACTTGTACCTGGCTGCCAATTTTCTCTGGGGCCCTCCCCCGCAGGGTCGCAGTAATCAGCTGACTATCCTGTAACATAGCCCTTGGGCTGAGTCCAGCAACAGATTGCCTCCTTCTCCTGTCATTAGCAAAGTGGGCAAAAGTGGGCATCAATCTTTCACGTCGCAGGAGGAGGCCTCGTTCTGCGGCTTCTGAAAAGATCTGTCTCCATTGTTAACAGCTAATTGGCCCTGGCGCCATTGTAGCGTTCAAGGTAGTTATTTAGGTGCATTACAGGCGGCGGCTCTGAGGGCTTGGCAACCTCGGGGAGAGAGAAACGAGGAAGGGGAGGGTGACATGTTGAGATGATTTGGATGCAAGTCAAAACAATGTGATTATGTTGAGTGTGGATGTGTGTATGTGTGAGTCGGTATTGACAGCATGTCCCACTGGTTTGACGAGTTAGCAGTCGCACTGGGAAGAACCGCGTGTGTGCAACCTTATGCAACATGTGTGTTATTATATACAACGTGTCCGTACACGAGTGCGTGGAAGTGTGTAGGTGGGGATGGAGGTATAATTTAATTTCACACAACAGATTCCTATCATGAAGCAATGATGTTAGCATTTCTACAATGTGCAATGTGTTACTTTTAAATTGGATAATATTTTCATCTTCCATATTGGATTTTTTACGGATATTGGCGGTATCAGGTAGCCCCATGCGACCCATACAGGTACAAATGATATGATTCATATTATGATACTGATCAACCAAATTCTCATTGGAGGTTTATTTTCTACTGAGACACACAAATGCATTGTACCAGTGAGCACTAGAACAACATGTAAATTTGTGGATAATACACTATAAAGTCATAGTGTGCAGCTAGAGCACATTTTAAGTGTTTATTAATGTTTATTAATATATTATAAAGTAAAATATGAAGCCAATTTTAATAGGATCACTATTCTGTGTCTTCTGTCGAACATCATGATGTAGTTATAGAGAAGCCTTCCTTGAGTAGGAGTTAATATTATATGTGGGAACAAAAGGGTTTGTGTACATGTTTTAATGTAAATGTATAGTGTTTTATAGCGAAGTACATTTTATTTGAATAGTCCAAAATCAAATGCTAGACCCTGCATCATTATTTCAGAAAAACCTTGTTGGAAACCCCGGTCAACAGAGGGAAAGGTTCACAAAACACTACTTTAAAAAACCTTATTGAAAACACATGTACAGTTCAAACGATACATGTTTTTGTTTTTACCGACAGTAACGACTTTTCTTCATCTCGACAGCCTCCCACGTCTGAATAAGGAAGAGTTCATCACAAATAACCGCAGCAAGAGGAACTGCCCTTGGCGATGACACGACATGTCACATTTTTACATTTCAACAGGTTAGTTCTTCGACTCAGCACCGGGGGATCATAACAGATAGTCAAATCTGTTGGCGTGATGGCATGAATGTGTGTTTTAATGGGAATGTAAATAGTATGCGAGTGCAGCCCAGCCTGCTGATTATCCAACCAAACATTCCACCACTTCTAAGTTCCTGCTATAATTACAATGCTCTGAGGTGTACGCACACACATCCACACACACACACACACATACACACACACACAAAAACATGCTCAGACAAATTGCTTTCGCCATTATCAGGCTTAAATGATATTATGGAAAGAAGGAAGTGGGATGTGTGGGTAATTTTGCTACACCCAGGAGAGCCCCCCTTTCATCTCCACCCCTCCTCCTCCTTCCTTTCTTCCTTGTTTCCTTTATACCTCCTTCTCCTTCCCTTGCAGTTCTTCTCTTCTATGGCCACAAAGCTGTGGTTACATTATGTACGTGCCTAAATTGCATGTTACATGCATATAATACACACAGTATGTATTTATATTTGTTCACTAGGAGTCACACATTCAGAGTGCACCTAGCCTCACCTCAGATTTTGGCATTGGTTGAGCTGGGCCTGACTTTGTTTATCGATGTGTTGTCAATACAGGCTGTAGCTGTACCGGTGCCAGATGGGTTGTGTTCTCCAAATACCACAATTAAATGCATGCCAGCTGCTATTATGATTAGAATTGGCAGGTTATAGGTTTGATGAATGGATTGATATACTTGCCAAGTTTTTTTATAGCCTCTCTTATTAGATATAGCTCTCATAACACGGTCTCATGTATGCCGCCATTTTGAAAGATTTGATATATGGACCTGTAGCTGCATCTTTTGATTTTGAATTTATTTTATTTTGTTGACAATAAGATCAAGTATGGTGTGAAATAAGGAAAGAAAGAGGAGGTGGACAACCGGAAAGAGCCGAATTAAGACAGACCTACAACGGCACATACCAAGGCAACAGTCTCCTCATATTCAATTAAGCTGCACCAAGTTTCAGACACTCATAGTTCTTAAATTCTTAAAGGTGCCAATTTTCAAGATCCATGAATTATTCCCCTGGAAAATGGTGTTTATTTCAAAAATGTAAAAAATGTTTCTGGAAGTGCCCGTTGATCTGGATCATCACCAGAACTTAATAGATTCTTTGACCAAGTTTCATGCCGGCAAACAAAGCAATCAACAAACAACAGTGAAAACCGAACCTCCGTGGCAGAGGTAATAAAAAAATAGATAAAAGATGCAAGTGAGTGAAGGACAAAGGATCGAGAGGAAGATGAAAGTCAAAGAAGAATAAAAGCAGAGATGCTGGAAAAACAAAATGCATCAGAAAGAAAAACGCATGACTAATAAACTTAGCAAGAATAACAGAATGCAAAGATGAAGAGGGAGGAAAGAAGGAAACATGCCAATGACAGCCAAGCCAAGAACGAGTTCTGTGGATAATAACTGACAAGGTGCCTGCAGGGCCTGCGGGCACAGCCAGGCATAGAGAGAGAGAGAGAGAGAGAGAGAGAGAGAGAGAGAGAGAGAGAGAGAGAGAGAGAGAGAGAGAGAGAGAGAGGGGTGGAGGAGGAAAGAGGTGGGGATCCTGAAAAGAGCTGCAAAAAAAAAAAGAAAAAGAAGGCAACAGTTTCTCCCCTGAGGAGTCAGCTCTTTCATCTGGCCGCTCACTGGCGCCTTCACAAACCTCTCATTGTCTGTGAAATAACCCCACTTTAATAAGGCAGCAATAGCAGTGTCCTGGGAAATGAGTCCCGCTGCACAGTCCCACGTAGCTGCTCGGGCCTGCTGACTAAAAACGCTGCAAAAAAAATCGGGGGCACTTACTGTACATAAATCTTTCCTCGGGGGTGTTTGAAGAAAAAAAACATGTGTGATTTTTCTGTGAAGTTCTCATGTAAGACTATTTCAGTGAAATTTCGAGGGGAGAAAATCAAAAAGCAGCTCATACTTGAGGGAGGGCGAGGGTGTAAGAGTTGTGCACGGCTGCAGGCTGTGCACGAAGGAAGCACTTGTACCACTTAGACAGTCAGAGATGATGATTGCAGATCAGACCATGTGATATCAAGTGGCGATTCATTATCATTCGGAGAGAGAACCGCAGTAATAAAAATGGTCTTGGAGTTAAACATGAGCAATTAGGCGACAGATGAGAAATTACTTTATAAATGAGCGTGACCGCCGGAAAGAATTACACATCCTTTCAACTCGAAATATTTCTGCCGCAATCAAAGGGCCTGTTTCTCCAGATAAAACTGCTGGAACAAGAGTAATAGTCTCTGTCAGGAGTGGGGCAATTTCATCTGACATACAGTAGCGTGAAAGTATCCATGGAAAAATCCCAATGACTTAGATCATGAGAATCACAAAGAGTTACTTCATGTTTAATATGCGCAGAGAATGGGACTGAATCATAGGACGAGAGGATGAATGAGTCCGCTACAGATATGAACAGAGGCATGTGAACGACTCATCCAGTTCGTGTCCAGACACCAGCTGGACCGAGCTGAGGATTTAAAAAACAAACAAACAACTAAATGTGTAATTTGCTGAGGTAATATACTCTGTAATTTGAGCGTGACACCCTTCTGTTAATGCTGGACTGACACAGCACACAGCAGGGTTGTGAGTAACCACTGGAAAGTCCCTGTAGAGGGAGGAACAAACGAGTCAGAAAGAGGGATGGAGAAGAAAAGGGATCAGTGTTTCACTACGGCGTAATTCTCCATTATTATCCGCATGGGGCCCATGTTTACACACGCTGTCTCATGAGGTTAGAGTTAAAGCTAATAAATGACTGAAGCTTAACATGTGATAATGTGGTGGCCTAACTTTTATTGTTGCAGCCTATTTACATCGACTCAATGAAATCAAGGCGACCTAAGGGCAACCGGTTTCTTCAAGTTTTCACAGAATCTTGGTTTTCTGATTCAAAGCTCCTCATGACACATCAACTTTCATGTTAAACATCTGGATTTTCCTCTTTTGCCTGCCTAAGATCTCCCTGATCCACCACACTGACTCCAGAGGACTGTTGCTGCTTTCATGTGCTCCTTGCAGCCTTACAATCACACAATCAGAATCAGAATCAGAAGGTATTTATTGCCAAGTAGGTTTACACCTACCTGGAATTTGCTCTCGGTATTGCTGCATACAATGAACATAAAAACATAAAAACACAATAAATACAACACACATAAGAAAAACAATAAAAAACAATATTTAAAATAGAAAGATATAAAAGATAAGATATAAAAAGTAAAGTAAAAAGTGACATGCAAAATACTAGAACAGTGTCAAATTCTACTGTTTTTAAAAAATAAAAAAAACATGACGAGATGTACACTGACATTTTTTGGCTAATTATGAATATATAATCCTTCTGCTTCTGCTCTACCCAAAACAAAACAAGCATCTTCTGTTTCCCACTGACCCTGAAGGCAACATCTGCCCACTCATGAACATGTCTGGGCTGCAGTGATTGGTCCGAGTTGCTCTGTGTCAACGTGATGCGTCTTCATCCTCCCACATAGTCGTGGTACCTGACAGCTCCACAACACTGCGCTCTCCGCCGGAGCCACTGTCACCTGAGGCTGCAACTTTTTGGAGTTCACTCGTTTCTTTCTTTTTTTTAAAAATCTGGATGAGAGCTGGAGGAGAAATGGCCTCTCAGGAGACTTTCAACGACTTGGAGTGTAATTCATCCGAAGAGGAGAAGACGTCTCCAGCCGTGCGTCGGCACCATCCCTTCAGCGTGGAGGCGCTGATGTCCGGGAGGACGACACACGGCTCGGTGCCGGTGTCCCCCGCTGAGGTGCACTCTCTGTACCGGTGCCGGGAGCCGTGCAGTCCTCCCGAGGGAAACCGGGAGAGCTTCACCTCGTCCCCGGTGAAGTCCGAGGCGTCGGAGTCCGAGGACTGCGCGCCCTGGATCACCAGCAGCGCGTTTCCCACACAGCCGCGTAAGTTGGTGCCAGAGCTTTTACGCACGAAACGTGTCTCATTCTGTGCGATGTGCGTCTTTTTTTCCTTTATAGAAAGTTTTTTTTTTATTTTCCTGCTCAACAATGAATTGTATCTTGAAGCCAAAGTATCCAAGTTGCCCCTTGAAGTTTCAAGAAGTAAACTAATTGGCTGACTTTGGATGCAACCGATTATCATTGTTCTCACTGAGATGTATTGTTCACTGGCTGTGCTGCCATATAATGTTTCCTGTCGGAGAGAAAGCAGGAAGTTGTGCTGAGTGAACCACTTATCTGCTCTAAATGGGTCAGATGTTAATTATATTGGAGGTTAATGTGGGAGGAAGTCATTCAAACATATTAAAGACATGTGGCCTTTTATTGAAATGTGGCTCATTAGGTAACAGACATCAAACCATCAACAACTGATTTATGTGAAAGTAAATCCAACTGGTCGGTTAATGGCCAACGTATTTTATTCTCTCATTGGATCTGTCTTTTGTTTCTTCCTTGTAAAGCATTATGTAACATTGTTGAGATAAGTGTTGTGCACATAAAGTTTATTATAGTATTGTTGTTGCAAGCAGGACGCCCAAAAGCCACAATAAATCAACAGAGCCTCATGGAGGTCATTTACAAATGAAGTCCTGATTCTAAAATCTCCTCTGTTTTCTTTTCCCAGGTCACATCAGTGCTTCCTGCCAGTTGAGGAAACACAAGAACAACCGAAAGCCTCGCACGCCGTTCACCACATCGCAGCTCCTGGCCCTGGAGAGGAAGTTCCGGCAGAAGCAGTACCTGTCTATCGCCGAGCGCGCCGAGTTCTCCTCCTCTTTGACCCTGACAGAGACCCAGGTGAAGATCTGGTTCCAGAACCGCCGCGCCAAAGCCAAGAGGCTCCAAGAGGCCGAGCTGGAAAAGCACAAGATGGCTGCCGACGCCAAGACGGCTGCGTTGGCGGCTGCCGCGGCCGGAGGTTTGCACCCTGGCTTTACGTTACCATTAACCCTGGGTGCCATGTCACTGTACGGACAGTCTTACTCTGCCTATCACCACCACCACCACCATCACAGACCCATGCTGCCAATTTCACCTTTAGGACTGTACGCCACTCCGCTGGGCTACAGCATGTACCACCTCTCATAAAAATGGAAATATCTCTGACTGTGGTGAATATGTGTTGCAGTGCATTTCCAAGGATTCCCTGAAAATGGACACAGAGGACATTTGAAAGAACTATGTTTGTATTATACCTACTGCACAAGGACTGCGTCAATCAACTTTACGAGCACTTTGACTCAAATTTGAAAATCTCTTTCTTAAATCAAAGATTGAAAAAGTGTCTTCTTGCCTCTTTTGGATTGTCTGTTTACATGACCTGTCCGTAGAAGGAGCAGGGGTGCCACTGTCCAGCTGTTTCACTTGTTTACTTCTGCAGTAAGTGAGCTGGCTGAGCACTTGCACCAGGCACAATAACAGAGATTTCCACTTTTCACCAAAAGCCTTTTTTATAAACTCACCAGTCTCAGTGCCTTGTTTTGAAAAGAGCCTTAATATCAAGTCACTTTGTTTCGTTCATGGGTGAATGAGTGTTTCAGCAACTCAGGCCAAAATAAACCATATCACTGAAACATAATTTTATATTTCCAGTTCTACAAACGTGTCTGCTACCTTGAAAAGAAAATGATCAAATTCAGGTTTGTGGCGTCGTCAAGACAACAAGGTTCAACCCTCGCTTTACTCATCTAGATGACAACTTATTCTCTCATATAGCAATAAAAACATCTTCAACTCTACTCATTCCTTTATAAAGCACAGACATATTTATTCTCTATGAAATACAGTGCTGGAAAATGCATGTATGCCTAATGTTGTGTATTTATAATGTAATATGGTACAGAGACCAAAAGTGTATTTATATTCTTCCTCCTGAGCGTCCCTTTGAAAGGGCCTACGTCGTGCTATGCAGTTTTTGTTTTCACACCAATGTCTTACGATTGAAATTAACAAAAACAATTAAAGCTTTTTCAGACTGTTTCCTTTAAATAAATGAGTTATGTATTATATGTGAACATGTGCAGTTAGATTCACTGACGGCGGATTTTCCTCTTGTTCAGCTCTGTGCAGATACAGCAGCTCTCAGTGTATACGTGTGGGCTGTAGTGTGTGTGTGTGTGTGTGTGTGTCTGTGCCTGTGGTTTGTACTTCCCATCAGAAAGTGGTCAGTTCAGGGCAATGTTTGACAAACCATAAACGAGATCCATAAATTACTTCACCGACAGTTCCCATAATTACCGAGCTGTCGTTTACCATTCTGGTCGAACTTCTTTTTTGTTCTGCGTTACACTTCTATAATGATGCTTTGTTTACACAGACATACCTGCTGTCGTCTCCCTGACAGTCATTATCACTGTATTTATAACACTGAGCTGATCGGGTTTCATGAGCTGTTATGAGCATGAGAACTAACCAACAGCATTTATCTCTATAATAGATTGGTGGTTAGACCAATAGGGATGTGCAGTGACATTAATGTCTATCTTTTTAATTTCTTGTTTTCTAAATCTCACCACAGTAGGGCTCTGAGATATGGCCGGAAAAAAATTGACAGATTTTAATATCGGTTGATAGATAATTATCACATTATTATTTAAAGTTTAAGGACACATTTTTGTCGTGGTTTCACACTCTTCTTACTGAGCCTAAAATGACAAACTTGCAACATGCTATTGCTTTAAAAGATAAAAATATTGTGACAATTATTGATACTGTTTTTTCACCCTTTCACCCCTACTAACAGTAACATTCACTGTTAATTAACTTGTAATAATCAATAACAATCTTTAAATTAGCCTGGGACAGAGGTGTTAATTAGCCTTATTTTCCATTCTCTTGCTTCTCTCATGTTGGAGGCAACGCTCTCTCATTTGTTCCTGCTCTTATCCTCCGAGTCGTGTTCTTCCTGCCTCATTAAACTTTACATCAATGACCTCTGTTGACTATAGGTCGGAATTAGTGGGATCCAGCGGACCACTCCGGATTAGCGGTTGTAGGCTTTTGCAGGGCCGCAGGGGGGGACCACGGTGGCATGTGGGGACGCTAAAAAGGTGCCTGGGCCTCGCTGCAATTACAAGAGCGGCTTACAACTTCCGTGTGACTTTGATGTGACGAGGAAATCGTTTATAGGCAGCAGCGTATTTACGAGGCTTCCCCCTTTAATCGGAACAAGGCCCAGGGAGCAGGGAGGAGACAGGGAGCAGATCACACTGACAAGCGATCGGCCTAATGAAGTGCAGATTGGCAGGAGGGGGCTTTGGTTGGGAAACATCCAGTTTGTGCTACTCGCTGGCGGCTTGTCCGATAAATCCTCAGTCTCTTTGCTTCGGGGGGGGGGAGAGGGTTATCACCACTGGGGATCTGTATTTGTGATAGTCTCTATTGATGTGACAGGGATCGTTTGTCATGTTGTTGTGCTTGTTCCTTACACAACATGTGACCGACCACATCTGAGCAAGCCATGTGCTTGTCTACTACCTCCTCTAGTGGCAGTTTGGAGTATCACATGTGGGTGGAAGAGTCGCTGTGGTCGCACTGTGAATCACAACATGAGTCACATCGGTTTGAGGAAACTGAATACAAAACACACACTGGAGAAAATCGTCTTGCAACAATCTTTTGAAACCTGGATTTACATAACAAACCTGCACCAAGGCCCAAAAGTTTGAATCCACATTTAAATCCATTAGATCTGGATTTTCTATTTCTATCTGCACCACATTGCAAACACCCATTAACACCAGTCTCCTTTTTAAAAATCAAGATCCATCAATTACTCTCTGAGAAATCAACAGAAAGGTAAAAAAACAACACTCCCTGACCCTCATCTGCAACTTAATGAACAGGATTCCTCCCTGACCCACAACACATCCGCCCACCAAGTTCCGTGCAAAGCAGTCCTTACTTAATCTTGCCAACTAACCAACAAACAAACCAACCAACAACCAAACGCTGAAGAAAATATCCCCTCCTTGGCAGAGGTAACTAACACACAGGAGCTCACTGTACACTAGACAGTGCATTGCCAACTTTGCAGAGTCACACCAATTTCATCCCAACTACAATATCTTCTGGGAAAATATGAGAGAGGAAAATATGACAGGATGTTGTGATTTTAAAAGCTGAGAGTCAATCATGGTTGTTTCATCCATTCATCCATCCATCCATCCATCCATCGAGGGTGACAGGTTATCAGTGTATCACAGATCCAACAGATGGGCTGTCAATCTTTTTACAACATAGGCAAAAGAAAGGGAGCAAATCATTGTAGAATGGAAAGACAAATAGTTTAAACTATTTCCATTCACAAGTGGAGACTAAGTGACCCAAGGAAAACAAAACGGCTCATAGAGACGTAACGATGCAGATATTTGTATATATCTCATAAGGGTCCGTTTTCCGTGGATTTCCACCTGGCTGCGTTTGTACTTGTGATTACTTGCTGTCAACAGTGCAGTCCGCTTCTATTTTTAGAATGTAGGGCTGTTTGGCTATGACGTGTCTGTGACATCACGTCCTCCTCTGTCCTTAATTCTGCGCAAACGTCAGCATTCGCCTCCAGATACTGTCTGAGCAGGAGCGCCAAGCTGGGAACACGTTGCATTTCTGAGGAGATGCCTGTTGAAGCCTGTGTGGGTGTGTGTGTGTTCCTTTGACCTCTCAGTGTCTGCTTTCTGCCACAATCCGAGAATATAAAAATATATTTATATATATATTTGTTTTTTTCTGCATGGAAGTGCTCACATCTTTTTACTGTGTGCTTTACCATTCTGTTTCGGAGGCTGTGATCGTAACTTCTTGTTACATTTCCATAAGATTTCAAACATGCACAATGGACTACGTGAATAAAGATTTGTGAGCTTTGCCGAAGTATGATCATCTGCAGTTGTTTGCTGTATATTCTCACTGGTCTGATGTAATCCGTCTCTCTTTCAGAATAGAGAATAACAATTATCTTTATCCATTAGGACACAAATTGTTCTGTTTACACATCCTAATGAAGCCCTGGGCAGCGCCTCCCAGAAACAAAGAGAGAACCCCCCCCCTGTGAGTTTATACATTCAGACTCATTGGGGCTTGATGCACAAAAATTCTGTTGTTGTTGTTGTTGTGTGTGTGTGGTCTTTGCAGATATCCCTCGAGAGCCACACAGTAGCAGATGTAGGGAATCTGCCCCGAGCAGGCCAGTGGAGGAGGAGGACAGCCAAAGATTCTAATGCTCGACGCACACACACACACACACACACACAAAAACACACACACACGATGGCCTGTTTCTGTTTCACTGATTTCTGGGACACTTCTTGGGAAATTTTGTGACCAACACAAACAAAACACACAGATGTATGCAGCACAAAATAAACCTGATGGGAGTTTGACCGGTTGTTTGTTTTCATATTTTCATTTTGAGCTTCACAATTTCCATCTTCTGCATAATGATGTTTCCGAAGCTCTGGCCTCCTCAATAAATTTGCATTTTAAAAAATAGAGCTGCCGTCTCAAAAATAATGAGCTCATAGACGCTTTAAAATGGATTAGCACCCATGAAAAGGAAATACATTGAATTTATAAACAGCCTAATTGCAACATACTTCACTCAAAGGAGGGTTATTGATTTATTAACGTGTGCTGGTGTTAACTGGTTCCTATCAATACATGTTTGTAACAAGGACACTGAGAACACAAGCTTCTGCTGTTTCGATTCCTTAGTTTTACATCATCTCCAAACATGCTACAGCTTGTTTTTGCTTCACTCTCTGTTTAATTCGGCTCTTTATACTCTTCCATATGCTGCATATTCATCATATCAAAACAACGTATCTTCATGTTGACTGAGACATTTTCCGATTGAGGCACTTGGTCTTTCAATGTGTGCTAGTTCCTGCTTTATTTCTTTCTGCTCCTTTTAACTAACTGCATAATGAGAATTACTGAGACTGAAGCAGAGTAAAGCTTTGATTGGAACACACACAAATAAGATGATTTGCCAGTCTAATGATTCACTTAAAAAACAATTTGTTTGTTGATACACAGTCCCTGTTACAACATTACTTATTAAACAGTGTGAGAACACCGACACACACACAAGTGCGGCTCATACACGAGAATGATTCGACACTTTACTTTACTCAAACAGGTTTTAATGCACCTCTCAATCCTCAAGCTGGCGTCTGAAGACAGATGTAAATGACAATTAATATCATTTACATTGTGCGCCTTGCACGTCATGAATAAACTGTTAATGCAAATGCGATGCTGGCTGATGTGGACGAGCCAAGGCCTCTCAGCTAATCGTTGCCTCGCTCGACACAGCACTCGCACAGGAAGCCCAGAGACCGATGCTAATTTCCAGGTTTGATTGATTTTGAATTAAATTGCACATAAAACGTTGAGTGCCTGTGGTAAAGCAGCGTAAGCCTCCCACTGCTGCCACAAAATAAATTCACGAGGACAACAAAACGGTGCGGCAGCATGCTCCCGGGCATTTTGTTGATTTTTTTCAGACATGCGGTGCATCAGCGGAACACATTTTTTTAAAAATAAAAACAAGGCTGTGAAAAATAAAGCCAAAGAATGCCTGCGTACTACAGATCTGTGGGAGTGGGATTAGAGTCAGTGGCGTTTCATAATGGTAAATTGAATCCAACAGATACACAGTGAGTGTGCTGATTAGATGAATCCAGTTTAAAGCCGTTATCAGCAGTGGAACTAAGTCAATATTTACTTGAGCAAGGATGTGGAAAAAGACTCAGAAGTTTAGAAACATGTGAGATGTGGATTTGGTATGACAAGTTTTGCAAGGTCACAAGGTCAAATACTGTTATAAACAAATCATCATGGGCTACTTGCTCTGTGGACTATTTCAAAAGCTACTGTAAAACAACAAGTGGTCTCATTTCGATCACTGATATTAAACAAGATGAATTACACACAAGAGGACAACAAGAAATGTCTATACTGCGAAGCAGTAAATTCTCAAATGTACGTACCACGCAAACGTTTGTCAGTTCGAGTCATTTGCAAGAGGAAAGTTGAGCTGAACGGGAGAAACAGGGATGAGATAAAGTCTTTCAGCGACGATGTGCATGAAGTCCTCCTTTTCATCCAGTAGGCGTCGCTATAGCAACAAAGTTTAGCGGGGAGCGGTCTTTCTGGGCATCAATGAAATCCAACGCAGCAGCTGGAGAGCATCCCAAAGCAGGCCACTTTAATTTGGCGGCTGTTCTTAAAATAGAGCAAACAAAAAAAGGGACTGAATGAAAGTGTCCTCGTCACTGGGCCATGACAAACTCAAATTAACCTGAATAAAACAATTCTGATTAAACCTCAGTTGGTTTGGTGAGAATTAGTGAGGATGAGGAGAAGTAAACACTCAGCGTCATACTGTTCCACGACATGTTTACACAGTGTCTGCAGTCGTGTGCAGGTGTGTGAGAGAATGCCTGTTTTTGTTACATCCTTCAGACTTTTAGACCACATGGGGACCAAAGTCTGTCCTAATGAGGTGAAACGTCATTTCTGATATCCTAGGGTGGGGTAAAGGTTACAGATAACACTTGGATTAGTGTGTCTACAATGGTCCTAAAGCTATACCCAAACACGGTGTCGTCCTTAAGTATCTCTGAGGATGAGTGTGTGTGTGTGTGTTTATGTCATAACACACACACACATGTTTATACAGCTGTCTTAATGAGGACACTCACTTGCATAATGCATTCCCTAGCCCCTTACCCTTACCATCCAAACTAAACGCCTAAGCCCAACCCCTAACCTAAACCAAATTCTAACCTTAACCTTAAAACCAAGTCTTAACCCCCAAAAAGTCCATTAAAGGGGGGTTGCAAAGTGAGGACCCACCAAAAGGTCCTCACTTTCCCAAAATGTCCTCACTCCGTAGGTTCTAGGCTCAAACTGGTCCTCACAAAGATAGCTGTGCAAGAGCACACACACATTAATGCCACAAAGATAGACTGAGAGAGCTATAGGCACACTGCAGTGCCATCTCTCTCCGACACTCACTCTCTCTTTCTCCCTGTCACTGTCTTACACATACTAACACACACATAACCACACACACACACACACACACACACACACGTACTGCTGTCACTGCGGTTAATCTTTTCTTCCATTGCCTCGCTGCCAGTCACAGGCGCAGCACTAATACAAACTGATTAGCTTTTGGCAGACACGTTTCAGGGGTTCAATAAACATACAGATTATAGCTCAACAGGTTTATAAAGTCTGCTATTCAAATCATGATACTTAAGTCTTTATGATTATCCAGACCTCTCTGACTATTAAGTGGCTAATTCCCCTTGATAATACTAAAACAAATTGTACTCTTGACTCCAACTGTGAAGTAAATTACCTCTCATACGTTCACATTCCATCAGGTTGGTTTTGAATCCGGTTTAGAGCCATGTGATATTCAGGCTGCTGAAGCCATATGATGTGTGAGAACATAGCTCAGGGATGAAAACTATTTATAGATTCACATGTATGATTTCATGTGATTGCTTCCTGCATTTCTCCCTCTCTCTCTCTCTCTCTCTCTCGCTCGCTCATTAGGAGGGATTATGCACACAGACCTGCACAGGTTCTGAAGGGATGGCATCAGCAGGGGGACACAGTTGATTGCATGAGAACAGAAAAGGGAATCAAGGGTTTGTGTGCAAGATCAGGTATGAATGGGTCGGCATCCTCACCAAGTGGCTCTGAATGTCGATACGGTCTTTCTGCATTGAATGGTGAATTTACTCCTTTGACTTGTATATGTGCATGAGGGCAACTCATGTGTGTACTCTACGAATATGGCAGGTGTAACTAGAATAGACTACATTGCTATTAAAAAAATTATAGTTCTTCCCCGTCTGTTTAATCTCTATTTAGGTAACGGGTATTGAGACAAACAGATGTAGTTCAACAAAACATCCATTCATCCATCATCTATACTGCTTATCCTTTTAGGTGGCACGTGGGGAGCCAGGGCCAATCCAAGCTGTCATAGGGTAAGAGTCGGGGGGGCAGACACAGGGAGAACACGCAAACTCCACACAGAAAGACCCCGGCTGAACCAGGATTCAAACCAGGAACCTGATAACCTAATAGCACACAAACTTTTATAATGTTTCACTTTTATTTGACAGACCCATTAAACATTTACACTGCTGGTGAAAAATATAAAAAAAAAGTCAACCCCTTGGATTTGGTTTGAATCTCCTTTGCCGGAAATAACCTCGACCTAGCACTTCCAGAGCGGCTCAACATTCAGGAGCAATTTAGACAGATCTTTCTCCACAAGTGCTTCTTTAAAGGGCTGTCTGGAAATAGAGAAATTGAACGCTTCAGTTCTGAATGTGGCTCCTGATCCAACATGACTTGAATGCTAAGTGTCTAAAGTCCCCATAAGTCCAAGAGACTGCAGCTATGAATATGCCAAGTTATCACATGGAACTATATGAGTGTGTCTGAGTGTGTCCCAGCAAGGCAGCAAGGCTTTTGTTACATTCCTGCCCGGCGTCATGCACGTGTAACTTTCCTAACTGTATTTGGCTGCATGTGCCAGTCTGCAGAGGAACAGGGGATCTTATCATCCCCAAAACCTTGTGGTGGAAATAAACAGATTCATGGAATGGCTCGTGGGATAGATTCCAGTGGCTGTTCTGTAGGTCACCCGGTGAACACATCAAGAGCTAACAGGCCAAATAAACATGACTCTTGTGTTCCAATGGAGCCAGTAAGCTTTATGCAAAACCTTCATTAACATTCATCGACATACCCGTCATATATAAAGTCAATGCACACAGGCTCAGACACAATGTCACACCATCTGTTCGAAAAGACATGAAGAGATATTTCCCAGTGGAGCCATTTTCATGTCAAATACATGTTTAACAGTTTAGGAGCTATAGCGGAAAGGTGATTATTTATTGATTTTCTTCCTGATGTATCGTATTTCACGTGAAGATACCGTAAGGAGACGCACTTTCTGTATGTCTAGGACTAGCTTGTAACTCAAGAAGAGACAAGTGATAATAGCCTTCTGACACAATGATCCTTTTTGCCTCTAGGTATCCTTTGCCTATCTTAAGAGGAAACGTAGTGGCCATGATGAGATATTTATATAGGATATGGGTTTGTGTGTGTAAGCGAGGGCGGTGCTTAGTGGGCTGAAGCAATGAAAAAAGGTTAACTGTGAAACTATTGAAGTATTGACAGATCGCATAAAAACCTCAGTGGTAACGGGGAAGAGGAATTGATGGATATCTCCTCAAGTGACATCGCTCTTCTAGATAACCGGCTCATGCTTACCTTTGCTGCTGTTTCCTTTGATGAATAAGATTGCATTGTGCAGTCAAGACTCCAGTGTGTCATTAACTGATGCTTGGGGTGCACATATGGAGTAATTGCTTTTTCTGCAAAAGATTTCTACCAAAAACGGAAAAACCATGACACTTGGGCATCATTGCGTTAAATAGTTGATAGCTTTTACGTGTTTGCAAAAAAATGAATCTGCAGGATACGTAACAATTCCCTCTCCTTCTCTGATTTTGTCTCCACCCACACCTCAGATGCATCTGTGAATGTTAAATGTTTCTTTACGAGGACACAGCCAACTTTTGCTGTCTGGTGCTGCGCAGTCTGTGCTCAGGTAGTTTATCAGAGCGTTTTTGCCATAAAGAAAAAGCTGCCCACTGCTGCTGAAAATGGGTTTAATGATACAGGGACTGATGAAGAAGTTGGCTAAAGTCTTCATCACTAAGAGAGACCCCTTTCAGTTAAGACAGTTTGTTCTAGATCTGTGATTTATTGGACTGCAGGAGCAGGACTATATGGGATACAACAGGCACATAAAGATATTACATATATACTGCAGAACATGTATGTGGGATTTACCATCCTGTGTGTGTACAATAGCCTAGGGGCCACATTTCCTCTCATAGGATCAGATGCCCTTGCATGGAAGGATGTATATGAGTCATAAGTAGGAGGGAAGGCCTTCCACATTGACGCCTCTGAGGAGCAAATACAGCACAAGGGTCTGGCTGTCAGTCAGCCTCCTACACATGGAGCATCCCTACGAGTCAGCAGAACTCTGCACTGCTGCGTCACATTAAAGGCAGGATGACCCGAGGCCGGTGGCTGCCTGCTTTGTCAGTCTAACAAAGCCCATTTGGCCCTTTTCATACCATTGCAAGGGCAATTTGCTGTGTGTGACCTTTCGAAAGGCAATGTAACATGACAAGAGCTGTTAACATCTGAAGAGCACCCAGGGGTTTCTGAAGATATAGGCCATTCTTACAGTTTTAGAGTTTACCCGTTTGTCATCTTTAAAATAGACTTCCCCCGCTTTGTTTTCTGTGCTTTAATCTCTGCCGTCTATGAGCTTTTATTTATCAAGCCCAGCGGATCCCTCCCTGCCTGCACCCATTTGATGATTTTACACTACTATCACTTCCCCTGGAAGAGGGGAACGCACCAGAGAAAACTCAGATCAGAAGGTGGGATGCTGCTGTGGCATCTACAGCTACTCTTACTCATCGAAGTACAAACCAGACCATAGACACATATTACATGCAGAGGTCAAAGAAATCCACAGTAGCCAGTAAAAGCCCAAACATAGGAAGAACCGGCCAACTCTATAAGACCAAGACTGAACTGGGATTCAAACTGGGAACCTTAAAACATTTTCTTTTAAATCAAATTAGACAATAAAATGATAATTAATAACAACCGACTTGTGGTATCATTTCAGTATCACATCAATATATTCAAGCAGGTATCAAATTGAAGTCATAATTCTAGTATCATACCACCACTAGTAATGATTGTTGCCAGTGGTTACCAAGTGACACGACCAACTAACTAACTAAAGTTATTAAAGCAATTATGTGATGTTCCAATGTAGACATAAGAAAAGGTATACTGCAGAACACCATGCCATATATTGTGTGCATTATTTTTGCAGGCTTGCCACCACAGGGTGCCAGGAAATATAAATGGATGGATGATTCAGAGGAATTCAACAGCAATGATGCGACATAGTGACATGACGGCTGTGACTGACAGGTCCTCGTCCCACAGCCGGTGAACTTGTTCCTCCCAGACGAAACAAATCAAATCTAAATTTATGGCTGTGTGGTTGCATTATAGGTTTTTAACCAAAAGGACAGTTGGACGGAATGTTCTACCATTTCACTTTGAAATAGCAGCCATCAATAAATAATAACTGCAGAATAATTTTTTTATTCAATATTGAATAAGAGGGAAATCCTATCTGGCACGATCTGTTGCTCTTTGCATACAAGTGAATATGAGGGTTTTTGAATATTTATATCTGCGACAGCATGCAACTCTGTGCTCAATTATGGACGCAAGCATGTACACTTTCAACCCTCTTTGTTTGGACACCCATTTTATGTGTGTGTGTGTGTGTGTGTGTGTGTGTGTGTGTGTGCGTGTGTGTCATCCAGCTAAAGTACCACGGCTCCTGAGTAGAGGATGTCAGTGAACCAGCTAGCCTCTGGGGTTTAGCCTCCACTCGACACACTGCGAACGCTGTTCTATTCTAGGAACTTGCCTAAAAACAGAGAGGAACACAGTTGTGGCACTTTCTGACACTCCTACCTCTGGTTCAGCTGCTGTTTCATTTCGGCCGGGGAGGGCGGCGGGAGGGAGCGAAGGAGAGAGGGACAGATAGGATGAAAGAGGGTGAGGCTGAGGGGAGACAATCGCCCCGAAGGCATTTGCTCAGCCAGCCAGCAATGCATTTACATAACCAGCTGGCAAGCTGTGCAGTCAACTAGCCGGCCGGTCAGTTATCCATCAATCCTCAAAGAAAGCTATAGCTCAGTAAACACCTATCCAGTCCGCCGGAGCCCAACCGACCTGAGTTGTTGAGAGGCGACAGGCTACAGGGCTTCGACTGTGGCAGGTGTGTGCCTCACTTTCATACGGCCCCGTGACCAGGGAATGCTAATGGGAAGTGGCAAGACGGGAGGTGTGAAAGAGGTGGCAGAGTGGTTGAAGGGAACATGCCTCCGCTTTATGAGGTAAATGGAAAACAGAGATGGACGGAGGGCTGTATTAGGTGTGAATCACCGAACAGGCGTTGGTGAAGCTGCGCCGTGGTTGGCCGTCTCTGTGCAGGATGGGGGGGGAGGAGGGGGTTACATAAACAGCCATTGCTGCAGTATCCAAACGGCCCTTCCAAGACATCCTTTGGCATCCGACTATCAGTGTAGAGGGAAGTGTTCTGTTTGTGTTACTCTGGCTGCGTTACGACTCGGTGGGCATCTCTCCTCAGTCATGTACGTGCCATTGAGGCTTAATTTCAACCCTAATTTTAAAGCTTTCATTAACTGATTACATCCGAATGTTCTGGTGTTCTCGAGCTTGCCAACCGATGCAGCCAAGATAAACATACTTTCATCGTTTTCAGCTCTCTCCTTTCCCAGGGCGACAAAAGCTGCTTTAGAGAGAGAGAGGAAATGACAAAAAAACAGCATGAGGAAACCACCGGCATGCAAAACAAATGCACCTGTTACCAGAAGAACTGAAGAAAGGGAAAATATTCACATGGAAATTATGAAGTTTAAGATCTTGTAGGAGGAGGATGAGGAATCAAATAATGGTTTTAATCAACATCAGTGTGAATTTGTAAACAAGAAAATCTCTAATTCCAGTTAATGCATTTGTAAGAGTTTTGCAGCATTTATAATATTCTGTCTAGTTGTGAAAACTTTCTATTCAGACTAATTTTTTTTAACTTTGCACATATTTTGTTGACAATTTCAAGTATTCTCCAATGTCCACTCAACCCAGGCACGGGTGTCACAAGCCGGTGCTATAAAGCTTGACAGGGTCAGGTGGAGAGTGACTCACATTGCTTCAGTCCAAACCTGCTTCTTCAATATGACGTGAACTAAAGTTTCTAGTACGGAGAGGAATCAAGACAGGCACAACATTCATGCTTGTAGTTGGTAATTTGTAGTTCCTATGTCACAGGTAGAAAGTGTGTGTTTCCTTATGTCTGACTTTTCCACGTTGTAAGTATCATTTGCAAATGGGAAGCAGGGCCAAGGGTCAGATATATGATAGATACATTATATGGACACACAGAGAGAGAGAGAGAGAGAGAGAGAGAGAGAGAGAGAGAGCTGTTGTTTTTAATTTCATCGTTATACCATTAGACTGTAAACACACACTTTTCACTCTCCTTCTACCTCACACATCAGATGTAAACACGTGTACAAAACTGACAAAACTCAAGACAAACTCCGTCGCCAAAGACACAAGATGAATGCGCAGGGCACTGAGACAAAAGCCCACACCTCCATAACTTCCTAGTGGTTGTGGCAGGTACATGACAGCGGCTGCTGACACAGCATCGCCCTCTTAGCTGAGGCTCATAGATTAGAGCAGAGCTAATTAAGTAGAAATGGTGTGAGGAGAATGAGCTTTTTATCGCGGCTCATTGTGGACGCCGCCGCAGCCAAGACAATGACACATCTGAGGTCAGCGGGGAGGTCAAGCAAATGGTGATCTAACCCAGTGAAGTGCAGGGGAATAATATTAGCTTCACATAGCTGTCGAAAGTGTTTAGAGATGTAGTTTGGGAGTGTACTCGCACAGCTTGACGTCTAATAATTCATTTTAAGCATCTTCTGTCTCCATAATTGAACCCTACAGCACAATGATTTATGACTTTCAAAGAGAGGCTGGAACATTACGGATTTAGTTGCAGCTGCAGACATTTGTTTATTTCGAGTCCTTCTTCTGTTATTAATAATTTCAGAGAAGTGTTCCGTCCCGAATACAAGCACAGATGCTATGATATATCGCCCCCCTGCATGCATTTCCTAGATGATTTGCTATTTTGTGTGGTCTGATGCATATTAAGACAGAAGTTTACAAGATCTGTCGTGACTTGACAGCCACTTATTGTCTTAGTATATCAATAACTCACCATGTACGAGTGTTTGGGGCATTTTTTGGCATCTACATATATCATATATATGTACATTGTGTGTGTGGCGTCTGTTGATTTGGAAAATTTCCCCAAAATGTCGCCAGTGAAATGTCTGAGTGAGGTGCAAAACTGAAAACAACACACACAGAGAATACAAATGAAAAAGATGTGTCATACAAGAAGTAAACATAAACACAAATATTATTGAAAAAACAAGATTAAAGTACTTTTGACGTTTTGAAGGGCCAATGGCCTTGTTGATATGAAGCAAACAAGCTTCACATCAACAAGCTCCAAATGCAACCGATGGCAGTGTTAGCATCCGGGATACTTTGAAATTTCTTAATGATGGGAGGAAACTGAGATTTGTCTAAACATAATCGCAGAGAAGAGCAAACCCCAGCCTCTGGTGTCACGACTACCTCCCTCTAATTCAGTGCAGTTTATTTATGCAGTATTGCATTAATTTCCCCGCAAGGTTTTTACGGGATGTGTACGAATTTGTGCAAGTGTTACTTTACTGAGTTAAAAAAAGCTAAATTAAGCTTTAACTATTGTTTGTAGTGTGATGGAAATCTGAAGATACAAGAGGCTGGAAACAACAAAGTTATCTACGTGTATTTAATAAGGGGCTTTCTGCAGAAAGGATCAACACAGGGAGTCCCAAGGATCTCAGAGTGAAGATCAAGAACAGTCAGATGCACAGATCTTATATAGGAGAACAAGGCTGTTTGCCTGAGCCAGTTCAGACTGGTTCTGTAGGGTAGTTTTAGACAGGAACCAAAGGACAAGAACAAATGATTTACATACATTTCTATTGGGTTCCTTGGACAGTCAATAAGTAATGGAAAGGTCAAACAGGTTTCAGGTCATAAACATTTCAGGTCCTGGAGTCTTAGACAGGTATGCAAAGAGTTACTCTTCAACTATCAAATAGGTTTCAACCGCACTTAGTAAATTTTCACTACATTTATTTATTTTTCCACTACAGTAGGCTACCAAGCTGAAAACCACTGGGAGTGCCGGGCAAATGGTGCAGCCGGTTTAGTTTGCAGCCATCGTCAACAGCAGACAGACAGACACACAAAAAAAAAATAATGTAAACCCTTATTTATCCAACAGCCATTCTGTCCTCACCTTTGCTTTCTGGCGTCCATGATAATGATCTGAAACCTAATGTCTTGTTTATTTTCAGCTGATGCTCCTTTCTACAATCTGCCACTCACTGGCTGCCCTCCTGTAGCAATTAACTCTAATTGCTCCCCTTCATCAAACAAAACATTTGGGCGCCTGATGCTTTGATATCCTGCTCGACTACAAATGCAATGAGCCTCTTACTTCTTCACAATGTGGGTGGAGGGAATAATAGAAAATCACAAAGATGTGAAGGGAGGGAATTAATCAGGTTACAGTTTATTTTACGAGGTAAAAAATCGGAAAGAGGTCCGTCCACAGCTGTGCACCTTTTATTGATGCAGCAAAGCAAGATCTCCCCTCTGCTGCAACACACCTCTGATAATTGGACAGCGAACCATGAACTCTGTAATTAACTGAAATGTCAACACAATCTGACACAGACGCCCTTTAGAATAAACACCGATCGGATCATTTCATCATCAATAAATGAACCGATAGGAAAACCTATTAATCCCCAATAATGACGACGGTTTAACATAAACAATTTATTTCTACTCATTCACTTGATTGATTTAGAATCTTTCTAACCTTCTTAGAGTAAAGAGACTCAATAGTGATATATTTTGTGGCCATGTTCTACAATAAGCAGGGATTTCACAGCTATGAATTAGATGTATTGTTAACACGTTATTTTTATATACTTTAACTTCGGAAGTTTTGTCTCACCTTTTCAAATGTCACTTTTTTGTGATTTTTATCTGGATCTGCACTAACATCTGCACCAGAGCCCTAAATATCAGTGCTTTTAATTCATCAAGATCCAAGTTCTTTGAGATATCAGTGAAAATGTCAAAAAACACCCTTATCTCCCAATGGAAACTAAAATAAATCCTGTGCACCTTGATCGGATCCACACCAAAATATAATGGCCTCTTCTCTGATCCATATCACATCACACTTTTGTAATCTTTCTTACAAAGAGATAAATACCTGGTTGAGGTATAATACAAGTTTCTTTTAACTTTAGTAATAACTTGACTTTTAAAAGAAAGCCAGGAAAAAAACCGACATATTTCAGTCTTTATCATTTCACAACGACCAACTTCAAACGGATACGCAACGATGCTCGGGGAATTGGATTTAGGACGGAAGTAATAGATGATAGAAAGATAAAGGTGGAAATTAATTAAACCGTTTCTCAGCTCCGCTGCGTTTCATATCAATCACAATGTTCCTGTGCAGAGAGTGAAAGCTGCCCGATGCTGCACTGAGCAGCACCAGCGCAGGTCAGGAGCAATTTGACAAGAGTCCCCCCCCACCCAGGAGGATTTCTCTGCCACCACACTGAATACTCATCTGCAGACATGAACTTCTCCGAACAGCCTCAGGTTTTGTTTACAAACCCCAGCTTTATTTGGACTGTGATATGAATAGGATTTCCGAGGATCTGTAGCTTTGCCATTACATTTTATTGACTCTTTCTCAATTAAAGCTACGCTAATTGAGAACGGATACGATCTTCACACAATCCTACTCTGAAGAGGCGCGTTGTTTCCAGTTGACGTTGCGGTGACTCATGACTGTTTGATAAGCTCCACCAACATGACTCATCAGTTCAGTTACACCAACCCCTCAATGCTACCTTCACCCTAAATAGGACATTTTAATGCCAATTGTTCAAGTGACAGTGCATCAGCATTTACATGTAACTCTGTACTTTGTTCCAAGTGAGTTTTGAAGTCTCGACTTGTGCTGCGTTAATGACCTAATCTCACTGCGAGACTTACTGTTGACTTGTCGCTTCCCTTTACCAGGCCTTATAATAATAGTTCCTGTTATAAGAGGAAGACAAAGACAGTGAAGGTCCCTAATGAGTCGCTGCTCTTGCGAGATAACAAGGCCTCTGTTCTCTGAATACACAGGGGCATACAGAGAAAAGGAGGTTATTAGAGATACTGCATGTACACATCTAATGCCAATTTAAAATAACCATTTGGATTCGTTACGTTTCTTTTTATCACAGCCTTATTAAAATTGACAACAAAATAGGCGACGTAAAAAAGTTAATGTTCCTATGTGACAATAAACTTAATAAAAAAAATCTGTATCATGCAGGGACAGTTTGTCATTAACTTCTTTAATATCCAAAAGAATGTGTGGTAAAGCCTCAGGTTATTATTTTGCTGATGAGAGATACAAAGGAAAGGACCATCACTGGTTTGTGGGAAAACAAAAGTTTATTGCAACCTTGTTGACATTACTTTCTACTTTGATGAGTGAGTAGCCTGTCTCCATATTAAATCATTGCCGCACACAAAGTGAACTCAGTTGACATTCTGTACAAAACTGCATATTAGAGTGACTCCATTATTTACTAAAGGTACAAGATTGACTTTCTGCATAATTTTGCTCAACTTTAACCCACGTGTACTAATCGAATAATTTAACCAACAAAAAATAGAAGTATTCCAATCAGCCTGTGAATGTTCAGAACACCTACTGTTACTGATTTGCATAATACTGTCAAGTCATATGGGAGATGTTTGCTGCTGCCGGCATGAGCTGTTCTGTAAAAGGTAAAAATAGAAGGTCAGCAGTGGAGTAACACACGTCTCACCTGTGTCTCCTGCAAGCCCCGTTAGAGAAAATCAATAATGATGGAGACAATCATGAAAGACATTAGAAATAGTTTATCACGAGTCCAGTGATCCCACAGTTGAGCCTGAGAATGAATCTTTCCATTCAAGATGCTCTGTCTTTTAAAAAGCAGGGAGGGTATGTTATTCATTATCCATTTCCTGTAGTTATAAAAGTAAATGTGCTTTTTTATTGCAGCCAGAACAGAATACATCTTGCCGGTGGATCACTTGATTGAAATCATTTATTCATGTCTTGCGCGGAGAAGCTGAAGAGTAATAAGGTTTTCGGAAATGTCCCCAATTAATTAATGTGCAGTGAAATGGGGGAAAAAAAAACTCATACAGAATTTTACAAAAGATTTGTGTGAACAGATTTCTTTGTGTGTGAAAGTCTATGTGAAAGAAAGAAGATTGATGTAAGGTAAATACATCAAAATAAGACATTTAGCATCTTAGAAATAAATGTGCATTGATGTGACAAACACCTACATTGAGTGAAAATAGACACAATTCTCTTTAATAAGTGACATTTTGATAAAGGCTTGAAAATGAGAAATCAAAGGAAACACAAAAGACCATATTTTATTATAATTAGCTTAGTGTAATATAGCTTAGGGTTAAGACTTGAAACAGGGGTAACAGCTAGCCTGGTTTGTGTGAAGCTAACTAGATCTGGACTCAGATGTAGTGAGCTACAGTTTGCTCACTGGCGTATTGCATGAAGTGGATTTACGGCAAATTACAGAGTTCATGATTGAAAATGGCCATGTTTCGTATTCTCTTTTGTGTTCTGCAAGAAAAAAATGGACCCTGGTGTGGTTCAATGTCATAATTGATTAATTGATTGGGATCCCACTCAAACTGATGGTCTGTTAATGCAGCCATGCTTTCTTCACTGTTCTCAAAATAGGCGAATGCCATTGACACCAGTGCTCCCTGATGAACGGCTTTGGTCTCGTATCAAACAACCACAAAGTGCTTACAGAAACACACCAGCATGTGTGTCCACAGACTCATAAATACGTGTGACACTTTCTGCTGAAGACTAAGTGCTGACTTGGCCTTAGTTTAACATTTTATTTTGTGTTTTTCACTTCCTCTGGAGAAACCCTGGGGCTTACACACACACCTTGCTGATCTGTGTTTACAAGGTTACAAGTTTTTTTATTCAACTACAGGTCCTTTCCGATCCCGCAGGAATTTCTATCTATCTAAGTAACACAAATGGAGGATGTGCCACTGGTCTCTGCTGCTGCTGTTATTGTAGAGGCTGTTTTATTGTGTGGAAGCTTCTCTCAGCAAGCAGCCAGCTATTTATCAGTTTCATCAACCCACGGTTTACCTTGAGGTTTCTCCTCTTTCATAGCTTATTCTTTTAAAGAACTTTTTTAATTGATTCATTTTGTGAACTTTATTAAGAGAGAATGCAATTTCAGCTCTCACTTAAGTAAATTAATAATACACTGATGCTGTGTGTCACTTCTTTAATTTAATCTCTAACAATGAATAAAGTGGCGTAGACAATTTACAAGAAATAGCAGCTGTTGATCATAATACTTGGTATATAATGCTGGACATTACATATTTAATCTCTGTCCCCCTGAACTGTTTTCAGACAGTCCATCCATCACATTCTTGTAATCACCATATCTGAAGAACACCTATAGGGGAATTTCAGTTGGACTCAAGGGTTGGTGGTTAAAGGTCACAGGTCGAAATGGCCTCATGAAATATGTTTTTTGATCTCACAAGTCAGCCTATAGCACTTTCGTAGAACTGCACTTGTTGTCGTAATCCTAGTATAAGATTTCCCCCTCTTTATAATACATGCTTGGGCATTTCTTCGCGTTTGTACTGGCTTATTCAAGTTGCAGTAGTAAACAGAATATTAAAAAGGGCATTTGATCCATTACATAATATAATGAAGGTTTTGATTACTATAAGCTACTATAACTCCATCTTTTTCACATATTCAAAAATGGATGGTGAACCATTCTTTTGAATGCAACACAGTTTCTATTCAATACGAAATTCTAAAGACTCATTTCAAGTCAAATCATTTTAACAACGTGCATTTGCTTTTCTCAAAGCTATGACCTTTCATTTGGAAAGCAGTAATTCGTTTCTGGCAACTCTGACAAAAAAAAAACTGTGCAAATGTAAAGGGAAGACAGTCTGAGTCAGATAAAGGCCAAATCAAAACGATGCAGTAACAAAAAAAAAGAATAATTCATCTTGACATAATTGAGGGTCTTTTTGCTGAGAGGATCCTGTAACAAGGGTCTGTCTGATTTTATCGACAGGGTTTCTCGTCACCTTGTAGGAATGAGCTCATGAGCACAAGATACGTCTCTTAAGAATTACACACAATATACACAATTTTGTTCTGCAAGTAACATCATTTGCACGTTATCCAATGTGTGAAGGTAACCTGGATTTCAAAATGTCACGATGCACTATCACTACTCTTTGAATGTATTTCTTTACTTTGTAAAGATCATTGTAACAACTGCTTCGTAAAGTACCACTTATACGCTGCAATTGCACTAATTACATTACTGTACGTACCCATATTGTGCCATCATTTCATTAAATGTATGAGTTCCAGTAATTGCTATAATTAAAATATCATAAAGCGCTGTCGACATTTTTCATTTGATTAGAGCTGTACAATCCAACAGATACACATCAAAGTCACTGCAGGAAATCTCTCTCGCCGCATGACAGGTGTTTTCTTTCTCCAACAAGGTAAGGTACTCTTTAAAATCTAATTAAATTGGATCAATGGTTGTTATATAACCAGGTTGTTGCTGCTGTATACTGGTTTAACGTTACCAGCTGTTGACCATCTCTTTTTCTGTTGAGCATGGCTGTTACACCATCTTAATATGCTGCTGCACAGCTCCAAACTTCAAAGTTACTGTTAATAGGCCACATTTAACCCAAGCTGGAAAGTTTGAGGCATAACATCGAGTGTGTTTCGCACCATCCCTTCGTCTGCTGTTTCCATCACCCAATTATTTCTTATTTTGTCTCTTCCGTACAAAAGCTGAAGGAGCTCACGACGCTGCTTAAATAAATTCGAAAATTGTCCATAAACACCAGCACATAAAAGAAGCGTCTCTGTCACGCTGACAGCTCACACTGGAGGCAGGGTTTAGGAAAATGATACAAGTCTAGAAAACACAAGCAAAGTGGAGAAATGCTGCAGCTTCAGCACAACAGAAATTAGGACACATGAAGTCACTCTGGGTTCATGTTATGTGAACACAGACAGATTATATGAGACTGATTAAATCCACTGAGGAACTATGGTCAATTCTTTAGGAAACAACGTTCCAACAACTGGTCGTGTTTTATAGGTGAAACTTGGCTCAACAAATACTGTAAGCTTTTTGTATTATAGTATAAATGTAATTTTTTCGTTTTTAAAGAATCATTACCAGCATTTGTACTTCCTGAAACGTTTGCATAAATCTGAGTGCGGTCCAGATGTTTGCACGTTTCTTTTCTGAATTAGCTTGAGTTTTGTCTAGTCGCTTGATTTCCTGTGAGAGAAAAATGATGTGCAGTGAATGCATTTGAACAAAGTGCTGCAGCTGAATCTGCACTTTGATCTGGGAATAGTTAGATGTTGAACAACACAAACTAATAAACCCAAGAGGAGTCTGGCAGATTCAGTGAAGTGTGAAAATACGATCGGGCAGAGGGAAATGAGGACATTGGCGAGCCCGGCTGTGGGCTGCTCTCCGCAGGTTATTAATCATGTCCCCATTTAGTGTATGCTAAACAGGAAATAAAAAAACGGGCTATACATTCGTTTCAGGTGAGACCAGCAGAGGTGGCAACACAATCACTGGCTCATCGCTGGCAAACTTCTTTAATAAGAGTTCTTTAAAATATGAATACAAGTGTGAAAATACTGTGCAGAGTGGAAAGCTGTAGGCTTAGGTGAATCTTTACTCCTACAAGGGCCTGTCTTTTTCTGTGTGTGTTTATCTTTTCCCTAGTTTTTCACCTTTTCCTACTCAAAGTCAAACATGTAAGATACAACCATTGCATGTCAGGAACCAGGTTCCTACATAAGATCGAATAAAGCAAGTTGAATTGAGGACATTTCACAGAAGACGAGCCGTGGTGTCTTCTGCACAGTATGAACGGAAAAGGAGGAAAGACTCCATCCTCAACGCGTCTTGCCAGGAGTGAGCAGCAGCAGTGTAGGGCTGTGTCAGACCTGTGGGCCTAAATACTGTATTTCCGTGGCCTGAGGAGAAGTCCACCCCAGCCCCCCCCACCCTGCTTCCCCTTGTTTTGGCTGGCAGATGTTTTCTTCCCCACGGGAGCCTCCAGTCCACATTCATCCTGTTCTGCCTATGAGAGGAAAGTCCCAGCTTCCAAATTTAGACGCAGTATATCTCAGTAATTGACACTATATCTTATGCTCTCCACATAGGCAGTGCTGTTTTGTTGTAGAGGCTTGAAGGTAGAGGGGCTTTGTCATAATTACTATATCGTAATGTAATGTTGACAAGTCTGAATTTGGAGCATTAATACATTATAGATTAATAAGAAATGGTAGTTGAAATACGATAGAGGGATAATGCATAATTTCTTTTTTTATTGGCTGGCATTTTAACACACTGGATTTAATATTCATCATGTAACTTGGGCCACAAGGGGTCTCTCGATTAAAACAATAACGAAAGACCTAGTTTCACGAAACCCCGAAGCAGCGTGGGATCATGGGAGTCATTGTCTTCAGCACAATCAATCTTCTTGGGTCACTTGGTTCCCCTGTGTGTTTGCGCACATTAATGAATAATGTAGATTATTCATTAATGAATAATCTACATCTATAACGAGTGACCGATACAAACAGTGGAAGGGGAAAAAACAGCTGATTAGCTAATAGTCTCAGAAGTCATTATAGAGATGGAAAAAGCCACAGGTAAAGTGGACATGACATAATTAAAAGGAGACCAGAATGAAAGGTCCCATTAACTTGAATTGTGCGAAATATTTGGGATTAAATCAGTGCACAGTTCCACAGAACATAGTTCGAGTCATATTTAGACAATGACTGAGGTGGTTGAATAAAAAAGTAGTTACATGGCAGTACATGGCAGCATAAAACGGACACAAAAATATCTGTTCCCTTGACAGAGAGCGGGAGAGGTTGAACAAAGCAGAACGACAGATTGACAAAGACGAATAGAAACATGCTACATGCAACTAAAATAAGCAGCAGAACACATCTGCCAAAGCCTGTAGCTGAGTCCACGGCACACGGCCCGCTGGGCTCCTGATGCAGACAACTGGAGGGCACCGATGGAAGAGGGAGCCGCTACAACCTGGTTGGATGTCAGCGGAGGGAGCAGAAATAGACCCTGCAGACGGTCGAGTCGTGGGGAGGCATGCGAGGAGTAAGTGGGCAAAAGACAGCGAGTGAGCCAGAACAGGAGGCACTGTGCAAGGTGACAGATTGGCTCAAACTCTCAGGGTGTACTTTCACCAGGCAGCATGTCGGTTTCCTACGGCCGGAGGGTTCTTCAGATGGCCATCTATTTCAGCAGAACGCTTTTCTGCTGACATTTCTGATGCAATTTATAGCAAACGCCTGTCCAACTTATTCTGTACAAGTGGGACAGGGTAAAGCCGTTTATCTTCGCTCGAGAGCCTAATCCAAGCATATGGTGAAGTCACCGGACAACAGATTGTCTGTCAAATGTTTACATTCTATTCCAGATTAAGAGAATCACCCTTGGACATCCATCCATTCGTCAATCCTATGCTGCATATGCTTTGACGGGTCGTGGAGGGAGCTGGAGCCAATCCCAGTTGACCCCAATCTGCCTGTCACTGGACTCTGTAACCAGTGAAAACCCACACAGACACTAAGAGAACAGGCAAATGTTGTTGCCCAGTATAGGTCATGACACTCATTGTAACTCTGCTCACACAAGAGTCCTAGAACAAGACAGCAGGCAGGGATTCAAGTTATATATTCATTGGACAAATCCTGGTTATCTTACACAGCAGCATGTGTGCACACAGGTCGCTTGAGACAAGAACACCTCTGGCCCGACATCATATCCCACAGCCTGTCATCATGTCACAGGGCCCGAGATGTGTGATTTCCAGTATGACCTCTGAAAGAGCAGGCCGTCCCCTTTAATCACCAGGGATCCCTGACAGCCAACCGGGCGCCGGTGGAGGGAAGTGATGTGATGAGAGATAGAGTGAGGAGGTGATAATGTCTTTTTAGAGACAAGGACAGAAAAAAGGGAACACCACCACATGATGCCTCATCAGCTGAAAAGTGAGCTCTTGTTCCGATATAATGTCGCTATCATCTGACAGGTGTGCATGTGCTCGCAGGAAATCAGACACGCTCCCACACAAACAGATGAATATAAACAGGAGATATAATGTTGAATGACACAAACACCGGGATGCATTTAATGACTGAGAGCGAGCAGAACCTATGGGAAGCGCCAAGAACACGCTGAGGCAAGGCTCAATTTCGGGAAAAGGTCAACGCAAAAATAAATGCTATGATTGAATAACAGCAGTCCTACATTTCATTTCACACTGAGCTGAGCAAAGTTCGAGGTAGGGATAAAACAGGGGAGGATAATAAAAGACATAATCCAGAAAAAGGCAAACATGGTCTCGCTGCTGCAGATACACACGCGTGTAGGCGCAGTGCGGCGTGTCATCACAAACTCGGTCTAGCATATTGACTGTGTCACCTTGACAAACATATATATAAAACGAGTTGGATTATCAAACAGATTCGCTGATACTGGACTAAGGACAAGTAGTCCATTAAGGAAGCCACAGAGTGATGAATAATCTGGGTCCAGTCTCCTGTAACAAGTCCAATAGCTTTGGAAATTTGTTTATTTATGTATTTATTTTTTTCAAATCATTTTTTCAGGCTCTGCTCCTGGGATGTTGGTCCTCTGCCCATTTCAACATTAACCCTGCCTTATATTTTATTAGCCTTAACGACAACAAAAATGATTACACTAGTTCAGGATGATTTATCACTTATTTTTTCTTTAAAACCCCAGAATTGTTTATTATCTGGGTATTTTTAAGATGTTATATTTAACAATTCTTATATAAAACGACTAGACCTATGTTATATATTTGGTTGACTTGTGGACTTACATTTTTCTAAATGTTTCCAACAAAGTTCAAACCTGAAGATTCACATCATAATCCATAATCCCTCTTTTTGTTACAGACAGAGAAAAGGACAGTTGTTTTCCATCTGGTTTTTGTTAACCTGGGATTATACCTTGTACTTTTGGACCCAGATTATTTATCAATCCAGACTCTACATGGCTCTGCACAGTTTCTGTTGATATTCGATCCAGATATTTTCGGCTGTCACCAAGAACAATTGCTCAACATCAGTGGATGAAAAACGATTTTTTTTACCAGACGAGAGCAAAGCACTGAGCTTCAAGGGGAAATAAGGTCAGTGCTGCAGAAAAAGTAATTTGATTGAGTAGGTTAAAAGTCTTAGAGTGGAAGCACTCAAGAATATAAAAGATGGCAAAGATCAGAGAAAAGTGGAGAATAATAATCCTATAACACGATTATCCAACCACTGCAATATTTAGCAGGATATAAAAAATTGTAGCATCTCTGTCTCTGAATTAAAACAGAAGAAACCGTGTAAAGAAGTTGATATTCGTCACTACTACGTAAAATCCACATTTTTTTAATTTATATATCACCTTCACTCTCGATTTGTTATACTTTCGGTTAATCCAAAGGCCTCCTACATTTTCACACATGAACTTCGGCTATCAGACCCAATTGTCGGGAATTTGCCTTTTAACATACAAACGCAACAGGAGAGATTTTCCGGGAAAGACGTGTTCACATCAACAGAAAAATCTCCGGGGCGGTGATTTTAGTCTTCTTGATTTTTTCATTTTTGTATCCATCGCCTGTTAGAAACATTATCAACGGCTGGCAGAAATAGTTTTGTGTTCTCACACTCAGCCCAACTGGATAACTTCAGGAGAATATACGATGTAGCTAAACAACGTTTCTGCCGACACCTGGGCGCCGTAGAAACCATCATGTTATCTGTCCAGATCGAGATGATGATGAGGAGGGAGAACTCTGCAGCCCTGTCTTCGAGGTCAGCTGGGCAGCAGATGTTACCATGGTGATGTTTTCCCAGTTAACGGTGATTCACCACCATCATCGCGAGCTGGAAAAGCCGCAGCTCAGCCCTGCAGAGACAGCTCGCTGCCCTATTAATTTTGCTTTGTAAGACAGCACTCCGGACTCAGCGGGTCAGCATAAAATCGTTCTGAGTCTGGTCGGCTGAGCTCTGTTGTCTGCTGAGGTTTTCTAAACATAGACAGGGAGAGGGTGTGTTAGTTACATAATCTAATTATATACTTGATGACGTTTATTTTTGAAAAATTCAAACATCTGCTTGAGAAAAACAAAAACGGGGAGAAAATGTGCTTTCCTTCCATAAATTCAGGTGGAAATGAGCCGCTGATCCCATTAAAAACCACACCTGTGCACATTAGTACACATCCACTGCCAACAAACTAGGGCTTTGTCATCTGCTGACACACAGAAACAGACTATGAATAGAACAACATCTCCTCGGGTGTGTTGTGCACCTGGGTTTGGTGTTTTTCTCCTCAGATACATAAAGAAACAGCAGTAACCCTTTTCTTCAGTGAATAGTTCACACAATTCCTTACAAACAAGATAATTTTAAATATTTATATTTTAGGTATTCATACATCCTGTCTGACCATTTATTTTAACGACAACAGGACAATGTCTACTTTCACACCTTGTATGGTTTAGTTTGAACCAAAATAATGATGTGAAAGGTGCCTCAAAAGTTTTATATGACACAGAGAGGTCGATTTTATTCATTTGCAGCGAGAAAATGCTTTTTTGGATTTGTTGGATTTTGGACTATTTGCTGGAAGAAGAAAAAGCGGAAGCAGCTTGTAGGATTGCTTGCTGTCCTTGCCTCCTGTGTTCATTAAGTGCATTTGAACTATGGTCAAGTTCTGCACCTGAAGTTGTGATGCTGGGAGAAATACTAATGATATTAGAGTTGCAAAGAAGTGAACTTGGAGAACAGGTTAATTCATTTTCTCTATTCAAACGGAAAAACTTTTAGTTTTCTCTATGACTTTTAATCACAAAAGTTAGTAAAAACAAACTGACAACACGCCATCATCAGACATATGCCTTGGTGCAAAACAATCGATAAACGCAGCCCACACAGTGGATGACCACATGACGTATACATCACACAAAAAGTACAGATTTTAAGGTGAAAACCCTCATTTTCGAAAAAAAAATTATACAAACCAGCATATTATACTGGCTGTATAGATTTAGTGAGTCATGACTCTGCATATAAAATGTGTCGTACCTCTGAGACATCACTGCTCATTGACTGGTAAGTTTCATCCAGCTCTAGGACTACTTCCCTTGAATGATTTAAAATGGACGTAAAAGTAAAAAATTAACAGCGTGTGAGAAGAGCTTAAAATCGTTGGGGAAAGTCCAACTGCTGTTTCAACCTTTGGTGACTTTTCCGGAGCCATTTCATCGGCTCCCTGCCTGTGATATAAATCCTGACATTGACTGATGTTGGCTACTCTCACTCTGGCAAACGGCCCAGAGAGAGAAGTCACTGACCGAAACACTTTTTCTCAAACCAGGACAAATTAGAAGGGGGAATGTTTGCTACCCTTGTTTGTTGAATGGGGGGAACCCCCCCCCCCCGTGCGTTCTGTCAGGATAAGTCAATTATCTCCTTCTTGAAAGGACATTTACTGTAGTTATTGAATGTCTGAGGAGCTTCAGACAGCTGGTGGGCCCACAACAGACGGCTGGACAATGATACTTAACTGTAAAATGCTTAATTTGAAAAACAATAATATCCATAAAACAAACAACAAACGTGTTTTTATTCACGTGTCTTTTGGCAGGAAGTTATGATGACCAAACTGTCTTCCGCATGACAAATGTCTCGATAGCATAATTGAAGTGTCACCAGAACACATCACATTTCTGCGGCGCTGTCAGAGAGTGTCAATTCATCAGTGGCCCGTCGAACCCGTGTCAGTCACGACGTCCGTTCGACTGCAGCAACGTGCAAAAAATAGACCCAACAGGAAAATAGTTGGCGCATGTGCTCTCGTATAAATTGAAACAATCACATCCCATATACCCGCAAGAGTGTGACACCAAGCTGAACCTTTACACGTGGTTTCCCACTGACAAACCTCAACAAACAGACACACACACACACACACACACACACACACACACACACACACACACACACACACACACACACACACACACACACACACACACACACACACACACACACACACACACACACCCACACCCACACCCACACACACACACACACACACACGTGTCTTGACTACAGCTGACCGGGTCATCGCTGCTGGAGACGAGCCGTGCATTAACCTTTTCCACTGACTGAACACATCGCTGCCACCAGAGTCTTGCAGCCAACAATTTCCGCTCTGAGTGACAGAGGCTGTTGCCCCCGTACACGGCCGCTCATGACACGGCTGACACATCCTCAGATCTCCGAGCGTCGATCATAATAAAGCAATCATAATTATGGCTGTGCTAATCAGGCGACATACAATATGTGCTCCTGAAGGTCATTTGAGCCGTTTGAACAGCATAGCTTGAGGCTGACGACAAGAGCCACAATCAGCACAACACAGCCGGATGTCTGACTGCTGCATGTGATTGAGTTTAGATTGAAATAATGAGCTCTGATGATGATTGGATGTTTGACAGTGCAGACTCCATTCATCCTCCAAAATCCACATGGCAGCGCCTTGTTTAAAGATCTCATGGTGCCAGTGATCACCTTGGATACGTGTTAATTTTCCTAAAAACACAACCCTTCCCTAAACCTGATTTCTCTTTACACGTTCCGGCACCTGAAGAGCTGCATTAGCATGTATTTAAAAATCCTGTCCCTGAGCGCCAACACCTGAAAGAGAGATGTGTCTCCTCCGCTGTGTTCTCCAGCTCGTGTTTCATTAGTTTGTGAGCCCTTTGATCAAGTACAGTGGCTTTTAAGATCTTCTTCATTCCGGCGCCTGTTGTTATGAGCAAACCCCTGAAGTTTGGCCCATCGACGATTAATCTCCATGAAGCCAAGTGGAGCATCATATTTAGCGGCTCATTTTCATGTTGTTTCTAAATCCTCATCTGCTACAATGTCACTATCACAACATTTATTTACAGCATCTATAAATTACTAATTGCAGCATCATCTTTGGAGTGGCCCAGGTTTTTCCACACTGGATCTCTTAATATGTCCATTTCTTCATCAGTGTTGCCAAATATAATTTATTAAAAATAACTAAAAAAATGACATTATCTTACATTTGATTTAGCAGATGCTTTTATCCAAAGCACTAAACCGTGAGAGTACGGACCCAGAACAACAACACGTACAATTTTCTTCAAGAAAGCCAAACTATTAAGTGCTACAGGTAAGTGCCATAAAAGTGCTACTAAATCGCAACTTTTGTTTTTATTCAAGGTATAGTCTCAAGAGATGCGATTTAAGTTTGCAGCGGAAGATGTGTAGACTCTCTCCTGATTTCGTTGGGGAGCTCGAATTCATTATCACAAATTCATTATCACATACACTCAAATGGCGGACAAACAATCGACCTCCTAATCCGATGCCGTCCAACTAAATATACATCTCTGTACTTCTCTGCTGCTATCACAAATTGATTTTCCCCTCCGCAGATGATTGAGTGTGGAACGGGCGATGCCATGGGTTGGCCGGGGTCGTTCTATGTGGATCTGCCTGTTATCCCTGTGTCTATGTGGGTTTTTCCTCCTGTTACTTGAGTTGACTGTAGGTGTGAATACGAGTGTGATTGGTTGTTTATCTCTGAACTGGAAACCTGTCCAGGGTGTGCCAGGCCTCAGGCCCAATGGTCTTCAGAGACTAAGTGGTGTAAATAATGAATTGATGGATGGATTAATAAAGGCATCATTCTATCCATTTAGTCCGCAATGATCTAAAAGGTCAAAATTCACACACATGACAAAACAGCTGCTACCTCGGTTCCAGCAGCAGCAGAGAACATCAGAGAAACAGGTGGAAGCGTTTTGGATTCAACCCCAAAGTTAGAGAACGGAAGAAGAAGTCTGCAGCTGCCTCATTGAAAGAGTTCCACCATAATCAGAGGACACCAGTGTGAAAGCTCTGCTAATGAAAGGAACAATGCTGCGTTGTCCGATTAGGGGCTAATTGCAATTAATTCAGTTTTTGTGCAAATTCGTTCCAGCCTGAAATTGTTAAGGAGAGCATCATGGCATCACACACAGTTTGCAGTGACCGGTAAAGAGCAAAGGTTTTACCGCCCCATCGACCTGTGAATGAGATCTTAGTGTGAAATGATCTGTCCTCATCCACACTCTCAAAAAAAATCAAAAAGTCTTAACATATGGGTCAATTAAATATATGTGTGTATATATATATTTTTTTTTTCTACTCATAGGAACATGTTGCTCATCTGGTGGCACAACACTTACACCATGCAGTATTTAGTTTCCCTCCTCTCTCACCCCCCAGAGGGTCTTTCATAATGTACAGATTACTTTAAGGTCGCTAGGTTGCAACGGTTGAAGCTGATGCTGAGTGACGGTGTTATTTTTAAAGTCAATGCCATCTTCTTTTAGCTTGTGACACACTGGACAGAAAACTAAGGTTCTGTATGTTTACAATTTTAATTTCACTTTGGTACAAGATATTATGAACTGAAAACATCCACCAGGTTGTTGCAGGCAGTGGAAGAGAGGCTGTTTGTAGGAATTGAGTATGATTCAACACACTGATTGGTCTCTCCCCCCCATCAGGCCTCAGCTGTTAACTTTACCAACCATATCACAGATGGCATGTGTATTATTTTGCAACCTCCAATGGGTTGAAGATGGAACTGACACTTTCTTGGCTCGATCTTCCTGTAGTTTTTTTAAAAACAGATTTCACATTTTCTCCAACAATCTTAACCTTTGAACGACCTCCAAAAGGACACAAGTGAGCAGAAGCACAGAGGGGGAATAGAGAAGCAACAAGAGGCAGAGAAGAAGATAAATCATCAATGGTCTCCATGGGAAACTAAATGCATTCATTTATTTCTTAGTTTTATTAAGTTTAACGTTGAAACACAATGAAAGGACGGAGCGAATGAAGATTAAAACAGTTGAGCTTCCCACAGCAGTATCTCCCTCCTCGTAAAATGGTGCAAAGAGAAAGATTCAGACCTTTGTTAAATGTAGGTAAAAGCATTCAAGCTAAGTTTTCTGTCTATTTTATGCATGCCCAAAACATTTCAAGGCCCCTTGAAATATTTTTTTAATATCTTTTAAACAACTAATTACTCATTTTTTTGGTTAAAAAGTCAGTTAGCAATGACAATTGGATATTTTAATTTTACCAATTGGACCAGATTCTACAAAATGAGCCTTGGATGAAGGTCTGCCAGATGAGACATATGTGCAGCCGTCCTTCAGCTGCCCAAACTCTTCCTCATCGACCAAATGGAAATTGAATGAAAATCGTGCAAAGAGCAGGCTGCCATGTGCAGAGTGGTCGGCAATAGAAAGAGTGACAAACCTCTGACTACGAGGTCAGCACAGACAGAAATGGATGAAGTCTAGATTAATAAAAAAAAAAGAGAAAGATACGAAGGACATGATGAAATAGTGGAGAAGAGAAGTAAACGAGACAGTCTGAGTTTAAATATTTGAAACAAATACAAATACAACATATGGTTTCACTCCAACCTACACAGGCTGGATACATGACATCTTGGATGAGAAGGAGGACTGTACTGTTGGATTGGCTATACATGCAAGCATTTATTTATAAATTTATATATATCATTTTTATATACAGTTTGTCGTTTGTTGCTGTCTTATAGTATTTGTTAGGTTTTTTCCTCGGTTTTATTTATGTTGCACATTCTGTAGAATTGCTGTTCTTAGTTGGAATTACTGTACCCCGATTGTGTAAATGCCACTTGTATTGAAAACTCAACAAAAAACATTGTTATTGCAACTTCAATTATTTGTCCTTTTTCCTAATGTGTCCTCATCGTGTGCTCAGTATGCACCGCTGCTTTGCTTCTGCAGATAAAAAAGGAATAGCTCATACTTCAGCTTCAAAATTACTTGTAGCTGTGGTTGCACACATCACCAGGAAAATTAGGAGATGACAATATGAGCAGAATGTAAATGCTTGTTGATATTGGCCGCTGCACTATAAGCCGACTGGAACATACCCCCGGGGCAGTTGGAATGATAATGCGTGCAATTTGTGAATAGAGAAGGAAGAATAAAAAAAATAAAAAAAAAACTGCAACAAGGGGGAATAGACATGCAGAGATCTCTAGAGTAAGAGCAAATATATAAAAATAGAGTCACAGAGAGAGACAGAGAGGGGACAGACAGAAGTGGAGCAGAATAATGGGATCGCACTGACTCCCCAGATCAATTCCCCGCCCACATCCCATCAGTCACGGCAATTATGCATGGAAGCATCAGAGATTGACTTTTGAGAGGAAAAGAAAGAACACCTCTCCTCGTTTAATTACAAAACCCCTCCCTCCATCTCCACAGGTATGTAGGTGCCCCATTGTCACATCTCTTTGATTCATCTCACGTGGACAATGAAGTGTGGCGCTTGGTGAAAAAAATAAAGGGGGGATGAAGAGAGGGGGGAGGGTAAAAGAGACACGAGTACTGTGTCTCACAAAAATATATAGTAGTTTGAGAGGAAACTATTTCCAGGTCTGTGAGGCCAGGAAATCTCCTCTCGGAGAAAGTGTCGGAGCCGTTCACTTTCAGTGTAAGGGGCTGCTGTCTACTTGCAGAAGCTACAGCAGGTAAGGAAGAACTCCTGTTCAGAGCCAACTGGGAGCAGAGGACAGCCAGTGTCACGAGAAAATCATGTGTGTTTAGAACAATGGCACGTAAAGACAAGTTTAATGTTTGATCCCCAGCTTGTCTGCAAAGAAGTAAGCAAACATGATATCTGATATGAAATCAAGCAACTCACTGGGACCATTGACCTTTGACCAGAAATCTAAATCAGTTAATATTTCTATCCAAGTGACAACTGGTCAAAATCAGAAGAAATTATCTAAAGGCAGACTTGAGATATCACGTTCAAGAGGCCCAAAAAAACGTGTATCTCTAACCACCCAAGTCTATATCATTTTAATCTGTCAGTCTCAGTAAAAAATGTGTTCCAAATCTGAAAGAATTCCCTCAAGGCCTAACAGCCACGGGGCAACAAAGAGTTTTATCAGGTCACAGCCACCTTGACCTCAGAGACCTTATATCAGGTCATCCCTGAGTCCCGGTGAATGACTGTGCCAGGTGTTTTTTTAAGGTCAACATGACATTGACCTTTGACTTTTGACATTTCAATTCTAATCCGTTCATCTTTAAATCCAAGTTGTACCCTCTTGAGCTTAAGCCTGAGAAGAATGGGACTGATAACCCCAAACCATGGCAACTGGCTCTCCAGCTACTTTAGGGAGAGAATAAATAAACCAAGAGGATTCAAACTTTGCTTTTTACAGGATTGATGAAAAACATGTGCAACTTAAATCTTGCTAATCTGCATTTGTTTAATCATTGCCCCAGTTTCAATTCATACCTCTTCCAAATGAATGTGCTACAAGTTCAAACCAGATTTTTACATGGCTCCATCTTTTCATGCCGAGTTAAGGCCGGCGCATGCTTCTGCATCGTCAGGGGCCCGCAGGCACGCAGCTGTAACGCAGGACTCGTTGTCATTCATGGTTCTCCAACCGTTGCGCGTGTTGCCATGCAATTCCCCGCCAGAACACTAGGCGCAGTAATGTTTTTTGTCGAAGTCGGCTCTTCTTCGTGTGTTGCACGAAGAAGAGCGATTTATTTACATCGCCACGGCGGCTCCGCAGAGCCTTTTTCTGGCGGAAAAATCCGCTGGTTAGTGACGGGTTATACTAGTGGATATAGTGTCGGATCTCTTCTGCCAAGTGCTCTTCTATCTGGTCCATATTCGTTCTTCTAAATCTTCCGTGGTTTCCGGGCATGAACCGGATATGCGACTCCGGAAATGATGTAGTCAGCAGACCAATCACAGCCCTCGCGGCCGGGTGACGCTTGCGGGGCTTTGCCGTCTAGTTAGAAAAATTGGCCGACGCACGTAAGGACGTAGGAAGGGCCGTGAGGGGCCCGGAAGGGCTCTTGCGTCTCCGTTCCCGTGAAAACGCAGAAGCATGCGCCGGCCTTTACAAAGGCCACGAGAAGAAACCAGCAACAACCTTTCAGAAGTTCAAGCTCACAAAAGATGTATTGAAATTAAGAACAGAGGCCGTGGATCTAACACAACACCCAACTTACATCACCTCTTAAAAAGGAATAAAAGATGTCATGGGAAAACAGATCTTTGAGTGGATGAAGCTGTGCAGCTTTTGTCTCTGGAGGAAAACACTCCATCCGCCCATATTCCCCTTTGCTAAGGTTTTGAAGGCAATTATCAGTTACATCAAACAGCCTCTTGGCTCATTGTTAAAGCTTATGAAGCTCTGCGGTACAATCCATCCCTCGCCAAACCGTGGTACTGCTAAACCTGAAACATTTAAAATCCCGCCAATTACATTCGTTCAAACATATTCGCTGGAGCCTTCCCTTTATCCGAACACAAAGGACACAATTTCGTATTCTGTTGAGCAGCTTGTTTAAATCGACAACTTCCTTCTGTCCAATCAATTCACAACTGACTGGCGGAGAGGGAACACCCTCACCGAGGCGAGCGCGAGCGGGCGGGAGTGAAAGAGACAGAGCGAGATTGGCAGCAGATGTGGAAACGTTCCTTTAAAGTTAAAGTGAAGAGTGGCACGGTGCAGAGTAATTACAGTCAAGAGTGAAGGTGAGTGGGATGGAGAGGAATTAATGAGGCCTGTCCTGTGAAAAGACAATGTCTTGCTTTAAGTCACTGCGAGCTATTTTACACACCAGCAACTCGAACTGGCACCGTGAGGTCACCCAGCTAAATCTGGATTTATAGCCCAGTAGGTGACGTTATGTCAGCAAACTGCACACGAGGCGTTCATGTTCACTAAGTGTGCGAGAGGTCTATTTAAGACGACAGCAGGTGACGGAGTTAGCAAAGTGACGGAGGAAAGTTCAAAATGTCAGAGAAGCCCCAGTAGAAACGATGACATGCTATAAGGGCTTCCTCTGTGTCGAGGGGCCGATGAAGCTTCATGGGTCCAATTATCAGAAGCCTGTGATTGGCTATTGAATATCAGAAGGGTGAATTTAACAAAGGTATAAGAAATGAGGCAGAGGCGCGAAGTAAGAAAAAAAGAAACACCTTATCTTGTATATTAATTGAAGTGTCCCAATCCTCGAGGAGAGCATCGCCTCTAATGACCCGTGCAAGTTGCTGCACAGAGATTATACAGTTCAAACACAGTCTGAGTCACCTCAGTGTAATAAGGAAGTCCATTACAATGATCCAGTGGGGGGGTGAGGCCGTCTTAAAGCTCCAGTTTGTACAACCTGCACCGCATTATCCTTTTGTTTAAGTTTGAGGAAACTGTGGATAAAACGATGAAGTCAGCGGTTCTTCCCCATTCTTCAAGCTTGAAGCTGTTTAGTGTTTTGTTTGAAAGCATTTGCAGCAGGTTTACTCTGCCGATTATACAGCGGGCTACTGCCGCTCTCAATCTACAAATGTGTTTCAAATCCATCTTCACGTTGCTAGCGGTGACTGTATTTTAAAATGAAAGCAGGTGCTCGTGTGCTGGGATTGGCTCACAGGATAAGAGGGTGGATGTTGATTTTTCCTGTGGGTTTTGACTGAATCTTCCAGGGCTTACTGAAAAAAGCTAAATGTGTTTTTTCAGGCTCTGCAGACTGCAGTCCATTTTGGATTTCTATTTGAGCCTGAGAGCAGGAGGGTTGCAAAGGGCTGAACATCCTGATTCCCCCTGTGGTGTTGGTTCATTTTGTTTCTGGGAAAGAACATTTTCATTTCCATCATATTTAGAGGATTTTCTAATGTTCCCAGGTTTTAACAAAGTCACTTAAGAAAAGATTTGACCAAGTCATTGTTAAGGTAAAAAGACAAGCTACCACATCAGCAATGTGCAAGTCAATGTCAAATGTCCAATCCTGTTACACTGTATATATTCTGTTTACATTGTATGCATTATTACTTTGTTATCTTCTATTTTTTAGAAATGCAGCAGGTTACACCATGAATCTCTCAATGTTTTCCATGCATGTGATCTTATTGTTGTTCCACTTTGATATCAAAATGCATTGTGTGAGCCCTGTTGTGTTTTGCATGATTTGGAAACAAACACTTATCTACCGACTTTTACCGTCACGGTTTCATCTTCGGTGAAAACCAAACGGCAGGCAACAATTTCCCCTTTTCAGGTATGCTCCTCCAGGCCCAAAGATCACAACAGGATTTCATTGCCTCTTTCTGCGAGTGAGTGGATAAGAAGCGGATTGCTTTAAGATTCTGTTTTCATCTAGTTTTTGTAGAGTTTCCTGCAATTTCCATTTCCCTCATCTTCAGTGTGGTTCGCCATCACAGGGAATGGAGTGGTGAGGAGTGGAGGAGCTCAGAGAAGGTTCAGAATAAACGTGCGTTACATATGTTAAGCTCTCAAATCTCCCTCGTTTCCTGATGCTTTAAATAAGAGCATAATCACACTTTTCCTAAATTGGGTCAAACACAGTTGGTCTTCAACTATTTAAACTTACATCGCGTCTCACGGGAAGCTTAATGAGATTTACAAACGTACTGTGGTGTAGTATGAAAGAACTCACTACTGCACCGCTGGGCTTCCAAAGACATTAATGTGTGGAGATAATAATGAAGTGGGAACTTGTTCCAAGCTTGGTTCAATTCACAGAGTTACAAGTATTGGAACAAATCATATTCAATGCACCTGCAATGCCAAGAAACGTACAGTGTTTGATTTAAACCCACAAGAGTCTTGAGATGATTATGGCTAATCTTCGTTCGGTGGAAACATCAGGCTTTTCTGGCCTTTACGGTGAATAATAGGGAGCTGTTTGGCAAATTGGAAAACGGACTTGACATATTTAAAGAGGTACAAAGGGATCTAACAATGCACAACGAAGCATTGCTCCACGAGGGCGGTGCAGCCTGCCAGTCATGCAGCGGTATGCAGGGAGATATTATGCAGAAAGTCAGCGTATTGTTACTCACGGCTCTTTTTGAATAATTTGTGATGACACAGGAACAAAAATATTTTGCGCTTGATTTACGTCACATGGAAGTATGCATGTGTGTATTACGACAAATGCGGTTATGACCCATTTAGGGCACAAAGCTTTGTGTCTGATTGTCAGTGTGCTCATGACAAAGGAGATTACTGTGCACATACACGTGCACAGGTGGGGACACACGTGGCCAGTGTTTCGGTTTCAGTACTTTTTGGTCAACTAGGCAATATCTCACAACCCTGCAGCACACATCAAACCTTGATTTACATCACATTCAGCGACACTGAAGCTCACTTGAATCTAGAATGGAACGCAACGAGGCCCAATAGTCCCCTCAAATTCAGTCAAGCTGCACCAAATTGCACACACTTATAGATCAGTGCACTAGATACGTCTTGAGTGAACTGAGAAATCAGTGGCAAAGATTGTAATGTTAAAGAAAGTGGAGAAAAAAAATGTAATACTACCAACTTACAAAAACATGCAGATGAGAACTTCTTTGGCGGAGGTAAAAGTTAGTCGCTCTGAATTAGGCACCAACCTGTACAAGGACACTGCTGCAAATTAAGTCCACATCATCAGATATTTCCGAAATTCTGTGTAAGATAAGATTCCCATTAGGCTCCTCCGAGCCGGTTAATCACATCCAGCTCGGCCCCCGGCCAGTTCTCCAGAACCCAATGATAATGATTCGGGCAAATTAAAGAAATAATTAAGGAATGAGGATATATATTTATTATTTTCCTATATTTTCTAACATATATGTATGTTATGTAAAAGAAAATATCACCCCAAAATTCCTTGTAACAGTTTTTTTACACTCTAAATGACAGGCCTACTATGAACAGACCAAAGTAGATGGATGGAGGATGAGCTTGTGGACAGATGTGAAGTCGGCATACTATGCTATGGTAACCTGTATCATGTCTGCTATATGTGTCTCAGTATAAAAGCTCCCTGTAACGAAGAGGACTTCGTTCCCTGGAGCTTGAGATGGGGTTGGGGGAATATTGCACCATGCACTTTGACCGGGTACATGCACTTTAATAATTGCACAGGCGTTTGTGAGCAGTTGCACTTTATTGGATTTGCAGAGTTTGCACATGGCATATTTGCACACTTAAAAACAGTTCATCTTTATTGATTGGTGATACATTTATTGTCCTTTTTAAATCTGTGCTGGTAGGTTCTGTGATGGCCACATGGTTCCACCTGCAAAAGAGGGACATGAGAGTTAATGTGCATTTGTGGTAACTGAACGCTAAGATGAGATGTGACTAATATCATATGTTGTGCAATAGTGTGTGTTAGTATATTGGGAAGGGTAAAGTGTGTGTTTGTGTGTGTAATGGTACTCACCAGTCTCTTTTGTCTCCAGGGTGTTCGGGCAAAAGGCCTCCCCAGGAAACAAGCACCATATTTATAGTTCCGGGGGCATCCAATTGGTGATTAGTGTATGTGATTATTGTAATGTGCTGGAATTGGGGATGAGGGGGTGTTTGTAAATAAATGTGTGTGGGTGTGTGTATATAAGAGAATGGTGGGTATAATGATAAAAGAAAAGTGTTGTCAAAAGGAGAGCAAGTCAGCATGGGGAATGGTTTATCCCTCCTTAACTAGGCACCCTATATAAGGGGCCATTTTGTTATCAGTGGGGAGAGTGTTTTCCCGTGTGGGTGCTGCATGAGGTGGAGGACGTGTGCCATGTTGCCTGAGAGACCACAATAAACCCGTCTGTGACACGTAACTATCCTGCCTTGGTCTTCTTTTGCTGTACGGTCCAGCCGTAAGTGTGGTCGTCCTAACACTCCCCTCTATCCTTCTCCGTTGAATAACCTGCTATTTTTCAGTTTTCCAGTGCCCAATCACAAACTGTAGGAAACTTGTGCCAACAGCAGGAGGGAGAGAACATTGCACAAAATGCTGTGCAGCTCTCAGGCAAACACAACCCTCGCACAAAAGACAGACACAAAGGCGCTGTTACTTTCCCCTGGCGGGGGTCTCAACCCAGAGCATCCACCGCCAGGTCTGCTCTTTTCCCTCGGAGGAGATCAATGTTTTATCTCCACAGTGTCATGTTGAACTTTTACTGCTCCGTGATACAGAAAGCACCACCCTGTTAATACTCCTGCACTACAAGATAATAGGGTTGTTGCGATTACTGGAGAACATGAACATTTCAGTGCAAGTAATGAAATGTCTGCAAGAACATAATGAATTGCATCTCACTCCGAACACTCCCTCAAAGGCAGTGTAACGTAAGGCGTCTTCAAACAGGAACTCTGGAAATTGTCTAGAATTGTCGAATTGTCTTGACATTTTTCACCGTTTGCCTCCGAAGAACGCAGCAGGTGATTCTTCACGTCCACAACAACAGTCAGGCAAGAAGTGGCTTAAGGATAGAATATGGAGGAGATAACATTTAAAAAAAATAAACAGCTTTAGTACTTATCACCAAAAGCTCTTGAATCTCCTTTCCTTTTCAGGCGGGCATCTTCACCTCTTTTACATCCAGACATTTGTATTCATTCAGTTTTGCGTCTGTTGCCTAGAAACATCATCAGCACGTCCACTAACTCGCTGAATTTTCATCTTCCTATTGTATTATCTCATGGGTTCACATTTCAGGACATTTCTACAAGAGAGCTGGCAGGAGAATGTCCACATTCTCGCATACAGCCCCTCTGGAAACATTTCAGGAGAATGTCTGGGGTTCAGCGCATCTCTGAAAACAGCTATACAGACATGAGAGTGATCGGATCATTGAACCTCAACCAAACCTGGACATTCTAATTCATGACCACGTCAGGTTTAAGGACATATACAAGTAGCCCTGTTCACCGTTAACCTCGGGGTGGAAAGGCAAACTCCAGGTGTATCTATATATGTTTATATGTGGTATATAGTTCATCTGTACAGCATGAGCTCTATAGATACCACCTCTTTCCCTTCTCATCACCTTCATACAACATGTCTCTTCTCTGTCCACAAGCCACTGGATGTGCTGTATCCCACTCTCCCAGTGGGGACTCAGTTAGTCCAGTTAAAGGATCCATTTTTCTCTTCGATACTGTCATATATATGTTTCCCTGCTGTGTGTGCTTTGCACTCTTTTGTATCAATAAGCTCTTAAGTCAAGCTTGGTTTAATAGTAGAATTGCACGTGTCCCCCTGGAGAAGAGGGAATGAACCTGCACAAATCTATATTCTTTTAAAGCCGTCAACAAGGATGGGATAGTGATCAGTTTCTTCTACCTGAGAGATAGAGAGGAGAACGTCCAGAGTTAAGGTTTTTTAGTTTTTAAGTTCCTTTAGAGATTGTCGAACGGTCCTAAATCCTTTTTGTGTATTCTGGGCCTAAGAACACCATGGATAAAAATGTCATAGAGTTTGGATCACAAATCAGAGTTGTTCTAGTTTTACAGACTCTAAATTGGTAAATCCTGCAGTGGGTAAATTCAACAGAAATTTAATTACAGTCTTGCTCTCAATTTATGGACAAAGCAGAAATGTATTTTTTTTCCTGGAAAAATTAATTAAGTTCCTTGAGGGACAGGACGCTATGTACTTAGACAAACACAAAACCAGAATAACTGAAGCAGCAGTTTAAAATATCCCAAACTAAATGTGATATTACCAATGACATTTCTTACATCGGTGTTGGCGAGTAAAACAAATGTAGAATATTGAATGAAATGTATCTGGCATAGTCACATATTGGTCTCTTAGGAATGGAAAGGAAAAGAAATGCATGTAGACCATAGACTGTTAATGGTGAAGGACAACACGTCTCCACTTCTCCACTTCTAAAACGTTTATGCCCATGTGTACCATCTGCAAACATGGAGGTGGGATTTTATGACAGACTGCAGCCAGCCACCAGGGGGCGATCAACATGATTTGGCTTCACTTTTGGGTTGTGTCTTATCGTCCATCTTTTTATATGATCACAACTTCCTAAGGTGAAAATTAAAGCAACAAGAATCATTTCCATACGTTAGTGGCTTTGGAAACAAATGTACGAGGCCTCTGACCTGCAGTGCAACAATGATGACACAGGGAGGAGGTTTTCCGCTGTCAGCTTTTTCCATAATGAGTTTATCCGATATGCTAATGTTACTTTTTTTTTACAAATGTTTACACATTGGGTCTGAATGCCTCCAGGGAAACGTTCTCATTGTTCAACTGGCCACTATCGATCCGATCGTCACGAGTCTGGTAAGGTTGTTCATGCATTTGCATTTCACCGACATCAGCTGAACCGTGTCCTTGTTGTATCTCCTGTCCTCGTCTTAAGCCGCTTCAACATGCAGCGCACAGCAACTGATCTCATCTAATTGAAAAAAGGAATGAGGCCAAATCGGTCTCTTTGTTAACAGCTTACAAGTATAGTGCCTCAGAGAAAATCCATAGGAATAAGACCGCAGGCCATTTAGTAACTCTAATGTCCAAAGGCAGGTTGGAGTAACGCAAGAGATTATAATTATAAGCAGAAACAGATAGCGGATGTAAAGTGGGCATGATGCAACGTTAATGTGAGACTTTAACACATGAAATAGTATTAAATGTTTTTTGATTCAAAGTGTGACAACATCCATCGATTTCCCAGCGTGCTTTGTGTCTCTGTGTCGTTGCTGGGGCTGTGACGTTTTCTTTTAATGTTACACGCCGATGTCAGATGTGCACAGACAGCAGACATGGGCACACAGCACTGACGCACATGAATTGTCAGCGAGCTCATGTCTCCCCGGTGCCTGTGGACCGATGTCACTGGCTCTTATTGCACATGACAAGTCAACAAACGGGATTGTGTGTGAGCGCGCGGGACAGATCCAACCCAGTTTGCCATTCATGCACATGCACACACTTTACACTTGATTCCTCACTGGTCTACACAGCGTGTTGAAAACCAGCGTTGCTATGATGCTGATGTTCATCCTGTTCCGCAACTGTTGACATCGGTGCCAATCTGTCGGACCTGCTGGGACCGCCTTTCCAACAGAGGAAAGGTGTGGGCTGACTGCCAGAAACTGAGTGAGCAGAGGGAGAAGCCAGCATGTGGGAGGAGGGGGTGTTTTAATTCACACACTGTAGAGCCGGAGCATCACTCAGGAGTGAGCTACAGAAACTTGGACTTGACATAAGCCATTTTCAGACATGAACTCCGGTATATGTCCTGAAAATTGGGTTGGAACATTTTTCCCTTGCAGCAGGATATTTTCCTGGCAAGAGAAACATGCAGGTGAGGGGGGGAGCTTGGAAAGCAGAAGGAAGGACATGACGTGTTAATTCGGCCCCGGAACCTGCAACCCTGGTATTAGAAACGTGCACTCACTCACAGTAAATCTGCCAGAAATGTTCCCACTCACACAAACTCACTCTCCAGCAACTTCAGTGCATGTCTGAAAGCAGCTATCAGATAATGGTCCACTTTTGTAAACAATCAAACTTGCACTGAGCTTGCATGTCAACAAAACCCATCTCCAAGTGAACTGAGCAAACTTCTTCCACTGATGAAAACCATGTGATACAACTTAATACACCGGAAAAAGCTAGAACTCGGATTTTGAGGCTGGATCAATTAATCAAACTAATTTCATCGTCAACCTGGTGGTTTGAGGAATTGAACTTGATAAACTGATAAATGAAACCAAAACAAAAGAAATGCAGAGAGTATGATTGATGACATGAGACCACGCTGAGCTGCTCGCTTTCTTATTGGGAAAAAGCAAATCTTCTGACTTTTTTTTTCAAAATCATGTTTTTGTTTTTATTTCCTGTGCGGCTGAGATAATCAAAAGCAGTGGAGCGCCTGGAGGAAGGGCTCTTACGCTTTCATGAGAGAGAACTGAACCGGCGGTGGTGTAATTTATTTCTCCTCTTCATTTCCTACTCTATATTCTATTCAAAGAAACACAACTAATCAAGCCGTGCAAATGTTTCTATAAATATTGAGTGTCCATGCACATTATCTTTCAGTGTATTTCGCAGACATGATTGATTTATGTTCACAGGTATGAGCCCGTGCATTCAAAGTGGAATAGGACTAAATCACATTGATATGAACAGTAACTCCTCCACTGAGAGCAGTGCTCCTGAGGCTCCTTAACGCCTCGTCAGTAGTCCAGCCGATACTTCTTTGATTCACACTTTAAACTTTTTAGAACAGAGGCTGAAAAGAGGAGCTAAAGCTAAAATAAAATATATGAATCTAAATATGAGAATGAAACGTCTCCTTCCTTCAAGAAACGATGAGGGTGACTTCTTCTGCTTTATGTGGCAAAAGAGGGAAATACGTTTTATTTCAGTTTCTGCAGAGTGATGAAAAACCTCGGCAGCTGTCTCGGAATAAACTGCAGTGTCTCACAAAATATAAAATGGAACGGAGGAAAAATGTAGCAGGGAGCAGAACTCGCATTATCTCCTCGCTAACAACCAGCTCCAGTGTCACAAGCACAAACAAGGTTGATCAGAGCCAAAGACATCAAGTAGCTGTTCCCATGGACATGGACAGAAAAAGCTCTTCTGCTCTGATGTGAACTGAGTTTATTTCCCTACAAATCCAGAATCAAGCATCAGAATCACACTGCTTTGCTTATGAAATGCTACCTGAGCGTGTATTACAATAGCTACAATGTCTTAGAGGGTGTGTGTAAATCTTCCACTGGAGTTGCTCTGCCTGACGCTATAATATTTTATCATTTCTATGGCACAATGTTCGGAACTTTGTGCATTCTGTGCAAAAACAGTCAGAAAAGCCAAAGTAAATCTGAGTTTTAGACAGTTTTCGGTAAAATGTACAACATTCACACAATAGGGTGACACCGTTTAAAATTTTAAGCACAGCCTCACCTCACATGAAAGAAGTTTCTTTTAGAAGTTGGAAGATTTTCCAACTTCCAAAATCACCTTAGAATGATAAGCTGTGATGAGGCTGTGGCCGTCCTCCAGCTGAATGCTGTTCCTCTTCCAACATTAGATCACAGAGGCCTGAGTGTGCCAGCAGAATAAAAGGTAACTGTGCGTGTACAAAGACTTTACTCCTGTGACCTTGTGCTTAAGGTCACGGGTCAATATGTCCAACTTCTTAAGACATGTAATTATCATCTCCTGTGCTTCAGTGCATCAAATGGAGCAAACACATCGATACAGACGGGGGCAGCTTTCTTCTTTTTTGTTTCTGAAGAGCGATTCAAAGGTTTGAGTGGTAAATGCTTATCTAGCCTGGTGCACTGAAGAACCATTGTACTGCATTGTAGAGATGTTGGTTTTTGTGTTGCACATCTCATTGAATGTGGACACCTGAAAGAAGCTGGAGTTTGATAAGATCTCTACAGAATGAAAAGCACAATTCACTCTTCTCGTCTGTGTGCTCTTTCAAAGTAAATTAACAGCAGAGTGATGATCTCTCTCTGGCTACGAGTGCGTTGGAGTTACAAGAATTGCTGAGTCGCAGACATGCAGCTTTATCTGACACTCATGGATCAATATATAAAGTTGAAATTAACGTACAAGACAAACTACTATTTTACTATTATGTGTACTCCATATTTTCTTTCGATCATATCTCTTTACTCTATAGCAAGCAGGACCAAAAATACAGCACAGAAAAAACATTAAATAAAATAAATTGGCTTACAGTCACTGGGGGGGGGGGGCAGGTCAGCAGGTAGGTACACAAGTAAAGTCCATTAAATCCAGAAGTCAAGCAGCAAACAAGCTAAACTCAGGATAGGGTCCAGGTGCAAAGGGAAACACAGAGAAAAGGCTGGAATAATAAATGAACATACAAGCAAACAGAAGACAAGGAAGCACAGAGACTAAGTACTCAAGGGAGGCCGGGGAAATTGAACCAAGGTGAAACACATGTGGGTTACGACAGGAAGTAAAACCAGACCAAGACAGGACGTGAAGCAAGTTATGCACACAGGAGAGAAGAAGCTTCAAAGTAAAACAGGAACTATCAATCAATTAAAAAACAAATTAGGTGGATATAGAAAGTAAGTCCAGCAGAGAGGTAGATCCTGACAAATCGTATACTCTGATAAAAGTAGAAGTCATGTTTGTGAATATTTAAATAACATATCTGTTGACAAATGGTTGCTTAAACTCAACCAACAAAATGTATGAAACTTTACCAAACCCTGTTATATATCTATAAAAAAATATACAGACCATTCTTCACAGTGCATGGAGTTTTTGCACTGTCTCATTGCTCTACACATGCCATAGTTCATCGTGTTGGCATTCTTAAGTTTGTGTGGATAAAAGTAGTAGTAGAATATTAGAAATGTCAACATGAACAGATGGTGCAGGATGAACTGCACGCTTGCCTGGACACTCACCTGAGTCCAGAGTCCAGGCTTCTATTTAAAGCCACTGGTGATCACAGACTATACTGTACACGGATGCCTACACATTCTATGTAGGTATCATAACACACACATACTTGAATGCAGATTTTCTTACATAGACTGTACTCCTCCTGTGCATGTTGTTGCAGAATTAAATGAATGACTGTGGTGTCGAGTAAACATCTAGCTACTGTTGCATTGATTGCCATGATTTATGGTACCAGGCGTTATAAAAAATCTCCCAACACACACTCACTGGACTGGAACATCATTTTGTAGATGCATCAATGATGGCCAGATGGTTTTTTTTATTACGACTTCCCTGATTCTCTCCTGTTGTAGACATTTTTACTTGAACTCCTATATTCCAATACTGTCATACTCGAAATAAGTGATATTCAAATTAAGACAAATGGGTTGTTCTGATCTTAATGTCCTATTGATGTTTTCACAGCATTTTGCAACATCGACATGAGTTACCAAGAGCTGGATGATGTATGCCCTGGGTTTGAGTGTACCCAGGGAGTGGGACATAATATAGATGTTGACTGCTACACTCAGGAATATGAATCAGCGACTTATGTACACAGTAAATAATTAAAATAACGTCTTGTCCAGATAAATGTCAGCAGTTGAAATATACTCTTGTCCATGGTAACGTAGTGAGTGGCATTTCTCAGCTATGGGGTGGATTGCTGTGAGCTGTAGAACAAGTCAATACTTTTGTTTATGAAAAAAAATGATATTCCCATGGTCCTCAGCTGTGGGCCTAGTTTTTGTTTAGCTTTCCAACAGGCCAAACAAAAAACAGCATGTCAGGGTGGTCACTGTACAGCGGGAGGATTCAGCTGCCGTCCAGCTGCAGTCAGAGCAGCTTCAGGGAGCTGCTAACCTTGCTGCTGACTTGTTGACAAATTTGGTGTGTCAAAAGAACCGTAGGAGAGAATCTTAACCAAGCGCTCTGACTCCCGAAACATAAGCAGGAAGAAAACAATGTCACACTCCATTTGCTGCAATCTGTTTTTCCGCGGTTTCATTCAGTACAAACATTTTGCTGCTCGGGAGGATTTACTCAACACAACTTTTCCTCATATATTGATATAAACTGAATTCAGGGGGCATATGAGCACTTATGGCACTTTCCTATAGTACTTTAAAGTTTGGCTTTTTTGTAGAAAATTGGACTTTCTTGATTCTTGTTGTTCCAGGTTTGTACCCTCATGGTTGAATGCACTTAATGTATTATTGTTTCTCTCTCTATGTGCTGTATTTGTTGTTTGTCAGTGTTATTTAATGGTGATATTATAAAGTATTATATAAACATAGTTTTGACCCCTTAAAAATAAAAATTGGTGCGTAGGTGAAGGACTCCAAACAGTTTGTCTCTTTCAGTCGGCTAATGAGGATCCACCCGCACAAACAAATAAACATTATCATCATTATCATTATGTCTCTACACCAGCAGGATTAACTTGCTTTGGCTTTCCGCCACGCATTAAGTTTGGTGATGGCCATTTGAACTTTGACTTGCATTCATACAGGTGTGAGTGCCGATTGCTATGTTGCTTCTTTGAAACTTTAAGGAAACATGCACTCGTGAAAAACTTATTTGCAACCTTAACAGAATAAAGCTTATTTGCAAGAATGCAAGAAAAATTAGCATTTAAGATATGCTAATATATGGAAATATTAGCATATCTTAACTATGCAGGGACGAGCTGTATATACAATAATTCTGGGTTTGTTTTGATGTTGCATGCATGAATTACATCTGTCCTAACATATATTGTTTATTACTTATGACTGATTTGTGCTCCAGTACAGTATAAAACTGGTTAAAAATTAGCATTTAAAGTATTGAGTGTCCTCTCTACTTATGGAATTAATGCAGCCCAGAGGTTATTTCTTTTCAGAAAGGGCATTCAAAGAATAAATTCTGCTGAGAGAACTCGGGGCAGTTATTTGTTTCTAAACACCTGCCTGAAATGGTTTAGCAGCAATTTAAGACGGAAATGCTAATCAAGGTCACTTGCATGAGCTGCAGACATAATTCAAAAAGTCAAAATAAACAGTCAATATTCCGGATTGGTGTTTGCTTACTTCACCCACAAGAATTTAATTTATTCCTATCCGCTCCTCGGCTCTGTAAATATGTCCGAGTGATCTCATTTGTGTTTACGGACTTGAGGTGCACTTTGTGGCCCTTGTTTTTTTACAGAGGTGGCACACGTCATAAATTCTAACAAAGCCTGCACTGATGATGCATTCATTATAAACCTTTTACCAAACCCATCAGTGTCCGAGGTGACAAAGAACAACCATCTGGTGTCTGTAAGTGGACTGGGGAAAAAAAAACACGGAGCATATTTCCAAATACACTTTGCCCCAGGCGTAGTCACAAATGCTCAGAGTGAGCGTTTGACCTTCAGCTTAAAATACAAGTGTGTGGTCTGCTTGTGATTCTCCCGACAGATCATCCTAACCACCCAGCTCTTGAGCCACCTGTGTCCTGTGTAAACTAATCTATTTCAAGGGGCACCAGATGTCCTGGGAAGAGATTTTCAAAAACAGCCCAGATATTGCACACTTGTCGCCGTGATGGACGTTTATACGCCAAGACACAGGTCAGGAGACAGTCACCACCGGGGAAGAGATAAATCTGAGAGATCGACCAGAGATGTTGATCTTTAACAATTTAACGTGTCTTCTACTTAATATGAAAAACACCCAGGTGATAAAGCCTGGTAGTATATCAGATGTAGCTCAAACCTTCCTCATGTGTTGACAGTGGTCCCCAATTCTCTTCTCGGTTTTGGAATGAATGTTATAACCAGGGGGGTTCTTTACCTCCGCCAGCCCCCCTCCACCAGCCCCCCTCCCCCCACCTTGATGGAGAACTACACCTTCAAGCACCTGCCGGCGATCTATTGTAAGTGGGTCGGTGGATAATAGCTGGCGGATTGTGAGGGACACGGTGCTGGAGAGAGGCCATGGAGGCCGTCCAAGGACATCCTGGACCGATCCTTCGTCAGTGAGCTCCACCAGAGACAAACCGATCAGCCTGGTTCATTTGGAGCCGTCCACAGAAGGAGATAGTACTTTTACATTTCAGTAATTCATGTCCATTTCCTGGTTTATTTAAAAAATACTAACCTCTGTTGTCGTCTCATTTCCTCAGATGTGGCCTCCTTCCCTGTCTGCTCTGTCGCTGCCTGGATTGACTTTACGTCTGAGTGCCGTGGATTTCCAGGTATGACTTTATCTTTATCTCATCCAGCATCACAGGGATTTACAAAACTTTTGCACTGGTGTTTTCTTAAATAAAACTCCCACATCAGCCTCCGCTGTGGAAGGTTCTATATATTTCTGGTGTCGACAATTTGGATTTTCCATTACTGTTCGGAAAAATGAAAATCGAAATTAAACTCGGGTTTCATACTATATAGATTTATTGCACCAGAAAAAGAGGCAACAGCTCATTCTATCTTTTTATACTCCCACTCCCCCGACTCTGTGTACGAGAGTGAGCAGGACCCATGCCCACACATTCAAACACGTGAACACCTGGAAGCTGTTCAGTCCAACACTGTCACACCAGCCTGCTGCGTCTATTCAGGGGCGTTTGGCAGAACCGAGCTGAGCATGTTTGGGGCGGAGGCTTTATTATGCAAGCAACTGTCCGGTTCCCAGTTGCCACTTTATTCCTTCTATGCCACAATATGATCCTAACATCTGTCTTGCAACAAATCAGAAGTCTTAAGATGTGTCTTGTGTTCTCACGCATACATTCATGAATTATGTATAAGCGTAAGTGCTTTTTGTCCCAGAATCTTCTCTTCTGTCATTTGTTTTCCCCGTCAGGATGTCATGGGAAAATAGATTTGTTTACTCTATATGTTAAGATGAATGATGCATCCCCACTTGGTCCTGATGCCACCATCTTGTGCTTTTGACTTCCTGCCGATATACGCCCTCGACAAATTGGAAGTCACTGTCAGCTGTCAATCAGGACGTTTTTATTGCATCATAGCTGATTCAAACCAAATACTGAAAAGATTACTTGTACTTTGACTTTTCAGTTTGGCCTGTGCCCTATCTGCTAACATGGAGGAGGCAGGATGTATGACCAAAACTACAACCAGCCCCCAGGGGGCGATCAAGATGATGTGGCACCACATTAGGGAAACAGTCAAACTGTTTTAAAAAGACCATCCTAATATTAATGAAGATTCAAGTTGCCTGGGATTATGTGTTTTTGTGCCGTTGATCTCAAAGAAATTGAGAAAAGGGGATCAGTGGGACAGACTTCTCGGTTTATGGTTTCAAACACGTATTTTTATTGGAGCTGCAGTGATGACATCACCACAGCTTCAATGAACCAATGATTCACATTGGCATTCAGAGTGGAAGTGTTAGAGCCATGAATCATTCAAGTCAGAGCAAATGGTGAAACGTACAGTGTGGTTTGTGTGTGTGTGTGTGTGTGTGTGTGTGTGTGTGTGTGTGTGTGTGTGTGTGTGTGTGTGTGTGTGTGTGTGTGTGTGTGTGTGTGTGTGTGTGTGTGTGTGTGTGTGTGTGTGTGTGTGCATCTATGAATGTAGATATGTGTGTAAGAGTTTGAGAGACTCTATGAATTCTGTATGTATTTATATTTCTGCATGGAACAGGTGTTCATATGTGTTTGTGTGCATATTTTATGTGTTTGCATGTGTGTGTGTGTGTGTGTCACCATGTGTGTTACAGAGAGACAGAGTGAAAACATTGAATAGAATAGCGTATGTGCCTACATTTTTTTTAACATGACTGTCTCTCGCTTTCTCGCTCTCTCCGCACGCACTCGTGTGTGTGTGTGTGTGTGTGTGGCTCAGCGTACCAGGACAGCCTGTGTGACCAGCGACAGTGAGCTTTAACATGTGCTGACAGCTAATCAATAGCAGATAGTGTTTTTTAGCTTTTAGGGGAGAACTATTTATAACCGGGCAGCGCCATCTCTCTCCAAACCAAATCAGATATTTCCATGGGACGGACCGAGTGCTGCACAGTCATGCTTCACAACAGTTTGTTTTGTGGACTGCATGTGTATATGTGTGTGTGTGTATATGTGTGTGTGTGTGTGTGTGTGTGTATGTGTGTGTGTGTGTCTACAACTGAGCAGCACAGGCATTAACCAGGTGAACATTATAGGTAACAAGACATAAAAACATTGAATTTCTACTAAAATATATATATATATATTATTCTAATTTGTAAGGGTCATGAACAACTATCAGATAAACAACAAAAGTTAACTTTAGGGTCACCAAATGCAGACACTGTCACTGAGGCATGCCTGTCTTAGCCAAAATGTTCAGCCAGGGACACACACACACAAAAACATGATAATAAGCAACAAAGAGATTCAAAACAAAGAACACACATATAAACAGTAATTGGTTGCTAAAGTTAATTATAAAGAATAAAGTGCACATTTTAATAGCAATTAAATTGTTCAAGCACCATCACGTCTGTCAGGAGAGGAAAGCAAATTGCTGGTTGCCAACTAAAATATAGAGATAATAAAAGAGGGCTGGTAAAAAAAACAAGCAGGTAAATTCATTGTCCCACACAGGCTTTGTTTGCTCACTGCAGGGATGATGAACATTAACTGGGCTGTGATGGAATTAGACTGGGAAAAACACAACACGGCTGCAGGTCAGTCTGTATGGGTTTAAAGCTGAACACTAGGCTTGAATATCTAATTTATCTAATTTATTTTAATCTTAAACAGAGAAAATCAGGTATTGTAATATTATTTAAATATTACATAGCAATACAATTATAAATTTTTCAGGCTTGATGGATTCATTTAGGACTTCTGTGAAATGCATGAATCATTGAAATGTCGGTGCAGTGCAAATGTTGAATTGCTGCAGTGTTGTGTGTGTGTGTGTGTGTGTGTGTGTGTGTATGTGTGTGTGTGTATGTGTGTGTGTGTATGGACATGTCAAGAAGACAGTTCTGTCAGCAGCAGTATAATAATGCTATTTTGATGCAGTGAGACAATCTGTTGATGCATTTGGTGAAAGGAAGTGAGAGAGAGAAGTTGTTCGGTGGCTAATCATGAACATCTCTCTCTTCTCTTTCCTCCCTCTCTCTGTCTGTCACACACACACACACACACACACACACACACACTCATACCCTGGCTCGCTCTGTCACCCTCCTCCCCTCCCCACCGCTCCAGCCTTCCCCTCCTCTCGCCCTCTCAGCTCTGCTCTACTCCCTTTAAGTCCTTTCCACTCTGTTGCTTTCCCACGCACAGTCCGTCCCCTCGCGCCGTCTTCATGTCCACCAGCCAGTGTTGTGGCAGCTGTCATGTCACCGCGTTTCACCAAACAAGCGGCTCTCCATTATTACCAGGTGGACAAAGTCATAAATCGTACATTTGTTGACACCGCTGCTAATGGGGAGCGACGTCGAAGCCTGAAAATCGGGCCAGTCGGACAATCCAGCCATCCAATGAGGCAATCAATTTGTCGATCAATAGGCCAGCTAGTGGTATTGAGACAAGACAAATGATGGAAAACCCGGCTTATTTCTGTCTTCAGCCGAAAACAGGCACGTTGAAAATAACACGTTTGCCAATTTTAAACTCCCACTGAACCTGCGAGAGCTGTGGTCAGTGAGTCATTCAGTCAATTAGCCAGTAGGCAGCTAATCCCATTCACAAATCATGCAGAGGGGAAAACACAAGACAACACAGTGTGGCAGCCATGTGTGTAGAAGCTGAGCAGCAAGACATCCAGCTCCTGCAGTAGCACAGCAAATTTTCTTCATCAGTCAATACGAGCTGCTACTGTAGTCAGACAAAAAATCATTACACTCATAGTGAGATGACATTTCCCTCCACGCAGCTATTTCAGTTTCTATATCTCCTTTCATACTAAAATATTTTATTTTCTATTGCACTTTTCCTTGCAACAGAGCAGTGCAGCAAACCTTAGAGCAGATTTATTATTTTCCCAGTAGAGGACGACCTGCCACAAACATACAATACAATAAAACAACGATGATGTAGAGCCATTCATTGACATAAATACATTTTATTTTAGGCTCAGTCTTCCCATGTCTCAATTGCATCCCTACCCAATCTGACGGAATCTTGAACATTTCATTCATCATTTTTATTTTGTTTTGGGACATCAAGGATTCTTCCAGCTTTTAAATCAATAACCTTGCTGTTTGTTGTATAAGGTATTATTCATTATCAATATATCAACGTTATTATTATGCGGAAGCAGACTCTGAAGTTTGAGGTGTATGACAGCAACACATAAATAATAAGGGGTTCTATATTTTCCTCTTCCTGCTGCAACGGCTTGTTTTTAACCAGAAATCGATTGAAGGTGCGACATCATTAAAATACTCATTCATTGCACATCCAGCCAGTCCACCAGTCAAACAGGAAGTTCACTGCTCAGACATTCAGCCATCAAGGAGCAGCCAGTCAGCAAGCGAACCAGGCAGACATCATCCCGCCATCATCCCTGTCGCCTGCCCATTAAAGTGGGTCAGTATTAACAAGACCCATGCTGCTGCTGTGGGAGCCCGAGCCCCTGAAGCTGACTCCCTGTGACAGGACCTACGTTACATAAGGAAGAAGAGGAGACTGCGGCGCCGGCGAGGCATCTCTGATGGATTTGTTTGTTTTCAGAATGTCTTCGGTTGAAGACGCCGCTGCAGTTTAGGCTGTGCACCATGTATGTAAAAGAGGAGGGGACACAGCGCTGCACAATTATAATGTCTCGCTCCTTCTTTACCTCAATGGAAACATTAGATAAATTCTTCTGAAAACAGAATGAACACAGTTTGGCCCTGACGTTTAAATGCAGCTGCAGAAACCACACGTTTTTCTTTGTAGCTCATCCACACCATTGTCGGCCCTTTTCACCAAAAACTGTTTTTGTCTCTCTAAGCTGACATCTTCATCGTCATCTTTTACAAGTATTGCACCCTTTTTCATCCTGAGGTAAGATACACCATCATTACGCCAACTAACTCACTTTGAAATTGTCGTGTTCTCACATGTGCTGGACCTTTTACTCCAGGGTTTGCAGGAGTTCTGGACAATGTCCGGAGCGACCTAATTTCAAGGGGAAAGTCCTGGCTTCAGTGCATGCCTTAAAGCAGGCTATAAAATCATGAATGCATGGAAGTAAAATTGTTTTACTCAGCGTTGCTCACCGTGTTTTGGCTCAAGGGAAGGAGATGTCAGTCTATTTGTACATTGTTAAGGAGGAAGCCTTCCCCGTCTTAGATTTCTACTAAAATATTTAGGTGTATGGGTTTTGACAGACACCCAGACTGGCCTCAGGAAGCGTCGGATGCCTTACCGTTAAACAGATATCCGTTGTCTCCCAGAGGATGAACTAAAATGTCTTTGTCCAACACCTAAACCAACACAAACAACGCCAGCTGAGGGTCCGTGCTGAACACAGTTGTAATAATCCTTTACACTGTACAACATGATCTTAAAATAGATCCTTTTAGAGACCGAGTGCCACCCGTGCATCGATGTGAGGCCGAACTGCCACCTCAGTATTTACTGCCGTGCTAGAGGGATTTTTCTCATGTGAAATTCATGGCAAGCTGACACAAAGTGTGAGTTTTTAAACCTCCTGAGTGTGTGATACTCGACATCTTTGTTAAAAAATTAAATTCCATAAGAAATCCTTCAGAGAATGGCTTTGCACATATGAGAGAATCATCCATGATGCACGCTGTCAGTCTCTTTCTGTTTTAAATTGTCCTTTAAGCGGTTTTTATTTTCTCCAAAAATGAAACATCTGATGAATTAAACCAAATGAACTCTCTTACTTTTATATCCTTAGACTTTGAGGTATTTTAAAGTGATCTAGTGGGTCAGTCTAAAAATAAAGTTCCTTCACCTCAGTCATTACTGTATCTGTGTCTGGGAGGCTACTGGAACAGTGGTTTGATTTGTTGTACCTGCACACAGCTCTGAACTGGCATCTGAAATAGCACATGAAAAGCCCCCCCATCACAATGACCTGTCAGCAGCACATGTTATAGCCTCCGTCAGCCATTTTAAAAGCATGCAATGAGACATAGACTACAACCATCACAGAGCATCACGTCAGCATCCCCAGATGACGCTCAGTAGAGCACATACCTCTGTCATGCTCCAGCAGTCAATTTAATTTCAATTAAAACGTCAAATTGCAAACATGTAGATTACATGTAATTACCTGAGCATGCCGGATTTGTTCACCAAGATCCATGATTTGTTCACTGAAAATGCAACCTCTCAAACTCCTGCTCGAATTAAAATGTGCACCTTTGTCTAAAATTCAACGGCTGGCGTCTTGTGGAAATATGTTGTGTAGTTTTTTGCTTAATCCTGCCGACAATCATGAATGGACAGGGGTGAGGATTTGACCTCATGGCGCAGGAAGGAGTAATATGTAGGAGGAGTACTATGAGTAGTTATGCGTCACAGAGCTGAAGCTGTCACAGCATCGGTTGTGTTGCTGCTGCTGTTGTTTAGACAACAAAGACGGCATCTCCCACATCAGGTTTTGAGTTAAATATGTTGTGACACAAACATGGGGAAAAAACTGAAAAGCTGTATATAAAAAAAAGGAGGAAAAGGGGGAAAAGGAGGATGTTTTTCTTTGGCCTGTTTATTAAAATCAGACTGCGAAGAGGCAGAGACCTGTGAGGAGAAAATCAAACTCGTCCTAAATATAGCTCCTCTGATCTGCGATGATGATGCCTGCGCCGCTGTGGCAGAGCCCAAGGCCTCGCTGCCTCCATGAACTCTCTCACTGGTCCTGCAACCTCCTCCCTCTGCTTCATAAACTCCCCTAAACACACACACACACACACACACACACACACACACACACACACACACACACACACACACACACACACACACACACACACACACACACACACACACACACACACACACACTCACACACAGACGCAGAAGATGCTTTCAGACATGCACTGACCTCCACAGATACTCTGTATTTTCTCTGAAAGGATGCATGTGCGAACGCAAATGTCCGGAAAGGGACGCTCTGCACTTTCCGCAGACTTTCTCCAACTGACCTGTAGTATAAATTCTATGCACGAACACAGCAGGGGATCCCGTGTTGGATTCATCCCAAGCGAGTGGAGGGTGATGATGCTTCTAACGTGACAATTGACAATCTATTAGTAGCCGAGGATGAATCCCTGGAGAAGAATCCTCTCATTTTCACGAGGGTCCTTTACACAGAAGACACAAGATAGATAGATAGATAGATAGATAGATAGATAGATAGATAGATAGATAGATAGATAGATAGATAGATAGATAGATAGATAGATAGATAGATAGATAGATAGATAGATAGATAGATAGATAGATAGATAGATAGATAGATAGATAGATAGATAGATAGATAGATAGATAGATAGATAGATAGATAGATAGATAGATAGATGGATGGATGGATGGATGGATGGATGGATGGATGGATGGATAGATGGATGGACCTTTCCACAGAAGACACAAGGTAGATAGATAGATAGATAGATAGATAGATAGATAGATAGATAGATAGATAGATAGATAGATAGATAGATAGATAGATAGATAGATAGATAGATAGATAGATAGATAGATAGATAGATAGATAGATAGATAGATAGATAGATAGATAGATAGATAGATAGATAGATAGATAGATAGATAGATAGATAGATAGATAGATAGATAGATAGATAGATGGATGGATGGATGGATGGATGGATGGATGGATGGATGGATGGATGGATGGATGGATGGATGGACCTTTACACAGAAGACACAAGATAGATAGATAGATAGATATATAGATAGATAGATAGATAGATAGATAGATATATAGATAGATAGATAGATAGATAGATAGATAGATAGATAGATAGATAGATAGATAGATAGATAGATAGATAGATAGATAGATAGATAGATAGATAGATAGATAGATAGATGGATGGATGGATGGATGGATGGATGGATGGATGGATGGATGGATGGATGGACCTTTACACAGAAGACACAAGATAGATAGATAGATAGATATATAGATAGATAGATAGATAGATAGATAGATATATAGATAGATAGATAGATAGATAGATAGATAGATAGATAGATAGATAGATAGATAGATAGATAGATAGATAGATAGATAGATAGATAGATAGATAGATAGATAGATAGATAGATAGATAGATAGATAGATAGATAGATAGATAGATAGATAGATAGATAGATAGATAGATAGATAGATCCCATTCAATAACATGGGGGATACAGGATGTGTGACCTATGCTACAGTCAGCGGCCAAGATGCAACCAAAACACTTCGGCTTTTGAGGAGCCTTAATGACATCCAACTTTATAAAAACTATATGGCAGCATGCACATACACACACACACACAGACACACAAACCAGCACGCATGTACAGGCCCCAAAATAACCAGGACAGGAATGATTAAGTTATGCTACTTATCTTTTAAGTTTTACTGAACAAGAGTCACCTGTATCTTGAGGGACGTACATAAATATATAATATGATTGTGTACATGCGCTCCTTTACTACGTATTTATGAATGTCACAATTGCTATGTTTTGTATGCAGTACAGTGATTTGTACACAGCTGCCTGGGACTAAAAATAAAGACCCGGAGAGGAATGTGACGTGACGTGCTGGTGAAGTCATGTTTTATCAGAGGAACTGTTCAGCAGGGTTTAGTTTCGGCATCAGAGGGAACAGTAGTACTGGCAGTTATGTACTCATAGTTTATTCAATAAAATGTATCATGGGAAATCACTTTGCATCTCTTACAAATGAATGCTGGCAGCAGGCTTCCTGGCAAGGACGAATACGTACAAATATGGTCCAGAGACCGCTCACCAAATAACCAGCAGGTAATTTCACACATTAATTCCTAAATTGGGTAAAGAACCACATGCTGCAGATTTGAGTCTCAGCTCAAATCTCCCTGTCTTTCATTGCCCTTCAAGACAAATACCACAGGGGTCATATTAGTGAGAAGCATCTGCATTATTGAACCATAAAACGACTCATCCTAATAGCTTATTCTCTCCGTTCTCTCTCTTAATCTCTTGTTCTCCTGTGTCTATAAATATTTGTCAGTTTATATTCATTTCTCTCCTCCATCTGTGTGTTGCATTAATCGTGGAATCCTACATTCAGCATTTTCAAACTGAGATCTACAGAATGTTTTGAAAAATAAGCGTCACGATGCCTTAAAGTAAAATCATCAAGTTTGGTCCTTTTTTCATAGAATCTTATAAATAATTAAAACCAACCTCACCAGAAAACTGAACACTTTAACAAACATCTGATAAGAACGACCTGGAATGACAGAAACCGTCTTTGAGAACACAATGTTTCGACAGCACTCTACCTCCATCCTTTGAGATACTGTTCAAGCCAGTACGCCCATTGTTCCGTCTCACTAGAACACACAGAAACAATTTTACACATGGAAAGAGTTTCTCGTTATCATCCAACAACCAAAGCCCCTCGTGAGATTATAATCCCTTCAGGATTTTCGCCGATGTGCAGAGGAAGGAAAAACAAAGTCCCACAGGATTTAGCTGCAGGTATAAAAGTTAAGTTTCGATTGCCTAAACAATTTAATCATTACACGGTTATGTGATTACATTCCTTTAAAACATCTGTAAACATTGGGGATTTATTTAATTTCCCATCACAGAGAGAGCGAGGGACCAACATGGAGGGGATCAATTGTATGTGAGTTTCTCTGCTCAGTGAAGATCAGCAGGTTTTCTTTTGTTTTGCAGATCATTAAGCAAGTTTGCGATATGACTGCGTTTATTGACTTTGTGTATGAAATAAAACTTCTGGAAGAGATATGTGGAATAACTGTATGAGCTATTTTTGTCCTGTAAAGTAAACTTGTATAAAAGCAATAACTCAGTTAAGACTAATTCTAAATATGAAATTCACATGTCTTCTTCAAAATTGCATTGTCGCAGCGTGGGTTGTGTCACTGCTGTTGTTGCTTAGACAACAAGGACAGCTTCTCCCTCCACAGGTTGTGTGAATAGGTAGTGACACTTTGAATGAAAAGTGAGAAAAACTGACACAATTGTGGAAAAACACTGAAAAGCTGTATATAAAGAAAGGAGGGCGAGTATTTTTAGAAGATAAAGATAGTGTAAAATCTCTCAGTTGGACATCAGGGGTGTAAACCCAGTGGGCTGTTTCCCTCAGATGGTTCTGATGTGTTTCAGCCGAGGACTTCCAGTGCGAAAGATAACCGCCGTGGAAACAAACAAGCTCCTGCTCATGTGGGAGGCCGAGTGGAAACAAACAACACATCAAGTGCAAACCTCTGACACAAAAATAACCTACTCGGATTTATCACTTCGACTCCACCATCTTAGAAAAGCAAAGTCTGCCACATAACAAGGGATACAAATCCACTCGTATTGACGCAGGGTTTGAAAGTCTTTATTTGGAAAAAACTAGCAGAGCTTTGTAGAAAAGGTTCCAGGGATTACTGGCAGACCTTTGAGAGACGGACAAAAGCCGTGAAATTGATCTTAACCTCCAGCATGCCCCTTCTGTAAACACTTTTGTGGTTCCAGGTGGGTAACACAAAAACTTTCCGTGCAGCACTCCCCACAATCAGCCTTTCACTTGGCACTAAATCCTGGAGTGTGTATTGTGTCCAAAGCAGCTCCCTCCCATCCAGCGGATAAATGTCAACGCACATCTTTGTCAGAATAGAAAAATCTAGATGCAAAGCGTCTCCGCTCTGTGCTGTTATGGATAGCACAGAGCACAGGGGGGGGGGCGGGAAGCCAGAGGGCCGTGCAGCCAATCAGTTTATAACCTGAGTGATCCTGTTAGGGTGTGTGCATCTGTTTGTGTGCATGAGCAGCTGTGGTGTAACCCTGTGTGCACTGCACGTTGACCTTGGAGTCTCCTTACGCTGGCACTCAGGATGTGACTCTACAAACGACTAGTGCCAAGCATTGATTAGTGCTAGCGCGCAGAGCAGAGCAGAAAAAGGACAGGGACAGAGATATTGGCTGCAGAGTTAACAATTATTTCTCTCTCTCTCTCTGCCTCTCTCTCTCTCGCGCGCGCCATGTGCTTTGTTGCACTTTCCATCACTGGCAGGCAAAGCAAATACAATATCGGTTTGTCAGTCAGTCGCACACTGTAGGGCTGTTTCAACGACTCTGTCAAAGCCACACTTGGACCAATGCATTTGAACAGAAGTTGTTCGTAAGCTCTTCTTTTTCCTTTTCAGTTCGTCACCCTTCTCCAGTGATGGTGCCTCAATGAGTAAAGATGAGTATTAACAGCATACTGTCCTATAGGAGATGAAGCCTTCACAGTTCACTTCATTGAATTAGTCCATGGGGTTTGACCTTAGTGACACTCTGTGGCCGTATGAGGTCAGAGGGATAAATAGGAAGCAACCAACCAAACATTTATTGTCTTTTAACAGGATTTGTAGTTTCCTCTTCGACCTGCTAGGATCAGAATTATATTACAACTCCTGCTGGCAGTCATTCCAAGGTCCCCGGCAATGTTTACAGATGCCCTCTCTCTAGTTTTAGGAAGGCGCGTGTGGCGGTAAATGGAAAGCGACACTATCTAGCCTGCACTCTTCTTCGCTGGAGGGCGATTTGGAGCTGTGGCCTTATAGCGCTGGCCACCCAGATGAGAGTAATGCGACAGCATCGTCTGATTATTTCCACGTGTACACATTAAGCATCATGGAAACCAGCACACTCAAGTCTTGTCTTTGTTTTCGTGCAGCAGGAACCGAATGGTCCGGTGGCTGTAGGCATTGTAGCGCTTAAGGGGGGGTGACAGTCGTGGTGTTAGCACCGCGAGTGTCACAGGGTCTGGAAGGTGTCTGAGGTACCAGCTCTGAGGTCAATGAGGTCTGCAGAGATTTCCAAACATCGATCTGACAGCAGGAGGACCCAGTGTTAGATATACATCCATGTATATAATTAAATGAAGCCCTGCAGATACTCCACTCACATCTCCTCCCCATGTGCTTTATTGGTTGATCTAACTCAGATTTTACTTTTCCTCCCAAAATAATCCAAACTTCTTTCATCAGATCCGACAAATTGAAAAGATGATTGATTTGACAGTAAATGGATAGAAAGACAATAATAAAAATGGATATAAAGACAATAATAAAAATGGAATAATTTGTGAGTGGAATGTCGTACCGCGAGAGTATTTTTTCTATTGAAAATGTCGGGCGAGTTCTGTGGGTGCTTGTTGAACTTCATTTACTTTGGATTGAGAGTGACTACCAATTTTACAGTGGTTTTATAATGAAATAATGCACAATTATTTTCTGTACAGTTTTTTTCAGCATTCAAATGATTTCTGTATCCTATCCTATTTCAAATCAGCTATACATAATTTTCTTCCTGATGTCAGACACAGTGAGATGATTCTTTAAATGTTCTGTATCCTCGTGGAAATGTGCATTTTCCATCCATTTTCTTGAGCTTTATGCAGGATCTGGTAACAGGGGCAGCCAGCTTAGAAGGACGTCCCGGATATTCCTCTGCAGCTGAACTGTCCTTCTCCTTCTTTGGGATCCCACGTGTTTCCCGGGGGCCAGATGAGACATGCACTCCCTCCAGCGAGGTCTGGTTCTCCTCCCAGTCGGCAGCCCCCTGTAATCCACCAATGGAAGGTGCCCGAAGGCTGTCCTGGTACGGTGCACAAACTACCTCAACACGGCCTTTACTCCGAGCTCCCTGTGGATGTCCGACGCCTGCGTTACTGCTGATGCCGCACTACATGCTTGTGATGTTTAGTTTCTCACCTTGTTTCCCCGACTTCACCGGTTGAGTTAAAACTTTATTAAAAGTCTCCCTAAATCTCCTCAAATCTGTTTTAATGGACATGAATTGAAACACATTTTGGCAGATGCAGCCGCTTCCTGAACAGCTGCCTCATTATCCTGATGCAGCAGCTCTGGCAAAGGAACGAGGGGAAATAAAGGTGGCTGGAACTTTTATCATGGCAACACTGGCCTGTGAAAGCACATAATCCCTGTTTACTTGCAACTTGAACTTTCGGCGATGGAGTAAGAATGATTGACACTGTGCTTCTTTTCCTTGAGGCCAGTAAAACACTGCGCCGTGTTCATCCGGCATCTGAAGGAGGCGAAAGACTCAAGGGTAAGTCATTCAAAGCGGAATAATGCAGATCTGTGCATTCCAGCCACATGCTGCTGTGTTTTCTGTCTGAGCTCCCGCTTATTCAGAGAACATGTACGAAACCCTCACTCCAATTAATTTGTCACACCTTGTTATTTCTGGGTCAAGGTGGAGGCTGGAGACGTCCAATACCCTGAACACAGCTCATATTGTGTTTCTATACAACTTAAAATCATTTTGTTGGTGGAGTAATTGCTTGCTGGATTATGGTTAGAGAGTGGTTTTGATTCGTAAATGAGCAGGAGTTGCAGGAGGAGACGGTCGGGGCAAATAGAAATCGTCCAGTCCGTCCTCTGCACTTCCATCACTGTCCACCAAACAGGACAGGAACAGACTACAACGAATTGTCAGGTCTGAAGAGGAAATACCTGGAGCCCACCTGCCCTTCATCCAGAACTACCCCTTCTGAATCAAAGACCTCATAACACTGTATTTTTCCATTAGATCATTTCGCTCCAAAAATGCAGGCTCCCTTGTGTTTCCTAGAATCGGTAAGAGTAGAATGTGAGGTAGGCTCCTCTCCTGTGGAACCAGCTCCCACTCTGGGTTCGGGAGGCAGACACCATCTCTACATATAAGGTTAGACTTAAAACTTTCCTTTTTGATAAAGACTACAGTTAGTTCTGGATCAGGTAAGTCCTGAGGCATTAGTTAGAAACCTGACGCTGCCATACACATATAATACTGTATATACATTTTACTCTTAAGAGTGTGATAGAGCCAAAAAGCAATCAGGCAAGGGTCAGAGAGAAAACTGGTTCCCTCAGTGAAGGCAATGGAAATGCTATACACTAGATAGAAGATAATTCAAAAGATGGGGTGAGGAAAATTGACCGGCAATGACACAGACACAGGAAAACCTCTGTGTTGAATTCTTACCATTTTCCACATTAGGAGGCGTTTTCACCGTGAGATATGTTATTAGCAGAGGATTCTCAGCTGGAGCCGGATGGAGAGACAGATTGTCGGCTCCTGCATCCTGGAAGGCCCTCGAGATAAAAGACAGAATCTCTCTCTCTCTCTCACACACTCTCACACTCTCTCTCTCTCTCTCTCTCTCTCTCTCTCTCTCTCTCTCTCTCTCTCTCTCTCTCTCTCTCTCTCACACACACACCCACACATATACACACACATACACAAGGTTTTAGTAGTGTGGCATTTTACCCCATCTATCTTGCCCAGACTTCATGCTCAACTTAACTGCTACCCTGGGGTAAACTCCACCAAATGACCAACCTTTCCTTTTCTTTTTTTTTTCTTTTTTTTTACAAAAATGCTTCTAAATTTAGATTTACGACTAAAATGTTCCACTTGATTGTTCCTACTATCTATTCTGGTAACTGCTTAATATATTTTCTGCCTTAAGTAGCATTATAATAATAAATAATTATAATAAATACATATTTTAAAGCTGTCTCCATGCTCTTGGTTTACCCACAGCCCTCGAGTAAGTTAAGGCTTGGAGAAAGTGTGTTTGCAGCAGTTTTGCATGTTAGTGGGTGGACAGTTAAGGGACCGGCGGGTACTTCACACTACTTTTTGTATTTGGCTTTTTAGCTTATCAAGTTGCTTCAGAAAAAGGAATGTGAATAACACAACTGTCCTTCAAAAACACTCCAGATTAATCAGATTGTTGTATAACCTTTTTACAGCCGCAACTTTTTCCAAGTGATATTATACGGAAAAAACGAACCCCCAATTTATGTGATGAATGATGAAAGTTCCCGTGCCCTATAAAACACCAAAACCACTTTTCACTCGGCTCAGCGCCTCAGAGCTTGTTAACTTTATCCACCTGATTTGATCAAATATTTTCCAATTTTCCATTCTATCAATTTACCTTTATATATTCATGTTTACCAAATTGCCATAAAACATTCAGTCGTCATTCCTTGATAAAAGATAAATTAAGATCAGGATTTGACCTGAGTTCAGATCCAGGGTCCAGTCTGTAATTAGGTTCAGGCAACAAAAGCACTTTGGGTAGGGACAAGATTTTAGTTTTGGCTAAATGTTAAAAATATGCAATTTTCAGTAAACCATGTAAAACAGAACATATAAACATAGTAACACAAAATTTGAATTAATTGATGGAAAACATTTGACTGATATTCGGTATGAATATATATCTGTGACTTTCCACGAATAGCATGTCACAGCACAATAACAAATCACTGCCATAAAAGAAAAACACTGAAATCCCGTGCGGAGATGAATCGAGCATGCGGTTCATAATGTGAAAAAAACAACTCTAGCTCCACTATGCTATTTAAAAAGAAGTCTCCCCTTGAGGACAAGAAGAATGAGGCAAACAAAGCAGGCACCCCAGAACCTCTGATAGATGGTAAAGAGACCAATCTGACTGGGGTAGACTCCTCGCAGGCTTTTATCATGTATGAGAGATGATCACAAGTCGTTCTCCGCAGGCGAGCGCCATCGCTCTGATTTGCAAAGCGCGTTTCCCCTTCCAACTTCTTGAAGGACAAACCTGTGGAAGCAACGCAGATGAGGGAGTGCGGTGAGAGACTCAAGAGGCGATTAGCAGATAAGTGGGAAAAAGGTCAAAATGAATGAAAACAAATGCAGAAAGCAAGCATGAACAATGAGAGGAAAAGTAGACGGCATCTAGAAGGACGCTCTGAGACTTGATACAGAAACTGATGATAAATTCCAGCAGCAGCCCATTTATACAGATCCTCTCCAAAGTGTGATGGGTTCTTCTTTGGGTTAGACCCAACCCCGGCACAAGATTGCATGGAAATATGTTCAGTCACTTTTTGAGTAATAGGGCTATGAGACAAAACAGTCACTGCAATGAAAACACCCTCTTTGGTGGAGGTAGAAGCTAAGTGCAGGAACTGTCTCCTGAGAGTGGGTGATAAGACGCTGGAAAAGATGTTTCAGTTTATATTTCAAGACAATAAACAAATACAGAAAATATGTAAAACCATGTGACAAATGTGTTTCCTAAACCTAGACATCGACCTCTAAATTAGGTCCGAAGCCAAAAGGGGACTGGTTGCCATTTTGATCACGTGCAAGGACTTTATTTTGTAGCACGCAGGGGCTGTGTAGTTCTGGAGGAGCTTACGCTGAGGTCCTGTAACATGTGTGGCATCTGATGAGGCACAGTGGGAGTATGGCTATTGTTCTGTGGAAATCTGTTGAGCGCTTATCAGGTAATCAGACAACGACAATGCACCAACAATCAGAAGAGCAAATTGGTTTGTCTCGCCATGTCAAAGCAGTGATAAGAAAAATGTAATCTTCCCATTTATCCAGATCAGCTCTGAAAGTTAATGGATTCTTCATTGGGTCATGAATCACCCATCCACACGATTTCCAGGAAATCAGTCAAGTAGTTTTTTGCGTAATCCTGCTGATTAACACACAGACAAACAAACGCAGACGGAAACAACAACCTCCTCGGTGAAGGTAACAAATGGACTTGCATATTACCTCAGTTCACACCTGTCCTCAACTGTGAGACGTACAATGTAATTTCAGTCTGTAGTAGCAGAACGCCTACTAATAGGCTTCACTGTGCAAAAGCAGTGTAAGAAAAACACACACACACAGACACACACACTTTAATATTTTAACAACACTCCCTCTGCATGTACAACTAGAAAGTAATAAACCTTATAATCCCACATTGGAATCATGTAACTAGTTTTAGATGATGTTGTCATGGAAGTCCATATTTATATTCTACAGACCAAAACATACCATCCATCCATCCATCCATCCATCATTAATTTATCCATTCATTCATCCATCCCTCCATCCATCTTTTTCCTTGCATGCCGGTTGAATCCTTGAGTTTGAATGTCAACCTGGAATCTTTGACCGCTCCCCCCACTCATTTTATGATTTATAATTCTGCTCACTAGCTAACATGTAGCATGTATGATTTATATTCAGTATCTGGATGCACCATTGGCTTTAGGAGCTTTTAATAAGTAAGTCAAGTGCAGCCACACATCTCACGCCTCCATGTTGAGTGGTAATCCTGTCAGAAAAGCCATTAAGAGAATTACCAAGGGTGTATAGAAAACCAAGTAGAGAACAGAACATCATAGTGGCTCTCCGTGTAATTGCTACAACAGTGTCTCTAACAAAGGTATTGCATTTAATACAGTGCACTTCCTATTGGAATTCTATATAGTTAATACATTCACCCTTCATCCCGTGCCTCTCTCTTCTCCCTTCAGATCTCATGCATCGTCGAGGTGACCCTGCGTCGTCGAGGTGACCCTGCTTCATTTGCAGTCATGGATTTTATCTACAGGCCATGGCTGGTGTGTAACATGACACAAGGCTATACGATGATAGATGATCTCATGTGCACTCTCCTGCACACACCTGTTTCTGGAGTCTGACATCATCTTCAGGAGAGATAGTCCTGGAAACTAAGTCGTATATGACTGTTCTTCATACGTTACACTAATTGGCCATGTGTTCACATACCACATGGGGTGACTGCTTGAAGAAAAAGGAAGCCAGCAGTCTCATTATCTAGATAAAGTGTTTCTCAGCTGCACCCAAACCAACCCGTGGAATCACATTTATCTTGCAGAGGTTCGTTTGCAACAGGGGTGAATGGGAACATCCGGATGTTTATGGTCCGGAAGAAGGTTTGATCCAGCCTACGAGGCAATTAATAAAATACGAAAAAGCACCTTAGAAATGTGAAACGATGACTGCAGCTTTTTTATTCTGGGACTGATAATACCCTCGTCTTTTAGGTCGCTCCTCGCTGATTTTATTGCCGCCAGGTCAAGGTCAGGGTGCAGAAAACCCACAGAGCTGTTACGTGTCATTGCTGACAATCATTGTGGCGACAGTGAAGAAAATAAAAGTGTCTGTGAAATGTCAAACTTTTCAATAGAAATGGACAAACAGTTTTTGGCTGAGGTAAAAGAGAAGTGTGGCTAGTTGGAAGGGGAAATGTTGCAGCAATGGAAAAGGCCAATCTCATGGGTCATTACAGATGGAAACATTTGGCTGAAATATATAGATTTTAAAAACAAATACGCTGGGTTAATGCTCCTCGGTCGACTTTGAGTGATTCACAAGCAGCTTTCACAAGACTCTTTTTGACAAGGGCCGTATTACAAAGGCAAGTTTTGTGGTGAGCAAGCTGAGAGCTCTGAAGCTCAAACCTGATTTAAAAAGGGAATTTGCTGCGCACCAGGTAAAGCACATTGGTAATTTGGTTAACAATATTGCAAAAACACAATTTCTAGTGTTTCCCTCAGGCTGACCATAAGTAGCTGTTTGGGTTTGGCCTGTGCCTTTGCCTGGCTTGTGGCTTCCAGGTTCCCTCCTCTCTCACCAACTCCTCACCTACGTCTCATCCGGCAATCAACTCCTAACCTGTGCCAGAAATTAAGGATGGGCCCAAAAACTACTCTGCCAGATTGTTGTTTACCCTGTGGCACAAGCTGTGGTCAAATCTTTGGCTTGTGATTTTGGAAACTTGCCTGATCTGACCTCAGACTCACCTCTCAGTCTCTTACGCTCAGCCAGCCCTCCTCGCTTCCCTGAACTCTTGACTCTTAGCTCCCGTCTGGACTCCTTGAATTTCCTCCTCAACACTAAACTCTGTACGAATCAGCACGGTCAGCAATTTTTTTTTGTTTTGTACGCCTTTGAACACTGTTGCAATAAATCTGCTCGAGAACTGTGAATTGTGGCTGCTCCTCTGACTATTTGTGTCCAATGCCGTACTAAATCTCGCCTCTCATGTGACCACCCAAGGTGACGATAAGTTTGAGCAAGTTGCTTTGGCTAAAAGTGGCTTCATCATCTTCACTACCGTTGAAGCAGTTCCAGCTATTGCATTAGAGAGGTTGTTGTGATATATGTGTTCAATAATTTTGTATCGCCTGTCTGCGATTAATGTTGTAAAAACTGAATTGGCCCTTCATAGAAAAGCCTCCACTCCCCTGGTTTATAACTAAGAATGTTGCTTTGCTATCAGTCTGTCAACTCCTTAAACTCAGACAACTGTAAAGACAAACTAAAATTAAAAATTACTTAGTTATGATTTGTGACTCTTTGTTTCTGCTAACTGAGGAAAATTATACATTGTATTTGCCATTATTTTCACTTCCTAAAAAAGACAATAACCTTTCGGATTTTTCTGTGTTATACCAATAGAGATAAGAATATTCATCTCAAACATTCATGTTAAGTAACAGATTACTGCTTGAAAGGCTTTGACAGTTTGACCATATATTTCTCCAGTGTCAGATGTTACCTCAATAGACCTCGACTAAGGATGAAGCTTGTTTTAAGCAGACCTCCTACGTATTATGACCCAGTTTATATGATTACAGGAAAAAAAATGTTTATCCGACAGACTCACAAGTCATTGAATACATTTATAGGGACGAATAATCCGACTACTGACCTTATTCTGAATAAGACATTACAAAAGTTGCAGATAAGATATTCCGTTCATCTTCACGTTTACATTTTACAGAGCATGGACTGGTCAAGCAATTATACATATCTAATGCGACCAAAATCATATACTCCACATCTTAATTTGGGTATTGCTAATTCCGAGTACGGCCCCATTCAGGTTAAGATAATCACAAGATGCTGTAACAAGACTATACAGGAATATTGGTGTCAATGTAAACGAGTCCACTGACTTGGTGGATAGTACATTTATTGATGGTTAAGGTCATAGAGTCTGTGCGCACTGAACAGAATTGGTTTTGCTTCAACATGAGTTGAGTTTGAAAAATAATTAAACTATTTAAACTATTTAACAAGAACAATTAATTTTCCTATCGCACATTTAAAGGACAGTCATTTTTCATAGTGGCTATTACAGGACCTCTGTCTAAAGGAATTCTAATTTGTCCTTTATGGCGCTTTATATATTTCGGTGTTTTTTCCATGGAGACCATCGTTCCAAATGGGGCCACTGTTTCTCTTTCATGATCTGACAGCTGATCAGTGGCTGCATGAAGCGCTGACTGACACACACACACACACACACACACACACACCAACACACACACATACACACAGACACACAGACACACACACACAAACCAATCATAAATCAGACTGACAGCCTATAAGTCTTTTCACACCGTGCCACCGTAGCCCACAGACATATAAAAATCACTGACATGAATGATTACGTGCACCATATAGTGAGACAGCAACAGATTCAATATGTACACCCATATACGTGCAACATGCTTCACTGGATTTAAACGCCTGCAAACACACACAGACACACACAAAAATGGTTATTGTCCTTTGTGGACCATTTAGTTGCATTACTTAAATGAATGCATACTTAAGCTTTAGTCAGTGATGAAAGTAGGCGTTGTGTTCTTGCTGGTACTAACCATTTCTACTAAAAGCATCTACAGTAAAACTGTCTAAGGGGGTCGAGGGAGCTCAACACACTGGGATTTAAGATGATATGGGTATACATCACATATGTCACATTTACAAATAGAAGGGCATAACTCCGCCAAACCCCAACAGTCCCTTTACGAAACCATATTTGAATCATCCAAAATTGCCAAACTCATAAATATTAGTTCCCAATGCCAAAGAAGGAGAAAAAAACCTTCCTGGGTCGGCACAAACCTTTACTGGGTTCTTTCCTTGCCCGTACAGCGTCCATCCACCAAGTTACATGGTGATCTGTCCTGAAGATTTTGCATAATCTTGTTAACTAACAGACAAACAAACAAACAAACAGCATGATAACTGGAAAACTCGATGCACCTTTGGCAGATGTAGAAATAAAAACATAGTATTTAAAACATAGGAAAAAACACGTTTGATAACATTGCCACTTAAGTTGCAAGTGCTGAGCTTGTTACTAAAGTCGAATTACAGTGAGATATTCCAGGTCCACCTCCAGATGAAGATCCCTTTATTCACCTGCAAGCAAGACGAGATTGGGTAAAAAAAAGTGTCCTTACTTGCTTTTGCCTATGTGGCAAGTTTAATAATATTTCCAGCACCTGCTTGTATTGCTCTCCAAGCTTCCTTTATCTTCTTGACTGTGTGTGTGTGTGTGTGTGTGTGTGTGTGTGTGTGCGTGTGTGTGTGTGTGTGTGTGTGTGTGTGTGTACGTGTGTGTGTGTTTGCCTGTATGTTTCTGTCTGGGTAAAGCAGAGCAAATGCAGCCCATTCATCATCCCTGTTACCTCTTCAGCTAATGAATCTAACCCTGGCTACACCTCAGGGATAAGAGATGGGGTCAGATGTTACAATTCCATGATACGTCTCAGAAGTCCATAGTCTCACAGGGGATTGGAACTAACTGACCAAAAGGCATCCTACAGAAAATTCCTCTAGCTGTGCTCGGTAGTGCCATGTTTTGACCGTATGCTTTTTAAGATTTAGCAAATTGAGAGTTTTTAACCATGTTTGCCTTCTCGTTCACGACGCTGACATTTTAACACTGCATGTTTTCATTTGATCAATGTGTTAATGTGGTTCAGCGGTCCAACTGAGCCTGAGGCTTTATTCTGCACCCATCTTCTTTCCTCTCTTCAACTTCCCCCCTTTCTCCATTATACCTCTCTCGCTCAAGTACAACATTGCTACACTGATACCTGCAAAACCGAAAATCACATAAGTCTGCTCATCCACCCCCTACTGCTGGCCTTATTCAGTCTCTCAGTGCACTAAAGTCTGTTGGATAAACATTCATGCCACACCATATGGGGGAAATTGTCGGGGCATTAAGCTCCACTCAATCAAAATGAAAATGAAATACCTTGAACCAAGGAATCTGCCTATTTCCTCTTTGAGGATGCATCTGCTACCTCTCCTCAGCCACTTTAATTTTAAAATGCAATCATCCCACCTCTCCTATAAGATGCTGGGATAAAGCATCTATACAAAACCATGCAAGCTTCGATGAGAGATACCTACTGGATCTAAGCTGACGCTGTGGAAGGCAATATTGGGAGATGACCAGGTGATAAAGCACTCTAGGTTGCATGTATCACAATGTTGCCGCAACACACAGGCACTTGATAACCCCTCATTTTGAGAATTACATGTTGAGGGTTTCCTGTTTCCAGATGTCAGTCGCAGATTGTTTGGGGCCAGCGCAGGTCTCGCCAGCACATAATTGGTTTTCTGTGACAACAATCACAGGCCATGGGATACACTTTGCCAATGGTACAGCCTCATGGGAGATGTTGATGAATGTGGAGGAATTTTCATTTTACCTTGGTCTTTAACAAAGAAAAAATTTCCACAAATCTCCTCGAGCTGGAGAATACATACTAGGTCATATATATTGAGAAAATTGGATCGATAACATTGGTTGGGTTAACGGAAATAAGCCAATCCAATTTACCATTCCGGCTCCATTCTTACCTTGACCTACTTCTATCTTCTGAACACCATCTACTAACAAGGACCTCACCATTATAATGAGAGAGGTTATACACTAGGTGATTGAAGGTGACAAGGGACAAATTGCTCACATGTACTTTTGCTTAAAATAGGCTTGAATGGAATAGTAATGTGGGATTTAATCCGCCGGGACTCGCTGGACCTCTTGTGTTCCCCTCCTACATCTGTTCTTTATTATAAACGCCAGTAACATGCTGCGTGGCTCACCATATAGTCAACCAGTCTCCTGCATATTGATGAGGCCTGGGTAACCGGGCAACAGACTGGGTTGGAAATATAATAGTAGATTCTGGGAGTTAGTTCCTAAGACTTGTAATTGGGCTGAGGATGTGCAAGTGAAGTGAGAAATGTCACAGATGTAACTCTCCTGGGAAATAAGGAGTTACAGTATATAACACATTATTAGCGAGTGGTTTTATGAGAAAGTAGCTTGCATGGATGACTGCATTTTACAGTTATCGTGTGCTGAGTTAATTGCCTGCAAAGATCAACATTATCAATGTTCGTGCAGCTTCTAATGCACAGAGGAGATGAGCATATTTATCCAGAGTGGTTAGTCACCATTCACTACATTGTGTATCGTCAGGTTATAATGAAGAGACCCCTCGTCTTCGATCTCTGCAGGCTGAAACATGACAACAGGCGTGCAGCTCTACTAACTACATAAACTAAGCTAATCTTCACATTGGAAGTGAAAAGAAATGAAAGAACTGCCTTCATCGCCTTGAAGTAAACGCCGTCAATTTATCATTTTCAAAGTGAGGTCAGTAGTGTGCGTGTGCACTTTTCGGGTCAGGGCCATGACCTATACGATAGAGTAGATTGGACATTGGGGGCCGCATGAGAGGGTCCCGCAGTTTTTAAAGTGTTCAAGGGGGAGGATATAAACTGGAAAAATGTCTCACACAGGCCACACACAAAACATTGTTTGTTGGCTAATGATCATCTATAATGTGATTACTTCAACCAGATGAAGTACAGGAAAGTGAGGAAAATCTTTTTTATTTGTCTTTGATGCACAAAAGAGATAAAGGGCAGGAGCAGCTGTCCAATCCACAGGAATAATATGGATTCCAACACTTCCTTTAAAATAATGATGCTATAATCCCTACATTTAAAATGGCACCGCTCTGTTGCTCCAAGTGCTGAGTTACAGAGCAATGGATAAGAGTAAGAGGGAAAGGGAGACCAGAAGGGGATTAAATGATCATTATAAACTTTCCTGTGAAAGATGGCTATACGGAGAAACTTATGTTTTCCAATGGTAAGACCTGTAATTATATGCTTGGACAAAACGGCCGTAAAAAGGCCTGTAATTTAACATTTTCTTACCATTAGCTGAATTGGAATGTTACTGTAGATTCACTGCCTTCGGGTTCTATTCAAAACCCCTTATCGAATGAAACCAGCGCTCTTATTTACAATAACACACAGCTGCCAAATACAATTTCCTCATCTTGGCACATGTCGAGGTCCCAATTCTCCTTTGCATATTTGCCGGAGCTCAGTCAAACTGGATGGGTAATGTCTGTTATTTGAACAATTCTGACAATTTTCAATCCAAACATTTTTCACTGAAGTCTGAGCTGGTCAGATTAACCAGTCAAGGACGTGACAAGGACTTTTATACAATACAAAATACTTGTATACCGTTGTTTCCATCAGGCTTCTCAGAGGAAGCTTAAATTTAACAGGGCTATTGTTAATATTATTGATCACTCCTGGTTTTCCCACTCTCCTTATATCGATATCCTTCTCCCGCTTGGTCCAAGGTTGGATTGTAAGGGCATCAGGCTAATCAGGGTGTTTCAACTATCCCAATCCCCATGCCTTCCAGCTCTTCCTGAGGTCACTCCCAGGCCAGATGGGATAAAGTACCTCCAGCAAGTACTGGATCTACTCCTGCATCTCATCTCACTTACTTGCATTATTAGAGATATCAGAAACACCTTGCTCCAATTGACACAAACGAGCAACTCCCTCCGATTGTTCAGACGGCTCACGCTATCGCTAATGCCCGGGCCAGCGCTGGCTGCCTAAGTGGCGCTGCTCTTCTAGAGAATTGAGGTCTTGCCTATTTTCTCTACCATATCAGGCACGGTTTACAGCTGAATAGATGGAGAAAATGACCTTTCACCACAGTTTCAATGTTTAATCTGTTGACACTTCCTATGCCCGTTTCAAAATAATAGCGCACTTGCCTTTCTGTTGACTGAATCTGCTTTACTACGTATTTTATTGTCATTGCAGGGCCAGAAAACGCACAGCCTTATACCGTAAAGTCTTGGCATTTGCAGCTCCGCAGCAGACAGGCTGTGAACAACAGACAAGCGCGACACGATGCAGATCAGCCACCAACCCAGTAACCCCAGAGAGACAGCTCATTCCGAACGCTTGTATCTGCAATCTCCTTGTCACGGTCAGTACCCAAAGCTCCTAACCTCAGGTGAGGGTTGGAACGTACATTGACTGGTAAATAAAAAGCTTTGCCTCCCAGTTCACTCCAGTACAACATCTGTAATACTGCTGACGTGGCACCAATCCTCCTGTCCATCCACCGCTCCATCTTCACTCATGAACAAGCCCGAAAGATACTTAAAGTCCTCCACCTTGCTTCTTCACTCCCTCCTCTTCCTTCCTTCTTTAGCTTTTCCTGCTATGACCAGTCAAAATATTCTGGGTGAAAAATGGTCAACTGTATGAGTGATTACAGTAAAGTTCACTATTTTGGTCTAAAGTCCTGAGTGTAATACATTAGAGGATGGATTGCCATGAAATATGATGCAGAGATTTATGGTCTTGAGAACTTTGGTGACCACCTGACCTTTAGCATGGCTCTAGACTCATTTGTCTCTATTGTTAAGTGAGTCTGGTGTGATAACAGTTCATGAACTTATTAGTAATTGTAGCTATACAAATTATTGAATAAATAACCTGAATAATCACTATATTCACAAAAGTAAGAAGTCAGTGATAATATCGTCACTTCCCAAAATATTCACACGTTATATTTACAATTTTTTTCCCACACTGAACAGAAGCAGTAAAGGGAAGGAACAGAACATGGTTTTGGACTTGGGATCTGGGTGAGACAGACCTAGAGTTGGCCTGAGAACATCTAAACAGTTCTTTAATTCCCCGTGGGAGCCCTGCTGTGATATTGTGGTTCCCAGCAAACAGTTCTGGGCTGAGGATCTCAGTCTGACCAGATGAAACCAACTGGAAATCCCACGGTACCAGACAGGCCTATTAAGGCTCGACCATCACACCCGATCCCAGACGCCCTTCTGCAGGTCAGACTGTGTGTGAGGAGGGGGGGGAGGGGGAACGCGTAACAGAGGATGGGGCAGGACCCTGTTGTGCAGAACTATGTGGAATATCCATGGGAGGATGTGTGTTCTCTGTGTGTAATGACACGTTTTTTTTTAGTATCTTGGATGGTTCATATCTTGCACTCTCCTCTTCAGGTCTCAAGTCGTCTTCAGTAACAACCTTTATCAGAGTCAGAAGTGAGATTTCTTCAGTAAACCTTCCACCTCCAACTCCAGCTCGTGAAATACTAGGAAAGGAGACTGATCAGTATTTTCGCTCATCTTAATTAACATAATGCTCAACATGCATTACCAATTAGTCTCTATTCATAAAATATAACTGGCAGTCCACAAGGAGAAAGTCTCAGAGTCCAGACCAAAAATTAGTTTCCCCGCAGTGCCTCAATAAACCTGATGGATTGCCCTGAGAGGGAAACACAGAACATATAAATTACACCCCAAAATAGGACTATAGTGCACACTGTGATCCAACGTCATCCTTTATGCCTGGTCTGCAGGATTAATGAGAGGGTTGTGAACAGATGCTGTTGTCTTAAAAAAAAAGAAGAAAGAATAACATCAGAGTTAACTGCTTACTTACAAGGAATAATGGCGTTTTTAAAAAGCAGGGATCGCCATTCGGTGTCAGAGAAGCGGTTCCTTTCCACAGAGGAGAGCACTTTCATTTCTGTGCGATTAGACAGTGTCAAAAAGCTAATTGAATTCAATACTTTGTGAAATATGAGAGTGATTGAAAACTAAAGCGTGTGGAGCTTTCAACAAAATGATTCTGATGATGATTCGATTCTCAGGGATGTCACGCGACTTTATTTTTAGTTCTCAGTATCTCACCTTCATCTCAAGTCAAGAACAATTTTAGCAAAGGAAAGGAGACGTCTGGAGAATATCACAAACCACTGAACTTGAACATCTTGTTGTCTTTTCACTTTGTCAATCGGTTTCTGTACAACTGAAGTGCAACAGCCAATACATTTTATTAGAAGTGTAACTGAATCAATGAGGTTATGTTGGTCCAATGCGATTCACTTATAAGAGGTGACTGATCTTGTAGTTCAATATCTATTTGTAGTAACCAAAATCCTTTTTGTTGCCAGAAGCTAAGCACAGACTCAACTCTGGATGTATCTCTGCTGGGACTGTTGTAGGTGCTGTACGTTCACCACCCCCCCCAACCACTGATCCAGGATCAGGCTTTTTAAAACCTAACACGGAGCTGTTATTTAAAAGTGCATCACAACGTCACCGTGACAAACAATTTCAGTCAAGCCTGGTTCCAGACATTACAATCTTAATAGCACCACTTCTAACCCAGCATTTTCCCCTCTAAAGCTGCATTACTTTGATCCATGCATGGCTTTATGGGTGGTTATGCTTTGCTTCTCAATGCTTCGACATGTGTTGGATTCATTGTCAGTAAATGTTGAACACAATTTCATGTTCCTCATGGCAGGATTGAAAGTTTTATATAACCATTTGAGTGTTATCATTGCAGGTTTATAAACAAATCCATGCAAATTGAAATAGTGCACAAGGTCAATATTGTACCTGCTTATCAGCATGCACACCTGGCCATTAAGGGGAAGGTCCCTCTTGTCTCTTTACAGTAAAGAAGCTTTTGTGCAGTGAGGAGACTACAGATAACGCAGCTGGGTGATGATTTCAAAGCATCTGCAAATCTTCATGACATTTCAAGATAAGATCATATAACCTTGCACGGTCTCTGTTCCCTTGACAATTGGTGAGTTGAACATGAGAGCAATGCCGATTACTTAATTTTAGATTAGCAACTCTCATCTAGAGTTGTGAAGGACAAGGTCTGCCCTCACACTAAGCAATGTTGAGGCATCTTGGAGGCAATATCATCAGCAGATCCACTGGGAAACAGATGAGTTCCAGAGGTTTTGTGATCCAAGACATCCTTGGCCTCATTCCCTGAAACTGTATCATCACTACTAAACACATTTGATTCGTGTTCAATATCTGTAAACAGGGAAAATGACACATGGCTCACGGCGTCCACAGAGAAACGATGCCAAGCTAACGGCTACTGTGAAAACAGCACTTCTCATCTCGTGCCAAAACAGCTGCTGGTGATCAATATTAATCACACTTTTCTGAGCATAATTAGTCGTGTGTTTTATCATATTTATTAACATGATCAATTATATCGTCAGACTCTGGCCAAGTTTTGGCTGATGTTGGCTTGTTTCCAAGCCACAGAGGAAGTGAACATTAAGCCTCTGAAGTGACATTAGTGGCAGCATGAATTAAAATGAAAATCAGTGCGTGATGCCAATCCATGGAAATGGCTTTCCAAGGAGAATTTTAAAAGACTGTTGACATGCAAATGGAGGAAGATTGCAAGGACTTTTTATGTTGCATTCTTGAAAGAAAACTTCACATCAAATAGATATTAAAGTAGGAAAAATGATCAAAGTCTAGATTTATTTCAAAAGACAAAAAATAACATAAGTAGTGTCTAATGTTTCGGTGAATGTCAAACGCTGATGCAAGACTTACCTGTCGAAGGGAAACTTTTGAAGCACTTTAAAGCCTCTTTTTTGTCTTTATCACATTTGAAAATGCTTTTCAGCTCTCCATCAAAGGTTCTTGTGTAGATTGTCTACATTTAACAAGGTCAATATCTGACTTAACTATCACTATGACTATAACTCAGACTATGTCACTGCCACTGCGGTTCTGTTATTTTCTAAATTTAAGCAAACACCAAAAAGCCACTTCATGGGATTATGATATATACCGGTGCTGCTGACACTGACCTGGTCTTCTATGAATAACTTTGTGATCAGGCATATTTATACCTTAAAAGAAGTTCAATGGGCAAAACAGATCAATATAGAGTATATTTAAATTCCGCTGTGTCTTAATCAGATCACTGTGCAGCATTGTACCCGGTTTGCAGACACACACATTTGACCAGTTTTTCTTTCCAAAACCTCACAGACTCTAAATTGACATCTGTAATTAATTTAGTATGATCTTTTGTACCCAAAAATGTATTCATATACTTACTATAAAGACTTTAAGTAATATATATAACAGATATACTATATAAATATAATCATTAACATTTCTAAAGGTAAATTTACTTATTAAGATTCAATTTATTGAAGACACTATACTGGGAAGATCTGGTTCACCCAGTCCAACTTAAGTAGTTAATCCGTGTCACTGAGTGTTGACGCCTGGATTTAACACTGTGGCCAAGCAGGCCAAGTAAGTATGGTATGCGTTAACACACATATTAACACATGAAAAATTCATGCATTGAAATACATTTGCATTCAACTAAATGGTCTATAAAAAAATGTATGTATCATAAATTAATATTTTCAATAGGTCCACAGAAGGGATTTTCTACAAGTGCCTTTTCTGCAGTTGTGTGTATTTTCAATATATATTATTATTTCACAACACCATAACATACGATTAGAGCGAGATTGATCAGAAACACAGGGTGATGAAAGGCTGTCATAGTTTGTGTGCATCTGTGTATGCGTGTGAAATGAGAAGCAGCAAATGAAGGACGGCGTGGAAGGTGGAGAAGTGGGAAGCGAAACGCCCGAGGCTTCGTAGAGCGCGCACAGATGCTAGTTGACATTAGAAATAAACTTCTGAGCCACCGCTGTCTTCTTGTAGAACAGCACTCTCTTTGCTCGCTGATTTGCATTCCTGTACACAAGAGGGAAAAACTAAGAAATTAACTGACCTGAATAAAGAATTCATCTTTCTTCCCTTGTAATTTGAGTTATAAAAGGGAGAGGGGTTACACCTGTGAACTAGACATTCTATTTTGTTCACTGACTCACACTGAACTGAGTAATTATTGTGTGGCAGAGTGGGAAGGCAAATTCACAGAGCTCTACTGTATAATGGCTGCTGCACACTATACAGGATTTTCAATTCTTGACTGATTTAAAAAATGTGGGAGATCACAGACTTAATAACAGATTTAACAGATTTTTAATCGTATAATCCTCAGAACACACACTGGACGATTTGGTCTAAGTTTCTATTTTTCTGTTGGGTAAGTATTAAACTCTGGTAAAGAATATGATTACTTGATTATTGTTGGTTATTGTATGAATAAATCTTGTACTACTCATAGACCGGGTTAAATGCTATATTATATATATATATATTACTTATTTATCCCTTCCCTCAAAGAATACAAGTGAAGCATTAAAAAGCACGGTATCTCAAACCTTCAAAGCAATCCAGTGGGATTGGTTTGGCTCAAGATTTAATAATTAAACATTTGTCCAAATTCAGTGCAGGTTCCAACTCTGCTATTTCCTTTACTCTCTGCTTGATGGATCAACCAGCCATTGAGAGAATTAACATTAACTGATAATATGTGAATTCACCTGGACGTTGGGGTCGAAAGGTTGAATCAATGGTTTTAATTGTAGCTTCTACAACACTTTTCATGATTGCTTTATGGTCCATTATTCAGCTCCAGAAGAACTGCAAATCTAAAAGTGGGTTTGAATATGAAGAGTCATTAAAAACACTGACGCAAATAATGGAACAATGTGGTCCACAGTCATGACTTCAAATAAAACAATTAAAGTACTTGTAGAAGCCCATTGTTCTTACATAATTGCATTGCAACCAATAATGGTGACAATATGAAACACCATACCACCAAATTGTACACACACAAAAAAAAGATATTTGTAAACACTCCTGCGGGCAAAATGTATCATAATGAGGAAACTTACAGCTCTGACTCTGGTCAGTCACACAATTATGAGAATTAACATAAACTGGAACAACGATGAATATGGAAGCAGTATCTTTTAATTGTTTAGTTCTGCAGAAAAACAACAACAACAACAACAACATGGTAAGACGGTGCCAAGCAAAGGAAACATCTTGGTCGTCTCATTTGATGTTTACCGTATAGGCTCGCTTTGAACTGTCCAACCGTGGGATACCCGGACCACCCCCCTGCGGGCCTCAGCGTTCACCCACTGCAAGTGTCGATAAGACTATTCGAGCTCTTTTGATAAACGGTGCACAAAATGTAATTCAGCTGAAATACTGCTGGATAATCTCCTCTCGCATGCAGCTCACGCACCGTGGGAATTGAAGCGAGCGCAGCAAGAGAACCGCTGGTCTCACTGTGCCTCCCACATCGCATCCTCCCCGAGACCCGTCAGTCTCATCCATCAGGCTTAATCACCTCCACTTAAACAAAGCTCATCTTTCTCCCAATGGCTGGTTGATCCATCAAGCAGAGAGTGAAGGAAATTACATTGATGGCAAGATACTTAGTGATTTTTTTGACCCCCTCCCGCTTAGTCTATATCTATAGGGCTTATTGTAAGGTTAATCCATTACCTACAGACTGGGATTAGTGAGGGGAGGAAATCCATACAGCGTTTGAAGGTGGATTTGTGGTTTCCTCAGGCGTGAGATTGTGGACATTCCTTCTTAAATGAGGAGTACAGTAAAGTAAACGTTATCACACTTACACGAGGTAAAGCAGGACAGCCCACCAACGCAACACAGGATTGTCTTATAAGAGCCAATAACACGCACAGGTTACATCATTAGGAGCAAACATGAGAAGAACTCTTCATCATCTCCCTTACCTGTTGTGTTAAAATAAAATGTTCCTTTCCCGGTATCGGCCCGATCGACATCAAACTGATTATAATACTTACAATCCAGGATTATGTAAAGGTCATGAGTCATTAGAGGTTATAAAGTTCCCACAGTTAACAAACTCAGCCCAAATACTGAGGATTGTAATATTTACCTCTTTTGCCAGTTTACGTCTTTCTACATATTTATCAACCAATTAAGAATCAGAACAGGGACAGAGGAAAGTATGGGAAGTTTGGGGACAAAACTGACATCCAGACCATGAAATGAAATGAAACCTTATTTTCTACAAACTTGTTTATTTGTCATATTTACATATACGGAGATAAGACACCTTATGAATTAATCATCTAAATCATTTAGTAACTGAACCAACCTTTAAATGACAAATGAATCATAATGGAACGCTGGAAGCCTAGTGCGAACAATTTGTATGGTAATAAGGGAGAGAATTATGGCAGTGACTGTTTCTATTGGGAGAAATTCCTACCAGTTTTTCCAGTAGCATAAAATGATGGATAGATGTAACCTGGTGACAAACTGTCAGTGTTCAGGCAGTTGAAGTGCTGTCGATGTAACAAAGATGGTGGAGGCAGCGATTTGTGGCAGAGCTACACCACACAGTGTTGTGTATGAATCATTTAAGCAACAAATCGTATCATGGAAGCTAAAACCTGACTGAGGGGATGGTTATAGATTGAGTTTTCAACGGGTTAGATGGATGTAGTGGAGAAAGCTCTGCAGGACTGGCCTGGAGAAGTCCTGGCATTACGTCAATATGGTTTAGGTTTCAGTAAAACTGTTTTCAAACCACTGGGCCCAGTCCATCCATTGCACCTGATGTCACATTTGTCACACTGACGTGTTGACATCAATCTACTGAACCTCAACCCAGTTTGTTTTCTGGGCATCTCTCTCACAGATCGAATCACTCTATATTAAAGTGTCTGTCTCTTTTACCCTCTTAATAAGAATCACCACACTGTGCTTGTATGGATCCAGTGCAGTTTCAGTCTACATTGTTTCCCAGAGGCCCATATGACTTTTGACCTTTGACCACTCAAATCTAAATCGGTCAATCTGTGAGTCCAAGTGCTGACTGGTCAAAGTTAGAAGAATTAACCCAAAGGTAAACTTCAGATTCAAGATGCAAAGAACATGTTTTGTGAGACCACCTTGATGTCGGCCTTTGACGTTTGACCACGCAACTCTGATCAGTTCATCAGTGAGTGAACATTTGTGCCAAATATAAAAGGATTCTCTCGATATGCTCTTAAAATAACACATTAATAAGATAAAAACAGTATTGTGAGGTCACTTTGACCTACACCCTTGAGATTGACCACTTAGACCATTCTTAATAAATCCTTTAATCTTTGTGTCTAAGCGAACATTTTCAACTAATTTACAAATTTGAAGAAATTCCCTCAAGAAGTTCCTGAGATATCATGTTCACAAAAATGGGACAGACCGAGAACCCCAAAAACAAAATGTCTCAGTGGCTTTTTCCATTGCATAGGAATAATGAATCATTTGTTCAGGGTACAAAAGACAATGTTAACATTATCCAGGACTAATGGACAAGAAGGAGGATGGCTCTCCCGTCAACATGACACCTTATTAGAACAAGCAGGCCCATTTAATGACAGACTTTCACATCTCCTGACATTTGCCGTGATATGAGGAGCGCTTCGGAAAGTCTTCTAATCACATGTAACCATGGGCAACAGTACATCTTTAGAAACACAGTCAATGTAATTAATTCATGATGGAAGACTTGCAAAGCTTTTAAAGGAGTAAACCTGCTTTGTTTTGAGGGCACTTTTATTGTCTGGAGAGTCGAGAGGCTTTGGCTGTGGGGATAAGACAGACATTTATACAATTCTTGTTAGACCTGACCTGATTGGCCAAACTAGTATATGCAGATTCCATTGCAATGCTCTGCGGATGTTTGTGGGCCATTAAATTTCCCAGTCTGCACCCAAAGAACAAAATTCACAAAATACAACCTTTAATTCCTTTCCTTCAAAATGGATGTACCTTTTATTTTGTTGTGTGGAGACGTGGACGAACCTCAGGGAACAGCAGGATTAAAGCCCATCTCTTCATACCTCCTTCCACCTGTCTCTTTTTCACTTAGAGCCACCCGCACCGCTCTATTCATAGATTGTTATTACGATTAAAGGATTCCTATTTGACATTTGAAATCAAAGGAATACGCGGCACAGGACAGGACTAAGTTTGATTAAAGATCTGCTGCTGCCAAGGATGCTGAGCAGTTTGCAAAGTATGAAAAACACATCATCATAGCACACGGCATGTATGACATTCGTCTCCATCCGAGCCTCGGTAATGTGATTATTAAAGCACTACCATGCCGCAATGGCTTTTGATGGAAAAGCAAATGCAATAACCTCTTTGACAACATCATACACCTTTGCGAGGCTTGTGTTGTTTGATCACTGAACCTGGAAATAACCTGACGATCTGCTTCACTGCGGTGCACGGGGTAATGTGTGTTTGTCATTCGCTCTATTCACTGCGAAATGACACTTTCAGTAGATGTGCTTTCACGGTCTTTGTCCAGACGTCTCTGTGCCATAAGCACCAATAAGTGCGTCCTAAAACTTTTGGAGTAATGTGCCACAGAGTGAACTTGTGACTCGAGCCGGGGAAAAGCAAACGCAGGAGAGATCTCGGCAGGAATGAGCAATGCTGGGAGTCTGTGCGTGTGCGTGATCGAGGGAGAGACAGTCGACATCGAAGCACGCAAAGTAAGCAGGTCAGTAAATAAAGAGGCCCTTAATTGACATTTAATTAATTTGTCATTAATTCGACTGTCGTTCTCCCGCCTGTCATTACTTTCCTCTTCCTCTCTTGCATCCTTTCGACCCTGTTTCTATTATCCTATTAGTCGTCACAATCTGGTCCCTTCAATTCTATCCCTTTATTCCATTTCTGCTTGTGCACATCTCCCCCGTCTTCTTTCCCACCTCCGCAGTGGTCAGCTGCCGAGTGACTCATGTTTCCCCCGATGTCTGCGGCCACTCTTCAACCTCATCTGCAGTAAACCAGTGTCCCATAAACACATGGATGCGACGATACAGGAAGGAGCAGGACAGACGACAGATAGACAAACGGGGCATTAGTCATTCTCATAAGCCCTCGTGGGCTCTCTTGCCCTTTTAAAGAGTTGTGTCATGTTCTGATTAACATTCCAAACCAGCTCTGTATTTATTTATTTGCCTCTATAGGAAATAGGTATTGAGTCGGATCTGAGGCTCGGTGAGAGTCCTGAGTGGATTATTGGCCAGCACATCTTTGTCAAGTATCACTTTTCAACTTTGCAGTGTTTTTTAATTTACACAAATCAGTGTTTCACCTTGTTGATATATTCATTTTAATTAATATTCTTTATGTGTTATTACATATGTACACTTATAATCCCCCATTATCTATTGGAAAAGACACCACTTAAGTCTCTTTAAGCATTGATAAAGACACAGATAGGTAGTCTACTGCTGCTTTATAGTGCTTGCAGTCCTTTGAGTGTATTCTTTTCCATTAAACCATCCTTCTGCTCCGTCAATGCAGTATCTGTACCACTGGCACGTGAGCAAGACTGGAAATCCCATGACAGCATTGATGTATCAGCTCACATGATTGACCGAGGCTTCAAATCATCAGATGCTCGGGCAGCTCTCTTGTATCTTGGGATTTAAAGGTCCACTGCACAGTCGAAGCAACTGTGAGTGGGTTAACTGTAGCTAGGAGGGGGGAAACCACAACATCCATCCATTATCTATACTGCTTATCCATTGAGGGTCGCAGAGGGGCTGGAGCCAGTCTGTCACAGAGCTGAAATACGGATATAATCATTCAACAGCTTTCCCCAAAGGTCGGCCTTCCCATTTATATTGTGCTTTCTTCCATTTGCTGTGTCCATAATGATACTGAAGAGAGAAATCAAACACAACTCAAATTATGTTTTATGTTTCTTTGTATTTCAGTCCCTGGCTTCAGCAAAACTAAAAAAGAGAAATCGGAGCCAAGCAGTCTCATAAAGACGATTCAACCCACTCATCCATCAATCCATCCATGATCTATAAGACTTACCCATCAAGGGTTGCAGGGGGGGGTTGAGCTGAAGCCGACACCAGCTGTGGGAGAGGACATGCCTGCATTGCCAGCGTACAACATACAGAGACAAACCACAATTCACACTCACGTTCACACCTATAAAGGGCCTCCAGTTGACCTAACCCCAATCTGCATGTCTTCAGGCTGTGGGAGGAAAGCCCACGCAGACACAGGGAAAACATACACATGCTACACAGAATGACCCCGGCCAAGGGATTCGAGCTGGGAACCTTTGAGGCAACAGTGCTAACCACTGCTCCATCCTGACGGGCAGCCCAGTCAAGCGAATAGTTACATTTCTCATATGCGATGGGAGAGAAATTTGCCCTGTTGTAACCACATCATTAAATCGGACTTGGTACTGATCTTGTTCAACGACATAACGACAGCTGATAACCACCAAGAGAGGGAATTGGGAAATGAAGTGCCTGCTATGCAAATGAAGGGCAGTTCTCTCACACAGTGCAAGTGCGGCTTTGGGAAATCACATTAGCGACAAAAGACTTGGGAGGCTTGCAGAGGTAGGACACTTCCACTGCAGAGAGTACACGTCTCTGAGATCATAAATCATCAGGAAAAGAGGAGGTGGTCTGACAGCAATGTGCAGACCGCTCCAGTCTGTGCATCCAGGTACAGAACACAGCCACGGTTTGTTCAGAAAACTGAGGGGGGGGGGATTCTTTAAGGCTTTTGTGACATTTAGTTAAGCATGAAAAGTTTTCTGTCTCTGGAGACCAGGCATAGAAATAGTCCATACTGTTTACACAAGGCAATGGGAAGTTTGCCGTGAGAAAATAAACATGAACCAAATATATGTCTGTGAATGAAAAATGATTCTTAGAATGAAAAATAGAACAGAAGGCATAAAGGAAGAGATTATGTGATTTGGGTCAAATCTAACAGGAAAGGTTAACGTCTGTGACAAATTTAATTTCTTTGATCACTCTCAGGAAACTGTATAATTACTGCAGCTCAACTGCACGGTATTTTCCTCTGGGTAGAAATTTGGCTGCATTAAATGATCATCATCATCTCTGCCACATGCTTTGCTCTGAGCAACTGGACCTGCAGCTCTCACTGTGGTCAAAGGGACTTGAAGCTACTCAGGTTTGGTCTATGATTTCTTGATTATGTTTGCACTGTGAAAGAACCCTGGACAATCCCACTTCAGCGCGGAAGAGTAAAGGTCTTCGAGCATCTTCAGTTATTCATATGCGAGCCATGTTCAACACCTTGATAAAGTGCTCATACGCGTCCAATGCATGCAAAAGAGCCAAGGACCACTCTCTCTCTTACACTCTGCACGAGCTCTGCATTCTGCACAAGCTTTATTCAATGCCAAGTTTGAAATATAATTACAGATATGTCATTTTCTCTAAATGTTTAGCCGCATCAACATGACACAACGTTTCATTATTTTTCTAAATGAATGAGTCTTAATAATTGTTGATTTTCGAAAACTTTTGCTTTCTTTTTTCCGAAAGAGCAGCTTGTCAGGCCAGTATTTAAATGTAATAAATCACCTGATGTATTTTGACCAGTTGTCCAACTAGTCACGATTGATGGGAAATGGGATCTTAACCCAAATCATAACATTAAAAAGCCACCTTTCAAGCCCTCAAACTAATCAAAACAAGCTTTTATTTTAACGCAACTTCCACTGTATTATTTTACATTGTTTTGCATTAGTAACACAGTTTATTTCCAAGATTTTAATGGAAAATGACATGAAAATGTTAGTAGCAGTGTTGAGCACGAGCATCGTTTTATTTTCTCTAGAAAGACATTTACTTGCAGAGAGAAGCCTGCACTGTCACAGCAATTAAACAGAGTCTTAGCCATGATTTTTTTAAATGATGGGAACCTTTGTCACAACAACAAAAGTCCAGTGACCAGTTCACAGATGGCAGCATTTTACGAAACCAATTAAACTGTGGACACACTTTGTTCACGTCTTTCAGCACAGCAATAACATAGGGCGTCATACTAAGCTGTATTACTTTGTTAATGGAACACATTGTCTTTTGTTTTCAGTTTTCTTTAAGGACGTTTTCCCACTTGAAAGTCCAAACCAAGGTCTTACCTAAGGTCCATGCCTTCATCACAATTTAATCCAAATAGTTTTGCTATCGCATTGAAATTTAAGAAGCAAACCAAAGTGACATGAATTGAAGTTTCGAATCACTACTTTACAGCAGTTAATGGGTTTCTTTTAAAGCAGTTACAATGCGCTCAATTTCTCACTGGCTGTCTCTCATGCACAGTATTTCTCAGGACAGCAGCTTTTCCAAATCAAATAAACGCCTTATACACATGCCTTTCTTTTGCAATTTTTTTCGATTAAATATCTTAATTGCTGAATTAGTAAGATAATTAGTCATGTTTTGCCAGATAATAAAAACACAATTACCCCGGCAGCAGGGCTGGACTGGCCATCTGGGACAGCAGGAGTTTTCCCTGTTGGCCGGTTGACCCAGTGGGGCAACAGTTACTGAAGCAACATCAATTTGATAGGACTATAAACAAGTTTTCATTATCCTGATTAGACCGACCATTTGGCTTCTTGTGTGACACAAGGTTACATTAATCAATTTGTCTTAGTCCACTCATCAACTTTACTGTTATGCATTTCTGCCTTTTCTTCTTATGTTGGCCTGACACTATGCTGCCTTTACAAAGGGAGCCAGCTGTAAATACCAGAATTATCATGATAAAACATCTATTCTTGCTGAAACTGAATCACGGAAAACATATCATACATGCAGTGGTGACGACAACACAACACACGGTAAGAAAGTGGGATTTGAAGCTCACATTCAGAACCCAAAGCAATTTTCTTGGTTTCACGAATAACAAACTAGACCAGGAATACGGTTAAAAATTCAAGGCAGAGAGATGAGCTGAGGATGTGCTCGGTGACCTTGCCTGAAGGTATCAACAGCAACAAGCTGAGTGGAACACGAGGAGAAACTTTTTTCCTGTGTGATGTTCACATCAGTCAAGGAATTAAACGTGTTCTGATTTCCTCTGCTGCCATTTTCCAGCTCCACGTTGTTTCCCAGACCTCAACATGGGTTGTGTCGTGTTAAAGAAATGTTGGTTAGTTTCTAAACAACATTTCTTTAACACGACACAACCATTGCTCTACTTGTCCTCTTTAATGGCTTAATGAGCCAAGAGTCCAGGCCTCTATGTGGTACATTTTGACCTGGAGGCAAAAATGTACTGAATATATAAATATGCACCATGCTAAGAGAGGGTGATGTCAGATTCATGGAGAGACTGATACTCCTGTCAGCATGCAGATGCATTAGAACGACTAAGGTTACATCTAAAATGTTTGATATGAAGCAAGAGCAAAAATCCTGTTGAAAGAACTGAATGTTTGATAATGTGAACGACGTGGGTTCAGTTCCCTGATGCTATGAAAGACCTGTAAGACATCAATATTGACAGCTAAAGTTACTCCCATTTGGTGAAGGAAATCTGGGCTTAGTTTTTGTGCAATGGAAGGAGCTGTGCATCTTTATATTTCTTAGTTCTCTCAACCCCCGCGAATGACCTATGGGAGTGTCTCTGAAAGTGTCTAACCAAACCGAAACATTCCTGCTTTCCTATCGACACCTTAGCTGAACAGTGCATGTTTGAGTATGTACCAGTGGATTTCAGTGGGATCGAAGTGCACTTTCTTCACAGTCTTACAACTGGTAGCACTGCCTTTGGGATTCCAAAGCCACACAGAGCATGTTGAATCAATAAATTGTTTTGTTTTTTCGTCTTATAGCCGGTTTCTTCATGTCCCCAAAGATTATGAATGGATTTAGGTTCAAAACAGCCAACCATGTGCCTTCTGCCATGACAATTTTAGATTCTAGACATGTAGAACTGTAGGATACTTATGGATTTGTTGATGGTCAACCAACCCACCGATGTGGCGGCTCACCAGGATTTATCCCAGTATTCCCAATGTTCGATATACCAATGATTTAGCAAGAAGCTAGCCTCATTTTTATTTCCACCAGAAGACGCCTCAACAGCTTTCAATGTGAGATCCTGACAGAGAGCTGCAACAGGTCCGGAGCACTCTCACGGAACATTGAGTTGGGTCGGTGGTGAAAGCTCAGAGATCATCTCTTCACTGGAGACGCTGCAGCCTTGTGAGCTGATTTGCCAAAAGTCAAAAAGATAATGCTGACAGTGGCGGAGGAAACAGGCTCGGAACACAGAATTCACAGCAACTGAGTTGGAAAGTTGTTGACATTTGTAGATATAATAAAACAATAATTCTGGATTAAGCAGAGGTGCCATACATGAGGAAGACAACAGGATTTTAGACATTTTGGCAATTAAAACCAATATCGAGATTTACAAAAAGTTGCAGGGACGGCAGAGACTGGATCAGAACTTAAATGTCATTCTGCTCTACTTTAGTGTGCATCCACTTGCCTGAATGTTCTGGACATATTTTGTGAACACGTTTGACCCAGACAATCTCCTGCTGTCCATCTGTGAAAGGCAAACTCCGGCTAATGTCCCTGCACAATGGTCTAGACATTCCCCACAGTTCATGTCTGAAAACGGCTTATGAGAGCCAAACTGAAATTCTGCCTGAGAGTCGAGTGGGTGGATATCTACAAGCAACCGCTTTCACATACAAGGACACATGTGTTTTACTCCTAGTAGAACAATGGGCAAAAAGCAAACCTGGATATGTCATTACTCTCAGTTTCCATCAGGTTGAGGCGAAGTTGTGGATCTCCAGTACACAAATATTTCCTGCTGTTCGCTGTTCTTTTTTCAAAGTCGACAACATTTCCCCTTATTCTTTGAGTTACTGAAGGCTGATGTGTTGACTCACTGTCTCTTTTTGTTCTTCAAGTGCACAGCTGGAGCCACCAGTTTGTGCTGACCACGGCAGAAAGCAAAGAGAAACATAATTGAAATTGATATCAGCAGGATGACTGTGCAGAGGCAGAACCATTGAATAAAACAAGCAGTTATCAGGCTTGTGAATTATGTTTATTCAACGTATCGACTTCTCTCTGCTTTCCACAGCCTAATTTGAAATAAAATTAAGGATTTCTCCCCGAGTATTTGGAAATATAATAAAAGTGACTCCATTAGTTACTTTATTATTTTAAATAACTTTTTTACGAGTTTGTGAAGTGACCTTGATGTGCTGAACACCCTGGATTTATCAGTGCTGTAAAAAACGATTTGCAAGTGAAATGTTACAGTAAAAAACTTTAAATGCGACTTTGTGCAAATTCAACTTTTGTGAAATAACACGTTGCAAAATCTGAGGTCAAATTTAGTTTTTCTGTGACGACGCAAAACAATATTCGGCTCAAACAAAGGTAAGTATGGACCAAGGGAAAATGGGAGAGCTGATGTGACTTGAGAAACCATGTATTAGCATTATGACGAGACGATAATGAGAAATGGAAGAGGAACCTGGGGATTTCCATGCAAACCAGATTCAGAGCCGAGACGTAGCAGACGAGAGGCACAGCAGAGTGTGCTCATGAATAAAACTGAGTATCATAACAAGAGAGTAAAACTTTACGCCTTAAAACCTGAGTTTACAGATGCAGAATGCTTCCCCCTGCCCAGAGACTGCCAGAACCTGTGACATTTTTGTTTTGTCGTTGTCACAAGGAACAGATTTCATAAGTTGTAAGACTGTGGTAATAAAGAAAAAGCTTCTGAGCAGTTGCCATTAATCAATCAATCAATCAAATTTTATTTGTATAGCCCATATTCACAAATCATAATTTGTCTCATAGGGCTTTAGCAAGGTGTGACATCCTCTGCTCTGGTGCAATAGATGTCACGTGTAAAGGAAAACCTCAGAAAGATAAGGGTATTTGCAGCATTGATTTGAATAAACACTTTGGAGCATAATGGAAGGTCATTGAATTGATTGATTAAGTAAAGCTTTTATTTTTTATTTCTCCTTAGGGCAAATGCAGACTGATTAACATGCCTCTAATTCTTCATTTTGCAGCCCTCCGTCAATCATCATGTGCTGCAGCTCGTCCAAAATGCAGCGGGAGGGCCACTCAACTAGAATTAGCTCTAATTATGACAAAATGTATTATTCAGTGAACCTTAATAACATTAATGGCCTTTTAATTTGAAAGAAAACCTACTTGTATTAACTCTCTCTACAAGAAATAGACTTCTTAATGGTTTACTATTTTACTGCGAGAGTGAAACAGCCTTCTTGCCGTAATGAAAAATGCCCGAGTTGATTAATTCCATGATGAGATGAAGTACTTCACACCAGAGGGAGTGTGAGTCACTCCACTGCTTGGGGGAAGGAGAAGAAGAAAAAAGACAGGAGGAGACTTAGAGGAGAAGGATAAAGAGTAAAGGGAAGGAAGTCAAGGTTGTGTTTGGAAGGAGAAAGAGAAAGGTGACACAAGAGAGGAGGAGATGAGAGGACAGGTTGGGTTTTGGCTTCAGAGGGAAGTCATAAAAGGTAATTTCGTCTGTAGATGCGAGGGCACGGACGAGTTTTTGATTTCAAAGTTCGTGTCTGAGAAAGTTGTAACGAGATTTTTTTTCATCTTGATGAAGTTGGGCAGGTGTTGCAAACTCTATGCAGACAGACGACTGAACTTGTTTGGTTACCTTGACAAAACTAGTTTAACGGGAGAATTTGTTAATTCAAAAATGCAAGCAAACAAAAAGACAAGACAAACAGTTTGTCATGTCAGAATCAAATTAGTAAACCAGCTAAAACAGGATCATTTTTGGAAATGTATTGGTAATAATAAGAACTGGTTATTGGGGGGAAAAGTATTGAACACCTGCATGTAACCCAGAAAATAGACATGTGTTGCAAAGTTTTTCGTCGAGCTTCCGGAGAAACTCGGCCGAAGAGACAGATGAAGGTTTTCATGCAAGACATCCCTGAACTAATGGCTTAAAAATCGCTCACAGTCAAACTATTAAAGATGACAGATGGGGTTCTGTTAGAGGGAAAGAGTCTTTTTGTTCATGGCTTCAAACTGAGACACTTACCAGAATTACAGCATTCAAAAACGAGGGTTATTCCGGTTCCTCAAAGAAAGGGTCTGAGTCACTCTTGGCTCCTTAAGACTTTATAACATTTCAACGTTACAATTGTTCAAGCGTTGTACTGCTCCAGTCTAATCAGTGAAAGTGATCAAAAGCTCCCGGCTCCTCAGTGGTGAACAGAGGTTGTTGAATAACGTTGGAAGCTGCTGTCAAAATGGCCTCTGAGAGTTTGCTGGAAGACGCAGAGGTAAAGATGCAGCTCAAGGTCCCGTGAACAATTAAAAGTCAAGATGCAGTAAGATTAATAAAATGAGACCCTGGTTCCAGGGATTTAGAGTTAAGAGATGTGGGAGAAGATTTAAGATGAGTTCTGTTGATTTTCACCACAGCCACATTGCAAAGAGGGTTTTTCTGTCTCTTACAATGTTCTTGCCAAGTAACAAATGTTTGTATCTAATCCCAAATCGGCAAGTGTCAATGATTTTTATTGGTGTTTCTCTGTTTGTTTGTCTGTCATCAGGATTTCTGAGAGATCGGACATGATCCAAAAGAACAGAATCAATTTTGGAGCAGACCTGGAGAACATTTTTCAGTTTCTTTAACATGGTGAGATTCAGTGTTATCCTCTGAGGAGGAGTGCATACCTCCACCAAAGAGGTTCGGTTTCCAGCCCTGTCTGCTTGTTGGTTTGCTTGTTAGTTGCCTTCGTGGAGGTATGTGCTCTATTAAGTGCAATTCCAGTTTAATATGTGTATAACAACCAAAACTTGAATTGTGTCAACGTATCAAAATCCCAAATCATACAGTATTAAAAATAAATAGTTAAATTTCACGTTTTCAATGAGTTACTACAGTAGTAGAAAGGGCAGCTGAAATAATGTCTTAAGCATCTGAGCAGGAGGAAGAGATTGGGACAGTTAGAAATGTCCGACCAAGCAGCAAATCAAGTTCCCACTTACAATTAAACTTGATTGATCACTTAATTTGTTCAGTAATAGCCAACTATTCACTTGATGGTGGTGATAGTGAGTTGGTGTAATGAGCACATGCTATTAGATACTCCAACCTTTGTCTCTGGTGGGATCTGTGTGTGTAGAGCAACGTCTCTCGGGGGGGAAATCCCTCAAATTCATCAGCGACTGTGCAGGCCTCCGGTTTTCAGAGAGGAGGCTGCCTGCTGCTCCTGTTCACTGAGGACTGAGCTGAATGAGCTGAATGAGGGCTGGTGTGGTTACATAAGCACATTACGGCCCGTGCATGCATACAAGAACACACTCCACACACACACACACACACACACATACACACAAACAGGAACAACTCGGGGGTTGCATTTTGCTGCCTGCAGTCTATCATTAACCTTGACTGTATTTCCACTGTGACCCCTCCCACACACACACACACACACACACACTCCTGCCACTCTCTCTCTCTCTCTCTCTCTCTCTCTCTCTCTCTCTCTCTCTCTCTCTTTCTCTCTCTTTCAGGCCAGATCAGGAGAGGTTAACTATCAATACGCGGGGCTGATGAGGAATGTGCCAGCGTCACAAGTGCTAGTCTCTGTCGTTTTCACAGATCTTTCCCATAATTTAGATGCATGCAGCTGCAGTTCTCCATGGCGTAGCGTCACGCTGGGCACTCACAGGATTGTCATGTCACCATATGCTGTACCAATTAAAATGATTACAAACCTACATTTAGATCCCAGGCCTTGCTGAATTTATGTTTTTTTCGCTACTACTTGTGCCAAATAAAACCCATTAAAGCTGATGGGAAATACGCCTCGCAATCCACTTTGTTAAAAATATAGAGTGTCTATAGAGTAGATAGACAGTTTGTTGCTAATCAGTCGACATGTAGGTTTGTGTTTAAGCCCTGACGCAGTATAATAAATCTATTCTGTTAAGAACCGTCTAAAATGAAGGCGTGGAAATGTGAGACTGAATGGTTATTTATCACGTTGTCCCAGTGATCCACCAGCGAACCTGTACCCTGCCTCTGGTAAGTGCTGTAGATAATGGATGGATGTTTTCAAACCTTATCAGGGTTACTCCTTTTCTCTTCACCCTCAAATACTGTATTTAAACATCTTTCTACCACTGTGATTCAGTGACCAACAGGGCAGCTATAAAATGTTACACCTCACCAGGACATTTAAAAGTATTGGATCTAGCTCATTCAGAGGTCACAGGTTTACTCAACACAAACTAAAAACACAGTACATCTGAATTTGAACCAGTAATGGAGTTTGCTAACAAACGCTATCTGGCAGCAGAGTGCGGGGGTGTGACGAAGAGGCGATACAGCTTGAGAGGCTTTGTAAATCAGAGACTCACTCTCAGTTCTGGCTGCCATTTTGTCCGTGTAAACAAATCAAAAGCCGTTTGTACTTCCAACTGTTGTTACCGTTTGGAATTTACTTTGCATTGACACCACGGAGAATTTGCTCCAAACCAGAGTGTGAGTGTAATTCATTGGTCCGTGTGGGAAACAAAATGATCAATTGCACAAAAAACCCTCCACACACAGTGTAGATCTACATCTCGTATTCATCTTATCGTATATCGATATATCGTATATCATCGTATAGTATTTTATTGACAAATTGTTTTATACCTTGTATTTCTGTGTATATATATGCATATTTATTTCATTCCTATTTATTCAATGTATTAACTTTTAATGTATCAACTTTTTTTATTGTACCCTCTGCACCATTGTAAATGAGGGTCTTATCCCTCAATGTGTCTTCCGAGGCTTAAATAAATATTCAATCAATCAATCAATCAATCAATTCAATCAATCAATCTGACGGTGTGTGTGTGCGTCCGTGAATGTGTGTGAGGAGAGAGAGCTGAAATCAAACAGAGGTTAGTTAAAGCTGAATTGGAGCTTCCAAAGCGACAGATTCATCCAAGTGCTTAATATTTAAGCCTAACCCTAACCCTAACCCTAACCCGCAGCCAGTAAAGACTTGCTGCGGGACTCAGTCCTCAGAACCCTGAAGCTGCACCCCCGCTGCTGCACACAGTTCACTGAGGCTGGACTCAGCATGCAGAACCAGAATCAGTTGTTGACGCTGCTGTCATGAAAGTGCCCGTGAGCACGGTGTTGCCATGATGGACAATGTCAGTTACGTTAATGAGTCCCAGCCGTCGCCGCTACAGAGCGCCGGTGGTCTGTTGATTGATGTTTATCGATGAATCACGTGTCCAAATCGCACCATGTTTGACATTACACTTTCTTGGGCCCTTAATGATGCTTGTGTGGAGCTGATATGATGAGCAGTCCTTGAGTTCTTCTAGGCACAGACAGACAGAGACTTCTGGAATTAGTAGATATAAGACTTTCCCTTATTTTCAAAATCTGAGACTGAGCCTTGGAGAAAGTAACATCCTCACCACACCTTAGTTTACTTTCATTGAGTTCCTGGATGCCTATATGAGCATGATTACATTTTTTTATTACATTTAACGAACGAAAAGTAATTACCTCATAAGAAGTATCTCTGAACCATCTCTTGAACCAAATCACCCACATTTAGGCTGTTTAAATTGATCTCATATTGACTAACTAATGAAGTAATTAATATAACATGCAGTTTTACTTCCACTGAGCCTCCCGTGACACTGTTTGCACCCGCTGCAGGGGAGACCCGCCTCCCACTTTAAAATCCTCTGATTACAGAGCAAATGCACATATGTGTGAAATGGGATTAAGCTAATTTGATCATATCTGCACAGGGCTGATTCTCACTGTGCTTGGTTCAGCGGGCATATGTAAACCAGTACTTTGAAGCATAACCTAAGTATAACATCTTTGCTGCAAGATGTCTTTTTGATGTGTCCTCTTGAATTAGATTTTTAATTTGTTTTTACCTTCAGGTTAAAACCTTATGAAACAAGCTGCGCCCAAGTGAGTGGAAGAAAGATTATTGATCATTATTGCAGTCTCTATAGGAACAAAATAAAAGGACAGGGACCTTGTACAGATGTGGGCTACATCCAATTCAGATATTTACATATATTACAATTCTGAAGTTATTCTGGCTGATGACATTTCTTCAGCCCTTGTAGATCTTGGTCCTCAAGCATAACACATCAATAGGCTTTTTTTTTTTTTTTTTTAAATTTTCTTTAAAATGTTAATGTGTCCACATCTAATGGCCCTTGTTTAAGTTAACCACAGAGGTTAGAGGAGCGAGTGGAGGAAGGGGACGTGTCAGCTGTCAAGTGCCTGTCAGGTTATGTAAATGTGGGGTGAAGGCAGAAGCACAGCGAGGACACCACGCTCAGGGAGCTGGAAAAAAATTTGCGTCACCGTGCATGATCAATCCCCCATCGATCCCCTGCAGTGACATGATCATCCAATACTCTGTGTCAGAGGTGCAGCGCCAGTCACATCCAGACCCACACCCCCCCACACACACACACACACCCCTCAAATAAACACAACTCATTGAGCCCAGATGGAAAAAAAAATACATACATTTATTTTACAAGAAAGGGCACATCAGTTTTTTTTGTACAAACCGTAAACTAAATACTGTAATAATTCTGAGGGTTATAAGCTTTGACATCACCTTCATGAATGAAACACCCAAAAACATGGAAATAAATAAATATATATATGTATATATATATATACTGCAAATAGACAGTGAATGTTGCTTCTCACTGTAAATTATAATGCCACGGCGGAGAAAACATACAGCATGTAAATTTGCTACACACATTAAGGATTCTCGAAGATAAAAAGCACTTGTGTTCATCACGACTACATTTTGAACATCATTGTACAATACTCTATCTCTGCTCTCCCATCCCTAAATACTGCCATTTCTATTTTTTGTGTTTTTCTTCTTTTTTTTACATGAAACTTTGAATTGATGTCGAGGTAGGGACTCCGTCGTTATCCTAGAGAGTTGAAGTGAGCTGAAACGTCATCATTAGAATAAAAACCCACATTCCCAGGGCCTGAGTGTGTTGCTTGGGCTTTTGCGTCTTAACCCGTGCCCACCCCACCACCAAAGGAGGAGGAGGAGGGATTCTGCACTGGCAGATGTACTCAAGTTGTCATTATTCATGCAACTACACTGACTGGGAGACCCGGGGCTGGCATTAGACCCCCAAAGCAACTTGTAGGGCAGCCTAGGGGGAGACGCTCCAGATCAAACAGAGCATTCTGCTTGAGGGGCGGTTTCCTGCATCGCCCTGCTCGGAAATCACAGCAGCGGCAGATGGAAAGATGAGTCACTGAGTTGACAAGGTGAAAGCTCAGAGGGGGGGCGGGCGCTTTTTACATGGAGCCAAAATACAGCAGAGATCATTTCAACTCTCAGCTGGAGGTACGCTTCCATAAAAAAAAAAACATCTGGTAAACCTGTAAATGCCAATGATGTCAGGACGGATGACAGATTAATCTCTATTATCATTAAAAAGTACACCCCTTCACTGTCCCCCACCCCCCCACCCCCCCGAAGACTTCAGCTTATAAAACACTGGTTAACTCACAGTAGAAGCTACAGTACAGCCACATTCAGCCAAAAAGAAAGATTTTGGCAACAGCAATAACATAAGAACAAAAAAACGAAAACACAGCCAGGTGGGGCTTTGATTCTGTGCTCTGACTCGGAACTCCAGCGCTGGAGCGGTAGGCCCTGTCCGTTTAATAATAAATTCAATCTGTGTTAACATTGGGAACGCTCATCAAGTCGACAGAGGCAGCCAAGAGAAAGACAAAAAGGAATAGGAGGATAGAGTGCGGAGGCGGAGGGAGAAGGGAGAGGAACAAATCTTCCTCAAGGCAGTTCTCTCCCATGTCCGATCCTGACAGATTATGTGCAGTCCACAGTTTATTGCCTGTTCGAGACGGCTTGTGTTTTGGAATAATTAGGGAGGAGCTGGTGAAGAGTGAAAATGGAGGGGCCGTTGAGCTGATATGGTCGAGAATTTCTAAGAGGCAATTGGCAGCACTTGTGATGGGGTATAATGTGGCAGTGGTAGTAGAAATTTGAGCACTTGTAATTAATTCGTAATAAAAAAAAATATAAACAACTTATTCCAGTTCATAAATATTGGTTTTTGAAGTGATAGAGAGCAGCAAATGGCAGGGGCAGAGGACATGGAGGCAGAGAGGACAATGAGTTGCTTTTGTGTCACTGGCCGAGCCATGTATTGAGCTAAAAGCTTTCCCCCGCTCCGTTGCCATCTAGATAGCATTGGATTTTCCACAGCAGGAAAATCAAATGCTTCGTTCAAGACCAATTGCTTTCTATCGGAACAGTTCTTCCCTTCCCTGACGAGCAATAGTTTCACGCCTTCATGGACAAACACAGCACAGGGTGGACACCCGACTAACAATGGCAGAAATGCAGAGACTTAAACCAGAACGCCGACAGTGTCCAGCTCTGACAGTTATGCTCAACAAGCATTGACTTTGCATTTACTTAAGCTCTGAAAGAATATACACTTTAATTTCATTCAAGCTATGAAAAAAACTAAAAATCTTCATATTGTATATCTTTGATAATATAAATTCTGGTTCAAATTATCTAGTTAGCATTTAAAAAGTCTTGAAATTGTCCATTACAATGGCCACAAACACATATAACTTAAATTTACCAACAACTAAAAGAAGATATAACAAATGTGTCTTTCAATAGATGTTCTCGGTTTGTTGACCAGTAGCTTATGGTGGCTAATGTTAGCTTCTGTTCAAAAATCTGAGATAAATTTAAAAATATTTCTGCTGCTTGGCAGTTTTAGAATGTCATTTTCAGTTGTGCTCATAGAACATTGTTCAGCAAATGCTTAGTTGTCTAACTTTTAACTCAAACTCAAATTTGAATATTTTGAATATTAACACCAACAGTGCACAGAGTAGAAGTAAGTATAAGCAATGCAAATTGTTGTAAACTATATCATCGAAATGTATCAGGCAGCAGTAGTTTTACAGCAAATCTGTGGCAGGTACATTCATTCATAATAAGGAGTACCCTACTCAAAACTGCCTTTTCTTAACAACTTTATTCTAACGTCAACACTTTCTGTACATGGTAATCATATATTTTGGTGCCGCGTCCTTATTTTTTAAATGCAACTGGGCAAAGACAGATCTCTGGGTGAGGAGAATCAATACAAATATGTCCATTATTTTCAAGGTATTCCTCATCATGATGATGTTTTCTCCTGGACTCCCTGCAAACAGAGCCGTCACAGTGCATGCTCCACATCCCCACTACAGCACAGCATGGATTCCAGCATGAGCAATTTACAAAATCAGATATCTGCAAGTTTGCAAAAGGTCACTCAGTGTCATTTGGATTCCAGCTGAGCAAACTCTGCTGCTGCTGCTCTGCTTCCTCTGTCCAACTGCGGAAGTTTAGATGTGTACAGATTTACATTCTTTTTTAATTACGTACCGACGGCCTTCAGCCAAAAATAGAATCATTAGTGCCGCTTTAAGTGGGCAGAGTAGGGACTTAAAATGGAGGGCTGCCAGGGGAGCGAGAGAGGAGGGAGCAGGCCCAAAAGAGAGAAAGAAAACATTAAAGAAAACTTGGCGCAGGTGGAAAGGGCCGTGCTGACTGAGGAAGTGGTGAGGAGGAGGAGGAGGAGGAGGAGGAAGAGGAGAGAAGACTTTGAGAATGGTGAGGAAAGAAGATCAGCAGGAGGGAGAATGGGGCTTTGCTGACAGAGCAATGGAGAGGAGAGGGCTCAAGAGACGGTTCGCAGAAGAGAAGCAGAAGTGGGAGACAAAGCTAATGAAGTGAGGGAGCGAGGAAGGGAAATGGAGAAAAGTTTAGGTGAGCCCGTCCGGTCGGTCCCAGGTGGAGATGACCAAGGACGGCTCGGTATAGACTACAGAGGAGGGAGACTTGACCTTAGAGGAGCGTCTCGTTCTTTGCCCCACTCTTTGTTTTCTGTCTCTCACACACATCTGTCAGACCCTGGACATTTCGAGCTCCAGAAGGATTTGGATCCGGAAAATAATAGGGGGGGGAAGGGGGGGTTGTAAAAATGAAATATCTTGGCTTAAGGTTTGGAACTCCATCCCGTGCATCCCACCTGTTTTAGTTTGGATCAGAACATTGTAACTTTGGCGTATGAAGTCATCTTTAAAAAAATAAATAACAACCCGCGATACAGGTGATTCGGTTTTGCAACAAAATCATCCGTAGAATCGTACTGAAGAGAAATAACTGCAAAAAACAACGAATAATACCGTAAAACCAGTTCACCAACATTGTTCTCGCCTCCATGAAACACATATAAAGCACCTATACCAACAAGACATTTGTTCTAATGGTTACTACATCTTGCTCGACTGTATATACTGTGTTGAAGTCCTCCCAGGACAGTGTCAGTACTGTACAGTATGCACGTGCAGATATACACATCTTTCTCTGAATACTGTTCGAAAATGTATACATGTGCACATAGCTAGTGTTCTGCTTTAATATTCACATTTTCAACATTTATCATCAAATGTGTCAATTTCATCAATAAATGCTGAGAGTATTTTGCAGATAGTTATATCCAGGATAAAGTGCCTTTACTTTTAAACATTCTGTAGGTTTTTCCATGTGGATTTATGTTGACAGTCTTGACGTCCTGTCCCCCTTTACTGTTTCAGGCATATTCTTAGAGATGTCTGTCTCTTTTGTTTCTCTTTGCTGTCCTTCCATTTAAGCGTATCTCGTCCCCTTGTGCGTACATACATGCCTCGGTGTACTCCAATCCATCTTTGCCTTTGCTCAACATGACACAGCTTTATGCTGTCCGTTCTGCGTTATGGGATTGATCTTTTCCAGCGTGACCTCAGTGTCGCTGTCTAAATTCCCAGAGATGGCTGGGGACAGTTTCTCCAGGGCGTTGTTTACAGTCCCTACCTCCATCTCTCCCCCACATCCGTCCTTCTTCTGTAACTCCTCCTCCTGACACAGGATGCTGTGTGGAATCACGTAGTTGGCTGAATGGTTGCCCTCCTTTGGGATGTGACTCTTGGGCTGATAGTGGCAGTTTGGGTTCGAGGTAGGGGCACCCATGTTGTTGTTTATACTGACGATCTCGATGGCGTTGCTCCCCGGGCAGAGCCGGTGGCAACCCAGGAGGATGGAGAAGGCCTTGCGGAAGTCAGCGTTGAAGGCATAGATGATGGGGTTGAGCGAGGAGTTAGCCCAGCCAAACCACACGAACACGTCAAAGGTGGTGGGGCTGATACAGAGGAAGTCCGTGGCACCATCTGGCAAGTTCGGCTCACAGAACGGAACCATGCAGTTAAGGATGAAGAAGGGCAACCAGCAGCACACAAACACCCCCATGATGACTGAGAGTGTCTTTAAGACTTTGGTTTCTCGCTTGAACGACATTTTGAATGAGCTCTCACACTCTATGCTCGAACTGTTCCCCATGCTGCTGTGGCGGTTTTTGGCACTCTCTGCTGCCCGCTCCAGGGCAGATATTCTCCGTATCTGTATCTGGGCGATGCGGTAGATCCGGGTATAGGTGACGATCATAATAGCCACAGGGATGTAGAAGCTGATAAGGGAGGAGGAGATGGCGTAAGTCCGATTAAGGCTGGAGTCACAGTTGTCAGGGGGAAGATCGCCGGGATAAGTTCCATTTAGCTCTGCGTAGCTGGTGGTCTGAGCTTTGTGCCAGTTAAGCTGCACAGGAATGAAGGAGATGAGGACGGACAGGGTCCATGCCACGCTGATCATCAGGCACGCCACTTTAGGGGTCATCTTGCGTTCATAGCGGAACGGGCTGGAGATGGCCCAGTAACGGTCGACACTAATCACACACAGGTTCAAGATGGAGGCAGTGGAGCACATTATGTCAAATGCCACCCAGACATTGCAGAAGGCGCCAAACGGCCAGAACCCCACGATCTCTGTCGCCGCCTTCCATGGCATTACCAGGATGGCCACCAGAAGGTCGGAGATGGCCAGAGAGATGACAAAAAAGTTGGTAACCTTTGACCTGAGGTGTCGGAACTTGGTGACGGCGGCGCACACAAGTGTGTTGCCTAGCAGCGTTGTGAAGATGAGGAGGGAGAGGAAGCATCCTGTCAGCACGCGTTTGGACGAGTCCCTCTCCGCTAGCAGCTGCTTGCCGTCTTGAACCGTTGAGTAATTCTGATCCATTGTTTATGTTACACTGCTAATAAAGTGAGAGAGGGGGTGGGTGAGGTGGGTGTCAACAGTCACCCCATCACATCCCCAGCCCGCAGCAGCTGCGCCTCTCTGGGGAAGAGTTTTAGACGGACAGCGTAGCTGGCGGAGAGGTCAACTGTCTCGGCACCAGCTCTCCCACAGACTGGGTCATCCATAGGCTCCTCGTCACCGCCACCATCCTTGCAGAAGGGTTGCTATAAATATTTCAGAAATGTATTTTCCGAAATTTGCCCCACAAAAATTCCTGGTCGATAGATTCCTGCAGCAGCTGTACAGGCAGCAGACATTCTACTGAGGAAATAAGGACGGATATTCCAGCGGTTCTCTCCAATTATCTTTTTCAAAAAAAGCGGCTGCAAGGTGAAAAAAAAAAGGGCTGCAGTAAAAAGGATATTTAATGAAAAGTCATCGTTTGCTCCTCTCCCGGTTTGCCACAGCTGTCAAGCCCTCAGCCAAAGTTTCACAGCATATTGTTGCCGAGCTATTGAGTAAACAGAAGCTTGGCCAATCATTAGACTTATATACCACCTCATCAATAACTTGTATTGATGGATTTTCGCGTTGCGTTTATCTGATTTGTTTAATGATCCTCGAGGCGTGTCTGTGTGATTATACTGCTGCCTGCATCCACGCTGGTTTCCCCCCGGGCTGCTGTAGGTGCTGTTTTTCTATTTTATTTATTTTATTTTCATCTATATGAACGGAGCTCCCTGTCGGTACATGGCACCGTGTCCGGCCAGAACATTTCCACCTGAGCGTTGAGCCAAAAGAAACAAAAACGAAGCTGGAAACATCATTGAAAAGTCTCAACAGTTCATTTAGAAAAACAGAGGGATGCGTGTTCTAATGTCTCAGAAGCGCATCCAAATCTCAGTTGCTTTTCCATGCGTCCATGTCGCTGTAATCCAGGTGTGAGTCCATGCGTGTGCACACGGCAAAAAGACGACTGGGAAGCTTTTAAAAACACATTCAAGAGTTGTTATGGCCACCCACCTAAACGATCTGTGGCTGTGCACTCCCCGTGTTGAAGTCTTTCAAAACAGACGCTTAGTTTATATTCTTCATATTGCGCCAGCGTGCGCTCCGCTCCGTGGATGAGGACAGCTCGGGACCAGCGGCAAAGTCCTGAATCCAAAATCAACTCCGCTAATTAAGCGGGCAAACGACAATATCCAGTCCTCCAAAGATCCACATCTCCTCGGCGTACATCCAACTTGTATCTTGGTAAGGAGTGAAAGGGAAGGAGCTCAGCCTCCGTGCGCTCCCCTCCATGGGAAGTCAGTCATGTCCCCCCCCCACCACCCCCGCTGTCAGGGGTCCCCAGGTGTTTTATCGCTCCTTATGCTTTTCTTTTCGGGCTCATCCTTCACGCAGTCACCCTGCGATGTGTCTGCGGTCCGACTTGCCGGCGGAGAGTGATGGGAATGACCCTGGTCTCGCTTCCCTGCGCGCTCCTCTCTCTCCGCTCAGCTGCTGCTGTGCGCCACCATCTCTGCTCCATCTATCCAGGGGGAGACGTGAGGACCAAAGCCACCCAGATGTTTGCTCCTACGAACTCCCCTGTGTGGCTTAGGTGTTCGGCCACACGACTTATGTTGAGTTATACTCCTGCGATCAAAAGGTATATCTGTGTTGTATTGATTTAAACTTGGAATTTGGGGAGAAACTGCACAGAAAACCCGTTTCTCACAGTTTATGTGATGCAAATCTATCAAACCTGACAATCCTTATTTTTCTTGTAAATTTCCAGGTTAACAAAATGATAAACTGTCAGCCTACAACTTCCATCTGAAACTCACTATTATATATATATATATTTTTTTTTTTACAAAAACGGTTATGATGATATTCTCTTTATGTGCACACACGCTTTGTTTTAGACTTCGCATTCAGTGAGATGAGCTGAAATATTAGTAGAGTCACAAAAAGAAAAGAGGAGCTAAAAACGAAGGTGCCGTCCTGAGGTGAACCAGCAGCGAGCAGCCATGCACACGGAGGCGCACTGAGGCCATCTACTGGGTGCACTGGGGGAGAGTGTGTGAGAGTGATGGGATCTGAGGGAGGAGGACACACACACACACACACACACACACACACACACACACACACACACACACACACACACACACACAGCCTTGCGTGTCCCGCTGTCTCACGCCCGCCTCTGAGCCTCGCCGCCGTGGCGCGTCATCGCCTCTCATCCTTTTACGCATGACGCGCTCGGTTCAGAGCAGCGACGGCCGGGAACAGATCTGTCAGACCGGCACCGTTCCATGTCACTGCCACCTTTCACTACGGTTTCAATATCTAGACTAGATCCTGAATTGTTTTTTTTCCTCTGCGCAATTGCACGTTGTTACAAAACAAAGTGGAGAACACGTGTAATATTCGGTCATAGCAGAAACCCAGGCTATAATTATATGATGTCAATAATTTAATAGACGGAGGGGAGAGTCTCTCTCTCTCTCTCCCTCTCTCTCTCTCTCTCTCTCTCTCTCTCTCTCTCTCTCTCTCTCTCTCTCCTCTCTCTCTCTCTCTCTCTCTCTCTCCCTCTCTCTCCCTCTCTCTCTCTCTCTCTCTCTCTCTCTCTCTCTCTCTCCTCTCTCTCTCTCTCTCTCTCTCCCTCTCTCTCTCTCTCTCTCCCTCTCTCTCCCTCTCTCTCTCTCTCTCTCTCTCTCTCTCTCTCTCTCTTTATCTCTCTCTCTTTCTCTCTCTCTCTCTCTCTCACACACACACACACACACACACACACACACACACACAGGGACAGGGTCCATTGAGGCTTTAATCTTGCTAAATAGTTAAAATGCAAACTGGCCTCTCTCTCTCTCTCCCCTCTCTCTCTCCCTCTCTCTCTCTCTCTCTCTCTCTCTCTCTCTCTCTCTCTCTCTCTCTCTCAGCGGCGCCGCTGCAGACACGCAGGCGGCGTGGACACGAGCACAGACGCGTGCGAGCTGCAGGAGTTGTTGCATAAACGTCACCTCCTCGATAAACATGACTGAACAACTATGAAATAAATAAGAGTCCCAAGAGCCAGGCTGCACCAGGAGGAGCCCCGAATGAAGGGAGACACTGAGAGTGTGTGTTACATCTTAAATAACCTTCTATTATAAACACTGACTTTGTCAGTAGGCCTCATGGGGACCCTAACTCAGTGCTAATGAGGATAAACATCATTTCTGAGGTCCTGGTTAAGGTTAGATGTGAGCAATTATGTGTGTGTGGGGGGGGGGGGAGAGAGAGAGCGAGGGAGAGAGAGAGAGAGAGAGAGTTTGCATTTTAACTATTTAGCAAGATTAAAGCCTCAATGGACCCTGTCCCTGTGTGTGTGTGTGTGTGTGTGTGTGTGTGTGTGTGTGTGTGTGTGTGTGTGTGCCTGCACTCTTGTTATATGTGTGCATCCATGACTCTGCATTCTTGTGTGTATCTCTGTGGTAAAAAAAAAAGAAGAGTTTGTGTTGCATTCTGTTTATGTGTTTGTGTGTGTGTGTGTACTTGCGCATTCGTGCACGTGTGTGTGAGTAATATATGTAGACAAGCCAAGTGTAAGAGGCCTGGCAGACACAACGCCCACATTTCCCTGTAGCACAGAGCCAGGGTGTGCGTGCAGCCCACAAAGTTCAAACCAAGACCACGTCACACACAGACACACACATAGGCTCACTCACTCACACACGCACACACAACCAGCCATGCAGGGTAATTTATGTCTGCTCCAAAAAGCAAATAGAATAGAATAGAATAGAATAGAACTGATTTGGTGACCAGAAATCTATTTTTCTGTGACTTTTTCCAACATTCACAACTTCTTTCCTGTTCGTATAGCCCCACCAGATCTAAACAAAACAGGTCCTACTGAAATAAATGGATTCTATTTGATTATGAACCGGTGCCACAAAACTTTGCATAACTTCTCATCATGCCTGGAGGGAGCGGCTTTTCACTTCCTGGCAGGAAGTTCATCGACAGCCTCTATATGCTGTTCTCCTGGCCCTCGGTTATTCCAACAGGCAATGAGTTTAAGGTGATAACCAAAACTCTCACCGGGCCTTTGGGGAACATGCCAATCTCTGGGGGTATGTGTGTGGGGGGGTGGGTCCTTTAATTTTCTAGGATTAATCCTGAATCCAGCTCAATTTTAAAAAATATACCCACAAGCAGAGATTCAGCCATTCAAGCTGGAATGGAAATGAGAAAGTTTTAAAGCTGCACGAGCGGCCAAAAATCTGCAGGGGACAGCTCAGAGACGAAATTTTGGCACTCAACACAAATGTAATAATGCACTTGAATATTGAAGGAAAAAGGTTCAGAAAAAGCAATGATCTACACACATTTGCATTTGTATTAGAGTTTTCATAAATGGATAACTGCCAGATGGGGAGTGTGTAGCCAAATTAACAAGCCTAAGGCTTTTTTGGCATTTTGAAACATAAACAGAATATATGGTAGTACATTTATCAATATTAAAGTCTGTACTTGCGACACAGGCAAGTAAAGGACACATAAAAGGATGCCAAGTGATGGCGTACGACGACACAGCTACAATTCAGGCCAGACTTTTAAGTGCATGTACGAAACGTTAAATTAAATCTCTAATTTAGTGCGGTACATTCACAGAAGTTAATGTTGCTGAAGAATTCTGCTGAAGTGCATTGATCACGTCTCATTGAAGCCATGTTGTTTCTCTCGTGTGATAAGCCGAGCAGTTATCTGAAAGAAACAACAAATACTCAGCATGTGTAAAAACGATTTGTCCTTTATGTCTATTCCATTAAATGTGTCACGTAAAGTTTAATCTGTAAATTGTGCTATGAATGATGCAGTACAGATCGAGTCAGTAATCGCCAACCATCTGTATCAATGATATAGTTATGTATAAAAGTTAGTGTTTGAATGAGGTAGAATGATAACTATCGTCAACTGGCATATACAGACAATGTCAAGAGAGCAAAACAATCAATAACACAGTCAGAGGCGCTCTGGCCCGACACTATCTATCAGCAGCGTATTAAAAAAAGTGCAGTCTGTTTACTTGATGTTTACTTTCAGGAGAGATTGCTTTCGAAAGGCTTATTGCTTTTTCTCTGTAGTAAAAGAAATCTCATTTAAACTGTAATAAAAAAACATCAGTTGAAATCAATGAGGCGCGTATCAAGGTGATGGCCGTGATGACAACGTTTTCCAAGACAGCGTGAGGTTATTCTCTATGAAATGAAAAGCCGAGAACTGTCGGATGTTACTGACTCGTTTTAAATGTTTTGCTGACACGTTGCAGGGCGGTTTGTGTGTTTGTGGAGGACATCCAAGGAAGAATAAGAGACTAATCCGCAACAAAGATGTCCCACTACAACAGAAAATAAAGGCACCAGATTAAAGACTGAGTCTATATCTCTCTTTCAGTCTTTTCTCTTTCTCTCTCTCTCTCTCTCTCTCACACACACACTCTATCTCTATCTCTCTCTCATCCTTCCTCCAAATCCTCTTTGTCAGTGTGACATCCATCAGGTCGCAGGTTGCTGTCTGGGCTCTAACTGCCACACACCCAGCATGAAGGAAATGTTGTGCACTAATCCCACCACCGAGATTCACCAGCAGACACACACACACGCACACACACACACACACACACACACACACACACACACACACACACACACACACACACACACACACACACACACACACACACACACACACACACACACACACCTCTGACATTCAACAATACTGCTGAGATTCGCTCGCTGACACACACACTCACAACAGCTTTAATGACATTCAACAATAACAACATAAGCTTCCAGAGTGTTAATCTTAGGCAGCGCAATCAAACCTGTGATCTGTGCATGTGCATGCGCTTGTGTGTGTGTGTGTGTGTGTGTGTTTGTGTGTGTGTGTGTGTGTGTGTCATTACATACAGTTGCGGCTCATTGCAGTGTACAGAAGCTTTTTGTGCAGCAGAAGATTATTGCCGTTTCCAAAAGAACCTCTGGCTGATCTCATTGAGCCATTTGTGACTTGTGTTTAATCCCTGCACTGCACATGTATCCCAGAGGATCTTTCCACAATGCATGTACATGTGCACACACACTAAGCACTGGGGGTTTTTATGTCCTTTTTCTTGTTCTCGTTCTCCCTCATCTCTTCCTTTATGGAAGAGGATAAAAGATTCAGAGCAGTCACATTCGGACCATCTGCTGGCAGCAGTTTCATTTGATAAAGTAGGTTTATAATGATGTGAAAGCATCAGTCATGCAAAATGGTTCATCTCCAATCAAACAGTACACACACAGACACACACACACTCTATCTATCTATCTATCTATCTATCTATCTATCTATCTATCTATCTATCTATCTATCTATCTATCTATCTATCTATCTATCTATCTATCTATCTATCTATCTATCTATCTATCTATCTATCTATCTATCTATCTATCTATCTATCTATCTATCTATCTATCTATCTATCTATCTATCTATCTATCTATCTATCTATCTATCTATCTATCTATCTATCTATCTATCTATCTATCTATCTATCTATCTATCTATCTATCTATCTATCTATCTATCTATCTATCTATCTATCTATCTATCTATCTATCTATCTATCTATCTATCTATCTATCTATCTATCTATCTATCTATCTATCTATCTATCTATCTATCTATCTATCTATCTATCTATCTATATATCTATATGAATAAACAAGAATACTTGCCAGGATATAAATAACCATTTGACGCAAAAAAAGACAATTGGTTTTATTATTCCAACCAAATTTCAAAGGAATTTCAAAGGAACAGGTCAGTATATAGCAGAAAGTGTCATTTATTTTCATGTCAAAAGAAAGGGTCAAAATGACGAGTTTATTCACACAGCCTCCTCAGTATAACAAAACATCAAAGACAGAAAAAGTTGGTAGTGGTGTGTGTGTGTGTGTGTGTGTGTGTGTGTGTGTGTGTGTGTGTGTTTGTGTGTGTGTGTGTTTGTGTGTGTGTGTGTGTGTGTGTGTGTGTGTGTGTGTGTGTGTGTGTGTGTGTGTGTGTGTGTGTGTGTGATTCCTTATAATGAAGGTGACACGTCTGCAGTGGAATGAAACAAGGCACTTCACAGAAATGGGTGATGAATGCTAGGTCTTGACACCCTCTTCAGCGGAAACTTTTCCCTGAAACAAGGATCTCAACGCTTGGCCTCGGGTCGCGCAATCTAAAATTGATATAATCTGTGCCTCTCAGCAGGGGGTCGCTGGGGAGAATCATCCCCGGGGTACAATTAGCAACGAGCAATGAAGGCAGACAAGCCAACATTGGGCTGTTATCCTGTGTAATAAGAAAAGAGAATAACTTTCCCAAAAATTTAATTGACGTGACTCATTGTACAGGAGAGAGAGAGTGAGAAGGAGAGAAAGAGAGAGAGAGAGAAAGATTGTTGAGAGTCCGAGCTGGTAGATGAATGAGCAAACCAGCTTCTGACAGAGTGTGATCAACTGTTGCAGGAGCTGGACACACATTGGAGACACACCAGGAGACAGACACACAACAGTTAGATGAACACCAACAGATATGTATGCCAAGAAATAGAGCTAAGAAATATGCTTCAAAAGAACAGATTTCCAGCAGATGAGACGACCAAAGCTTTGCTCTCACATCTCAGTGTTCCCTAACATGAGGATTAAGGTTTACTACCTCCACCAAGGAGATTGAAATATGCTGGATATGACACCGATCAAGTAGACACCATTAACTTTTGCAGCAGATCCGGACAAAAGAGCAGATCGTTGCTAACATTGAGAGATTGTATTTTTTTTGACATTTTCAGAAATTGCAAGGATAGTGAATAGAGCTGGGGCTGTGCACAGTTTGGTGCAGCTTGTTAGAATTTAAGGGGACTGTTGAACTTTGGTGGGCTTATTTTTCTGAGTGCCGTCAGTGCTCCCTGTCTGTTTGTCGGTCAGCTGGATTACTAAAAAACTACAGAAACAATTTTTCATCATTTCGTGAGGGGGCATGACCCAAGGAAGAACCCACTAACTTCTAGAGTGGTTCCAGATGAAGGGCGAACACACTCTCCGAGCACGCCACTAGCTGACATTTGATTTAGTTCAGAAACCACCCCGATCAGTTTTTATTTTGATTTCATATTTATCAATACATTCATGGTTATTTATTAGCTTTTATCAAATTAAGCAGGTCATTGCTACGCACTCATCCATTAAAGTCCCAATGATTATCCGGTCTGAACTGACTCCGGGGAGGGGAGTGAACCTGCTCGGGCTCTGCAGCTCAGAACACGACTTCACTTCAGCTGTTTTCATCCACTGCTGTGAGAGACAGACTTTCATCATTGCCGTTGTCAGTCTGATGGCGGCCTTCACAGTATGTCCTGGAGTCCTGTCTGTGATAAAGCTTTAGCGGAGCTGTCAGCAGCGGTGAGGAACTGTCAACTTCTGCTCTGTGCGCTCAGTGAAATCGATACGGATAGGAAACAAATACGTTGGCCAAAATCACTGGGAAGGATATCAACAACCGGGAAGAGTAGAAATGATGTTGCAGACAAAGAGTGACATGATGTCAACCATGTTACATGTTAGCTGGTTATCACCGTCAGCACTTGAAGAGATGCTTTTTTTTCTGTCTTTCAAACTCAATTTGTGGTAAACATTGCTATTTTTATTATTTTATCACATAATGGAAATAATGGACATATTGGATTCTGCACCTATGCACAAACACGCAAACATCAAACATGCTATAATGGTGTCAGTGTTAATTCTTGTACTGATAAAGAATTAATGAGCAACAAATAAATGAGATTTTATGTAGAAAAATGCACAAAAACACAGCGAACAGACGAGTGCCTCAGCTCAGCAGGAATAAGAGCCTGCAGGCGTCAGAGCTCATGTTCACTGATAATTTTCCTGTTCGCCGATTTTGCACATGCTCAATATGTTCAGATTTCTCCTCATGCAGCCGTGTTCACAGTTACTAAATGTGTCCGTCATCTCCACAAATGCACACGTTGCCAGTATTGTAAGGAACTTTTGAATCTAAGGTATTAAGCGTCATATCTGATCATTCGTCACATGTATGGTTTAGAAAATACATAGATAAAGGGCCCAGATGATGATTAGGTTCGTCCATATGGTGTTTTTTGATACAAGGCAGAGAACAAACTGATTATTGTCACAACGCATTGAAGTAACTGTAGACCGGCTGCTGCAGGCAGAGGCAATCCTTCAAAATATCAATACCACAACATATGTTTTACAAAAGTGTTGTGTAATATTAGATAGAAATATTCTTGGTTACTCAAACTATAACCCATCATTTGATGTAAACTGCATTGATATTTCAGATTTCTTTGCTCTCTCTCTCTTTCTTCCCTTCTCTCTCTCGCTCCTTCCCTCTCCTTGGTTCCTGTTGCTCACCGCTGTGCCATTGATGCTGTGTATCTCCTGACATCACTACGCCTCTGCAGTGGGAGGCTAATTTATCTCCCATTACCAGGTCCAGCACATGTATATTTTGGTAAAAAATCTCTTTTAGATTAGATTAGATTAGATTTCTTTATTTTTATCCACACAACGGGGAAATTCACTTGTTACAGCAATAAGAGAAAACAGAATTTAAGTAACAGTGGCGAAGCACAATAAAAAAGATCACAATATGTACACTACTAAACTACACATAATTAGAGTACAGAAACAAACAACCTGCAAAACAGACACTGTGCAAAAGCAGGTACTGGGGAGAAAGTGGAATGATGTAAGTGTTATTGTAATGAAAACAAAAATATTATAAGTAATATTGCAACAGTAGTGTTACAGAAAATAATTAAAAAGTAAGTGACCATAATATAAATAATACTACAAGATAGCATAATGGAAATATAAATATTGCAATGTAACCATTATAAGTGACCATGATATAAATATAGATGTAAAGCCAAGCCATAATTCAGTCATAGTCCCCATAACAGGCTTTCTAGACTCAGGTCACGTTGTTTATGGTAAATGAACGACATATATAGAGTGTATGCAGCTTTTCTAGCCTTAACAACCACTTACAGTTCAAGTCACATTCACCCGTTCACACCTCGCTTAAATATAGATCTCACACAAAACGATCATACAGACTGGAACTCCCTTCTCTTTGTCATAAATCAAAAGTCAGAACGTAGCAACTCAGCTTCTTATTGGTTTTCGTTTCACACCACGAAACCCCGATGGCTTCGCTCCATTGGTTCCATGTTTGGAATGAAATTGATTTTAAGATCTAATTGATCACCTGAAGAGACGGCCTTTGGTTGGTGTTGACCCCATATGAGCCAGCTCGCCTGCTGCTGCCATCAGGACGCTTTGGAACGACCTGCCTGAGGAGAGGCTGGCGAATTCAGTTATTTATTCCAAATCACTTTTAAAAACCGGTTCTTACAGACTTGCCTTTGCATGATCGTCGTCTTATCTTTTTGTGTTTTATTGCTTTAATTCTTTTTATTTGTAATTACTGCTTTTATGTGAGGCTGTCTTGTTGTGATAGTCGGAGATAATAAATGCTCCGTTTTATTCTTATGTGATAAATCAGGTCACCAAATCAATACCTGTTAAGTATTATTACACAGTTGATGTATATTTAACATTACATCGTTATTATTGTTATGTAGAGCATGTGCATGGTTTAAGCAGAGGGAAATAAAGAGAGACAGAAAAAAGGAACATACAGAGACACACAAACAGAAAAGATACCTCAATGAACTCATTACAGCCATTCACAACCCCAACCTGTGTAATCGTTAATTCCCTGCACCTTTTACCAGTCGCTCTTGTTTAAAATTGCAGGTGTCCGCCGAGCTCCTGCTCTCCGCCTTCTCATAATTACCTCGTTCTAAATCAATAGCATCCACTTGTTTTCCTGATTAGAAAGTCACCTGAGTGGAAACACTTCCAAGGGCACGAGGACAAGCGAACTGGGTTTTCTTACTGATAAGCCATTGTTTAGAAAGAAGTGCTTAATTGCTGCAATGCTCCAAAGAGCATTACTCATTATTGAATTATGGATTTCACGTTATTGGTCGCAGAGGACGTCCTTGAAGTTCACAAGATGAAATAATAGCACTTGGAGGAGTTAAGTGGGTAGGAATTATCAAGTGTGATATCATTTGGCATCTTTACAGTAACATGCTTTCACAAATATACTACGATCAATGTGTTTGTACTCCGCATGGGCGACTATGTTATTTCTCCGAAAAGCTTTTAATGGCTTCTTTCCATTTCTCTTTCTGCACGTCTTCAAACCTAAACCACCATAGTGTCCATTTGTCCACGTATGCATGGCAGCAGGCAATGCATCGCACCTCTGTTGCCATGGTAAGAGAACATATAGTCAGAGGCTGTTAAGGTTGTAGACGGAATATGGATTATATAAGAAATGACTATTTGTTTCACATGGAAAACAAATTATGGTTTCCTGTGTGGAAGTCCTGGATCAGGTTAACCCACCCATCCATCAACCTTCTCCCGTCACTCTGAAACACTACATCACCTAATTTCCTCCTCTGCTAATGTCACAATCACTACAGCCGCTGGAAACCAGCCAACAACAAAACATAACTATGAGTCATTATGAGCTGCTGGCACACACGACCTCCACTGAAAAAAATCTAATAATATTGCGATGGATATCATGCAAATGAATTAAGTTTGTTCAAATTAAAGTGAACAACATTAACACAATTGATCACTTTAATTTGAAAAAAAAAGAAGTTGTTTCCTCATCATAGATTCAAAGTCCATCCTCTCTTCCAACACAATTTTCTTCTCAGTACCACCTCATGATTTACTCTTCATTTCCAACGCATTTTCAGCACACACATCATTTTCTATTTGTATCAAAACGCTGCATGAATAGTCAGGGATAGTGCATAAAATCCTTTAGGGACAGGTATGAACCATAGACTGTCCATAAAAATGAACTTGCCTTCCTCTCACTATCCAGAAATGAAGCCAAAATGACCTCTCTCACATAAACGGGAAAAAAAGAGTATATTCATCTTTTAACACATCATATTATTATTATAAGCCTGAAACATCCACTGTGTTTATTGGCAAAGCTATAAGGAGAGTCCAGATGCATCCATCTTCATCTTACATAATACTTGATGCCATCAGTCATGTCCTCAGCTGCCTTTTTGACCCAAACTGAGTGAATAAATGTGCAGCTACGCGTGAAGACAAAGAGCAGGGTCTTAAATGAAAAACACAATATAGTGGCTGAAATAAAATCTGCAGTGTTGGCCAAAAGGAATTTTTCTGCTCATATTGGCTTATGGGAGTAGGGTGACGTAAAAGAAAGTAGGTAAGTAGGCCTAAAATAAACCTCCTAGAAATAAAGAGAAATACTATCTTTAACATTGAATAAATGTGTGTCATGCCTTATATAAGGTGCTTTTAATTAAAGGGAGTGATTTGATCATTAATACTCAGATTGTATTTGTGTACAAGAACAAAAATAGAACCATTTGTTCCTATTTTTATATCCTATCCCCCTGAACTGAAACCTATCAAGAGCTTTTTGGAAAAGTCAGCCTCCACAGCTGAAGCTCCAACTCATTTTGACAAATCCTGACTGTGTGGGAGGCTTCATGATAGATATGCACAAGCAGCAGGACTTTCAAATCAAACGGAAAGGGGAAAATGTTTTAAGACATCCCAGTGCTTATACCTTCAAGCTTTGAGGACATGATAAATGTGAAGTCAGACTGGAAAAAGTCACTCTGACGGACTGAAATCACAAAGCCACATGAAAGCACTGCGCAGAATGAACTGCAGATATATCACTGGAAGATGATTCATACACTGATACATACATATTAGAGACATTGCACTTAGTTAAAATGCTGTGGTCCTTCTTTTTCTTATTTCTTGTTTGTGGTATAGGAGTTGAAAGGATTTTAGCTTTTTTGTCCCACGTTGAGGAACCAAGGAAATGGATGGGAAAAGAAACAGGAGATAACGGAGGGGTGAGGCAGAGGACAAGTCACTACACATTGGATGCAAGGGAGATGAGGGGGAAACGCTGCTTTTCAGAAGTCAATCTGTCTCTATTTTCAGCTCTGAACCATCTTAAGGCTCCCGGCCGAAATGGACCCTCCTCAGAGAATTCAGTGGGGTATAAAGTGAGTCCGGCAATTTGTTGATGAAAAAGAAAACTTTGTTTTGAAAAGCATTTGTTTCATAACCCCCCCCCCCCCAAAAAAAAAAAGAATAGACCAAAAGAAAAGATAATCGCTTTGAAGGATTACTGTTGGTTTTTGTTGTTGGCTTTGCCATAAAATGTTTAATTTCAATCCATCACACAGCGGTCGGACCCGAGGGAGAGCACTCTGACACACCATCAAATCAATGAGCTTTTTCTTCTTCTTTCATATCAACTCCCCCCCCCCCACTCTCCCTCAAGATGCTTTCAAGCGAGCGGGCGGCACTGAGTCCGATTTGCCATCCAAACAGTCCCTGCAGGATTTAATAAAATATTGGCACTGCAATTTTTGTGAGAGGAGTTTTCTTCCAAAATTACTGACAAAACACGCAGTTCAGTGAAAGGTAAGTCTGTCAGTTCGACTTCTGTGTCTGCGACTGATGGCTGCCATTGACTGCCAGTCCAGAGGATTCAAATTATTTATTTACAAAGAACCAAATTATTTTCTTACTGCTGTTAGTTTACGTCAGCATTGTTTCCCACTCCTAGCCACACATTTTTGAAATCTGCCAACATATTTTGAGCATAAACAGCTGCTTCCATGTTCGCCTCGTGTGATCATCAAAAGCGGCCAAGTGAAGCAATTCCATTGGCCATTTAGACAGCGGGGCTGACCGTGGGCATGTGGGATTAGGTTTTCACACTTTAACATGTAAACATAATAACACACATGTGTACACATACAGCTCTACTGGTCCAACACAACACACAAGGTCATGGCATTTTCATGTCAGGACAGGATGAAAATAGAAAGAGGGCCATGAGCTGGACAGGCCGAGGCACAATGAGTCAGTGGGCTGATAACACAGACAGACTGACTCAGTGGGCTGGAAGCAGAAGGCGGTTTGTGGGAGTGTGTGTGCATGTGTGTGTGCGTGCATGTGTGTGCGTGTTCTTTCAAGGGGGAGAAAATGGAGAGAGGAAGTCAGTGAGATGATGTTCTCAGGTTTTCAGGGGCTTAGCTGCAGGTGGTGAACACCAGCCCTGCAGGTCCCTGTGGATGTCCGCAAACTATTCTTCAACCTCCACCACAGACTGGAAATAACTCGTAACCCTTAATACGGATTTGATTTATTCTCTCCTCCCCATTCTTACACACATTTACCCACAGCTCCTCTGCTGAAACCACATTTGAGAGAATATATTGGCCCTGTACTTAGTTTGACAAATTGTCCGTTCCACTACCATGGAGGACGACCTATGACCTATACTGCAGCCGGCCATCAGGTTGCAATCAAGATGCTTTGGCTTTAATTTTGCATAGCTGTCATGTCATACATATTTATATACAAAAAATGTTTCCACTCAATTACGTTTTAGTACTGCAAAGTGGAGGAAGAGATGTTTACAGAAAGTGGACTTTTCAGCTTTTTTACAAAATGATATTAAAAGGTATCGCACCATTTTTATATTTGGGCTCAAATTTACTTTATAACTAATGGAAATATGTGTTCAAACATATTCAGTTTGCTACAGAAATAAACAGAATGGGCATCTGATCTGCATCTAACCAGCTTCTAATAGCGGAGACGCTGCATGCATGGCCAATATCCTCTAACTGTCAGAGCAATACAACAGTGCATGAGAGGAGAGGGAGAGGAGAGGAGAGGAGAGGAGGCAGTGTGTGGTTTTCCTAAGGGAAACACTGTCCTCTTGTGGTAAACGTTTTGAAATGGGAGATTGTAGCGACCATGGGCTCTGTTGAATGTCAAAAGATGTATCTGTTTGGCAAAGTGAATCTGCCAAACAAATAATATGAAATAAAAAAAAATATGATTTATGTATCAGTCAAAGACAAACCAAGATTTAAGGCTGTCTTGATGCATCATCTCCTTTCATCAAATAGCAGGGGGGAAATAATTTTATGACAAGAAAAGATTAGGTTGTGAGGATATTGTGCATTTTTTATACTGCCAGCAAATCGAATGAAATCACCTAAACCAACAATAAATGAATCATGATCATTGGGCTAGGTGGCAAGTTCTCTTATCAAGATGAACACACATGAACACACACACACACACACACACACACACACACACACACACACACACACACACACACACACACACACACACACACACACACACACACACACACACACACACACACACATATATATAATATCTAAAAAACTGCAGTGCACATCTGTCTAAATAAATGACTTTAATTTTTCAGTGTTGCATATAAACTGTTTGAGATTAATTTGCATAGAATAAAAACCATAGGACTTGAGTTATTCTATTTTCATAGTTGCTATATAATCTTGAAACCATATTATAACAATTGACAGTAAGATACATTCAATTACATTTTAATCCCTTTAAACTGTGATAAGTTGTTCATTAGAATATTTCCACATATATGTATGAATGATATATGGATATCTAATATATCAAGGGAATGAGTGGAATGTACAAGATGTGTTCTTCTTCTTCTTTCCATCAGGACGACAACTCGAACCACTTCCATTAAGTGCACTATATACGTTATGTGCGTAAATTGACATCCGCTCCATGTGTGGAAAACTAACTTAACTCAAACGAATGGTGAATACCGATCTATGCGTTTATGTTCTATGTCCCGGAAGTCCGCCTTCGTCACCGGATACGTCTCGTTCCCCACAGCGGGAAAAGTAGTTTCACTTTAGAGCAGGAAACACGCAGGACGTGAGGTGAGTTAATTCCACACACACGTGGAGACTGTTGCTACTGAACACACACACACACACTCACTGTGTGTTACTCCCTGTGTGTGTTTAACGCTGCAGTGTAGCACGGAGGCTAAACGTGTGTTAGCTAGGTGCTGCTAGCATGAGGTGTGTGTGTGTCATTAGACTCAGGCTAACTACACGGTGTTTATGTACTGACTGAACTTAGCTTGAAACTCAGAGAACCAACAGATGCACTGAGATCTGTCACTCAGGCAGGTGTGTCGTCACAGCGAGAGTTTAGCTAGTGTCCATTATTAATGTTCTATGTTGACTTCATGTTTTTGGGTTTAAGGACTGTCAAACCCAGTCCAACAGCCAATCACAACCAGCCTAAACCCAACAGCCATTCAAAACCAGCCTAAACCCAACAGCCAATCAAAACCAGCCTAAACCTGCCAATCATAACCAGCCTAAACCAGCCCAACAGCCAATCATAACCAGCATAAACCTGCCAATCATAACCAGCCTAAACCCATCCAATCATAACCAGCCTAAATCCAGCCCAACAGCCAATCTAAACCAGCCTCAAACCAGCCCAACAGCCAATCATAACCAGCCTTAAATCAATCAATCAATCCCAAAACTCAAACCATATTTTGCCATAAAATAATACTGATTACTTAATTTTTATAGCACTTATCTGAACATGGCTACAAAGTGATTCACAAAATTCACAAAACAAATGAATTAAATTAAAAAGGTAATTTATAAGTGCTAAATCAATACTTTTTATATTGTTTTTTTAACAATTGTCTTCCAGTGTCCTGTCCTCATCACTGATGTTCATCAACTTCTTTCTCTCTCTTTCGCCTCTCAGACAGCAAACATGTCAAAGATAGACAAGATGAGCATCCTGGGGGTGAGGAGCTTTGGGATCGAGGACAAAGACAAACAATTAATATCGTTCTTCACTCCTCTGACTGTGCTGGTTGGACCCAATGGAGCGGGGAAAACGGTACGAGAAGGTGTCATGAGGGCAAAGGTCGACTGTGAAGCGTGACCTGCGGTGACTGAACAAGAAAGTGGAGAGAGAACACGCATTAGGCTGCCTGGACAGTTTTCTTCCGTTCTTTTTTCTGAAAGTAGCCGCAGACAAAAGTTTGTATAATGTTTTTTAGGTCCTTGGATGATGTCACCCCTTTTTCTTTTCAGACTATTATCGAGTGCCTTAAGTATGCAACATCTGGTGAACTTCCCCCTGGATCTAAAGGAGGGGCTTTTGTTCATGATCCTAAGGTGAGCACTCTCTCCTAATTATTTAGGAAGTTATTTTCTTTTTGTCAGTTTATCTAAATACTAATATGGATTTAAGAACTGCTATTTAATCTACCAGAGTGTTATATTTCGGTCTCTGTCACATGAGAACAGCACATGCTATCCTTGTTAATGTTACTGCCCCCTTTGTATACTGAATTCCAGGATGCCCATGAGACAGATGTGCGAGCGCAGATTCGCCTCTTATTCTCGGATGTTAATGGAGAGAAAGTGACCATCCAGCGCGCCATGTCGTGCACTCAGAAGGCAAAGAACTACTCCTTCAAAAGCTTAGAGCAAGTCATCACGAGAACCAAGTAGGTCACACGCTCAAAGTTCTGTCTCTGATTAATATTGAAAAACAACAAGTGATTCTGAAGAGAAATTAAGATCCCCATTATTATTATCCTCATTAATCCAGAGACGGTGAGAAGCAGAGCATGTCGTCTAAGTGCGCTGACGTGGACCGGGAGATGATTTCCGCCCTGGGTGTGTCAAAGTCCGTGCTGAATAATGTCATCTTCTGTCACCAAGAAGAGTCCAACTGGCCGCTTTGCGAGGGAAAGGCCCTCAAAGAAAAGTTTGACTCTATCTTCGCTGCGACAAAGTAAAGCCAATTCATTCTTGCATGTTCGTCTATTTTTATTGCAATAGCCGAAGTGAATCTAAAGCAAATGTGCCAAAGTCAAAGTATCTCTCCTGCATGCATGCACATATGCATTACTATACTCTTCTCTTGTTCGCAGGTATATCAAAGCTCTGGAGACCATGCGTCAGCTGCGTCTATCACAGAACCACACGGTGAAGGAGTGTGAGGTGGAGCTGCACTACCTGAAGCAGAACAAGGAGAAGGCCCAGCAGCTAAGAGAGACCGTGGACACCAAGGAAGCTCACCTGATGGCCTCTAAAGACAGCGTAGAGAAGCTAGAGAGCCAGATAGATCCACTTGAGGTGGGTTGCTGTGTATTTACATTGTGCTTTTTTAATTTGACAAAAGAAAAAAGTTTTAGACATTTGACAACAAAGATTCTAATCCGTGAGATCTTTGTCCATTAAGTGAATATTTTTTAGCAATCACTGCATCTTCATAACAATGAGAGTATGCCGTGCGGTACACTAGGTGGTTGGCATGACTAAAGTGTAACCGTACCTTTTGTAATCATTATCAGAATCGACTGATTGACATTGACGAGAAATTTGGGAAAGTGATGAAGCTGGACAACGACATCAAGGCTTTAGAGAGCAGGAAGAAACAAATGGAGGAGGACAACAAGGAGCTGAAGGATACAATGGAACAGGTAACAGAATAAGATGTAATATATATATCTATCTATGTATGTACATCTAAACAAGCACTGTGTTTATTTGTATTAGATAAACAATGTTACATTTTATTGAAAGCTTGAATTTGTGTATTAAATCAGAAATAAACTCAATACTGCTTCTGTCAGCAGAATCACTGCTCCTCTCTCCGCTGACTGTAGAGGGTTAAAATGTCCTGGGCAAACCTGACAAGTGTGTATAACGAATGTGTGAAGATGAGGTTGAAAACTCAAGTTCACTCAAATCAAGTCTCTGTGCCTCAGGGTTTAGTGAACCGAACACCTGCTAAACAGTGCTCCAGACTCCGATCAGTTTGAAGTGTTATAACCATAAATGGGAAATTAAGAGAAAAACTGCAGATGGTGAATGAGGTTGTTTTGATTTTGTAATGGCCACCATAATGTTGTTTTTAGACTGATAAATGTTTCCGCTCCTCATCCTCCCGAGCCAGTTCAATGCTGTTTTTTCTCGGTGTCAGTCAAACTCAAACTCATTTCCTGTTTGTTTACTGTGGATACACACGAATACCACAAACATGATGCATTAACGATATAACGGTCTTGATTTGTCTTGATGATTTTATCCAGATCCTATTTAAATATCTGTTGGCGCATAGAATTTAATAATGCACGGCCCCCTTGTGAAGTACGACCTCTGGCCCTGACAATTCTCCAAGCTGCACTCGATGTGCTTCAGAGCCGATCTAATGTAGTGAACTGTGTATGCGGCAGGTGTTCCAGGGCTCAGACGAGCAGCTGCAGGAAACCTATCGGAACCACCAGAGGACGGTGAAGGAGAAGGAGCGGCGGCTGACAGACTGCCAGAAGGAGCTGGAGAGAGCTGGCCGAGAGTGCCAGCGACTAAACCAAATCAAGAGTGCTCTCCTGGTAGAACAAGGTACACACATATGCACATGTTTTTGACAGTCTGTGCAACGGTGCCAACTCAAGCACACGCATGTATATTGTAATACAAAATCATTTCTGATAGACAGGAGGATGAAATCGCTGCTGAAATCCTTCCTCTCCTTTCCCAGGTCGTCTTAATCTGGAGGCTGACCGGCAGACTCAGAACATCAGGAACCGTGACACTCAGGTGAGAGTAAAAATTAATACTTCCACACACCTGTACTGCAGCACGGCCCATATCTGTGTTGTTGCTTGGAAGCTGTTCACTTACATTTGTGGCAGCATCAGGGTTCCCACTGAAGTTAAATGCACTTCTTAGAAGTCACCTTGGACAAAACTCTCTACTGTAATAAAGAGTATATTTTTGGTTCTGTTGCCACTCCTATCTCTGCCTCAGGTTCGCTCTTTGGCATCCTTTCTGGAAATGGAGGGATACGACCGACCGCCCTTCACCACTCTTCAGCTTGAGAGTTTTCACCGTCACGTCACTCAGAGATTGGAGCAGGAAAAAGAGACAGCCAGTCAGGTGTTGGTAAGAAAGTCATTGTTTGATGTCACCACTTTTTGTCAACATGCTGTTTATAGTACGTTATACCACGGACAGGATTTACATAAAATATAATGTTATGATTGAATAAATATTGATGATAAGTCACAATATGTTTCCACGCTTATATTGAATGCTTCCAAACAGCAGTGTTATTTACAGTCAAGTCATCCAGATGATGACTTAAAGTGCTACCTCTGATTGCATTGCCTGATTTCTACACACTTTTACCACTTAGGCGGACCTGCAAGAAAAAGAGCAGCAGAAGCAACAGTCGATCGATGAAATAAGGGACAAGAAGACTGGCCTGGAGAGAACAGTGGAGCTGAAGAGGGACATGCAGGGAAAGAAGCAGCAGGAACTGAGGAACATCCGAGCAGAGCTGCAGAGGCTGGAGGGTTCGTCCACTCGGCTGCAAGTACTGGAGAATGAATTGGCTAAAGCAGTGAGTATACTAACAATGGATATGATAAGTTAGTCTGCTTAAGTCACTTCCACAAGCTGTCTCTTTTCAGACTGACGGATCAGTCTGAAACGAGAAATGATCTGTTATGTGTACATGAGTGTAAGCTTTTTATAAGCTGTTACGTAACATCGTTGGATTATTTTGAATTTTTCTTACTCTGTTTTAAACAATATTTTTCTCACAAAATGCTTTGATATAGTTGATCTGTGATATACAAGTCGTACATAGCATATAGTATCTATTCAACGCTAAAGTGTGTGTGTGTCTTTTCCTCCTCAGGAGCGTGATCTGCAGAGCTCCATGCAGAGCTCCAATGTCGAGGAGCTCAAGGTCGAGGTTGTGGAGCTCCAGAAAGAAAAGGCCGAGCTTGATCGCACACAAAGACGGCTCGACCAAGAAATGGAGACGCTGACCACACACACCTCAACACGCACACTAATGGATATGCTGAAAAAAGAAAAGGTAATGTGTAAACGATGGTGCAGATGATTACTCTCATGCCTCTTAGATTGGAACAGGAAACAGTAAATGATACAGAACACTGATTCAGAAACACAACCCACTGTGTTACATGTTCCTCTTTCTGCGTATTACCCTTGGTAAATATTACGTGACCCTCTGTGGTAATTTAACCTTGTTTGTTCATCTTCTCTCTCTGTCTTTCTCTTCTCCTTCATCTTTGTCCTTCTTTCCTCTTGGCTTCTGTCGTCATTCCTTTCCCCGCTGGCTCTCCTCTTTTCTCTCCTCGTTCTTTCAGACAGAAAAGGAGGACCAGGTACGTAAGATCAAGTCTCGTCACAACGAGGACCTGGTGTCGTTGCTGGGTCACTTTCCCAACAAGAAGGACCTGGAAGACTGGATCTATACCAAGTCGAAAGAAATCCACAGCACCAGGGACAGACTCGCCAAAATGAAGTGAGATATATGTGCACAACAAAAATGAAATCCTTCAAAATGATCTCTCTGTAACACTGTGTGGTATTTTTGTTTTCACTTTTCTCAGTAAGGACCTGGCATCAAGTGAGCAGAATAAAAGTCACATTGCTTCTGAGCTGCGTAAGAAGGAGCAGCAGTTAACCAGCGATGAAGAGAAGTTCTTCAACGTGTGTGGCAGTCAGGATCTGGAGCAGGACCTGGGCAAACTGCAGGATGATCTGGAGAAGATATCCAAACAAAGAGGTGAATGGTTCAACAATCAAATAGAAAGATGTGGTGTGGAGGCCGGGAATTCTAGGCATGGTCGTCCCAGGCAATTCCAGATTTTGTTATTGCTTCCCTGCAGGCGAATACTTTATTTGATCATGAATAAAAAGAAAAGATGTCGTGCCCATAGCATGCACTACTCTTTGCTTAACATCGCACAATGCCATGCTTGACATTTGACACGTGTGAATTACATTTATGTGACACTACACCTGATTGTGTAACATTGCAGACACCAGTCAGAATCCCCTCATTGTATCATGTAAAACATCCAAGGGGCTGACATGTTGCCAGATGGTTTGTCTTGAACTCTAGTAGTAGCCATAGTCATAGAATTGGTACAAAGTATATGTTATATATTTTTTTTCTTGTCTTTGTATAGCCATGCTAGCTGGGGCCACAGCAGTGTACACCCAGTTCATCAGCCAGCTGACGGAGGAGAGGGAGCCCTGCTGTCCTGTTTGCCAGCGGACGTTCCCATCAGAGCCCGATCTGCAGGAGGTTATCAGTGACATGCAGTCCAAACTACGCCTGGTGCCAGACAAGCTGAAAAACACTGAGCAGGACCTGAAGAGGAAGGAGAGGAAGAAGGATGAGATGATGTCTCTCAGGCCTGTCAGGTAAAGTGTAACAAGTGCACAAGGACAGTCAGACAAATGCTGTAATTTGTGCAGTCATGAGGAATGGTTTATGGAAAAGGTAAAATTCAATCATTTATTTAAAAAAATAACCTCAGTTGAGGAGTAAGCTTATTTTCTCCACTAGATGGAGCTACATTCTTATATTACTGAGGATTATATCCTTGGATCGCCTTCTTTTCATGACATGAACAGAACTGCAGTTGGGGGTGTAGAGACCCAGCATCTATTCTCTCTCGTATTTTAAACGTGACAGTTTAATATCCAAACTTTCAGAATGAAGGAAATATTCAGGAGAATTTAATGTTTTGAAATTAGTTAGAAGCTAAATCGACTGACAAACCTTCTTGAAAATGTCAGAAACCGAATACAACTTTTAGTATATGGCCTGTTCAAGTAAACAACTTATATTATCTTTGACATAATACGAGCAAAATGGCATGAAAAAATGTATTATAATGAATTTAACACGGATTATGTCCCAAAAAAGGTTCATGTTACTGTAATCTTACTGTTATATTTTTTTAAATAATTTCATATCAATTAATGAAACAAAAGGGAGACTTCCCACCATTGCTCTTATCACAGTGACTCTTTTACTCTCAATGCTCAAAGAATATTGTTTGTCTCTTTCCTTAACCCAGGCAGTCCATCGTACAGTTTCAGGAGAAGGAGTTGCCTGAGTTGAAAAACCGTCTGCTGACTGTGAATAAAGAAATCGAGAGGCTGAAGGGAGAAGTGGAGGAGCAGGAGACGCTGCTTAGTACCCTGATATCAGAGGAGGAAACTGCCAAGGCCTGCCAGCAGGACATATCGTTCATGGACAGATGCCAGGTATCATACTCCTGTCACAGTCTTTATTTAACCCCGTCCCCGTCCCCCATGCAACTTGTTTACTCTGATCTTCAATTAAAAAATAATAAGATTGGCACTTGAGATGTGACACATCACTTCTAGGATATTAAAAAGGCCTGGAGATGTATGAACATCTCTCTTATACATGCCTCCGTTCTGTCTTTCCCCACCTTATATTTATTTTATTTGTCTTTCCAGATTGACCTTAAAGGGGTGGAGAGGCAAATAACTCAACATGAAGCCAAACTCCAGGGAGTAGACCTGACCAGAACCACCCAGCAAGTTAGTCAGGAGAAACAAGAAACTCAGCACAGGCTAGACACCAGTAAGATGATATCACACAATGTTTGCATCACTAATGGTTGTTTATACTTGAATTGATAAGACACAGGCCGCTTACATGTGGCAAACCATGCAGTCAATATAAACGTATCATGTTATCATAACCTCTGAATTAGTAAGAATGGCACGACTCACTCAAACTTCTGAGTAGAACATCTGCACTGCTGTTAGACTGTTCAATAAGTCCTGGTCACAGATCGCCTTGGATACAAGTCGCAACAACTATTAAACTCTCCTTTATCCTGTATCATCCTTGGCTGCCTTCACATAAGGAGCATTGTACAATGTGTTTTCTCTCTTTGCCCGTTTGTTTCCCTGCAGCCTCCAGCAAGATGGAGCTGAAACGCAAACTGATCCAGGACCAGCAGGATCAGATTCAGATGCAGAAAAGTGCTGTGAATGAAACGAAAGCAGAGAAACTCCAGCTGAGCAGCGATATGCAGAAACAGCAGCAGCTGGAGGAGCAGTGTGTCGAGTTCACTACCGATATAAAGGACTTAACCAGGGACATCAGGGTACTTATTTGTTTCTTCGACTAAGAGTTTGATGTTAAACTATAGGTGCTTTGGGATTCCTGCATTTTACACAAAAATGTACATGACTATTGGGTTGTATTGATACTGCTATTTACATGTAGACAGTGAAAGTAATGATGTGGTGCTGCTGGAGAAGAAAGTCTGCTATCTCTTTTTTTTTTTTTTTTAATATTTTTATTACACATTTTTTAGACAACACAAAACAAACAGAACTGCTCAGGCACGACAAAAATAAATAAATAAATAAAGGGAAACAACAGAATGTGGGCATGTGGATACAGTAAAATAGAAAATAATTGAGATATTAATTAAGAAAATAAGAATTAATGACAATGGGCACAATTTCCATCAAGACAAGGCAGAGTCAGATAGGAGTCAATACAGAGCATACCGACATAGCGAGGCCACAAAATAAACGTTACCCCTTAAGACAAAGTTAGTTACGAGGACAGGCTAGGCTGAGCTGGGAAATCCACGAAGCAAGGAAGATGACAGTGTGGACCCGATATGCTGCAAGTAAGGGTCCCAGACCTTATAGAAGGCGTCTGTTTTGGAGTGAAGCATGCACGTGATGTATTCACTAGGAATGAAGTCCATAACAATATTGTGCCATGACTTTTTTGTGGGAACAAAATTCTTGTTCCAAAAGAGTAAAATGTTCTTTCTAGCAGCAAACGTTAGTATATTGAAAAGTCTCCTGTGTTTACTGTCAGTAATCCGACCCTCCGGGAGACCAAGTATCAGGCACATAGGGTCCATCCGTATTGGGACATCAAAGATAGCAGTCATTTCAATCACTATACTAGACCAGTAGCTTTGTAATTTCCCACATGACCAGAAGCAGTGGACATAATTACCAGTCTCAGAGTTGCATTTCCAGCAGAGCGGTGAGATATTAGCATCCATTTTGTTCTTGACAACAGGTGTTATATGCGTGCGATGTACAATTCTGAACTGTATGGATTTGGTACGGTTACATGCAGAAATGTTCATGGCCTGAGACCAAACTTCCTGCCAGTCAGCATCATCTATAGCAACGCCTAAATCTTTCTCCCACGCTTGCTTGGTGGTCTGTGAGGTAAGAGGAGAATTGGAGTTCAGAGCTCTGTAAAAAACAGTGATACATTTCTTACTAATCTGCAGAGACAGGGCCTTCTCCACACACGAAGTGGTGTTATTAGTTGTTAAGGTGGTGTCTTTAACTATGAAATCTCTAATTTGTAAATATCAAGTCTGCTATCTCTTAATAAGCCATGCTGTCGCGTTCTCCTCATTGTTTGTTCCCACCAGGAAGCAAAGGAACAGCTCTCCCCTCTGTCTGCTGCTCTAGAGAAGCTGCAGCAGGAGAAGCAGGAGCTGGTGGAGCGCAAGAGGCAGAAGCAGGAAGAAGGGCAGGACAAGGTGGACATATTCTTACTGTTATCTCTCTTAGTTTTGTCCTGTATTGGAAACTGCTGAAAGTCGACAAGAAATTGCTGTTTCACTCACATAGGCCTGGGAGAGATGTTATTGTCCTTTGCTTGTTATTTCTTTTGACATTATCAGGTCGGCCATTTCTGTAGGACATTTTAACAGTAAAAATGTATTATTCTATTAATATATAAACCTGAGAAAGTCTTTGCACAGTTTAACAAACAGGTCCCATTTTTTGTAATGAAGTAAGGTGTTCTAACTCTTTGTCACTGATAGATCAATGCCATTAAAGAGAGAGTGAAGGTGATCACCACCTTGGAAAGAGACATCACCAAATACATTGATGAAAACAAAAATGAATACAAAGAGGTAATATTCATTTGATATTCAGTGTCATTTTGTGTGGACATTAAATAAATACAGTCACCGTCTTCCATCCATGCCATCTTCATTTACCTTGAAACCCCAGTCTTCACTTTTCTTTTAATAACTTTGTCATTGTTTGTGATATTAGTTGTAAATGCTCAGTTGTAATAGATTCGATTAAGCATTTAGTCATTCAAGTCCAAGTATTAAACAGCTTTAATGACACTTGTTTTTGTCTCAGAAAAAAGAGTCTGAGCTTCAAGAAACCAACACTCAGCTGCATGATGCTGAGAAGCAAAAGGAGAAGATCAGTAAGGAGATGGGAAACATCCGTCAGGACATAGACACTCAAAAGGTAGAGCCTCCAGAGTCATTTAAGTCCTGTGTCTTCTCCTCTACTTTTTAGATTTTTAACATTTTAACATGTCTTAGGTCCAGGAGCGCTGGCTGCAGGACAACCTCACCTTGAGGAAGCGTGTGGAGGAGTTGAAGGATGTTGTGGCCAAACGTGAGGCTCTTATGAAGGACATGGGAAGCATGCAGGTCCAGCAGCTCCGCCAGTAAGCCAACAACAACGTTATCAATCATCTGTTAGTTCAAGGAACTTGATGGAGTGATTAAGGGAACCACGCTACACAGAATACCTATTCAAATCAACCTCAAATCTCTTTTACATCTGCACGCTTTGGGTTTTTTATCTTGGGCGACAATCCTGTAAAATCATTGTCAGTCCTGTGGTAGAATTTATTCAGAATATTTTCACCTCATCTCCCCTTTGTGTCTCTCCAGAGAAAGACGTGACGCAGAACCCAAACTGGAAGAACTGAAGAAGAACCGCAGTATTGCACTGGGTCGACAGAAAGGCTTTGAGGAGCAGATACTGCATTACAAGTGAGAAATATAGATCTAGTTCCCCAGGAAGTATTCAGAGCCCTTCACTTTTTTTCTTATTTTGTCATGTAACAGACCAAAATTTCTACTCATTCATTTACACTTAAAAACCTAGATGACAAATTATAAACAGAATTGGTTGCATATTCATAAAAAAGGGAAAGCTGAAATATCACATACACCGCGTTCCACATTATTATGCAAATTGGATTTAAGGGTCATAAACATTCATTTTTTAGTTTTTATATTAAACTCATGGATGGTATTGTGTCTCAGGGCCATTTGGATGATTGAAATAAATCTCAGACACCTGTGATAATTAGTTTGCCAGGTGAGCCCAATCAAAGGAAAACTACTTAAGAAGGATGTTCCACATTATTAAGCAAGCTACATGTTTCAGGCAAAATGGGGAAGAAAAAGGATCTCTCTGCTGCTGAAAAGCAGCAAATAGTGCAATACCTTGGTCAAGGTATCACAACATTGCATATTTCCAAAAGAATTACGCATGATCATCGGACGATGAAGAAATTTGTCACTGATTCACAGCACAAGCGGGTTCGTTCAGACAAAGGCAAAATAAGGAAGATTTCTGCCAAACAAATGCGTAGGGTTAAGAGAGCAGACACTAAAATGCCATTGAATAGCAGCAAACAGGTGTTTGAAGCCCCTGGTGCCTCTGGAGTCTCGCAAACTTCAAGATGAAAGATGCTCAAGAGGTTTGCAAGTGTCCTTAAACCTGTTATTCGTTCCTCTAAACCAAGCTCACAAGCAAAAAAGGTTGTACTGGGCTCAGGACTACATGAAGACTAAGTTCCAAACTGTTTTGTTTACGGATGAGTGCCGTGCAACCCTTAATGGTCCTGATGGATGGAGTAGAGGATGGTTGGTGAATGGCCACCATGTCCCAACAAGGCTGAGACGTCAACAAGGAGGTGGCAGAGTCATGTTTTGGGCCGGAATCAATGGGGAGAGAGCTGGTCGGCCCCTTCAGGGTCCCTGACGGTGTGAAAATGACCTCGGCAAAGTCCGTAGAGTTTCTGACTGACCACTTTCTTCCGTGGTACAAAAAGAAGAACCGTGCCTTCCAAAGCAAAATCATATTCATGCATGACAATGCACCATGTCATGCTGCAAAGACTACCTCTGGGGCATTGGCTGCTATGGGCATAAAAGGAGAGAAACTCATGGTGTGGCCCCCATCTTCCCCTGACCTAGGGATGGGTATCGTTTGGTTTTTATCCGATACCGGTTCCTAACCGATACTTTTAAAACGATACCGGTGCCTAAACGGTGCCTGAACCGATACTTTTTTCAAAAAAGTGCACAAAACGATGCTTGACTAAGAAAGGCTTTTTATATTGCCAAATATATTAACTGTTTAAAGCAGATTATAAATATAAATAAATACAAAACCCTTTTTAACTTAAAACTATGAATAACATACGAACTGTTAACAAAAGTTTACACTATACTTAAATAAATAAAAATAAAGACAAAACACACACACTCTGACTCGTGACTCTGACTTCGGTGCCTGAGCCAAATGAAGACTGAGAGTCGCTTTCCCGTCACTCAGAGACCCCCGTACCTCCGCGGCTGGGGCTCGCAGGCAGGCTTCGGCCCCCCGCCTTCGTCCCCCTAAAATGCGGTCGCTGTTATGAAACATTTCTCGGCGTGGTCTTCGTTCCTCCCGCCCCGAGCCTTTCCAAGCCGACCCGGAGCCGGTCGCGGCACACCGCCACGGAGGAAATGCGCCCGGGGGGGGGGCAGCCAGCACCGGGGAGAGGTGCGCGGAGACAAGAGTCTGTCCACCGGCGGCCGCGGGGTCCGCGGCGGGGGGGGCCCGGCGGGAGCCGCCGCTTCCCATGAAGGAAGGAGCGGAAGTGTGAGGAGGCGGGACGAGCGGAGACCTCAGGCTTCGATTGGCTCAGGCACCGGAATCTCCGTTGCATTTCGGTCCGGGTAGGTACCGGTTGTATTGGAACCGGTTCCATATTGGAACCGGTTCTCGGTACCCAACCCTACCCTGACCTTAACCCTACTGAGATCCTTTGGAGCATCATCAAGCAAAATATCTATGTGGGTGGAAGGCAGTTCACATCCAAGCAGGTGCTCTGGGAGGCTATTATGGCATCCTGCAAAGACATTAAAGCAGAAACTATCAAAGAACTCACAAGTTCAATGGATGCAAGAATTGTGAAGGTGATATCAAAGAAGGGGTCCTATGTTGACATGTAACTTGACCTGTTAAGATGTTTTTGATTAAAACTTTTTTTGATTTCAGTAAATATGACCTCTTAATGCTGCAAATTCAACAAATGACAATTTTTAGTTCTTAACAACCTATAAAATATCTTGAAACTCTGAAACTCAGAAACTCTGCATAATAATTTGGAACACTGCATTTTGAGTTTTTTATTTTTGATAAAAATACTGTTATCATTGGGAGGTTTGTTCAATAAAATTTGAATTATACTCTTACAGTTGATGACTTGAAAATTATACTGACTGGCTGTGCATTACTATTTAGGAAAATCTGAGCAAAGTGTTATCTGCATAATAATTTGGAACGCGGTGTATACATAAGTGTTCTTGCTGTGACATTTGTAAATTCAGCTCACTCTCTTTCTTATTATGATTATCTCTGAGACGTTTATACACCTTGATTGGAGTATATTTAAGGCTGTACGTGGCCAAAGCACACAGCTGAGACAATGAAGTGGCTTTGGGACAACTCTGTACTGTTAAGTGTCTGAGTAAAAAAAATGTTTGCATGAGAATGAAAAAAGCGATTGGTCTGAATACTTTTTGAATGTATGTGCTGTTTGCTGAATTTAGTGTCACAGGCTGATTTAATGTGTCTTTGCACCTTGAGTGTTGAGAAGTTAAATTATTTAGCCAGCGAGTTGACAAGTTGATTAATTACAGTTAAATCTTTTATTTAAATGAATTCAACTTGATCTTTGAATTGATCGCTTGCAGGAAAGAGCTGCGGGAGGATCAGTACAACAAAGCTGATGAGCGCTACAAAAACAAGATGATCATAATGAGGACCACAGAGTTGGTCATTAAAGACCTGGATATCTACTACAAGGCCCTCGATCAGTAAGTGTTACTCTATCTTGAACTTCAATGTGGGGACTTGGGGCCAAAATGTGTCGTCTGAAGTTACAAACATTTATCAGTTAGAAGGAAGAAGGTTGAGAGGTTTGTAGAGGAAGACGTCGGAAACATTTACTTATTGTGGAGGAATGTATATGACCCACATCTGAATGAATGATTTCAAACTGAAACACAACATTTGCTGTACATGGGGATTTTTTGCCAATCTCTTTGAAAAGCAGTATATTTTATAAATTATTTAAATATGCTTGTTTTTTGGGGGGTTTCTCATCGATATCCGTGAAGGATTCCCTGCGAAATTGGTAAAAATGTCCAAAAATATCCCTTGTCCAGATCCCAGTACTAAATTTAAATGGGTCCCTTCTTGGCCCATGTCCCATCCGTCCACCAAGTTAATGAAAATGAGACACAAGATAAAATAATGTATTCTTATATAAAAGCATTAGTGACGGAGCAGAGCGCTCATTAAAAAGCAGTTTTCAAAAGGTAGGTTTGAAGTGTTTTCTAAAAGTTTGCTTAACGCTTACAACAGTGGTGTTGATACGAATAACTGTAGTTTTGCGGCATGAGTCATATTTTTCTTCCCCTTGAAGTTAGATTGTCTGCTTAAAAGTTCTGAGTATGAACAATGATGTCAATTCCTGTGTGACTCAGGGGCTTTGGGGCTGTTCAAAGGGCCTTTAACCTTGCAGAGCCCTCCTGCATTGAGCAATACTTTCTTGTGGTGAACTAATCTCAGCGCATTCGCCCACTGGACGGAAAGCATTGACTAGATATGTCGTAAATGAATTGTTTTCGTCAGTTGTTGTGTTTCCTGTGTGTATGTGATCAAAGTCTTCTCTGACAGACACGTCACTAATCATGAATTTTAACTCTGACGCATCTCTGCTCATTATAAAATACATTAGAGTTTTATATGTTATTGGCGTCCCATATGTGTAGCTGTAGTAATAATACTAATAATCTTAGTGACAAGATACTGTTCAAGTTACAAAGGAAGCAGACGGCAGGAAACAGTTAAGAAGCAAACAAGAAATAACGTAAAGGCAAGATGAATAAGGTCGCTTGTCAAATGATCCGAAAGTCGTCAATAAAATCTTTTGAAAAATGTACTTGAAGCCAGTAATAATGAGTGGGACTGAACGTTTTCTGTACATGTGATATATTACCCTTCTTTAGCAGTGCTACATGAAATAATATAATAATGAGTTTAATAACCCAATTAAATTACCCAAATAATGGATTATTTGCATCTGCACCAAATTGAAATCACTCATAAGTACGATAGATTTAGTTCCATCAAGACCCTTGCTTTATTCATGGGAAAATGTCCTTTTGTTCCGCATCCATGCCAAGATTTAATGACTTCTGTCTTGGCCCAAGTTTCATCCTTTTACCAAGTTTTATGGAAATCTGTTCCATTATTGTGTAATCCTGCTAAACAAGCAAAACTAATAGCCAGGGACAAAAAAATAACCTCCGTTGCACAGGTGACACTTTATGCTGGCAAACTGTTTTAATTGCTTTTTGGATAAGAGGATAAATGTGATAGCATGAAGTGAGGATGAAGAGCTTCAGTGGGAAAGTGTGAGTTCAGATACCATCTGAGAAGAAAACAGAATCATCATTTACCGATACTGTATGTGTGGGTTAGTGAAGGCATCACTGTCAGCAGCGTTATCAAGATTAAAAGCAAACCTAAGCAGCTTTCCAGCAGACCAGATATCCAGGCCACAGTTTCTGTCTGAATACACCGAAGACGGTTTCATGGCAACACAATGTGATTTGATTAATATGTATGGTATTAATTTGATAACAAGTTGCTGTGTGCATAACAGATAAAAACCCTGAAGATGTTATTGTCACATACTTTTTGAGCCTGTTTTACTTTTGCAAAAAATAGCTATAACTGATTGTGAGTTTGTTTTGTTATTCTTTTATAGCGGACAGTGCACATTGATTGGATTATAGTTATTTGTCAAATAAATGGTAGTAGTCAAAAATGGGATTTTCAAGCACCATATACATTAACATGTAATATATTTATATTATTAAGTTACTATAGCGACTTTCCAAAAATGGTAAAAAAAAGGGCGATCCATGTATTTGATGTGGAAAAGAAAACAGTTTCAAGTTCAAGAGTTTGAATTGAAAGTATTTGAAACGTGCTACTATGTTACTGGCCTGGCTCAGAGGACCCACTGTAGGTTTGTAAACCAAAGTTCTCTGACTGTATCAGTCTGATGACCCGAGCTGGGTCACACCCAAAATACTGAAAGGCTGAATTGGTTCATATTGGAAGTTGTCATTGGATCTCTGCTTCAGCCTGTGTGTTAACTGTTTTGAAAGCGTGAAATCAATATGGACAATTCTGTAACACCTCACACCCCCGTGATTTTTTGTCTTTTTCTACTGTGAAAATATGACTTTTTAAGCAGCTCATGCAGCTGCAGACCACAGAGAACTCTGAACTGACAGAGCATTAAATACAAATAACTAAAACACAAAAAGTCATGAAATATAGTTTAAGGCCTCATCAGTAAGAGATGGTAATTCAAATTTAAGTAAGTCATATTTCTTGATACCTTGGAGTTTAATACCCTTGTAATAGGAAGTCCTAAGCCACTACTTCCTTGCGATGCGTCAGCAGTCTTGCAAATTAGATCAGATGGATGGATAAGGACTGCTCTGCTCCTCCTTTCTTTTCGTCGTCTCTACATGATTCATTTGGTGTTTTCGAAACCACATGAGATTTTCTTGTTAATTTGCTTCTTGGTATGCAGGAAAAGAGCGTCCAGTTCACATTGATGTGTAGATATCTTATCATCGTCAAGTTTCAGTATAAGTTGGATTTAGTTTCAAGAAGAAAAAATGCTATCCCTTTTTATTTTGTAACTAAGTGATCAGATAATATTTGTTTGCACATTGTTGTATGTAATGCATATGTTTAAACGACAGTTTATACCAAATACTGAAAATGCAACATTTGCACTTTTGTTTCACTGCACTATTTTCACTCTATTGCACCAGGACACATGATCAACTGACAATTTTTTTGTATATTTATTCGATATGGTCATAAATTACTGTTGGATAAAGTAATGGTAGAAGTATATGAACAAGTACAGGCACAAAACAAAATGCCTTCTCATTTTGTGCCCATTGTGATAACTGCAATCTGAATATTTACAACACATTCTACATAGTTAACTTTTGGATTTTGTATCTTTGTTTTTCTTTTTGTTCCCCTTAGAACAATCATGAAATTCCACAGTATGAAGATGGATGAGATCAACAAGATTATCAGAGACCTGTGGCGAAGCACCTACAGGGGTCAAGGTACATCTTACTTATAGCATGTATTTGTTTATACATTGCCCACCCTCACCCCCCCCTGTCAAAGTGTCACCACTCCGTCTTGCCCTCCAGATATCGAATACGTGGAGATCCGGTCTGATGTGGATGAGCACTCGTCTGCTTCAGCGAGGCGGAGGGTTTACAACTACAGAGTGGTGATGGTGAAGGGAGACACAGCTTTGGATATGAGAGGACGCTGCAGTGCTGGTCAAAAGGTGCCATATTAATATTGTGTAATAAAATTGCAGTTTTTCCCAGTAAATATATATTGTAATCCCCCCCCCCCTCCCCGTGTGTGTGTTCAGGTGTTGGCGTCCTTGATCATCCGTTTAGCTCTAGCAGAGACCTTTTGTCTAAACTGTGGGATCCTGGCTCTGGATGAGCCCACCACCAACCTGGACCGGGAGAACATCGAGTCACTGGCACACGCACTCGTAGAGTCAGTACACACACACACACACACACACACACACACACACACACACACACACACACACAGTTTGTACCTCTTATTTCACATGATTATTAACTTTGACATATCCACATGCAATAACCCAAAGTCTTACCGAAAACCTAAAACCAACGAGAATGGCACCAAGACCCAACGGTCCCTTTTTAAAGGGATAGTTCGTAGAATAATTAAAATTCACTATCTACTCAGCACTCTGCCGATGGAGGGGTCCACAAAATACTTTTGGAGTCTCAGGGGTAAACAGACAAACATTCAACCTGAACCTGCATCATTTACACCATATTTCAGGCCTAAAAGTCCTCTGATCCTCAGAGGTGTGTTCTCGCTCTCACTGGCACACCGGGGAAACCGCACACGCTCTCGCCCAAGGGCACGCGGCTTTAGTGTTCGCATCGCTACTTCCGTTATGTTTTTCCTGATGTTTTATTACCACTGAAGAAGGGGTCAATTTGGCTGCAACGCTGTTTACCCCTGAAACTCCTAAAGTGTTTTGTGGACTCAAACACTTAACCCACCCCTCCATCGGTAGAGTGGTGAGTAGATAATGAGTGAATTTTCATTTTTCGCTGAACTATCCCTTTAAATTCAATCAGATGCACCAAATTTCTCCCTGGTAAATTGGTGAAACTGTCAAAAAACACGAACATTATTACAGAAAGTGATTAAAAAAACTAATTCTGGATCAGTACCTTTGCATAAGTCTCTTGACAAACGGCAAACTAACCAACCAACACGCAGCAAGAACCTCATTCTAATCTTCAAACGGACAGTTAAAGTGAGGAAGGTTAGAAAATAGGTGTGATGTGAAAGCCGGTAAGTACAAATGTGATTATTTAATAAACCTCAGAGAGACCTGTGTGTCCAGTCGTGGCTTTCTGAGCTCTGCACCAATAAATTCGACCTGAACAAGGAACGCTGACAGAGTGCTGTCTCCGTTCTGAACCTTGTTCCTCTGTGGATATTACACGAGCAGGTGATGTTACGGGAACAGCGTGAATTTCATCTCTTCCTCTCCTCTCGGTCGTTCTCTCCCCAGAATCATCAAGAGTCGCTCTCGCCAGCGCAACTTCCAGCTGCTGATCATCACCCACGACGAGGACTTTGTGGAGCTGCTGGGCCGATCCAGCTACATCGAGCACTTCTACCGCATCCGGAAGAACCAGGACCAGAACTCTGAAATCACAAAGTGCAGCATCACCTCCCTCTCAACGTATCTCAACTGAGCAGAAGCCGGACTCTTTCAACGCAGCTAGAACCGCCCAGTCACCCTTCATCACAGGGTTCATGTTCCTTTCATGAAGTTCGTTTCAGCGAGGGTCCTTGAATTTTTGAGTCACTCCCTCCTTAATTAACTAGAAAGTGAATTGTTGTTCAAAATAGTTTAACCTCTTTTATTCCTTTCTCCTGCCTCTATCCAGCTTCAATAAGCATACAGTGTTTATAATGGTCCTTTGTTATGTCAGTGTCAAGAATATTACATCCTCCTTTTACCTATAAATATTAAGGGTGATATATAAACACTTCTTCCTGTGATCAGTCTCTTGTTCTGTGCTCCTTCAGATGCAAATCAAAAAACAAACTGACACTAAAAGTTAATCTCCTCTGGTGGTAATGAAACTAAAACATCCAGAGTCATTCAGCTGTCAAAGCTGGAGTGTGTGTAAAGCTGTTCATAAATCCTGATGTTTAAAACTTCAGAGCAATGTTGCACTTTCCATTTGTATTTCAATGTTTGTCACTTTGTGAGCTTCACTCTGTTCTGTCATTAAATCTCTTGTGAAGGACATTAGCTGGTTAATACGTTGCTGTCATTTTTTTCACATCCACACTTCAGAGAAAAGTAGATGAAGTTGCTCATGAACCACAAAATCTTATCTCACTGCAGTTCTTTGTGAGGGAAAGCACAGGTTGGCGAAGGCGGGGGCAAAAGCAAGTATAAATCTTAGGTTTGCAGTTGAGACCTCAGAATGAGCTGCAAGTCTGACAACAGATCCATCGCTTCAAGGGCTTCTTCAGACACTTCTCTCCAAACAGCCGACGAGCATCATGAAGATGACAATGGTTCTACTGGTGGCCACTGTGGCCCTGCTGGTCAGCGCGGATGCTGCTGCAACCAAGTGGCAGGAAAAGCGTCTCATCCACGATAAAATAATTAAATTGGCTAGACTCTTAAATGAATCTTCCTTTAAGGTAAGAGCCTTTTATCGCATAATGCATTATTTAAGAATTCTATCAGAAAAAAGTTGATAACCTGAAACTTTGTTCTGCTTTATGCAACAGGATGAGTTTGTGCCTGAGGTAAAGGATGGTGGATGTGGGGTGAGCACTGTTTTGTCGTCTGTAGCTCAAATGCTGTGACTAATGTAGCTGTTGAAATCATGTCAGGAACTAACAAGAGCACAAATTGCAGCGTCCATTCTGCATAATTGGACGTGTGACTGTTTTGTTCACTAATGATGTTTTCTTCCGTACAGAGCAAGTTCTTCTGCAAAGTGAGTGAAATCCTGGAGAACAACAAAACCATCAGCACCTGGCCTGAAAAGAAGGAGCTTGTGGAAAACGTAAAGAAGTTTCACGAGCAAGAACATGTAAGAATTCCCTGTGATGTCTCATTTTCCGATTTAGATGTTCACGTCTGCTCTTCAGAGGTTTAGAGTGCCACACTCAACCTTTTCAGGCAAAGCGAATGCACTGTCATTTGAGAAATATTGATGAAAGGGGGTGCACTATCTAAACCCAGTTGATTTCTTGTCTTTTCAGGTGAACTGTACAGCAATTCTGAAGAACGTGAAACCAAATGGTGACCAAATGCAAATGAAGGTTCTGATCCTTAGCCTCCAGGGCTGTATGCAACAAAAGAATTTCAAAGGGCCTAAATAGAGCAATTCTTGAAGTCGTCCCAGAAGCCAACTGTCCGACAGGGAAGCACCTGGAAGAAGAACTAGAGGAATTCAGGCGTGTGTCTTATGTAATTTATTTTCACATTTGAAAGGTCGACGTTTACAATGACAGATCAAATCATTAGGGGATATGACAAAAGGCTTCGGATAATTTATTTTGTTTTGGGGGGTTTTCCGCAAATTATCCAGGTACAAGTATTATCTTCCAGATAATAGTAAAACCTGCATATTTATTTTTTATTATATTTAGTATAACTTATAAGTTAAGGCTGTTTCACACATTTGAATGATATATATATACATTTATTTATATCTATATTGCAATCCTGTCATTCTTGTTTCAAATAAATGTTTACAGAAAAAAAGATCTTGTTGCCTTGTTTGCTTACTGTTTTAACTTCTTTATTAACATACGAGTTGTTGTTTTTTTGGTTGGTTTCTTTAGCAGGATTTTGCAAAAACATACAAACAGACAAATCCATTCGGGCTAAGTACTCTCCCAAGTGCCATTCTATTCTAAGATCATTTTCTATAAATGCATTTTATCAATTTGTTCAGTGAAATACCTGTTGATTTGATATGTTACTAGTGTTTGCAGCAAATCTGACTATGAGAATTTATTGTAGCCGTTGCACTCAGATTCAAAACAACTACAGTGTAGAAACTGAAGATGAGCAGATTTTTGCAGATGTTTCCGCCGCTCAGACATTAACTGACATGATACAGGCCTTAAATCCAAGTTCTAGTTCAAGACCACGATGTTGTGCAGGCGTGATGCATATTTCTATATAAATTAATAATAATAATAATGATAGTTGTTTGATTAAATGACTAATTCAACACAGGGGTAAACCTGTATGAGAGAGTAGACTGCACAAGCACAGAGAGTGAGAGAAGTGGGAGAGGCCTCCTAGTGGGCTCATCCAGCCATTAGAGTTTACTCTGTGGAATCCCTTTGCTTTATTGTATTAAAATATAACAAGATCCTCTATCTATCACACAAATAACAGTTTTTTATTCTTAGTTATTTTTTTTACCTTTATTTCTTAACCGTCGTCGGCATTTTCAAATTCAAATTGCTTACGGTCGGTATTTCCAGACGATGTAAGTGAGCTTAAAGTAAATCAACAAACCAGGCATTGCTAATTGTGGACTAACACTTTGGGAAAAACAAGGCCGTTGAATGTTCACTGTAACAAACATTGAGTTTCACAGGATTTTACATCTTTTATCATATTTCATTTGATGTCACATCTGTGTAACCTCGATTTATGGGTCTCATAAACACTGCGCTGACCTGAGTGGGTTGTTTATGTCCATTTACAGTGATACAATTGGATTCAGATCCTTTCATATCTAGATTTTGTAAAGGAGGCATTATAAATTGAGACAAATTCACTTGTATTACAGTTTATATCATGTTTGTTTATTTTAAATATTTAATTCCGAGTTTCACTACCTTAAAAATACATTTTCACTACCTTAACAAACGTTATGCCGCCACCTGCCCTTTGCTCCAGACTTGTGGATCACATATTCATGCCTTATACCATCTGTATATAATTTGCACGCTTCACGGTGACTGGCTCGACGATTCCAGGGGCGTTTGTCTCGGAGGATCATTGTTGATCAGTAGTAAGTCATTAATTAACAAGTTGTAAGAACATGATTCCAAATTCTGCATTTCAGAGGATAATTATGTCATATGTGTGTTGTAAACCAGATGTCCTGGATAATGAAGGCGCCATCGAAGAGAGGAGAACCTGAGGCAGAGGAGTATGAACTGGGAACAGTGGGTTTGACAGAAGTGATACCAAGTTTAAACATTGAGGCTATTGTACAGTTTCTTTTTCGGTAGATGCAAATGAAAGGGAAAAGTAGAATGCCAGTGGAAGAACATTTCTAAAGGGCTGAATGTGACACAGACACCTTTCTGTTTTGGGTTGTGTTGAATGTTTGCAATCCATTTGACTATCGTTTGTCAAATTGATGTTTTTTATTTTGTGTTTTTGCAGAGTTCTTAAATTCACAATTGGGTAAACAAAGATTGTGTGGCGATTGATATACTGTAGGTGCAAAAAAACTAAACAACAAATGTACTCGCTCTTGACCAGGTGATCAGTCCATCATTTACTTGTTCAATAGGCCCCGGGGGGGTAAGTTGACATCCATGTGTTTGCAGAAGCACTGAGGGCTTTTGAAATAGCGACGCAAGAAACGTTTAGAAGTTCAAATGATCGCTCAAATATTGATGATTGTGTAAATCATTCAGCCCACGAAGAATGAACGCCTGCTGCAGAACCCTGTTTTCTCGGAGTGCACTCAGCCAATTGGGGGGGGGCGCCCTGGAAATACATTTGTGTGGATGCTCTCCGCCTGGCTGTGGTGAGCTGGTTCCCCCGGCTGACTGAGGAGCTCTCTGAGAGAAACATGTTTCACCACTCTTTTCCCCCTTGCCTTGGACAATGTACCCGTCACTCGGTGACTTGATGCAATGTGAGAGCTTTGGGGGGGGCCTGCTCCTGGTGGTGCTTGGGTCTCTGTGTGGCCTTCAGCTCGTGCGTATGTGCGCTGCTGAACCGCGGCTCCTCTCATTACTAAATAAAGAGAATCACTCTCCTTTTCAACAGCGCTTTATATAGAGCAGTCGGAATATTCCCAATACTTTGTCTAACCTTCCCTCCCGTGCTTCTCTGGAAGGACTTTAAAAGGACAAATAAAGTCTGAGATCAATTTAATATCGTGCATAAGAGACGCTCAACCTCAGGAAGCTCGGCGTGTGTGTGGTCGTAGATCACAGACTGACGAGTATTCAGAGCTGTTGATTTCGTAAAAAAAAAAAAAAGTTATGCCATGCTGTGGAAAAAACATCAATACAAAAACCCTGCATTTACCATTTTAATTCACGTAAACTTCAGAGATATCGGTAGAAAAATAGTATTTTATCTACACATTAGGAACATTACAAATATTTCATAACACGTCACATGATAGTGTTATTAATAATATTTTCAATAAATATATTACATCCTATACTACATGTACGTTACAACTTCATGGCCATGGGGAACGAGAAAAAACGTGATCAGCTTCACAGAATATTTTCTTGGGGAAATATCTGTGCCACTGGTTTCAAGTGGCCTCAGTTCCTTTTGGTCCCTCTCATAGACTTTTTATACAGGGGGCCGAAACAACAGCTCCCCCAAGAGTGAAGCCAAAACATTCTGATCGCCCCCTGGTGGCTGGCTGCAGTAAAGGTCATTAACCTCATCTCCACCATGTAAATGGACGGGTCACGGCCCACACTAAAAGGTACATCTTCAATATTTTTCTCAAAGATGGTTTCAGTTTGTTTCAGTCTTTGTCATTTGTCATTTTCTTACGTTCATTATTTGACGCTATAAAAATGAGATGAACGTCATTATTGACTCGCCATTCGTCTATTGCGTGTATCGGTGTTAACTCGATACCGCGGCTCCACCACCGCTATCCCTTCTGTGCACATCCTGCCTCTGCATGACCTCAAATGAACAAGATGGCGGCGCCCATATCCAGGACATTTTGGCTCCACTTTTGTACAACGGGAGGACGTAGAGACAGGTCGTCCATCTTTATCGTCCATCCAATAACCAGAGCAAATTCCAGGTAGGTGTAAACCTACTTGGCAATAAATACCTTCTGATTCTGATTCTGATTCTGATATGCAGCCTATGGTCCCATTGGACAGCAATTTTTTTAGTTATAGAGAATATTATCACAACTACCAGTGCAAACCCCTCGTGGGATTGTTTTGCAAGTATGCAAATGTGCTAGAATCACCTCAGAGCAATCCAACCTGACCTGATATTCACCCGCTCCCGGATGTGATGGGAACCAGCAGGTATCACTTCAGGATTTCCCCGGGTCGGACGTCTCCCGACACACGTTCGAATCTTCCCTCATTGACCGGCATCATGTAAACACATGAATCTCTTTTAGATGAGTAAAAAAAAGGCTGTGCCGTTCCTGGAGCCTGCTGGTGTTTAGAGCAGCTTGATAAATACCTTCTTCTGTTCCTCCCCCTTGATCTGTACACACGCAGACACGCTCGCTCAGCACTGGCTGCCCCCCCCCCCGCTGCTCCTCTATTGTGTTCCTGGTCGATTAGCCTCGGGCTTGGCTCCGGGGCCTGGGGCCAGTGGGAGCAGGAGAAGGGTTGGGGCGGGTGGCTGCGTCTGCTAGGGGACCTGCTCCTGGGGCCCCACTGTGGCCCCGGCTTAGTTCTCATGTCTGTCTTCAAAGGCACAGCCCCGTGGAGGGAGGGAGGGTAGGAGGGGGGGGGAGGGGAGGGGGGGGGAGGGGAGTGGGGCAGACAGTTCATCGACGGTGATGCTGCCACTGTTACTTCCCCGGGTGCCCTCAGTCGGTGCAGAGAGTATCGGGGGGGGACGGAGCATGTCAACACCAAGCTGCTAGTCACGGCCCTGCTAGTACACTTTTCCACACAGGACATACACAGCAGTCAGAAGATAGGGATGCTATATAGATATATATATACTTATACAATATACTTAATTGGCAGCATGATTACTATTCGTAAAGTGTCAATTATTCATCTTTTGGTTTAATGTTAACAAAGGGAAAACAAGGTTAGGTAGATTTTAAGGAGACGTGTATCCACTGGTAATTCTGCAGCCATTTTAGTCATCCAGATTATACCTGATGTTATATTTCTGTTTCTTTTTGTATTTCCATATAGTCCAGGCAAAGTAGAGTTTTACGACCGACTAATTGTAAAAGAATTTTTTTCAGCATAGATTATTTCTATGAGGTGTCCAGAACAACATACTAAAAGTCCTAAGAAATCGTAGTTGAGGAAATATGTTTAATTCTCATCAATGTGTGCTAATAAGGCCCGTCAACAATACACCCCAAAAAGACTATTTTTTTCCTTTACTCCAATCAAAATAAAACTTTACACAATGAAAGTAGCCATGAAACGTAACATTTTGTTGTATTACAAGTTTCTTTTGAAATGAATTTGACAAGCACATGAGCTCCACACTTATTGAATATGTCCTAATTTGCATAGGCAAACACCATTCATATGTATGACAAATACATACATAAATTCATTTTCAAAGAAACTTGTAATACAAAAAATGTTACGATTTAAGTTTAATTTTGATAGGAGTAAAGGAAAAAAATTGTCTTTTTGGGGTGTATTGTTGCCGGGCCTTATTGGCACACATTGATGAGAATTAAACATATTTCCTCAACTAGGATTTCTTAGGACTTTTAGTATGTTGTTCTGGACACCTCATAGAAATAATCTATGCTGAAAAAATTCTTTTACAATTACTTCTATTTTTGGCTCCAAAATGGGCTACTTTGCCTGGACCAATAGGTTGATCACATGTACAGCTTTTTTCCACCTAATGCAATATTTATTTCTCTGCCCACATATTGTCTTTTTATATCTGGTATGTGCACCTATTGGAACATACATAGAGTGAGTGTTCGTTAAGACGTGTAAATGAACATGACTGTGGATTGGATGATGACGGCGTGTCCCCCCCCCCTACTCCTCTTGCAGCTCCTCTCCTCTGGACTCGGCTCCTCCGGGTCCTCCTGCCGTCACAGGAGTTTACCGTCAGATTCCAGCGTGGCCGTCAGAGACCCACTCACCTTGACAAGATCAACTCGGTAAAGAAGAGAACCAAATCCACACAGTCAGGCCCGGCAGACATGTCGTCCACCGGGGATTCATTCTGTCTCTTTCCCTTCTCTTTATTTTCTTTTCATCCTTTCCTTTCACATTTTTTACTGGATTCCCTCTCTTTTACCCATCTCCCACTAAACTTTCCTCTCGTCCCTTTCCTTTCTTTCTATCTCCTGTATCCTTCCACCTGCTTTTTCTAGTCTTCAACTCTCTGTGACAATCCTCTCCTCCCTTTTCCTCTTACACTACATCTACATTTTCTTGGAGAGGATTATGATGTTCAGCAGACTGCATGGTGATTGTATGTTCTTATACTCTGATCTGAGTATACGTGTGCAGACCTGCACCTGACCAGCTAAGTGCTTTGTGGAAAGAAAGAAAAAAAAATCACGCCACAGTGAGTTATTTCTGGCTGGGCTAATCTTATTTCTCTGGGCACTTTGATAATGGAGAGGACTTGAATAATGAATGGGGTGTATAATACTTCTTCTTCCTCAGGCCGGCTGAATGAATTAAGCAAGCGGTTATAAGTGAGGTTGTGTTAGTGTCTCTAACATTATGCATGTGGCCCCCTCCCTCCTGTCCGTTCACTTCCTCTCTCTTGTTTTGGTCTTTTTTGGATTTAGAGCATAAATACACACTCGAGCAGAACTTAGGGAAGAAGAAAAAAAGGAGTAAAGTGCCTGAACGCTGTTAAAGCTGAAATACAGACAACGCAATTACTCCTCTCATCCCTCACCGTGGCTAGAGGAGGGATCTCTCTCTCTGCTCATATCTCTTTGTGTGTGTGTGTGTGTGTGTGTGTGTGTGTGTGTGTGTGTGTGTGCACATCTCAATACTCTCTACATAATGCATGGTGTGTTAGTTAGCAGACGGTTTGGCCTCACACACAGACTGACTTTGAGACTCTAAATGTTTCTCTGACGCGGGAGTTCCTTCTGCTCTCGCTGCAATATCAGATTGATAATCTTGTGTGAATAGAGGCCGTTGATATTTCATTATGCATCAGTACGTTTTTTAATCCATTATTAATTTATTCTGATGTTTGCTGACAACTACAATTTGGTTTGTATTGATTCTGTAACAGCAGTCAGCTTATTTGGGACACTGAGACTGCAATTCAAATCTTTTTTAATTTTTTAATTTATTTGTCTATTAAATTATCATTTAGCATTTGCAAACTAAAAAAATACACCTCACAAAGTGATGCTCTCATGACCAACACCTACAAATCGAACTTTTTACTGGTGTAAGTGAGAGATGCAGGAAACATTCACACTTGACGCACTTGTGAATGAAAACCTACTCAAATTAATCAAATGTCAGAACTATGCATTATACATATTATAAATTTTCTGTTATTTTATTGTTTTAAGAAGGATTTCCCCACAGTGTAGCACCACTTGAACCTGTCACTTCTATTTCCCTATCTCTCTTATCTTGAAGTATTCAGGACCTTAAATAGAAGTAGTCCCACTCTGTGAATCTGTGAAGTATAATCAGAGTTATAGTGCCTCCCTGCAGTAGAAATACAATTTGCTCAAGATTAATATACTTCAAAATAGAATATAGGATACAGTGAACTGTCACTCGCATGTACATCCACTTAAATTTCTTATTTTTCCTCCATCTGAGAAAAGAAACTCACAAACAATGTGGATTCAAACAGTGAAGTGTTGAGAGAGGCGGCAGCAGGAGACACAGGTGGACAGCATCTCCTGCTCAGAGACATCCATCAGCCTGGCCTCAAGTTTCCAGAGAGTAACACAATCTGTGTGCGTGTGTCTGTGTGCGTGTGTGTGTGTGTGTCCACAGGTATGTGTGCAGACTCCAGCATGTGGGTATAGGCCCTGAGCTTCTGATGATAATAGAAGGTGACTAATAGAGAGCTGTCTTCCTTCGCTCTGGTCACATTCTCATTTGTTGCTACTGGCGTCTGATGAATTATTGAGTTTGGGGTGTCTTGTCTTCGAGGTGGACCGTGTCTGTGTGTGTGTGTGTGTGTGTGTGTGTGTGTGTGTGTGTGTGTGTGTGTGTGTGTGTGTGTGTGTGTGTGTGTGTGTGTGTGTGTGTGTGTGTGTGTGTGTGTGTGTGTGTGTCTGTGTGTGTGTGTGTGTGTGTGTGCGTGTGTGTGTGTGTGTGTGTGTGTGTGTGTGTGTGTGTGCATTCTTCAGCAATTAAACAGAGCTTTCATCCTCATTCTGTCAAAAATGCTCTTCCCTGCATGAAGACCTCTCAAGCAAAGACACACACACACACACACACACACACATACACTCGTTTCTCTCCCCTTCTCTTTGCCCACGTTTGGATCTTTCTTGCATTCTTTCTCGCATCTTTTTTTGGAATTCTTCTATTTTAACCGTTAATCAGTGAGCCCGGGAGTTTTCGTATTTACAGACGATGCATGAATTGGCCTGTGGAGCCAACACGTCTCCGTTATTGCATGAGAAACTGCAATACAGCCGGAGCTGCTGTTGAATAATTGAGTTGCCCTCAGTTCGCCACATGCTGCTCACAAGGCTTCAGCTCGACTTACCACACAGCCAGTGCGTTATGATATCAATACAAAAGATCAATTATTCACACGCTCCTGTTTGTTTTAAAACACCTCATTACGCACCAGATAATAAGCTCAAATTGTTATTCTCACATTTGTTTTTTGAAATCATGACCAGGAAGTTGTTTGTGTATTTTCTCGCCCTCCCCTCGCAGTCATAAATAACGAGCATCACCTATAGGCTGGAATTGGATCAAAGAGAATATTAATTAGTGCCAAGAACGTTTCCTGCGCAATTTGCGTAGGGATCGAACCCCCGGCTGAAACAACCCGGCGACACTCTCACTGGGAAACCCACACAGCCCGCGGTCGTGTTGACTGTGGGAGGAACCCGGTGGAAGCTTTTCATTATTTTGTGTTCATCTTAGTAATTAAATATATATATATTTATACGCACAGCTCTGCGAGAAAAAAGAAAAAACTCTCACGCAAGTTTATCCATTTCTATTATTTGACTATTTACAGTTTAAAATTAAAAGATGTTGTTCTGTTGTTTCATTTTTTAACTACTGACAAAATTTCTCCTAAATTACAGATTTAACAGACACATGATTTAAATGGCTGCCATGACATGTAAGATCTCTTTATGTTTCCTGAGCTAATTCTACTCTAAGAACATCTTAAAAAAGCACTGTTCTTAAAATTGTTTGACTGAAATAGGCGAAAAAAGATCTATAATAATAATAATAATATAGTAATAAGAAGAATTTACCCCTTGGAGGCCTATGTTATATCGAAATATATGATCATATCTCCCCTGTCCACTGAAAGTAAAAATATAACAAGAAATCAAATGACAACAACGATAACAAATACAAAAAAAGATACTTACTCAGTCAAACAAAAATAAATAAATAGTCCTATGATTAAAAAAAAAAAGAGAATAAAGTTCTGGAGGCCAGGTGCCGCTGTGACTTCTCCCCTCCGTCCTCAACCTGTTGTCGTGAATCCAGCGGCTCGTCCCCAGAGTCTCCACATAGCTCTGCTCCCAGCTCCTGCACATTACTGCGCTTTATACCCAATATGTACAATTAATATTGCATCGTCATGACTTAATCATCTCAGGGCCGCGACATAACCCGGTGACATGAGGCCATCCATAATGCACACGGCTCTAATTAGAGAGGAAGGGGCCATTAGCGGCGGCGCTGCTGTGAGGACGCAGGCGCTTGATTTTCCAAGGCGCTTATATCATATATACGACAATACATATTTAATCCCAACGGAGGTTTGGGGATTCATAAATAAAACAGAAGCAACACTTTGAATAAATGTGTTTTTACAATTTTCTTTGGTGCGTCTCTTTCTTTCTTCAAATCTAAACTGCAAACACACATGTACAGGCCTCATCCCACAACATCAACCTTACAAACTATAATTGCACAAAAAATAACAAACTCGCTGCTTCAGAGGATATTTTTCTTTTCTTTTTTTTTTAGAAAATAACCAATCATTTATTAAGTTTAAACTTCACACGTTATTTTTTTTTTTGTTCAAGTGAAATAAGGAGTGAGGAAAAATAAATGAATAAAATACTTAAAGCAAGTGATGTATAGGCCTATATATATACTGTATGTCATATCTGGGCTATATAATAAATATATAGCTCACCTGTAATGCTCCAAAACATGTCCACGTCAAAATATTCAAATATAGCAGCAGCCAAAAGCCACACGGATGTGCCTCATACAGCCTATAACAGTGTCATTGTATTATTCTATTTAATAATTAAAGATAAATAGATTCAGTGTGTGAAATACCTTGTGAAAGAGTTACTGTAAATACTCTTTTTTTGTGTGCGTAAAAGACGATCATAAAGTTCAGGAAAAAAGAGCAGATTCGTTTGCAAAAAATTGTGGTGCTGGTTTTATAAAAGTGTGAATATTTTTTTTTAAACTCCTCTTCATCGTTGAATTCCACCAAAGTCTTGATTTTCTGGAGTTCAAATAAAAAAATAAAGATAAATCAGGTGAAAATACAGTCGAAGATGTGATGGTGAACTTCTGCATAGTGAGCCAGTTAGTGACGTGAAGGATAAACCTCAGCCAACGATACAAAACCAATCATCTTTTCAACAAAAACCACAATTTCCTCGTCTTTCTTCACAAATCATCAGTGTTACAAACAAACGGCGTCTCAACTCTTTAAAAAAAAAAAAGAAAGATCCCTGAATGTGACGAGCTGTCGGGGGTGACTTTACAGAAAAGTGTGCGCGGAGATACACGAGACCCACAACACTGAAATCAACCCTGATCACAGATCTATAACACACGTCATCGATTAGTCCCGCATCCCAAAAACCAAAAAAAACAACATTTGAAAAAAGTGCAACGACGAAGAGTGAGTGACACGAAATGGAAAAAAAAAGAGAGAGTTTTTCTTGGAGATAATCCCAGATGAGGAGCTGCTGATAAATCCTGTCAGTGAGGCTACTCGGGCTTATTATTAATCACTCGATCAAAAATGTAGTAGGCTATTTTATTCATGATGTGAAAGTCAGTGCACCGCAGAGTATTTCATTCGTTTCTGTTTCTGCCGCTGGTTGCAAAACCACACTCGAACCACGTTCTTTTTCAGGTCCAGCTTCTCCGCGATGGCCGCGATCTTCTCCGAGGAGGGCCGCGGCTGGATGGCGAAGTACGCCTCCAGAGACCTCTTCTCCGGCGCCGCGATGGAGGTCCGCTTCCGTTTCCTCTCGTTCCCGTTGAAAAGGTCCGGCTTGTTGCTCTTCTCCCGGTGCGCAGCCTCGGCTTCCTCCAGCCAGGCCTGCAGCACCGGCTTGAGCGCGATCATGTTGTTGTGGGACAACGTGAGGGACTCGAACCTGCAGATGGTGCTCTGGCTCAGTGACCCCACCCCGGGGATCTTGAGGTTGGCCAGTGCACCCCCCACGTCCGCCTGGGTCACCCCGAGTTTGATCCTCCTCTGCTTGAACCGCTCCGCGAAGGCTTCCAGCTCCCGGGGATCCGACTCCACGTCGTTGACGCACGCCATGCCGCCGTGCACCGACAGGGAGTGGGGGTGGGCCATGTTGGCCATCGCCTGGTGCAGCTGCCCCATGGTCTGCAGGTGGTGGTGCGGGTGCTGGTGGTGGTGCGCCGCCGTCATCCCCCCCGGAGGCTCCGGAGCACCCATCCCGGTCACGGCCAGGCTGGTGGAGAGGTGCTCCAGGAGGTCCCCGGCATCCAGGGTCTGTCCGAGGTGGTGGTGGTGGTGGTGGTGGGAGATGGGCCCGGTGGTGGAGGACGAGGAGGAGGCTGAGGTGCAGGGGACACTGCTCATGGTATGGTAAGTCACGTCGGGTTTGAACGGGTGACTCTTGCCGTGAGAGACGATGCTGTCAGCAGCCGCCAGAGCCTCTGCCCGTGCCAGCAGGCTCTCATCAAAGCCTCCGAACAGATTGCCCTGCAGCTGCAAGCAAGAGTGCGCATCATAGTGGAGTCAGTGGGGAATAGTGTCAGGAGCAACTCTCAGGATCTACAAAAAAACAACTTTTCCAACAGGCGAGCAGCGCCGAGGAGAGGAGAGAACCCCCCCCCTCCCCCTCCTCAAAGCGCAGGTCATAAAAATTAATATGAAAGCAAGAGCAGACGTGGGATGGGATGGGGGGGGGGGGGGTTGGGTTGAATGGGAGGGGGGGAGAGGGGTAGGGGAGGGGGGCACAAACAGAAGAGAGAGTGAGAGAGAGAGAGAGAGAGAGAGAGATGGAGGATAGAACAAAGTCCTGTCAAATCAACTTTAACATTTCCCAGTGTGATAGTTTCTCTCTCCCTCCCCCCTCCCCACTCCCCCCCCCCACTCCTCCCCCCCACCCACTCCTCTACCACCTACCGGACCCTGAACGTACCTGCGAGGGGGGCAGACAGACTCTGCGCATGCCCTCCGAGCCCGAGTGCAGGCCGGGGTACTTGGGCTCGTGGAGGGCCGGGTGCATGGAGAAGTGCTGCTTCCCGTTCATCATCATCCTCCTCCCGCAGCACGGTGCTGGGCCCTGGACACATCAACTCCTCCCGGGGACCGGACACACGACACGGAGCTCCCTCTCTGCTCTCACCGTCACCCGGACTGAGCTGTTTAACACCGGCTGCGCCTCCCGGCATCCCACCACCTCCTCCTCCTCCTCCTCCTCCTCCTCCTCCTCCTCCTCTTTCAGCCTCCCTCCTCCCACCTGCTCCTCTGCTCAGCTTACAAGTTTCTAACTGTTGGCCTCTGTGCGCAAGCGTCAAAGGAATCCAACCCAAGATGGATGGACAGACAGATAGAGATGGATGGATGAATGGACAGGTGGATCCTTATTGATCCCAGACTGGGACAGTACTGAAAAATACTTAACATATTTTTAATTCATGAATTCGTTAAGAAAATCTTGCGAAATTCTTACTTTCCCAAAAGTTTCAAATTTTTTTGTGGCCTTCACAAACGTCATATACAAGATCGCCCACTTCAGAAAATAATCTGAATATTAGTGCTCCTCTGCTCAGCTTACAAGTTTCTAAATGTTGGCCTCTGTGCGCAAGCGTCAAAGGAATCCAACCCAAGATGGATGGACAGACAGATAGAGATGGATGGACAGGCGGATCCTTATTGATCCCAAACTGGGACCATACTGAAAAATACCTATACTCTATTAACATATTTTTAATTCATGAATTTGTTAAGAAAATCTTGCGAAATTCTTACTTTCCCAAAAGTTTCAAATTTTTTTGTGGCCTGCACAAATGTCATATACAAGATCGCCCACTTCAGAAAATAATCTGAATATAAGGGTTTATTATTCTCCCATTTTCCAACATGATTCATGTGGGGATTTGGTGCCGTGAAAATACAATTCAATTGAAAATGTTATATCAGCATTTGTTTTCAAAATCGTCACCTTTGTAAACGAGGGAAAACAGTGAATTTAACTATGTTGTCTGTTCAGGATGATTCACATCTTCCCTGAGTGTGTTAAAGAAATCAACTACAGGTCTTTGTTCCACCAGAAGCACATTTGTCGAACAGCAACAGGAGTTTGGTCAAGACATGTGAAAAGGACATGGATTCCTCCACCTAGTGTTTCAGCACCATGGACAGATCCCTTCTGCTCTGTCCATGGTGCTGAAACTCAGTGGCTCACACAGAAGCCTGAAGTGACCGAACAATAGTTTTGACTCTGTATGATTCAGGTTTGTATCTGTGTCCTGTCAGGTTTCCCAGCAGCCCCCCCACACCCCCCATCCCTACAGCTGCTTTACAGCCTTCTCGTGTGGCTGCCTGCTTAAAGCCCGAGAAGCCGGGCTGGACGGAGCCGAAAGAGGAGCCAGTCGGCAGAGGTGGACTGATGACACCGCGGGTCCATCCGATCCCGCCGGCCTCCTCTCTGGTTCCCCAGACTCTGAATAATTTAGCAGCACGGTGGCAGGCATCCATTACCACACTGGCATTTTCTTATTCATTACACAGATTAAAAGAGCCAAGGACTTTTTTTCTCACCATGCAAACCTGTTGCAGGCCGGATACCTGCTTGGGGATAGTGGAGAAGCAACACAGGTCTATGGACTTGATTGTCAAGTCAACACGTATCGATGAAGACAGGAGACCCTTTGAAAATATAAGAAACGTTTTGTTGATATCTTGAACCACAGAGTGGATGTTTTAGTTTGCTATGATTTTCCAGCTGGCGAGTGTAAATGTGAGATCAAAAAATAAAACATTTTTAACACTGCAGCCTGACCCTTTGATAGCTATCTTCGGTGTAGTAAGGGATGAGCTAAAGCTGTCCCGTCTCCACAAAAATGCAATTGCCTTTGCATCGTTGCATGCCCGACGTCTGATTCTGCTGAATTGGAAGGGGAAGAATCCTCCTGCTGTTCATTGGATTAGAGAGGTGATGTTGGGATTGGCTCTGGAAAAAATTAGATATACAGTACACGGGTCGGAGGTTAAATACGACAGAACCTGGTCACAGTTCATGACACATATCAAGAGCTTGCCTTTTGCCTGAATCCTTGTTCTTATTTAGTATGTATTTATTTTTCCTTCTTTCCTTCTCTTTCCTAGTCTTCTCAATGCTTATATTCTGACTGTTGGGACTTTTTTCTTATGTTAAAGGTCCAGAATGTTGGTGTTATGACCATAATGATCAACACAGATTGGATTGAGGTTTTGTTTTTTTTTTTCCTTTGGCCTGTCTCTTTTTTGTATTTGTCTATATTTGCTTTCTTCTTTTGGTGCTCTGTCTGTCAGTGTGATACGTGAGTGTTTTTGTGGATATGTTTGTGGGGATGCCACCTGGTTGGGGTGGGGGGGCGGGTGCACAACTTTTGTAAGAAATGCCTAACTAATGATGTCACTGTAGTAAAGTTGTAAAAAAATAAAACATTTGTGTTTAGACAGAGATGTGAGTGTCCTATTGAAAACAGGACACGTGTGAGAAGCTCTCAGGAAGCTGTGCCTATGGATCCCACTGAATTTCTAAGATGTTAAAGTCTGAATAAAGCATGAAGTCCCTTTTCTCACCCTCCCCTTTTTTCCCTTCTTAATAGCTGTTATATAGCTGGCACTATTCATAATTGAATGGTCATTGTTTACAACTCTGTCATCTCAGTGCATTTCATATTCTGAAGATTGCATCCGACATGTTTTGTGAAGAGTGCCCACATATCAGCTCTTCGTCTGGGCTGCATATAAACATCTGCAGCTCCACTCCACCGGACGACCTCTCTACTGTCACAACACTCATCCCTTCATGGTTCAGTAAAAACAATCTCCAAGTAAAGTCTGACTGGAAGAAGTTCAATCTCTTCTCAACCTACTCAGAAAATAAACATGTGCTTTGCTCATGTCTCTATTTCTTGAACTTCATTTCTGCCAACACGGCTTTATTGAAGCAACAGCGTTTGGTTTCAATTGATTAGTTTAGAAAATATTGTAAATATCTGTATATAATGTGGCTATAATGTGGCCATATCAAGTTTATTCACTAATTTATGGACAAATGTATGAATTTCACATATATCCCATATAAAATGTTAAAATGCCCAAATTGAAAAGAGTTGTTTGACTAATGAGCTCCAAAAAAAAAGAAAATCACTTTTAAAAGAAAATAAAACATTAAAAAGTAAAACTGTATAACTTGCATTCTACTTTTTATTATTATTTATCTACAAATATTTATGTCTATTTTAATTGTATTTATTACAATTATATTCATTTGGCGGGACTTGGCTTCCACAGGGCCGCCCTTCTACCAGAGCTGGTTCTTCACCTCAGTTACCGGGTTCTGCCGGGACTTGCCAGGAGATGAGCACTGCTCAGGCCCCAGTCTGAAATCCCTTCCCCCGGGGAAGAGCCAAAAGCTCTTGCATTAAACCAAACTGACTCTGAGTGTTTTCACTTGACTTCCTAAAGTAAGAAATGCTCATGTTTTATTCAGTGTTTTTTTAATATGTCATATTCACTGGGTGCTTTAATTGAAATGAGTCAGAGGTCAAATTCTGATGTGGTGGGATCAGTTCAGGGCCATGGTTGTGCGTCCATGAGTCACAATTAGAGACAATGGGAGGTATTGATTAACATGGACTATCCACCTAGATTCAGCCAGACATTACATCACATGTGATCAAGCTCCAAACTTATAATCCGATTCTGAAACCTTATTAAAAACCTTTAAGTCAGTTTAGCATCAAAAACATTAAATATGAATGGATTTTGATATTGAATATTACATTTTATAACCTATATTGCATAAATGTTGGATATTTTAATATGGCCATGTTTGTAATTGACAACTTAAGAGTTCATAAATACACAACCTGAAATTAACACTGTTCAGGTTACCTCGTCTTTCTAAACCCTAAAGCCAAGGGTTAAGCTTAAACAATGAATCATACATTTTGCACAGCTTTACTTTTGGCCAATGAAGTTTTATTTTATTTAAAGTAATGAATTTATTCTATAACAAATATGACGTGAGGCTTTTATGTTGCCGGGACAACTTGTCTCTGCTTAGTTGTTGGTCCTGTGTTTTACTACACATCAGGAAACTGATGAATTTTAAGTGATTTCTATTCAACATATAATGAAAGTTCTAAATAAATCGAAGTGCACCAGTGGGATTTTTAACAAACTGTTGTAGCTTTATGTGGAAACTGTTAGTTTTAAAGATCTGGCATAATGTAATTCCGATGTGTATTTGAACCCATACATGTATATTTAAGCAGATACTGGTGACTGACAGGGAAGTATTCCTGCAGTACTCTTTCCTCCACGACCGACAGCTACTAACAAATTAAAAAAATGAAGAAACGACACCACACAAGAGTTTTGGTTCATATTTTCAGGAATGCTTTTGCTTGTTTTTTTTTCTTTGCCAATGTCGACTTCCTTTTTTGGTCAGTTTTCTTTCTTCAACTCAAAATATATTTTTTTTTCCCTCCAAGATCCAATTGCAACTGATGTTTTTTTTTTTTTACTTTTCTTTCTTTTTTTTTTATCTTCTTCTAAGCACCCCATTCCTCCATCTTTATTGGCAAAAGCAAACATGCTTGTAAATTAGAAATTCCATTTTTACAAACAAAATACATGAAGAAAAATACATCCACACCCTGCAAATATAAACAGTTACAAATCCAAAACTATTATCCAATAAACATTTTACATTTGTTTTTACACTAGTGTGATAGTAGCATACAGGAGATATTACAAAAAAGTGGGAGAGAGAGAGACCATCTCTGCGTCGTCACTAACACAAGCGAGAACCCCGCCAGTATCGGTTTGTCCTTTAAAACTGCCACGAGCAAATCATAAGAAAGTACGGAGTGCTAAGGGAAAAGTTTCAGCTTTTCATCGCAAACCTAAACACCTCATTCTGACAGTGATGGTGAACTCAAAGGTTCGACTGGGACAGTAACGTCAATGGCAAGAGGCCTCGGAGCAACAGTGAGATATGAAATCCCAAAAAAGAAAACGCTACCGTCACAGTAGATGGGAGGAAAAAGATTTCCTGTGTTCACATGCAGGGAAAATACTTCACACACAGATTCCTGCCTGCATGACTGTTGCCCTCTGACTGGTTACGTCACTGGGATATGACCAGTTTACTTGAGTTATGATAAGCATACGTCTGACGACACTTCGTTAGGCTGCGTGTAAACCTTGTTAGTTGTTTGAGGGGAAGCAGCAAAAGAAAGAAAAAAAAAAGTGTTATCTTGCATCGAGCACATTTACACACAATTAATTGATTCTCATTCCTCCCACCCTGAGGATTCTAACGCACAGTCTGTGTAGAAGGTTAAACTAGTTCTGCACACTGGGGTTGTGGGTTTAGAGCATTGTGTGACCATAGTCAGCTGTAGACAAAGCTGCACTAATGAACACCTAGCAGTGGGAGGTGCATGCAGGACACCACATCCATTCTTTTCCTATGGTGGCTTTCTACAGAGTGATTCCCACAGATCAGAGCAGCTCTGAATGTTTCTTCAAACAATATGACAAACTTAAGAGAAACGACAGCGTGGCTTTGTGCTCACGAATGCAGAATTCCTGCCTCTCTGGTTTCTCTACCTGAAAACAGCCTTGTCATTCATTGCAAATGACCGAGAGAAAAAACTAAACTCAAAACAAAACAAACACTGTAATTTCTCTCACAAGCATTTACAAAATTTACAAAAGTAAATCACAAATCTTGTAAAAAGTCAGCCTTCTGCTGATTGTTTAAGGCAAAAAAACTAAATATATATATTTATATATATATATATTAAAATCAACTGTTCAGTATTACATTCAGTCACCTGTCTATGGATCTCACATTTTATGTAGAATTTTTAAATGGGTGATCTGATCCTTGTCCTGCCAGGGCCTTCGTTTGACCCGGTGACAGAGTAGAACAAGTGGAAAATGTTGGACACTCTTAGAAAATGTAGAACACCAGTTGATGGTGTTTGTATTTACACGGAGTGGCACCGGACATCGAGTGAACGACAAAAACCACACAAGGGGAGAGAATCTGTCTGTGACGTGCATGGACGCGGTAATTTGTAAACATCGTTGTTGTTCTTTTCTATTGCACTAGAATCCGTCTGTACCTGCACTGGCTCGAATGTGGTCGTGGTACAGCATCAGCCCCTTTGGGTGCTGGGGGGGAAGGGAGTGGCTCTGTTTGTTAAGAATACAACATGCACACACTAGGCTGGGTTCATGCCAGCACACAGAGGCCACTGTCAAAGAAATGTGAGGAACCATACCAAACTGTGCCAATATAGGTACGGCACAGTGGGACAATAAATAAGTTTCTCTCCGGCAGCGACAGAGAACGTTCTGTTGGTGATGGAATGGCTGTCCCTGAACGGAGGACAAGGTCTTTCAAAAAACTGGTGAGAAAAGAGCTTAAATACAGTATGTATAAAAATACCTATTCACAGTAGACACAAATGTTGTGCATTACTGATATTAATCATCTGGTAAGCACACTCCAACTTACATAGGCTTTTTTTTTTCTATCTATAAGAACAACTTAACATTTATCTTTCTCAGCAAAAGTGAGATGTTTTAAATAATTGTTTAGTCGAGGGATACAAAAATCATCGACCCCCCTAAACTTCTTGCGATGTACAATAAAGTAAAGATGTTTTTTTTACTTCGATCAGAGTTTAAAATGACTTAGTTTGAAAATACTGGAAAGGAAAAAAAAAAAAAAGTGAGTTCCGTTGAATCGATGTTATCTTCACGTCAGGGTAAGTACTGATTTCGCTGAAGAGCAGGTGACGGGCGAATCAGGCAGCCTTCACCGCCTCCATGATCGGCTTTCGTACTCGTCTTCTTCGTCGTCGTCTTCCTCCTCCTCCTCTTCTTCACCAGGCAAATAAGGGCCATCCTTCTGTTAGAATTAAAAACAAACAAAAAACAGATCATGGTGTTTAGTTTGATACATTTCTCACATCAGAAAAACACTGATGAACACACTACGTCAACATCTCATCCCACATACACATCAACCATATACAGCTGCACAGTTGTGTCACTTTGTGCCAGTGTGCAACATGACAAACCCAGGCTGGTCCTATAGAAACCACAGTTGTGTTTGTTACTGTGTGACGTCTTGAAGTTGCATTATTTACGACGTTCTTGAGTTCGGTTGCATTTAAGACTCGAAGGGCACCCAGAGAGCACACACCTCCCATTGACCATTTATTGAGATCACGTACGTACAACATGTACAAAGAAACTTTCTGCAAACTGCTCATATTAAAAACAGACACAACTTTCTGACATAGTTGAAAGGAATATTTGTTATCATACAGTAACTGAATAAAGATCAACCTCTTAGAAATACTTATTGAGTCACAAAATTAGGATCATTATCCAGATCTGCACCAAACTGTCCCCAATTCATAGATATTAGCAGTCGACATATTTGCATGAGAAATGGGTCCTCCCTGTCCCAGACTCCCCCCTTCCACCAAGTTTCAAGAAAATCTGTTCAGTTGTTTTTTTATAATCCTGCTAATAAACAGAAACACTGCCATAAAAAAAACAAAGGGCATTAGAAGCTTTCCAAAGGAAGGATTTGTTGCATTAGATTGAAAAGGTATGTCTAATAAAGTGGGTGCCATAAAAAGGAAGCAATATTGGCAGCATCATACTGAGGGTTTCTGGAAGATATTTAATAAATGATGCACCTCACACTCCAGAACAAGTTGGAATGAAATGAGATGGGCCTCGAGTGTCTCTGAGGGAATTTCTCCCCTTGCATTAAAACATGTGTTCAGTGATTTATCATAAGAATTGGAAAAGTTATGAAATGCCAACCGACGGGATCTGGAAACTTAACTTCGACACAAGGAAGACCCCCAACCTCATGAACGCAACTCAAAACATGAAAATACAGTATGAGGATTTCATCTGACAGTAATGCAGTTTTACTCAACGGGCTGAAATGCTCTTAGAGGCTCGCCCTGATTTTCCATTGGGAGCAGCAGTGAAAAATTTAGAAGCACTAGAATAAAATGTACAAGTAAAATCTGTGAATATAACTAAAACTTCCAAAAGTTTCCCCACTTAAAATCTCAGGTTGGACTGTATATGGACGTCCTTCCTGGTTTCTCTCAGGCTGCACGTTACTAAATCATCAGAAATCGAGAGTTTGTATATCGTACCTTATTGTCCTCGTCTTTAGCTTCTTCCTCCTCTGGCTCCGTGTTTACAGAGGGGGTCTTGGGTTTGTACCAGGAAATCTGCAGTACTCGACCTTTGAACTTAGCTCCCTGGTTCGCTGCCTAGAAAACCAAACGGGAGGAAAATGGCAAGTTAAACTTAACAGTAAAACCAAACATAATTTTCTTTATTTTACCACACAAGTAATCAGAGAGGATTACAAGGAAGAAAACAGTAAGAGAGTAAGAAAAAGGGGAGAAACAGACTCCGATTTGGAATCATGTTACTTACATTCTCTGCTTCGCTCCGTGTTTTAAACGTCATGACGACAGTGTTAGCGTCTTGTTCACGGAGATCCTCTATCTCCCCGTATTTCTAAGATAATAAAAGGAAAAATAATTTCAGTACTTGTAATATTCAAAACTGTGACTACCAGTTTATCAGTTACTGCGACACTAACTGCTCGGCCTCTTTAAATAATACAGATGGTGACTCACCACAAAGTGCGGCATCAGCTCCTCCTTCTCCTGCTGAGTGACCCCCAGAATAGCCAGGGCTCTGGGTCGGTGGTCGACCGACATACGGTTCACGGCCCCGCCGCGACCCATCATCTCCCGGCTCCGGCCCCTCCCCCGGCCCATGTGCATCGGGCCAGGCTCGTGGGCCATCTTCCCTCGACCCCGACCTCGACCTGTTGGAGGCCGGATCAGCCCAAGCCGCGTCGCCTATAGGAAAACAAACAGGAAGGTTTAATTGTATTCAGAAATCAACAGTCTGAATATAAAGATGGACAACACGTCTTCATTTCCTCCCATGAACTGGAGATCCAAGCTATTTACTGGATGCTTATTCATCGAGTGTTTAATAAAAAAAATAAAAATGGCAAAATCAAATCTTAATTTAATCACAATTAAAACCCCTACACAGCACAGGCCGAATATTGCACATGTATCTTCAGTGATGAAATATTCCCAACACGCTTGACTCTGGTCTCCTCCGCTGTCACTCTCTGCCCTTTACCATTAGTTGTCACTCCTCCATTTTTAAAGTGACATCTCCTCACTTCTGAACCACTCCGCAACCTCACAACCACTCTCTTACATGTGTCCCTCCCTCACTTCTCCCGACTAATTGTCATCCCGCGATTTTCCTACGAGCACCAGCGGCTCAAACTTTAATGAGACGAGGCTCCATCAGTGTAGGACTCGTGTCTGATTTGGCTTCGTTAGCGCCTGCTCCTCTGGGCTTGCTTAAGTGGCTGCGGTTTAATGTGCAGAAGGAGGGTTGGCTTTGGATGGATTGGGGGATATGCATTTTTTAACAACAAGCTAATTTAGGACCCGCGGGAGTAGAGTAGGGAAAAAAAACATTCTACGCTGGGTGTTGCTAACAAAAGCTCTGCTCGTGTAAGGCTGAACTTGTGACACAGACAACCGATCTCGTCTGAGTTTGTATGTGCTGCTTGTTTAGAGGCTGGAGGAGATGAGGGCCAAGCCTGAAGTGACTAACACCCACAGATGCCACTTAGGACTAGGAAAACAAAATTTCATTTGATTTCCTGATTAGCAAGCTCAGCAAACAGATTCCTATTCAACTGTATATAGTCTTCCTAATTAGTTGCATATGTCATAATAAATATGAAAAAACTGCATCCGGGGATTTCCACCCATATAAAATGATGCTGAACTTAAAATTCAGGCTGATAAAAGCTGTTTGACTGCATAATGCTTATAATTATTAATAATCGTGTAACATACATCAACACCTTTATGATTTAATGCAGCTTACACTTACACTCGGGAGAGAGCACATGCCTCCTCCAAGGCCCAACAATATCCTTAAATACAATCCAGCTGCTGCACCAAATCTAACACAAATTTGTTCCTTATGGATCGAGCCAAAATGAATCTGCAACAAAATGCAGTTACCCAATATTCGTGGAAATCTGTTTAGTTGTTTTTGTGTAATACTGCTTACAAATAAACAAACCAAATAAACAAATAGACAGGGGTGAGAACATAACATCCAAAGCGGAAGTAACTCAACATCCCTGAAAGTTTAACTTCTATCAACACTTTTATCTTGTCTTAGTTTCAAATCCACCAAATTGACTTTCAGTACCCTTGTATTTATATAACAGCTTTGCAATGTACAAACTCAATTCAAATTGTCAACTAAGGTCATAGCATATGATTTACATTATATCTTTTCTTAAAGCATTCAGTGACCTCCTGTGCCCTGTGGATTGGAGCATTGTCATGCAGTAGTTTCTCTTTTCATTTTTCAGGTTTTGTTTATCATCCGTTTGCATCTCCTCACTTCCTCTGAGGCATTTCGTGGTATCACAGCGTCAGCACTCTAGGAAATAGCTGATGATGCAGCCTAACGGTAGTGACGGCTATCTTTTCAGATCTTCTCTGTGGTTGTGTAGCATATGTGCGTCTGCATTACCTCCACTTGTAACAGCCCCAGTTTTCTCTTGAGGTCTGTCGTGTCCTCTCCAGAGCTCATCTTCTTGTGAATGTCCAGCTCTGCATCCAGCAGTTCCTTCTGGGCCTGGTTGAGAAAAATTAAATACAAATATAGAGTGATGACAACTTTCAAAGTACAGCCACAGTAGCAGCAGCAAACAGAACTTGGTGGGAAATGATCAGATCAACTTTTGTGGCCCCGACATCTAACCAGAGGAATCAATGAACAACAACAGTTAACACGTAGGATCGGTGCTGCAAATGGATTCACTCCATCGTGTTTCTGTGCTAAACTTACATCAGTCTTGGTCTTGGACTGACTGTGGTTGGATTTGGAGTAAGGATTCAACTCATTCTGCAGCTGCGTGATCTTGTCCGTCATCTCCTTCAAGGTCTTCATGATGTTGGCTCTTTCCTCGGGTTTCATCCCTCGGTTCTTCTCCAGACGGTTTATCAGGGTCTGGAAGAGGAGGAACGAGCAGTGAGACAAAGAGAGGGGTAAAGGTCAGGGAAAGGAAAGGATGAGGAAAGCGGTCAGAAGTGCACAGATAAATGGGGGGCTGGGGCCAGTCCTACCTTCTGACACTCGATCCGTGTCTGTAACATCTCCTGCTTCTTCTTTCTCATGTCCTGCTGCAGTTTTAATGACTCCTAAATGAAGAAAAAAAAACAGTAAATACACAATCACAGAGGTGAAAATACAAGGCTTGTGTTATCATTTTCTCTCTCAGTGGCAGCCCACTTCTCACTAGTTGCCCCAGAGAAGAACAAATGACTAATCCTCAGTGTTCTATTCTCGTAGCAGTCAAAATATGTAGTAAAACATTAAGTGACATGCCTGTTTCTTCTTGAGGACTTCCTGTGCTTCTAGTGCTTTTCCCGTTTTCCCAAAGCTCTTGGAGGACAACTTAAGGGCTGTGGAGGTGTAGGGGTTCTTCTGGGGGTTCGTCAGCGCCAGCGCCATCTAAGTGGCAACACAGAGAGGGAGCGACACTTTTAGGTCATCAGAACAAGATGAGAGACATTGGTATACATAGTAAAAAAAAAACGAGAATACACTGTTTAACACGAACAACCAGTTTACACAACATCTCACCAAGGTCTGGCATCACCTGACACAATCTCACACACACAGACACGCTCGAGCAAAAGGACTAAAACGTACATAGGCGGCTTCTGAGTTTGGGTTCAGGTGGTCTGGCCTGGTTCCAGCTGTGGCCCCAGCCGCTGCTGGCAGGCGGTGCTTTGGTACAGTCTTGTTCAACACATAGGCGGCTGGACAGTGCTGTTTTATTCCCTGCTGATAAAAGATTACATTTCAACATTTAAATTGGATGAAGGGCTTAAGAAATAAAAAGACCAAGGGCTTCAATATGTTTGAGCTCTCTTGACTGACCTTATGCATGTTGCCGTGCTGCGGCCCCTGGCTGGGGGTCAGACCAGGCAGCTGGCTCCCTGAGCTCTGCTCCGGCTGCTGAAGCCCGGTGGGGTTGGTGCCGGGCTCGCGGTGCCAGTACACACGGATGAAGCGGTTGTTGAGGACCGCCTCGATGCTGGATATGGCCCGTCTGGCCTCTTCATTCATCGTGTACTGAATCAACGCTGCCTCCGGGTCACCACCAAACACAACCTGCAGTGAGAGGGTCACATCCAGGTTCAGTGCGTGTAACTGACAAAACTCATTTTCTGTCTGAGTTGAAGTTTGTGAATCGTTTTCATATTTCTGTAATGCATTCTAAATATGCAAAGATTCCAATACCTACAGAGGAGACAGTGATGCACTTTACCTGTATATTGACGATGGTTCCAAACTTGCTGAAGTGCTCGTTGAGCTTGGTGATATTGTTGAGGTCTCGAGGGATCTTGCGAACCTCCAGCTTTGTGTTCACGTAGTGATTCCTCTTAGGAAATGTGTTCTTATGTTGGTTGTTAAAGTTTGTCCTGAAACAGAGAGCAAAATGGTTTTATTTTTTGGGGGAAAAATAGAAAAAGACAACAGCACTAATAACTACTGATGATAGTCAGTTTAATAGAACACACATTGGTGACCTGGAGGTTCTAGACTTTATAATGAGTTCCTACAAGCCCTATGACAGTTCAGCCTGAATAAAGGACTACTTTTCATTCCGCTTTACATTTAAAATGCATCCTAGACCCACGGGACGTTTGTGCACACCTGTTGCACAACTCAGGCAAAAGATCTGCTGCTGACCTATGAGTCACTCCGCTCTTAGCAGTAACGGGAAATGGGGCAAGGCGTCAATTTGTTTGATCAAATTTCAAGAGGCCATTTATCTTGTCAATGGCCATGTTGAGGTTTCCAGGTCATTAAGGTACTGCTGACATATTCTGAGGAATAAAGGGCAAATATCAAAGCTATATACCTCATTTCAAATATCCATCCGTTTTAGTATATGTAGTTTTTTATCCATCTGCAATAACTACACCATCCATAAATAATTAACTAGGGGACAACCTCCCCTCACTCTATCCCTGACATGTCTGCTTGTTCTGCTGCAGCACATGCTCTGCAGAGGAGGTGTTACGCCAGAGGACACGGACCCATAACCAAAGATCAGGGCAAGCCAGGTCTCTGCAGTAGAGATTATATGGAATCCTACATCTTTTCCTGCATGATCTTTTCCCATTGGTCAAATTTGTATTTCTTATTCAGCAGGGAACTCTTCAAGTGTGTGTGTGTGTGTGTCACAGAATCCTTACTTATCCATCCAGGGTTTTTTAACTGCTGGTCCTTCAGCTACACTATGTCCCATGGTTCTCTTCCTGTTGTCCAGCTCGGCGTTGAAACGGGGCACGTTACTTCCGGGAGCACTGGCTGCAGGAACTGGCTCTGTCTGAATCACTATGTTTGCAGCTGGAAGATGTTCAGAAAGGAAATATAAACCTTCAACAAATGTGTATTTTAATAACACAGGCATTCGTCCAATATTATAAAACTTTGTGTGCCGAGAAGAGAATGCCTGCTACCTCTGGATCCTTGTCCTTCGTTGGAGGTGAGGCCGATGAGGTTGGAGCGCTGGGTCTGCACCCGGGGAATGAACTGACGGTACTGGTTACGACCTGATGTAGTCAGGGCTGGGGATTCTGGGTTGTAGCCCTCCGGATCATAGTTATCTATGATGGAAAAAAGGAACACACACGCACTGTTAGTTATGATACAAAACATACAATTAAATTACACAATAAAACAAAGGAGATTAAATTAACAGTGGTAATCAGTGACTTATTCTTGCATTCAGGTCGAATAGTCTCTTAGGTAAGAAAACAGTGCTACCCTCTGGTCAACAGCTGTTACTGCAGCACAAAGCAATCCACGGCAATCACACAGTGCCAAACACCACACACACATACAGACCAACTTCAAATGATAGAAAACACGAGCACAGAAAGTCAGACCTCAGAGTCCAGAAAACGTTGCATAAATCTGCCATGCCATTATAACTCAATCTACTGCGATGATTAATATAACACAAGAAAATGAAGGTATATAAATGATCAATAAAAGGTGAACTCCAAATGAAAAGCCACAGCAATGTCCCCGTCCAAGCACACAGTCCCAATCTGAACAGGAAGAGCATTGCTGCTTACATTCAGACTGGACATATTGGGGATGAAGGGACACAGACGAGGACGAAGGAGGAGGAGGAGGTTGAGGAGGAGGAGGAGGAGGAAGAGTTGGTGGCCGTCCCACACCAGGCGGTCCACCAGGAGGAGAAGGAGCGATTGCCGATTGGTGGTTGGGAGGATCGATCCCACTGGTTGCTATCAGTGGGGGTCCTGAGGGAGACACAAGCCCAAGCTAATGTCTCAGGAATATCGCAGGTATGTCAGTGAGTTTCTGCTTTGAACTATTGCACCGGTTGCTTTAATGTTGCAGGGAAGGCGGAAGGAATTTTAAACTCATGCGATGACACTTTACAACGGGCTATAGATTTTGCTTCTAATTTATAGCAAATCACGTCACAGGCAGACAACACTTCAAGAACCAGTCTCATCAAATCAACAAGCAGTATAACACAAATAGACTGCAGTGTTTAAATCCCCATCAGCATTGTTTTTAAGAAACAAATGTTGGACTGAAATATCTCTTTCGTCTTCAACTTCTCTTCAACCAGCAAGAGTAAAACGAGATAGAAAGGTAAATGAATAATTTAGGGAATTGTGGCTGAACCAGTGTTTGGTTATTATATAACAACACATCACCATCAATTTCAAAAGAAAACAACAACTTTATCTTCCCTTTCTTGTGTGCATATAATCATCTAGTCACAAAGAGTTTCTAATGTAAGATGATCCCAAACTGTGGAACTGAAAAGGCAGGATGACACATTACGATTGGTGCAGAAGCAACGCTGTGCCGTGGAAAGCTACTTTCCTCCATAAAATGTTTTTGTTCGATCCCTTTAAATCAACTATTTACACATTCATGAATACAAGTAAAAATGCAGATAAAAATAAGGACTACATTTAAAATATTTCTTTGTCAGACATTTTACCACAACATGTAATTACACTGTCTCACATAAACAAAGAGTAGTTGCCTAGAGATGACCAGAAGTGACAGGTGTATTTTTTCCAGATATAAAAAATATGATAAAAAAAAAAGTTCTCAGGAGAAGAATAAGAGTTTTTTTCCAGCGGCTGCAGTTCTTCGTAGAAACCACAAGTTGCTTTTATAACTGTATTTTACTTTGAAATCTCTACCACACATATCAAAAAGCAGAGCATACACAGTTTCTACAAGTTACCATCAAATGCAACAAGGCAGCGGTAGCACTCACCATTTAATGGGAAGACGCCCGGTGGTGGTGGTTGGCCGTAAGGTGGCATCGGAGGTATCCTGAGGTTAGGGGGCGGCTCAGTGATCGGGGGCATGGGCAGGCCAGTGGGGGGCATAGGCAGGCCAGCAGGGGGCATCACAGGTGGCGGCGGAAATGGAATCATACTTGGTAGATTGACATCATCCACGATGAGCGGGTCGTTGCCGTGGTCGAATAGACAAAGGTCACCACGGACGCAAAATCCCTTTTCTGTGGAGAAAAGCAAATGTCAAAACATTGGTTGTGTGTCCCGATGTGTGAAGTTATCGGTAACTTAATTCTTCTGATGGATTTGGGCTCCTGTGGTCAAATTAAAGAACCGATTCACATAACATTTATCTCAAAATAAGAACAAATAAACAGCAATGGGAGGAACTAAACAAGATGCATAATCGTCTAACTTCTGAGCGAGAAGACATGAAGTGCATGTATTTACCCCACAGTCTCATTAAGCCTCAGTCTCTAATGAATGTATTTGAGCACAGTGACAGATAGCAGTAACCTTCAGGGACAGTGGGTAAGTTTAAACCCTCTTGTGTCTCTGTGGAGAGTTAGGTTCAAGCCTGTGTACTTGCTTGCTTTTCACTGGGGACAGTAGAAGGAGTGCTAAACAGTGGTCATTAGTGATGACACTAAACAAGGCAATCAATAACCCTCATGGGAAGAAGGAGACAAAGGTAGCCACAACACACCGTACAATATCATGTACAAGAACAGACGTAACATGTTTTCTTTCTGCCGTATGTTTCTCTGTGAAGCTAGTTTTCAATGCAGAGATTATGTGATATCAGATAACGCAATATATAAAACAACAGAATTAAGGATCAGAGGTTAAAAAATGATTCAATATATTCTTACCATCATAATCCCTGCAACGCTGTTTGAGTGAAACGACCTTGTTGCTGAATGGCTTCACGACCCCATCTTGCCTCTGGGCGCCATAGTAGCCAGACCAGCTGTCTGTGGTGCTGTCAGGCAGGTGAGCCAGTGTTGCTGCGGGAACGCCTCCAGGTCCTGAGACGCCAGCGGCCGATTGAGAAGAGGAGGAAAAGGGGTGCGGAGGTGTGGGAAGGAGGGGCGGAGGGTGCTGCTGCTGCTGGGGGCCGGACGTGGTTGAAGAGTTGTAGCCGTCGGTATCTTTTCTTTCCACCTCAAACTTTGACTTAAAGTCTGTTAAAAGATGAGAAGAAACAGACAGGTAGTTAAACAACAAAACAAACAAATATTCTACAAAAGCAGCGGAACACATCAGACATAAAAATCATGTTTGATTTATAACAGCTTCTTCTAGAATCATGCCAAATGCTTACCTGGCCGGTAATAAGGCCAATTCCAGCCTAAGCCGTTGAAATCCCACTGATTCGATTGTAAAGCTATCCACATTGTTCCTTATTGATAAAAAAAACACCCAGTAACACTGACTGACAATCTGACACTACATCCAGATCTCCGTTCAGCTCCTTCTCAAGCCCACACCCAGGAAGTGTCCATCAGCTCCTCTGCATCACTATCGACTGTGATAACATGAGCATCAGAAACTTTCTACACCTCCGGGTCTGGTCCCCTGTGCTGTTGTTATTGGCTGTGGATGTTGCAGGGGGTGGGCTGTGTGTGTGTGTGTGTGTGTGTGTGTGTGTGGGGAGGGGGGGACTTTCTTACCTCTGCCTCCTCTGTGCTCCCTGTCTTTTCCTCGACTGCCACTCCTGCTCCGGCTGCGGCTGTAGCTCCTCCCCCGGGGGCTTCCCCTGCGGCGCTCGTGCCGCTCCCGCTCGCGGTGGGAGTCGCTGCTGCTCTTCCCGTGTCGCTCGAAGTCGCGTCGCTTGCGCTCCTCTCGCCTCCGGTCATCACGGCTCCTGTTTGGTCAGACAGTTAGATTGATTGACCTTTTGCCCATTTTAAACGCAAGATGATTTTAGCAGGATGGTGGATGTTAATGAAGATTAACTAAGAACTCATGAATAATATCTTAACCTGTATTGATTTGCAACTGGAAATCTAAATCAGACACCAATATTTAACAGCACAGAGAAAAACAAGTTGTTAATTGAGACAAGTTGTTATTGGTGATGTTTCATCCCCAGTGGTTTCCCGTTTTTTCCCCACTTAAATTTAAACTGGATGGTCCCTGGTTACCTAGTCACAAACTCTGTAAACCCCCCCTTCTCTCTGAACTGCTCTAATGAACTGAGTATATTTACTGTTGCTGCTACTTGCTGTTAATAAGACGCCATTAAAGCTGCCCAAATATTTCTAGGGGCATAATCCCTTTATCTGCTGAAAGGCAGTGAGTATTTCAAACCTACAGGAACCGTTGAGTTTCATTAGCAACGGCTTTAACACAGTGAAGTGAACCATAACCAACCCCTAACCCAGAAAAGAGAAACCCAAAAGGAAGTGACATGTGTGGCATTGCCATGTTTAACTAACTAAACTCTCAATTGTAATTCACACAAGCAACACAACACATCAGCTACTGTTTTGAATGACAGTATAATGCTTATCGTATAGTCCTCTCTGTTGTGGACTAGATGTGTTATAGACAAGGGACAGGCTACTTGACACCAGGGTTTCACCAAGGTACCAGGAGGACTCTCGGGATTTGAAAGTAACCCTTCAGATACGGCCAAATGTTATTATCTTAACACAACTAGGGCTTGTAAAATAATTGGGTTTTCATCAGCAGTAAGTAGGTGTACTGGACATCTTAGTATTAGGAAAATAAATCAGTGATGTATATTTTCCATGTCAGAATAACATGAGACTTGTGCCTGGTCATTAAGACGAGCTGAAACAGATCCCCGAAGCCGCAGCCATACCTGGACTCAAAGTCGGAGCGATTTCTCAGAGGACTTCTCCTCCACCTGTTGTCTCTCTCCTCCTCTGGTGTTTCAGCCTTGAGGGAAAAAAACAGTTGCAACTTTAACTCGCCTGTTTCACACTTTGAAAATAGAAAGAGATATAAGGAGAGAATATTGGTTATAAAGTCAAAATATCTGAGTGAGTGCGGCATCAAATAACACACAGTGCCATATAGAATTACTTAACACTTCCATCTTTTCTTACCTCCACAGCATCCGGCTTGGCTGCCGGCGGTTTCACCTCCTCTTTAGGAGTCTCCTTGGCAGCGGGAGTTCCCAGGTAGTTCTTGGTCGTCAGACATTCAAAAAGTTTATCAACAAATCCTGTTGTCTCTGCAATGACAATATGACTGTGTGTGAATAGATGCAGTCTTCACTGCAATCGGTGTGCAGTATTTCCATCATTCTCCCTCAAAGAGCAAATTGGTCCTTGGGCATGAAATGAGCTGCAAATGTATCTGCTTCTGGCTGCGCTAAATATATCCAAAGTCTAATTAACCACAAATGAATAACAGACCTGGAAACAACACAGAGGGGAGGAATGGGAAAAAAAACCTTGATAAAAACACAAGATAATGAAAAGGACACAAACGAGTAAACGGAATCCACAAATAACTGAATGAATATTCAAGGAGTTAATTCGAACCATTTATTTGACTGCAATCTTGTAGTGTGTTAGAGTAGGAGTTGTGATTGCTAAGTTTTAAAAACCTTCATACTAAAAGATAAATGGCTGAAATGTCAGAGTTGTAACAAAAACCAAAGTGCAAAGGCATAGACCCAAATAGTGGTATTAAAATGCAAAACTCATAACCTTGAGATAATCGCTACGACATGTTTATCCATCAACAACCTAAAACAAACTGGTAAACACAATATTTTCAATCTGTGGTTGTTATATTATACGATTTAAAAGTGAAATCCCTTAATTATATAATCCATGCAAGGAAAGTTGATGCTTCTTCCAGTGAGAATACTTTCAAATGATAAAACATGCCCTCTACTGGCCATATTGGAGAGCCACAAGAGGGAGAGAGAAGCCATGTCCAGTTTATGCCTATATGAATACATAACTTACGCTTATGGTTAAGAATTCAATTTCAAATTACAGTGTAAATGATTGTGCACTTTGACTATTCACTATTTAAAACCCCATCCATTAATATGATGTCATTGTTGCAAACAACAGTGTCATACTGGCTAAGTATGACGATGCTTAATGAGCTATATTTTGCTCTCTAGGGTAATGAACAGTTGTTTTTCAAGCAACATTTTGTATTTTGAGAAAAAGACTATCTAAGAAAGCCAGTAATTAAAAATCTTTACATTACATAAACTACGTGGGGCCACGAGAAAGAAGAGAAAGACGTGGCCTCCACGGCATGCTGCTTTTAATCACACAAGCAGAACGGCTTTGTGTGGATCTCTTACCTTTTTGTAAGAAAACATCAAGCTGATCAGCGCAGAGTGCTTTCAGCTCCTTCTCCACTTTGTCCTTTTTCACCAGAGCCACGACATAGTTGGCTAACGCAGACGGGTCAGCATCACATCTGCAAAGTAGAGGGTCAATTTTACGATGCAATGCAAAAGAAAACATTCCATAGACTAAAAAAAGTGGACGAGAACATTTTATTCAATTGTATTATTAAACCAAATGTAATGTGGGCCAGTTACCAACTATTTGTGCTTGTAGAAAACCCTTAACGGTGCATACAGAGCTCCTCACTGCTGCAAACCAGTTTAACCATCCTAACAAAACCAGTGCTATCAGATGTCCAAACAAGGCCTTCAAGTGGTGGGGCTAGCACATATCACAAACACAAATAGCCCTCGGCAAGCCCTTCAGACTGGTAAAAAACAACATATAACTGACTACATAACTTCTATCTCCTAATTCAGATAAAGCTGACCCCCATACCTTCACATCCAACCAACACCTTGTATTAACATATAAAAACAGGGTTCAGACAAAAACCTGACCAGTCACAAAATTAGCACCTGAAATGGGACACAAATGCAAAGGTATTGCAAATAAGGCTTCCCCCAGAGGCTTTGCTAGGAATGGGCAAGTTAATTATAAATGGAGAAGATTAACCATAACGATGTCAAAGCTGCAATATTCAACCAAGTGCACCACGGGAAGCACACAGTCACACAACGTGCAGCATCAAAGGCAGCACGTCCAGAAGCATGAGTCCATGTGTGTCATCTGTTACTGCACGACCTGTTTACCAATGCACCAGGGGTTACTCACACTTCTACACAACACACAACTGTGCATGTGTGTGCGACATTTGTGCAACAACTGCGTCCATAACTCATCTAACCTTTGACAGAATGGAAAAAAAGTTTTTAGACTAAAACATGTCATTCACTACAATAAACATCGTCAGTTAACAAACTGTTCATAAGACACACATCAGATCATCTTTGTCTCTTTATAAAAACAAACACCCATTTAATCAGTTCAAGATACACAACATTTATATACGATTCTTACACTCTGGTTTCTATGTAAAGTACACTTTTTCATTCTTTATTAGAATCCAAGAGTCTCAGTTATTGTTTGTGTGTTGAAATGGTAATTCATTATTCCCCCTACCTAGTATTATTTTACTCATATTTGGGAGTAAAATAATACTATGGTAACTTCAAGAGGGATAAAGTCTGGCTTATTTTATTTATTTTAAATCGTAGCACCACTCATGTTAAACATTAACTCGCTTAAGCTAAATTGAAATCAACACACTGAGCTGTTAGCTGTTAGAGAGTGAATCTGTTTGCTGCAGGGATGAGATAAAGTGACATGATCGTGAGTCAACTACGTCAATAACTGAGCTAAAATAACAAGACACAAGCAGACGAGTTGCACGAATCGTTTCTTTGCTTGATACAAAAAATGGCCAGCTAGCGAGTAAAGGCTGCCCCGCTAACTCGTGTAAAGAATCTGCCATCAGCTCCTCGCCAGAGCCTCCATTGATGCCCGGCTAGCTAGCTAGCTAAACCCCCCCCCCCCCGCCGCCGGTGGCTAGCTAGCATGCAAGCTAAATGTCATTCGGCTTCAACACTCACATTGGCTCCAGGAGTTTTGCCAGCCACGACTTCAAGGCTTCCACATTCTCTATGATCATCGTGAGGAGGACTACGACACTGGTTATAACACGGAGGGGCGCTGGGACGAGGCTGCTCTCATCGTCTATGAACGTAAAAGCTCCCAGGCCTTCGCTCTCTTCACTGGCAGCTCGGCACGAAGCGCTTTACGGCACGATGGCAACACAAGGCGAGCTGTCGTAACGCGGGGGGCCCTGTCGTCACGTGTTTCCCCGAGTCACACACGTTTCGTTATAATCGCGTAAAGCCACGGTGCGGTTGTGTGTTCGATTAAAAACGTGTTCGCAAAACACAATATCGCGAGAATCGCTGCTTTTCACTATGTTTGAACATAGACATATATAAAGGCTAGAAATATCGTCTGCGTTGCCGGCCAACGGAGCCGGACGTCACCACATGGCGGCCATCTTGCTAGGGGGCAGGCAGCTCGCTCACCCATAACATTGTGTTGGTAGTGGTAAATAACCATAACTTACTCAATTTTCAACCGATTTTGAAACGGTCTGGTTTGTTATAAACGTCAGAGATGTAGTTATGACACTGCATAAATTATTATTTTTTTTTTTAGAAAATAACATAATTATTCATAAGTATGCAGTGTCATATCTACATCTCTGACGTTTATAACAAACCAGACCGTTTCAAAATCTAATTCTCTTCTTTTCTTATCATAGGACTATTTATTTATTTTTGTTTGACTGAGTAAGTATTTTTGTTTGCATTTGTTATCGTTGTTGTCATTTGATTTCTTGTTATATTTTTACTTTCAGTGGACAGGGGAGATATGATGTGGATTTCAATATAACACAGGCCTCCAAGGGGATATCATTCTTATTATTACTATATTATTTTTATTATTATTATTATAGAACATTTTTCGCGTATTTCAGTAAAACAATTTTAAGAACAGTCCTTTTAAAAATCTTTGAGTAAAATTAGCCCAGGAAACATAAAGAAATCTTACATGTATGTCATGGAAGCCATTTAAATCATGTGTCTGTTAAATTTGTAATTTAGGAGATATACAGTCTATGCTACCAACACAATGTTATGGGTGAGCGAGCTGCCCCCGTAGCAAGATGGCCGCCATGTGGTGACGTCCGGCTCTAGTCTTTATATATGTCTATGTGTTTGAATGTGAGTCGACGCGACGCCCGCAAAGTCGAGAGGACTACACTTACCAGAAAACCTTGCGAGAACGTGCTCCTTTGGTGTCGTCAGCCAGGCACCGGTGGCGTGTGTTCAGCCTGTCAGACCGAACAACTAGTTGTGCTGTTCAAACAACCGAGCCACAACCTGCTGGTAACATAGGTCAAAATGACGGTAGGTTCGAATCCTTGTTTACAACCTGCAGAAAGTGGTACACCCGCTTTCAGAGGAGGTGGATGCGTTATATCAGTGTGTTAAGTTACTGTAGCTGTTAGCTGAGTTAGCTAACAAGCTAGTTGAGCTAGTCGAGCCCACTGCAGAAATGCATCTGACTCAGATGGACGAGAAGTAACAGCTGTTATCAAGTGTTCTTGTTGTTATCTTCCCTCCTCGTATATTCATCTTTATTCTCATGTATGAACATGTCCATTAAAATGTGATTTATTTATTTATTTTTCTTTGTCCTGGCAAGTGTGATGAGTTCCCTTGCAACAATCACCGCACTGTGTCTTTCCTCTGATGAACTCTCTCCTCTCTGGTTATCTTTTTTTATTGCAGGAGCGGAAAGGAACAGCGAAGTTGGACTTCTTGAGGAAGATCGAGCTCGACATCCAGGAGAAGTGGGAGAGGGAGAAGACATTCGACCAGGATGCGCCCTCAACAGTTGGGGAAAGTAATCAGTGAGTGAAATTTCATGAAGAAGAAACCTGTTTGATTCCAGAGGAGGTTTACTTCCTTTTACACACTTGAACCAGGTATTGTTATGTATTCAACTAGACGGTTGTACTTGGGAACGTCTTCCTTGAACTGATCTGATACAACTGCGACTGCAACAAATCCTTAAAAGTGTTTGTATTGCTGTGGTTATGTAGTAGAGCCTGACTGCTACAGATATCTTGGGGTTATACAGATATGAGGGTGTAAAATTGATATCGGCCGGTATAAATATTATAAACAGAATGGCACTCAGTAGCAAGCATACCTCCAGTCCCCTTGCATTCAATTAAACCACACCAGATTACACACACTGATAGATCAAGATCCATGAATCCATTCCCTAGAAAATTGGTGAAGATGTCAAAAAGTACCCTGTCTCACAATATCAATCTGGAACCCCACCAAAGATGTTTGTTCCCTGACCAATGCCTCATCCTTCCACCTAATTTCCCTGGTAATCCTGCTAACTGGCAAACGCAGATGAAAATATCATCTTCCCGACAAATGAAAGATCAGCAATGATTCTTAAGATGTGGTTCTCAAACATTGTGTTTTTTTCCTTCCAGCAAAAACAAGTACTTCGTCACCTTCCCCTACCCGTACATGAACGGCCGGTTGCACCTTGGCCATACGTTCAGCTTGTCAAAGTGCGAGGTGAGTTTGCAAACAATAGCAGGAAGCAGTCAAATTAACTTTGTATTACAGATGTTTGAAATGCAGATGTCAAACTACGATCACTGGTGTCTGAGTTGCTTCTATTCATTTTTTTCCTTGCAGTTTGGTGTTGGTTATCAGTCGCTGAAAGGGAAAAAATGCCTTTTCCCATTTGGGCTGCACTGTACAGGAATGCCGATAAAAGTAGGTTTATCTTATTTCTCTCCGATCATTACTTTAGTGTTGTGATATTTTAGGAATGCCAATTGTCAGCATTCCCTTGTAACAATAATAAACGATCAACATTTTTGCATGACCTTCATTATCCTCCCACTTTGTATTCTACAAAAAACAACTGATGCCTTTTAAAATGTTCTTGCACAATTAATGAAAAAAAGACAAGTGGTATTCATTTAACCAGCACTGTACTTTAACTAATATTGATATTTAATACATTTATCTGATTATTCCCTATCCATCACACACACACACACACACACACACACACACACACACACACACACACACACACACACACACACACACACACACAGACTTTTTCTTCCTTCTGGTTTTCATACTTCAATATCATTTCCACCAGGCCTGTGCAGACAAGCTGAAGAGAGAGATGGAGGTGTATGGAAACCCTCCACAGTTTCCAGATGAGGATGAAGAAGAGAAGGAGAAGCCAGAGATATCTGATGAATTCATCATCAAGGACAAGGCAAAGGGCAAGAAGGTCAGTGATCTGAGGGACCAGATTTATGGCATTTTAAACGATATGCAGTGGAGTAGATAATCTGTTCCTTAAAAATAATCGGAGTATTTTCATTTAAAAGCACGATGTGATCGAATCCCATAAAGTACTATAAACATATAGGACGTGATGTTTTGAACATGTATCTTGCTCATGCATCTCTCTTATCCACATTATACCTTTTCATCCAAATGCTTCACCTTTTATTTGTAATATTTCCAACCTGTCTTCTTCCTCTTATAGAGTAAAGCAGTTGCCAAAGCTGGATCCTCTACTTACCAGTGGGACATTATGAGGTCTTTGGGCCTGAAGGACCAGGAGATCACCGGGTTTGCCAATGCTGAACACTGGCTGGACTACTTCCCTCCTCTGGCTGTTAAAGACCTCAAGATGATGGGTGTCAAGGTAACTAAATATATTCATCTAATTCAAGCAAACAGCTATCTTACTGTTTCTGTATCTGTCTGTGTCTGTCACTTGTTTACAACAGAATCCATAAATCTGTGTTTTGATTTACCTTATTTTTTTATTCCGTCATGGAATATAAGGCTGCTTATTTATTTTAACAGCTGTATTAAGAGGCACACACTGCACAGCGGCCTTGATGTGCACATAGTCATGTTTTTTGATACCTTATATGTATCCGCCAGGCTTATTAGCCTTGAGGATAATAAGATAGAGAATTTAATTAAATAGATTGTACCTGAACTATGTTTACGTGTTATCATGTCACAGGTGGACTGGAGGCGTTCATTCCTCACCACAGATGTGAACCCCTTCTACGACTCTTTCGTCCGATGGCAGTTCATCACACTGAAGGAGAGAAAGAAGATCAAGTTTGGCAAAAGGTGAGATGGTTCTAGAGGTTTTTAATAGAATTTAAAGGTAAGATTTTTTTAACTTGCTTTGTAGTGCCATTCTTCCAGTGAAATAGTGAACACTGAGAAAATAAGGAACACTTTCATGTTAGCTGTTGTCACAATCATTGAATCGTATTGCCTGGGAGAATGTGTCGGTGTCATTTGGTTTAATTGGGTTAGGCATGGAAATTATATTTGTATAGCACTTGTCTTAATGCGGTTGATAGATAACTGACCTTAACATTCTCCTTTTGGTCTCCAGCAGTTTAATATATCTTTTGCGGGATTACATTTTCTTTTAGTTGTAAATATCACCTTGTTTGACTCCTCTGCAGGTACACCATCTTCTCCCCCAAGGATGGGCAGCCCTGCATGGACCATGACCGGCAGACAGGCGAGGTACACTCATCTGGCTCAATGAAATGAAATATTAGTTGAGAAAAAACTGTGATATGCTTATACGATCACTTGTGGATCCTATAGAAAACATTAAAAGAGACTGAGCAAACACTACTTCTCACATCATAGGCATTGGATTTTATATGAAGTACCTTTTTTTTTGTTTGTGCTTGTTCTGGCTGATTATTGTGGAAGAAGAAAATTCCTTTTCTTTGAAGTTTGTAATTCAATATTAGGAAAATGTAATAACGTTTCCTCCTCACCTGCAGGGAGTCGGACCTCAGGAGTACACTCTCGTCAAGATGAAGATGGTGGAGCCGTACACAGCAAAATTCAAGTCCAAGGTCTTTTACAGCAGGTGACAAATTACAAACACAGCTCCTATTACCAAAAATTCAGGTTGGGAAGCACAAGTTGTACATGCACTTAAGTATGTTTCTGATACTGATAAATACAAACTAAATACAACTACGTCTAGCTGTGATTTTGAAGTTAAAGTGTCGATGCTCTCCTCCCCGCAGTGGCATGAAAGGGAAAAACATCTTTCTGGTTGCTGCCACTCTGAGACCAGAGACCATGTTCGGTCAGACCAACTGCTGGGTGAGACCCGACATGAAGTATATCGCCTTTGAGACGAACAACGGAGACATTTTCATCTGCACCAGTAGATCTGCCAGGAACATGTCTTACCAAGGCTTCACCAAAGAGAACGGAGTGGTTCCCTTGGTCGCGGAAATACTGGGACAGGTACCCATTTTCTTTCTGCTAGTTTCTGCTGCCCCCAAGTGACCAAAGTTAATGCGGGTTCGTCTGATCTACCAACCTTCAATCACTCAATCTTTTCTGCCTCTGTGTAGGATATCCTTGGATGTGCCCTGAGTGCACCTCTGACCTCCTACAAGATTATCTACGCTCTGCCCATGCTTACTATCAAGGAGGACAAAGGTACGAGTCAAGGAATTGTGAATATACTGATAGTGAAGAGATCAATTCATCAAGAGAGGTTGTGTTGTTAGATCTATTTTTAAAAGGTTCTGAAAGGCAGAATAATGTCACATTATGCCCTGGCTGTTGAAATGATTATTTGTCAGTTTTGCTCAGAGCAGTCAGAATACCCTTGAGCAGAGGGATGTTATTCTGATTTAACAGTAGACGAAAGGTTCAAGAAAATGCTCTTTAAATGCATCAAATATATATTTTTTTCCAACTCTTGTCACTGTAGGTAAAACTTGATGCACAGGGCTTGATCCCTCATTCTTCCTTGACTTATTGAATTGTTGTTGGGATGTATGAGGAAAGAGTTTCGAAATGAACAAGTTGAAATGGAGACATTTCATTGAGGTGCCATACAGCCTGGGACATGGAAAGCAATGAGTGAGGTGAATTGTAAATAACCCCTTGCCCACTGCAGCTTGGCAGTTGTAGAAATATGGAAATGAACATTTAATAGCTTTACATTTATATAAGGTATTTTTAAAGTATCCCAGGGAAACTTAACTTCCTGATTTCCATTAATACATGTTGTGCCCTGTCTGTCTCCCTTAGGTACTGGGATTGTTACCAGTGTCCCCTCAGACGCTCCTGATGACATCGCTGCACTCAGGGACATCAAGAAAAAACAGGTGAGGTTACAGACATTTAAATAAATCTCTGCTTTGCTGCCATCCAGGTTTTCTTTTTACCTCAAATTAAGTTTGCTACCAAGAAACACTGAAAACTGAACCTATGCATCTCTGTGTAAGCTCAGGTTAGGGTTTTGTGTCGGGTTTGGAATTTCTGTGTAAGTGATTTGTCTGTTGTCTAAGAAGACTCAACAAAAGAAAACGGGTTTATAATTTAAAATGCATTTTGAAAACCAATATTATTAAACATTTGAAGGCATTGAGAAGTTGTGACGGATTAAATTCTTGGTTCCTGAGGAATGAACTATGTGGATTTAAAGGCACATGATAGATTTTGATTTGTATTGATGCTATTGATGCTTGTATTCCTTAAAAGGCTCTACGGGAGAAGTATGGAATCGAGGACAAGATGGTGTTGCCTTTTGAGCCGGTAAGCTGATCAGCTCTAGTTAAAAGACATAAATGTGATAGAGATTCAGAAAACTTAAACCAGTTTTATTTGTGCACACATATCAGATCCCTATCATAGAGATTCCCGGCTATGGGAACCTCTCAGCTCCTCTGGTGTGTGATGAGCTGAAGATCGTGAGCCAGAATGACAAGGAGAAGTTGGCTGAGGCAAAGGAGAAAGTCTACCTGAAAGGGTTTTATGAAGGGGTGAGTCGACTTTACAAGGCTTACAAGCAAAACAAAATGTCTACGTAGGTCAGCAGAAATCAAGCCCCCCTGCAAACCCCACATGGATTAAACTGAAGGTTTGAAGTTTGAGGATTTATCTCCCAGACACAAACCAAGTGATTCACACCTTGAGGCACATCAATTATTCATTGGCCGGCTAAGAGTCATGTGTTGCTCTCACACAGTTTGGTTCTGTCTAGTGGTGGGAAAGTGTGTTTGAGAGCATCCTGAATTTGTACAAGCTACGCACACACAGATGGGCCTCAGCGCTCTTACTTTTCATCTTTTGCTAAGCCCCCCTTTTTTTACTGTCCCAGTATTGTGACATAGTTTATTTAAAAAGGTCACAAGACTGTAAATCTGAAAGAGATGGGAACATAAGTGTAGGCACAATCTGCAGGGGGCGATGCAGCACCATCTCAAGCGGAGCACATATGTGTATGTAATGAGGACGCGTCTTCCCACTGAGTCGTTTATGATCATTTGTGATTGAAGAGCAAACTGCAGAGGTTCAAGAATTGTGAATGAAATGCACCAGTAGAAATGGTATGCTTCCGTGTGTTCCTGTCCTAGATAATGCTGGTCGATGGCTACAAGGGGCAGAAGGTGCAAGATGTCAAGAAGCCCATTCAGAAGATGCTGGTGGAGAGGGTAAATAAAGCATCACGTTACATGTGGCAGGACAAAATTGAACCCTAGCTTTATCCTGGATTGTGAATGGAGCTTTCTTTTTGCATTGCTGGATTTACATTCATTTTAATGATGTTCTCTCTGTGTTAATTGATCACAGGGCGATGCCATGATCTACATGGAGCCCGAAAAACAGGTGATGTCACGTTCAGCTGATGTGTGTGTCGTCGCTCTCTGTGACCAGTGGTAAGTATTCTGATCATAGGAACCGTGGGCTTTATAACATTGAGTGTGTTCATTAGTGATAGCAAGAAATCAGTTTACAGCTATGAAGTAGCATATTGGTCTTTATAAACACTAGTTGAGTGGAGGTGAATTCAATGTATCTTTGTTATTTAAGTTCATGACAAAAACTCAAAGTATGTTGTTTGATTGTTGTTAGCTGTCTATTTGCTCAAGTGTTCAATGTTATGTGTCTTTCAGGTATTTGGACTACGGAGATGCTGAGTGGAAGCAGAAGGCCGGCGAAGCACTCAAAACTTTGGAAACGTAAGTCGGTGTCCAGTGTTCATGGTAGAGTCTAGAAACTATCATTTGTCATGTGTAAAAAAATATTGTCTCTAGAAACTATAATTTGTCTAAATACAAACAACTGCATCCTTGTGTGTTGTTGTTTAATACAAATGTAATGTGTGCATTTTTAGATTTTGTGACGAGACCAGGAAAAACTTTGAGGCAACTCTGGCCTGGCTCCAGGAGCACGCCTGCTCCCGTACCTACGGTCTGGGTAAGTGCTTTCATCCACCGTGTCAGGTCTCCAGTGAATGTTAATGTGAGTAATCTATACAGCTTGGATTTCATCTGCGGTTTTCATCTTCATGTCATTAAAAAGCAATGTTATATATTGTGCTAGAGGATCAGAGGATCAACAGCTCCAGTCGTCCGGTTGTCTTATTGTCTGTAGATGGAGACAGAGGACTGCTGATAAAGCACATAACAACAGTACGCCTCTCTGCTCCTACAGGAATAGATGAGAACTGAATGCCAGCTGGTGCACAGCCTAGTACAGGACAGTGCAGTACAGTCTATGCTTGCTCTGAACTACTGTAGAAATTTCCCATCACACTTTCAGAATGTGTTGCGCAAACTTTCCAACCAGCATTACACATGAACAGGCTAATCTGACGCTCAGAGGTTTGATTGCAGCATATCTGTTGTGAAGATTCCTCTCATTTCTGTTCGAATTATAGAAGCAAAAAATACTTTTCAATGCTCAAATATTTCTCGTACGCAGAAAGCTCCAATTCAGAGATGCAAATCAAATGTGTTTCTAGATCGATGTGATCACAGAAGTTTTGAGGCTATTTTTCGCCACATGAGCCACAAACAGACTGTATGGCAATATGAGGATAGTAGATAAATGTCTTTAATTGTCTTTGTGGGATCTGTACCGTTTCTTTTGTAACTAAAGCAAAGCAAGTTACCTTTGTTTCAATTAGAATCTGTAAGTAAGTGCATTCATTTTATTGTGATCTGAATTTGATATTTAGTCTTGGCTCATGCTGCTTGTAAATGTTAATGACTCCTCAAGCATGCAGTAAGTTTGAGTTTCAACCATAGGAAGCAGGTAAAGGCTCTCAATGGGATCTCTCTCTACCAACACGGTAGAGTGCTGCTTTTCGTGAGACTCTAGTTACCGTTTCTTGCACTTTATTAGCCCTAAAACAAAAAAGTCAAAATATAATTTAGTGAGAGAGAAAAACAAGTTGCCGTTGTCTGTAAAAACAACAGGTTTGCCACATGTGTTTTGGTTTAGTTTATTTGACAATGAACATTTTCTCTTGTTTGCCAAGGATAATCCAATAAATCCCAGGATTTATTCCATTGTGTGGCTGTTTTTCTTGGCACTAGCATGTAACCAGCTTTTACAGGGCGGCCAATACAACAAAAGATTGTGTCAATACAATGCAGGCAACAATTGCTCTTCATAATTTTTGACTCCCTTTTTCTCATGATCATGTGTGTCTGTGCGTGTGCACGTCTCCTGGTTACCATAGGAACGCGGCTTCCTTGGGACGAGCATTGGCTTATTGAGTCACTCTCGGACTCCACCATCTACATGGCTTACTACACTGTAGCCCACCTTCTTCAGGGAGGCGTGCTCAACGGACAGGGAGCCTCACCACTGGGCATCAAGTACGGACAAACACACACACACCGAAACAAACATGCTTAGACCCTAACTGATGCTCTCTTTAATATTTTTAGCCTTTTCCTGCCCTTGTTCTGCCGTCAAACATCCACAGACGTGTTTCACCTTGGGCAGAAATTACTCAGATTAAATAACTGAACTAAATCATTTCAACTGACAGATGCTGCCTGTTAGACATTTTATATGATGATTCATCCATTAAGTAAAAAAAAAAATATAATATGTATATAAACATACACTCAATAATGAATGCTGCATTTTTTGCAATTTTTTTTATCTGTTCCTAGCTCAGCTTGCATTTAGGCAAACTCATTTCCCCTTCTCAGCACTGAGATAAAATGGAGAGAAGAAATGACACTGCATGACAAAAAAAGAGCATAACCAGGCTTTTAATTACTTCTCAACTCACTGCAGCCCATTACCCCCCCCCCATTTTAACCTTGACCATTCTCGTTACTTTCATTTATTTCGTGTTATCTCTCACAGGCCACAGCAAATGACCAGAGAGGTGTGGGACTTCATCTTCTTCAAGACGTCGCCGTTCCCCAAGACTGACATCCCCAAAGAGCATCTGCAGAGGCTGAGGAGGGAGTTTGAGTATTGGTACCCTGTGGACGTCCGTGTGTCGGGCAAAGACCTGGTTCCCAATCACCTGTCGTATTACCTGTACAACCACGTGGCTATGTGGCCAAAAGACAAGTGAGTTTGCAATCTTCATAGAATAGCAAGTAAATGAGAGGCTCGATTTGATGCATGTAATAAAACTCACAACAACACGTGGAAGGAAATGTAAATAAATGTTTTGATTATATATACGTTAGTGATATCTTGTCTAATGTCAAAATTCATAGATTGATAAAGAAGTAGTTTGACAGACTTACGTTTGTGCAGTAAATGTGACGCTAATGTGAGTAGCTTCCTTTCTTGGCTTTAGCCTAGAGGCAGCTCCAAAGCTCACAAATCAACATAGTATTTTAACTCACTCTCCACTTCTTCTTGTTGTGTTCAGTCTTGTGCTGAGTTGGTTAGGACACTAGTTTGTTATTCTGAGATGCAAATCACTATTGGAAAATTGATTATGAAAATATCACCTAGCTCTAATGTGCATTCGCTCTTCTGTGGAAAGGCTCAGAATAACAAGGCTAATGATTGAAAAAGGTGAGCAGCATTGATGATGATGATAACGACAATGGCGCTAATGAGAACTTTCTCTTCTACAGTGGGAAGTGGCCACAAGCAGTGAGAGCCAATGGACATCTGCTCCTCAACTCTGAAAAGGTGAAATATTAACCTGAATGTTTAGTTTTTTATAATAAATGTATATATTTCTCTAAATAAAGTTAGAATCTGAGGAGAAATAAGTTGCTTACAGATTTTGCCCATTAATAAGTAATACAATTAACATATTTGTTTTTGTTGAAACTACTCTTTCTTTGTGCCAGTAATTGTTGAGTGTTTGAAGCTGGAAAAATTTAATTACTGTGCTTCTCATTTGCATTTTTTCTTTTTGCTTTGTCTTGGATTGAAACACAGACAGTCTGTGACTCAATGATTTTATTCCTCTGTGCTTCGTAATGAACTCGGTTATACTTGGGTGGGCGTACTTGAAAGACTGTGGCGGCTAACATCTGTTTTTCTATTCACCAGATGTCCAAATCAACTGGAAACTTCCTCACTCTCACCGAAGCCATTGACAAGTTCTCAGCAGATGGTACGTTCAGATTTGTCTTGATATGTGTCTCCTGTGCTGAGTTTTCTTATTTTTTTACTCTCTCATCATTATTTTTTCAATTTCTATATTTCTGTCACATTTACTGAAAAATATGAGAGCAAACCCATCAGGTGTACTTTTAGAAGTGATTACAGTGAGTCTCCCTAGTGCACGGGCCATTATGTTTGATTATACTATAAACATCTTTTATCCCACGGTGAAGATAATTAGAAAATGCCCCGTCTTCATAAGACGACCGAAGTGTTTATTGGATGCTATGAACCATTTTATACATCAGATCCCTTATTGTGGGCCGCAAGCAGTGAGTTTCAGTGTATTAATTATGTGTACTTTAAATATAACGAGTAAGGCCGCATACATTCAATGTGATCTCTCAACCAGGAGAAACAAGATAATGTCCAACAGCTTTATTGCAACAGATATGTTCCAATCGGTGATTGATTTTCATGTATTTGCGTAATCGTTATTCCTGAAAAGCAGCAGCTACCGTCGGCCTCTCCATGGGACGAACAGTTCCAGCGGAAAAATTAGTGCGCTGTGAAGTCAAATATTTATAGGAACATGAGAGGAAGACAAGATTTCCACAGAGTTCTAAGCCCAAGAATGACAATTGATGCACCGTAGCAGGATTGGTTTCTCAAAATCTAAGTTCAGAGTAAAGCCTTTTGTTTGAGGGGAGCTTATGTTATCTTATTTCTAATTAGATTAACCCTGATATCCATCCCTGCTGCCCTCAGTACATCTAAGCATCAGTTGATCTATCCCCTCTATTCTTTTTAATGTTCTGAGAGAGCTGAATAATGGATAGATGTGTCTGTCGAGAAGCTGTTCCACCGCGGGGGAAAAGAACCCTATGGCCTGACAGCAGATAGACCTATTTAATTGACTTCCTGTCTAAGAGCTTGGAGTCATATCTGCGAGGTTATTTTAAGTTATTCAGACCGTGGAGTTTTCCCACTAAGTCTGTGAACTTCGCCTGGTTGTCCAAAGTATTTTGCAGAAGAGAAAAGAAAAGCTAATTTCCCTAACGTAGGCTCAATTTGAGCAAATCACAAATGCAATGGAGAGAATGAAGCGGATTTGTAGGGAAAAACTTGAAAACTGGCATCTCCTCTTCCAACCTCCTCTTACCTGTTTGCCACACGTCTTTATTTCCTCTCGCAGGTATGCGTCTGGCTTTGGCCGATGCCGGCGATACCGTGGAAGATGCCAACTTTGTAGAAACGATGGCAGATGCTGGCATCCTGCGTCTCTACACGTGGGTGGAGTGGGTGAAGGAGATGATTGCCAACCAGAACAACCTGAGGACGGGACCCGCTGACACCTTCAACGATCGGGTCTTTTCCAGGTAGATGCAGGAATTCATTTGGGAGGTGGTGGTAGCAGCTGACAGGCACCAATGTTTGTAGTTTAATATCAAATTCTGACATCAGTTGAGGACATATGTTTAAATCTTGGGGGAAGCAGAGCTGAATTTCACATCCTTGAGCAAAGTCAATGTAAAGGATAAACACGAGAAACATAGATAAGTGATGAATGGAGAATTGGAATTTATTATCAATCAATGGATTAGTCTATTTTCAACAAACTACTGGATAGTTAGGGTCAGGGTTCTACACCGGTCCGCTACATCGGTTTATGTATTGTAAAGTGAATCTCTCCATGTTGCATTGCAGCGTGAGTTTATAAACTCGGGTGAAAATTGATTATTCTTTTGTAAATAAACAGTAGACACTCAGGACCTTTGATTCCCTCGGAAGATGGCGACCTTGTGGAGTTTGTGGAACAGGAATGGAACATTAGGTTTTTGCAGAGTGATTGAAAGGACTTTGTTTTTTATTCAGTGAGATGAATGCAGGCATCCTGAAGACGGACCAGCACTACGACAGGATGATGTACAAGGAGGCTCTGAAGAGCGGCTTCTTTGAGTTCCAGGTAAATAGAAAAATGTTCTTGTATTAATCCTTGCATGTGACAGACAATCATCCCAATGTTATGAGATGACATAATAGATGCTCAATTGACAAGCTAAACAGTATTTGGAGCACAACAGGACTGAGAGCTCATTCTGACCATGAGGTGCATTCACTGGATTGAATACAGTGTATGGGATAGTTTAGGAATCGTATAATAACCAGCGAGGACGACCTTTTTAATATGTTTTTCCGTGTTTGTTTGTTTTTTGTGTGTGTTTGCAGGCAGCCAAAGATAAGTACCGTGAGCTGGCTATTGAGGGAATGCACAGGGACCTTGTCTTCCAGTTCATCGAGAGACAAACCCTGCTGCTGGCCCCCATCTGCCCCCACCTCTGTGAATACACCTGGGGTCTCTTGGGCAAGGTGAGATACATAAGGATTTGGCATCATGCTGTTGTTTTCGTGTTCTGACGGAGGCTTTCATCCTCTCCCTTCCCTTCTATTTGCGGAGTTAAAACAGAAACTCTCAAAGGAGACGTTTTATCATCTTGTGTGGAGTAACATTTCATGATTACACCTGGGATCAACAATGTGAAATGGATACACGCTTCATGCGGTGGTGCTGAACCCACTGCTAGTTACATGTGTGAAATAGCTACTGACACATTTTCCCTGCTTGTGTCCACCAGGAGTTTGTCTTTACACTTTGAGCTCATTTCTCTCTTTGCTATGGAAGGACGACGCACACCGCTTCACGCTCCCCACAGAACAGAGAGCCAAGAATATATTTAACACTCAAATTTATGAATATGAAAGAGCGCTGCTGCTCTGTATATGGGCTTTTCAGTTGTCGCTTAGCAACAACAAAAGCCCCACAACCAGTGTTTTTCAGCAATCATGTGTTCAGCACCGTGAGCTAAAGAGCTACGAGGCACTCATTGGTCACAGCAGTGCACAAAACAGAGAGATTGGCACTAGGGCTGCATGATATAAGGAAAACATGCGTGTTACAACCCAGTTTTGGAGTCTCGGAGTAAGGGAAGCAGCACAGCACGGATGGTGTCTGGCAACGCAGCCTTTTATTGTGATAGTGCCAAAACGATTTACATAAACAAAAGTGAACGGTGAACAAAAATGAGACACAAAGGGTTGAAGCGGAGGGTGACGCCAAATTATAAAATACACAAAAAACAAGCCCTCTTCCTAAAGCCGGTCCCTACTCCCCTGACTGACCGTTTCACACAAAAGAAAAACTGTCTGCTAATTAAACTAAACCATCCTTCATATAAGTAACTGAATACATTCAGGCTGCCACCCATAAGGCCTAGTGAACTAACAAAAAAAAATGTGGTTTTATATTATAAAAAAAATCACACCTGGCAAAAGACGCGTTCCTCCTTTTGTTATCAAGGTGCATGAACCTCTAGCTTTGTTGTTTAATTGCCTCCAGTGGGCCTCAAACTTTTGTATTTGTTTTAAACACTTACTTAATATTAGAATTCTCCAACAGCAGTTTCCTCTAATCGATAGCCTTCTACCTTCCTCTCCCCCCCGATAGACTGGTTCTCTGATGAAGGCGTCCTGGCCTGTGGCGGGACCAGTCGATGAGATTCTGATTCGTTCGTCTCAGTACCTGATGGAGACGGCACACGATCTCCGACTGAGATTCAAAGCTTACATGGTTCCTCCAAAAAGCAAGGTACGATATGTGTATACTTCACTCCCACTCTGCTGCTGCAATGGATTGTTTTAAGTGACTGTGTAAAGGATTTGGAATTTATGGGATTTGTTTTAACAGTTTTCATGAAAAGTCTGGCTGTGTAATTAAGTGTAGTAATTAAATCACAGAGAGTATTATATTGGAGTCTTTTCTCTCTCATGTATTGTTTAACAGTTTCATTGTTGTTTGATCGGAGCAAAATGAGGCAGAGAATGGAGAAAAAATTATCAGGAAGCAGCAGCCAAAAATAGAGCTGGGGTTCTGCAGCACTCTGTCATGTCTGAAACAGGGTTCTTAACAAATATGAATAATTCCAAATCCCTTAATGAATCTATTCCTGTTTAAAAATAGCTCGAGCTTCGTTGAATAACATTTGCTGTTTAGATAAATGATTTCCTGAATATTTAGTACTTTCCACAGTGTGGGTTTGACCTTGAAGTGGATTAGGAATGCAGCTATTTCAAGTATGAAACAATCACCTTCTTACAAAGAGAGGGGACTTCCCACTTGAAAACTTCACATAACAAATATTTGTTAAACCAAAATGAGTTCTACCTGACTTGTGCTCTCGGGGTATCCCCATCCCCTCACCAGTTTCTCTCACCTCGTGTCACGCATGCTGACATGTGTAGAAATCCCTTTCAACATGTAGCAGCTGTGGATATTGCTTCTACTGAAGAGATTATGTTTCCACCTGTGTCTCTTTGTTTGTCACTAGGATTATAGGAAAAGTACTGAACCAATTAGCACTGACCTTGGTGGAGAGATGAGGCATGTGCCAGGGAAAAAACCCTTTACAATTTGTGGCAGGTCCAAATGATTCACTCACTGTGAATTTTAATTTTTGTTTCTCTGAAGTTGACACTTCTGAGTCTGAGTGTCTTTCTGGTTGATAGTATCACCTTCTGTCTCTACCATGACATCCTGAATCCTTTTAGACACAATTAAAAAATGTATTTTATGGTTTAACAGGTTGGAACTCCAATACTGACTGTAGAGGGGTAGGGATGAAAGCAAAACCAATATTGAAAGTATTTAAAAAGGGCGACATCTTATGCTTACAATCACTGTTATTTGTTGCAAATGTCTTGGTGCCACAGAGACAAAAAATAGGGACGATGGGGAAGATGAGTGTGTATTTCCTTTTATCCTCAGACATTGATACATTTAAAGCTGTATAACTGTCAGCTGTAAAGGAAAAACGCATTGTGTGCCTATTAAGCAGCTTTCTCTAATTTTCCTAATGTTTAATTTATAGACATAACATTAATGGGAACACACAGTCATGCATACTGTTCAGGAATAGAGTCGACTTGACAGCTGTCATGTAATATAAGTTCACAGATGCCCATCTTCATCGTGGAAGATCACACAAGCACACGCACCACAGCTGGCTTCTTGATTCATCCAAACGCACAGTGTGCTGCTTTGCCTGATGATCAGAATGAATGAGTTGAATCTGAATATCTCCTTTTTCAATATTAACAGAAAGGAGACACAAAGCCCCCAGCCAAGCCCTCACACTGCAACATCTATGTAGCCAAGAGCTACCCTCCGTGGCAGCACAGTGCCTTATCCCTGCTCGGCAAGCACTACAAGGTGAGAAACAAACAAGCCATCATTCATACCCAGCATGTTTAATATGTATGCAAAAGTACAGCGGTCCACAGCGTAGTCTGTATTCACTGACATACCTTAAAAATTGTGTCTTAGATGATCATGTTTTTCATCAGTTGCCAAGTTCCCGTCTTTCTCTCTGCTCCTGTTCATCTTCTCCTGTCTTTGTTTTTTCTTGGCTTCGGTCCAGAGCAACAACGGCGTCCTCCCTGACAACAAAGTGATAGCCACCGAGTTAGGAGCCCTGCCTGAGCTGAAGAAATACATGAAGAAAGCGATGCCTTTCGTAGCCATGATCAAGGTACGTCTGGAGGAGCTGGAGGGGACAATCAAGTACTGTTTGATTGTGTCTGTGTAAAGAACATAGACTGGATCCGTGACGGACGTAGAAAATAATCAGTACATATTTCCACAGGTTTATGTGCTCGATGTGTAGTTTCAAGTCGGATGTTCGTTTTGTAATTTGTGGCCTCATTAAGAGTAGAATAGATGACCATGCTTTGGGGCGTGCATGTCCCAGGTGGAGGTGGGGAGGCAGTATCCTCGAGCTCTAAGTCGGGCTCCACCCACCACTCCTCTGAATATGGTTACATCCGGTTTCCTAATACCAAGATGGTGCTGGGCAAAATACTAAACCAGCAGCCTATAAACCAAATAGTGACATCACCGTGGGTTATCATTTTCAAAAAAAGGCACGTTCTGACCACCTCTGACACAGGCTTCATTATAAATATATATATAATATATTAAAAAAGAATTCACATTCGAGATATTGAATGTCAGTCGTCGACACGCACGTGCCATAATGTCTTATCTGTTCAAGCTGAGTTTGTTTACCGACTCAGAAGCTCTTTACACAATGTGTCTGTGAGGTGGCTTATCTTTTGTGTTTGTGCACAGCTTTGCTTCTGATTAGTCCAGAGTCTGCTCTGGTAGTTCTGTTGAATTGTTTTCAGTCTGCGTTTTTCAAAAGCTCTTATGCTTTGTCTCTTTCTCCCTCTCTGTGACAAACAATGGTCAAAGCTGTTGCCAATATATCAAAACAGTTTGAACATCATTACACTCTGTAGATCAAGTGCTCCAGGAGTTTCTACAGAATTTCTATGCAAAGTGTTTAGTAATGGAAAGCTCACTTTTCATACTAACTTGTTTGCCGTGTTCATAAAAATTCAAAAAAAATGTGTTGTCTTTTTATTAAGCAACAACTTGGCCACGACTCTTTACGTCTTTGTTAATTCTTATTCCAAGCTTTCGCAATTTAGCTGCTTTGCATTCTAAATATTTAAATTTCGTTGAAAAAACCTCATTGCTTTTAGATGAGGTTTTTGTTTAAAGTTTAAAGTCTCACAGTAGTTATTGTTTCCGTTATATATTAACTTGTGGTCAAGTTGCTAATAGATCACAGGGTTGGGGCTGATTAATATTCCCAGGTTCTCAGGGCTTTGTTCAGGTGTTTCTGTTTTCTCCCACAGTGATCAAACTGAATGAAACTAATAAATAGTCATGAGGAGCTCTGTGTCGGACCGTGGTTTGTCTCTCAAGCCTTTGAGCTTTTCTCCCCAAGCTTTCCTTTTGTTTGATGGTTTGTTTTGGCATCTTTTGTTCACATATTTTTTCTTAATCTTGTGGCGGCAACATCAGCAAAACAATGGACATTCTGCATAATACTGAATTATTTCTGATGTTTTCAGTGTGTGGATTAAATATCAATTTTCCTCTTATTCTACAAATTGCTGGCATGTTAGAAACCTAGGAAATTAAAACTCAACGTGTTCACTTCTTGTTCATTTCTCAGGAGAGTTCAGATTATTTATATGAATAAACGTCCATTAGCGAAGTCAGCATCTCATGTGATTCTGTTTGTGTTCTGTAGGAAAACCTGGAGAAGAACGGGTCCAGGGTTTTGGATCTGGAGCTGGAGTTTGATGAGCGGGCAGTTCTGATGGAAAACCTGGTCTACTTAACCAATTCTCTTGAGGTGCGTTGCCAACCAGTCCAAGAATTAGAAAACATTCAACCTAGATCAGAGGGGGGTGCTATCCAATCCATTGACCAAAGATTCATCCCCCTCGTTAACCTGCCATCCCCTGTCAGTCATCCCCCCATCCCCTTTGAGTGAGAGGCTGTGTGTCAAGGGGAACATCCTACAGTTCATCCTGCTAACTAAATCACTGGATCTACAGTTTTATTACATTTCTCCAACATAATCAGGCTGACCATCAGCAGCACAGGGAGAAATCCTACGCACTCTGGTGGCCATTAAAACATCCATAAAGATTTTACTGTCGTTGGCTGCCAGGCAGGATTCTGTGTAAACTTTTATTGTGCATGTTAACACCAGCACACTGTTCTCTAATGAGGTGGTGTCGTCCCCCACACCCTCATCCCTGACTGGTCAGCTCCAAAGGGTAAATCGTCTGGAGATAGTATCCAAAGAAATATCAATCCCAAGTTGGTGGAGGACTGTCCTCTGTGGGAAAAAAAGGTGTCTGTCCAAACCAAACGCACACCTGAGGGGTCTGAATTTTATTGATACAAAATTTGTCACGGTTGGACAATAACCACAAGCAACCACTCATTACAAACATGTGTCAATAATTGAAGAAGTTCTGTTTGTCTTGTCTCTGTTTGTTTTCTTCAAAATCACCTCCATTTTAAAGCTTTTCACCACTTCTGCAAAAGAAAGTTGACACAATCCTGAGATCAGCTGTTGGTCAGGAAAGCCCTTAATTCTTTTGTCTGCACAGGAGCTTAGTCAAGTCGAAAACTGAAGCCCTGAGATAAGTTTGTAAAACCAGCACAGAATTAACCACAGGAAAGAGAAAAACAACTAATACCCCACCTGAAACCATCTCCCACGTGTCTGAACGATCACAGCAGAAGACGAATGGTCACAGAAACGACTCCAAATCTGTCTTTTGTGAAACAAACACCACAGGCTTGAGAGGTGGCAGTTAATATGAACGATCAGCAGAGAAGTGCTTTACGTGGTTTTCGATTTTTTTTCCTCTGCTGTAAAAACTCTACTGTGTTGAATTCAAGCCGGTTCAGTGTATATTCAATGAAATGTGACTGAAGGGTTTTCTTCTAGTTACAATCTTGTTATTCTGTGTACTCTCTTCTTTCATTCAAATACACTACAGTTGGAGAAGATCGACATCCTGTTTGCATCTGAGGGCGACGACAAAGTGAAGGAGGAGTGTTGCCCAGGGAAACCGTTCAGTGTTTTCAGATCGGAGGTAATTTCTCTCAGTGCAGACTTTGTGCGTGTGTGTGTTAGACAGGTGTAGGTTTATGTCTGATATCTCCAATGGACACTTGAAGGCATTACACAATCCAGCCTTGTTCACCCTGCTGCTGTCTGGCAAGTAATACAGAAGAGTCACTGCCGCACCACCAGACTTCAGAGCAGTTTCTATCCAGACTGTGAGATTCCACACTCTACCTTTATGACTTGATTATTTATTGATGACTCTTATTAATTATTCAGTCTAGAATATAACTTTTTTTAAGTAGCATTAAGGGAATGCATTTGTAATTTCTTTATGCAATCTATTGTTGCATATTAAATGGGATCTTCAATCTTTTTCATTCACATTTCAGCTTTAAGATCTCATTTTGCTGCAGTTGCATATTTGCTTTATGCTTGCACTTGCTTTTTCTTTTCTGTATGTGATTGTTCAACTGTGTGCATCATTTGTGATTATAACAGTTGTTTCACATTCAAACTAACGCTTTAATTGCGCATTTGTGTTGTTCCTTTGTCTACCCAGCCTGGAGTGTGCGTGTCCCTGATCAACCCTCAGCCCTGCAATGGCATGTTCTCTACGAAGGTTGAAGTCCGGCAGGGGGACAGCAGAGACAGTCTCATCCGTAGACTGTCCAAGGTCAACAGACTCCTCAAAGGTTTGTAAGATAAACTGCACCAATTCATTTACTATAGTTGGCAACCAAAATTGTTTTTTTATGTATAATATACAAAGACTATTGTTACAATCAAAGAGGGTTAAAATATTCTATACATCATTGTGTGCCTCTGTCTCTTACACCAGACCTGTCCAGAGTGAAGCTGATGAGGTATGAGGACCCCATGATGGGGCCTCGCCAGGTGCCCGTCCTGGGACAAGAGGAGAAGGGGAAGCTGCCCATTTCCAGTAAATCTGTGTTCAGCGTCAACCTGGAGGAGAAGAGAGTCACTCTGGCTGACAACGGCCTCACCGTGGACATCGGCGACTCTCTGGTTTATCTGGTTCTTTAGAGAAACTCAAACACAGATGCATGGTGGCACATTCAGCAGAGAAACATTCTGGAAAAATGCATCATGAAATATGATAAAAATGTCATTTTGACTCATATTCATCGTACACTGACTCAAAGGTGTATTTATGTTTTTATAATCAGTGTTTCTGCACTTGCAGACTTTGTTACAGCACTTTTTGTTAGATCTTAAAGATAACAAACATAAAAACATCCTGGAATAACATATTAAAGGGAGAAACACATATTTCCAAGTTGATTCTAAGATGTTAAAAGACAAAGAAATTAAAATAAACATAAGATGTTTGAAATAGAAAAAGTGGCAATACAATGCTAAAGCCTGACACGTATCACTGATGCGTTGCTGCCTCAGGGAATATCTGACTCTAAATGGGATCTTCTATCTTCCTTTTTTTTTTTTTTTACAGCAACAACTCATCCAGTTGTGCTCTCACATCTGGGTTTGATCTGAACACAACAGATAGTTTATGGTTTTTATAACCTCTTCTCACTGTTAAAATGCTGTGACCATCCGGTCTTTATTGCATAAATTAGGATCTTTAATGGTGTGAGAAAAGCAAGACATAAGCCAAATATCTGTAGAAGCTGGAGAATGAAAGTATAAGATCAGGATTTTTGTTCTGTTTGTTCATTGTCTGTTGAAGTTGACGTTTTCTCTTTGGGCCATTTCTCCTGTTTGATATGACACAATAAATAAACAACTATTTGTATGATGAAGCTGTCAAATGTTTTCAATGAACAAACGTGCACCACCTTGCCTGTTTCGTCGCTGACCAACCACTTATTTTATGTTAATACAACGTCACTGCTCCTGCATCTTCCTTGATGCCTGGTGTTTTCATATAGATGGTAATTTTTTTCTGCACTGATGTTTTATACATTGAAGGTGCGACACGTCGTTCCCTCGTGTTAAGTCAGACAGCTTTCCTGTTTTTCTCAGCGTGGGTGGCACATTGACTTGTGCTTTTCCAGAGAAATAATAAAAAGAAATATGAAAACATTCTCTGCCTCTCTTTAGTCTATCTTTTCTCTGTGCTGCTTTATTTCCTCTGAGGACAGGTCTGATCTCAGCTCATCTGTGTCGTGGTTTCTGAGGTCTCCAGAACGTTGCCTGTGTAGTGTCTGAGTTAGTTTACAGGCAGAGAAGAGGTATGAAAAGAGAAACCTCAACTAACTGACTCAATTCACTCAACCAATCAGGCGAGGTACATCCTGAACAGAACATACTGTATCTCTGGCAAACTCTAAGAAGGGTCCAGAAAGAAATCCTCTTACAACCTGAGCCTGGGATGACCGTTCACCTTTCAGCACAGCCCTGCAGTGGCCGACAGTCGAGTCTGACTGTCCCCGAGTGGCCAGACTTCTCAAAGCTCCACAGAACATCTGAGGAGAGGACTTGAAAGATGGCAGCTCCCAGACTCTTCCTATCCAATCTCACGGAGCTTGAGAGGATCTTCAAGGAAGAATGGGATAAACTGCCCAAATCCTACAGTGTGCAAATCTTGTAGAGACTTAGCCAGGAAGTCTCGAGGCTGCAGCCGCTGCCAAAGGGGCTCCGGCAAAGTACTGACCTAGAGGTTGAAAACATTAGTAGATCCATTTTTCTATGAGTCGAAACTGAAAAGTGGCAAATTTTACCTCCTTAAAAGGAGCTTTAAACAAGAGGACGCATCTGCTTTCGATGTGCATGTGTGTGAAGCATCTGAGCCTCTTAACCTGTGGTCTTTTGCCCTGTGTCGTTTCCTCCCCTCATTTCTCCATCTCATTCAGTCTCACACACACAGGCACACGTGCACACTAATGCTGTACGAGTCTCAATCTAAAGGTCAGACCACAGGAAACGCATGAACGCAGTCCGTCCCCTCTAAACGGGAACGTCAGGTGTTTCATATGTTCTAAAGTGCGTCTCTCACTTCCCAAGCTCTTCACTCTCTGCGTTCCTGCCTTAAGGGTGAGTCTAACATTTACTGTGCGTCTTTTTCAATACGTCGTTTTAACAGAGAGACGGCGGTGAATGCTTTTGAATGTCATGGGGTCAAGCAAGCCAACTGTTTGATTAGATTCCTTATTGTGTCGGAGCTTGTGTTTGACCTACATCCTCGGAATAAATGACTTCATCTTGAATTAGAATGAATTCCTAATGAGATAACGTCATGAAAAGTGAATTGTATGACTAATATCTCACACTTCATATGCATAGCACTTCTCTGTTATGTTCCACAGACAATCCTGTAAAACAATAATTACTTTTTCACGAGATCTCGGCCCATTGTGACCTGCTGGTGTGCTGCTTGTGTGTGGTGCTTGCATCCATTTACATCAGATTATTTGGCACCATGATGGGCATCTAACCCTCTCTGCACATAGCAGAGAGTGGGGGGGGGTGCACACAGTGAAGACTCCGGACTTATCTCTGTCACACAGCTCCTGGCCGGGCCTGGTTTATCTGCTCCGGCACACACCCTCTCTCGCTGGGGAAGTGTCACTCGACCGCCACCCATCCCACCCCACCCCTCCACCACCACCACCACCTCCTCCTCCTCCTTTCTGCTGACTCCCTGCTCACCCTCTCCTCCCCTTCGTCTCCTCGCCTCACCCCTCTCTCCTCTCTCTCTCTCTCTGGATGCCAGCAGCTTCTCGTCATGGAGCAGAAGACAGTCACAGACCAGTAAGTGTTTCTTTGTCCCACAGTGTTGCCATCCCAGCACAATGGTTGTAGCAGCCAACAGCTCATTCACTCTTTTCTTTCTTTACAGCTGCTGTCTGTGTTTCTTCTTTCTCTGCCTCTGTGAATATCACTAAAGCTCTGAATGAGATGAAAGCTAAAACAAAGGCTGCATTATCTACTGTAGTTTAGCCGTGGAAAGATACATTAGTGTCATTGTGACGCTGTGCTGCTGAAGTTCCATAAAAGCGAGTTGAAAGGAAAACATGCTGCTCTAGCAAACAGCTGAATGAAATACATGAATTTGTGCTCACAGGAAACAAGAGCTGACTCATTTGGTTAACTTGAGTTTTGGTGACATGAATTTATCGAACATCCATCCATCTAAAGATAGACTCATTAAAAATCTAATTTCAGACCCGGACCGTCACTCACCACACACTCCCCATCAGCCTTCGGAGAGGAGGACGCGGGGGGGCTCGCCACAGGAAGTGAAGCCAACCGCAGGTCAATCGACGCCCCTGCAGCGACAGACCCGATACTCACACAGCCCGGCCTCGGCGTCACCACGACAACCATCACCACCATCACGCAGACGGGGGGAGACTGGAGCTCGGGCTTGTTCGACATCTGTGGAGACACAACCTCATGTAACGCAGACACACACTGCACCGACTTTCACGAGGCTCTGATTCTTTATATGTTTGCTTTTCCAACTTTGTATTTCTGCTAAATTAATTTCATGTAGAAAACCAATTAATTCTCATCATACGTCATTAGATTAGAGTCACTCTGACAGAACATTTTTAATAGAACATGACTGAGATAAAAAATGGATTTGTACCAGAGAATACAAACTAACTGTCTCTCTCTCTTACACACACACACACACTCACTGACACAAACACACACACACACATTGTGTTGACCTGTGTCTGTGCTCGCAGGTGTTCTCGGGGCCCTGGTGCCATGTTGTTTAGACCTGAGTTTGGCTCACCAGTACGGCGAGTGTGTGTGTACGCCTCTCTTACCGGGATCCACGTTTGCCATGCGAGTCGGGATCAGGGAGCGGTACAAGATAAGGGTGAGTGTGTGTGTGTGTATGGGTGTGTGCATGCAAAAAATACATTTGTCAATGGGAAGTAAAGAACGATCCCCAAAGACACCAACAGAGAGATTTCACAAAGTGGTTCCAGCTCATAAAACATCACAATACATCTTTTATATGAATAGACCCTAAAGGTGAGAGAAAAAGGGAAAAACTTAAAGCTGCAAGTAAAAGAAGATGATCGTGTTTGTGTTATCAAACGCACTCATATGTTCTGTTCAAGTTGTATGAGTGAATTCTTCTGATTATGTTTTTATGTCTCATTTCTCACGACCCATTAACCTCACGGCTCCGGACGTGTCCCCTGCTGCGTTGTGTCGTCTGCTTCCTCTCTGCGTGTGTGTTTGTGTTTTTGTGTGCGCCGGTGCATGTGTGTGTCCACAGGGGAGCGTGTGTGAGGACTGGACCACGGTGTACTGCTGTTACCCTCTGGCTGTGTGTCAGATGATAAGAGAGATGAAGCGGAGGTTGAAGACTCAGACGTATCATGTGTCCACTGCCCTTGAGTGCTCCTGAGGAAACTGGAGACAGTAAATGAGGCTTTTCCTTCTTACGATGCAGCGGAGAGCGGCGAGGACCTGCTGAGATTACTGGTACCAACAGGAAAAAGAATCGATACTATAAGGTTTGAACTTACTCTCAAGTCCCCTCTGAGGACGCCTTGGACAATAAATCAAACCTGTGACGTTCAGAGAGGGCCGGAGAGGGTAAACCTTGAATAATAGGGTAAACATTCAAAACTTAGACATTCTTTTACACTTCTACTCTTCTTTCAGAGGCGATGGTTTGTTAAGTATATTCTAAGACAAGTGAAAAGCGGGTGGTGAGACACAATTTGGTTTATTTGTTTTTTATTGTGAGCAAATAGCATTGAACACCTGATGTAACTCTCAGTCAAATACCAGCAAATAAAAAATATACTTTTTTATTTAATTTCCAACACCATGTCTGTTTGTTGCTTTGTTTCTTGGTTTCATTTGACTGCTGATCCGTTTCTACAGAGCTTGGTGGAGGGACATTTGGTTAGAACCCATTTCCTACCGGCTTAAATAACACATCCGGTATTTTCACCTTCTTTAACAAACATTTATAATGGCACTCAGTATAGAGCACAAACCAGTCATCTTTTTAAATCTTTATTTGGATCTGCACCGAATTCAACACTCAACAAATATCGGCCCCCTAAACCTTCTCTGAGAAATAAACGGAAATATTGTCCATACCCTGATCCAGATCTGCACCCAAATTTAATTAGTTCTTCCTTAGGTCATTCCCCACTTTTTGACCTCTTCCTTTTTTCTTTTATATTTTGACTGTAAGAACCAGACAATCATGTTTGTTCAGCCTTGGTGGAAGTATCTGCTCGACTGAGTTCCACTGTTGTTTTAAACATGTTCACATCTTAACCCAAACAAGGCAATACTCCAATAACTTAAACCCATGTAAGCAGCTTTATCTGCTAATCATTGTCACAATAAGGTCATAATAAGGTCATTAAACTCAGCTGTATTGAACATTTTCTGTATGTTCACATTCAAAGGAGTGACACTGAACTTTTATTATGATTCTCACGACAGTGAAAGACTGAGAAAATTCAGCAGCGACACATCCTTTCCAAAACACTGTCCTTCACCTTCTCTATATTCCATGAAGGTCACTGCCGACAGTTCTCAGAGAGAAAGCGGTACAGATGAGCTGAGTGCAAAATTTCTATACCTGATTTGTGTGAAACGGCCCCTTTGATTCTGTCTCGCATGCCAAAGGTCACCAGACACATTAATGTGTTCCGTCGCCCTGAGACATGAAGGGAAAATGAAGCGAGGGAACATAAAGCTTTCTCAGACCTCGGAGAGCAAACTGTGAGTCGGCAGAGTCCACATGAGGGATAATATCTACAGGTTAGGATAAGAAAATCGTATTCTTGAACTCACCATAAAGCCAGAGAAATGTGGGTGTCACTTCAGTTTGATATGAGTAGTCACTCGGCTTCTCAAGCGTAGGATGAGACAAGTGTGCGAGTTCTCTCTCAGTGTGCAGAACCACCTGTTTTACCCGAGCTCGGATTACAGTCAACAGTTCAAGTACAGTCTGCAGATAATGGAGCCGATTTCCATTTTCTGTTATTCTTTTTATCCTCCTGTTCCTCGGTTCAGCCTCCGGCATCCAATCATGCTATTAATCCAGTTCTGATTGCTGTGGTCCCCCCCCCCCCGGAACCTGAAATGCCAACCAGCGAGAAACGCATATGAAAATGTTATTTATACACAAAGCAGATGGGTCCTCAAAGGGCAAATATGTAATTTGTTAACTTCTACAGATGTGGTCCCCCACCTGCCAGCTGCTTTAAATGGAACGAGGGGGGGTGTGGAGGAATTGGATTGGTGTCAGGAAGACGGGAGCAGTGAATAATCAAACCAGATGATATTCCTCATGAGCTCCTCAGGGCGTCATTCTGCTGTTTGCAAACCAGTTCTGTACTTTAACTAACACTGCAGAATGAAGGATAAAACAAAGGGTTCATTCACACTCGGTAATTTGGCCTTAGCTATAAAGCTTGATTTCATTTAAAGGCACTGTTGGGCTTTGCTGGATTTTCATTTGAGGAAGTGCAATTCTATTTTCTTATAAAAATTCAATATTGCTAAAAGCTTTATTTTACAATGTTAACGAAAGCAGAGAAAATAAACGAATCCTGGATCCGCCCCCTGACAGGAATCTCCTCCAAAATTTAATTTATTCTTAATTGGCACATACCCCAGCCTCCCACAGTTTTCAAAGTTTATCCTAATCCTACTAACAGCAGTGGAAAACTAACCTCCTCGGCTAAAGTAAAGTAAAAGATTCAGATTATAGATCCTGCACCATTTGAACGCAGAGGTCTGCATATCATTTCTGCTGCTAGTTCTTGAGAGGAGAACCACTTTGCTTTGCATCAGGAGCTGTTTTCACCCACACTTGATGTCCCTCTGTGGACATCTTTAATCAGACGATCAGCAGCAGCCCATATCATACTCCTGTGTGCCCGGGCTGATCAAAGAAACATCGGCAGACGAATAAACAGTTTGCAATTCAGAAATATTCCCTGCTGAAAAGCATTCTGAAAATATGTTCTTATCTTTGTTGCCCAATTATACAAACTCTTCTCATACTGATTATACACAGAATAAACTACAATACTTTTCTGTGGGTTTCAAGATTATTATCAGGGTAATAATGGCGGTGATTTCTTTACTGATGTGTACATTCGCCTCCAGTGTTTCCACATCGGTCCAGGATGGATAAACGCTCCTGCAGACCCTCTGTTCTCTGTCTACCGGGGGTTGTTAGTGAGCAGGATGTGCCTGGAGCTGAGCTGCCTTCAGGCATCGTGCAGCTTCTCCCCCCCCCCCGTGCAATAACCAGATGATATTACTTCAGCATCACTGCTTCTGAATTGGGTTGTTAAATCGGAAAAACTATTTGCTTAGCAAATCGAATCTACACACTCAAACGTTATATCTATATTGACACACTTTTCTATTAAGTACATAAGGACTTATTACCTGCAGCCCTTAGCTCCTTCCCAATTAGTGACACTCTTTTAAAAGCCCTCATTTAACTGAGTGCCAATGACTTTGTCGGGTCACCATAAAAGTCGGTTTCCCCCTCCGCTGAACAACAGGACAATATACAGACCTTGTTGTTAACAGCCTCATTGGAACGTCGAGCAGAAGAAATGGACCCGATGGAAACGGTTTCACGGACGTCTGGAGCTTATCCAGAATGATGGGGGGGTGTTGGTTCTCTGGAATCCGATGCTATTGTTGGACCTGCCGGGTTTTTACTGTGAGCACCAGGAACAAAAACCCTCACTCCCTATGCTGTGGTGGAATCTCAGAGGCTGAAAGGTATGTCAGTATAAAGAAAACACACAGGGACGTGACTTCTGAGGCTTTATATTGACGAACATTGATGTCCTGAAGTCTTACTCCAACCTGAACCATAATTACTAAATGCCTAACCCTTACCTTAACACTTGAGGGATAGTTCACCCAAAAAATGAAAATTCACTCATTATCTACTTACCTGGACCTCCATCTCTCTCTCTCTCTCTCTCTCTCTCTCTCTCTCTCTCTCTCTCTCTCTCTCTCTCTCTCTCTCTCTCTCCCTCACACGCACACACACATGCACGCACACACACACACGTACACACACACACACACACACACACACACACACGCACACACACACTCACACACACACACACACAAACACTGAGCCTGGCCTTACGTCATCCCTCATGGACACACATCCACCTGTGAACCATTAGAGGGCAGCGTTGCCCCAGATCTGCGCCCCTGCTGCCCATCCTTCTCCTCCAGCAGCTGCTCAGTGGGGTGAAATAAGTCTTTACTGCTGATCTGGGGTCAGGGTTGGGATCTCCGCAGCAGCAGTAGTGGGGGTCAAGATTTGGAGGAGCGAAGCCCATCCCGAGTCAGCAGTTGGACAGGGACCATAAAACTTCTTGTGCCGCGTCAGCAGAAAGACAATAACCATCCCTACAGAGGCATCAGGTGTAGAGCACAGGCTGTTATGGACCACGGACCCCTTGGGGGTGCAGTGGTTTTTTGGCGGGGGCGGGGGGGGTGTGATGTATGCAGATGTATCAGGCTCTCCCCAGGATTGTGCTCTTCAAGAACTCAGACTGAGCATTTGTAAGGAGAATACAAACCATGACACTGGCAGAAACACATCACTCCCTCCCATGTTGAACACACAGAGTGTGTGTCTGAATAACAATGTGGAGAGTGGTTGTGATTTCCCAAACTGCACCCTGGGATTTCCGAGATGTATTTTAACGTATTTCCCTCCTCTCTCTCTCTCTCTCTCTCTCTCTCTCTCTCTCTCTCTCTCTCTCTCTCTCTCTCTCTCTCTCTCTCTCTCTCTCTCTCTCTCTCTTTCTCTCTCTCTCTTCCCCTTCCTCTGATTGGCACACTTGTATTTCCTCTCCTTAAGTCTTTTCATCCTTTCCCCCTCTTTTCCTCTTAGTCACCCCATATCTTTGCCTCCCTTCACTTTTCCTTTGTTGCCCCTTTATCATTTGATTCCTTTCTTCCTCTTTTCCAAACTCCTCCTTGAGAAAGAGGGAGGGAGAGAGAGGGAGGGAGGCCTGCAAAGCTGGAGCTGTCGTCCCCCTGGTGATACTTCTATCCAGGACAACAAGCACCACCTGGGGTTTACATAACACACACACACACACACACACACACACACACACACACACACACACAAACACACTCTCTCGCTCTTCATATCTCTTTCTCTGTGATGCTCTTATGTTCCCTCCTTGCCCTCCCAGTGTCTCTCGCTCTGTTTTTTCCTTCTGCTGCTGTTTAGCCCGAATCCAGAAGCGTCGGCAGTTTGTGCAGCGGCCCGTGTTTTGGATTGTGGTGTGTGTTTGTGTGTGATAATGGAGGATTGGATTTTTTTCCGTCGCACCCCCCCGCTCCTCAGACTAAGCGGGCTGTTGTAAAGATTTTGTTCTTATTTTTTTCCCTCACAAGACACACAGGAGGAGGATTTTGTTGTAGGAATGATTTGACTTTAAAAACCACTGTCATACACAGGGATTATAATGCCAGAGATTTGCCTGCTTTTGTAGTTTTTGTTCCACAGCGGGACTTTATTCTTCTCTGCCAAAGAATTTATCCTTAAATTCCTCGTCTGACAAGAAGAGGGAGGATCATTTATTTTCATTTCGGCGGCTTTGTGTTCTTTGAGGTCATTAAATTCGACGGTTGCCAGAAGTAGACAAACTTGGCAGATCCATTTGTTTCCCACCAGCATTAATTAGAAAAAACTAATATGGGACATGTTTACAATATGGCTCCACCGAATTAGGTTTTAGAGAAATTAATGTGTTGAAAGAATTAATTAGACCAGTTGATGATGAATTCAGGAGCAACAATTCTATTATAACATGTTGTATTCCACCTTATTTGGTTCCTGAATGTTAAACAGTTTCCAAAAGTCAGCTGAGAAATCAGATATAAAAAGACTTCAAAGCTACATTTCGATAAGAGCTGCGTGTTAACTTCAAACAATGTTGGATGTGACCACATCCATATGTGAGCTGAAGCAACATTCGGCAAGTAACTCACGTCAAAATAGGTCAAATCATAAAAACAAGAATGGAACAGTCCCCTTGTGAAACCAAATTTAAATTCACTAGATCTGGATTTTTTTAATTGGATCTGCACCAAATTGAACTCACTCATAAATATCAGTCCCCAAAAACATGCCTGTTTTTTTTCCCCCCATAAATTATTCAATGAGAATTCAATGAAAATGGTGAAGAACGCTCACAATTGGAAAGGAAGTGAAATAATAGTCCTGAAACTGATCCTGATCTGGATCCGCACCAACATTTAATGGAATCTTCTTCGGGTGAAGCCTCACCCCCTCCACAACATTTCATGAAAATTGGTTGGTTTCTGCATAATCCTGCTAAAAAGCAAACAAACCCAGATGTAAACAAACCTCATAATCATGAGAATTTCAGGTTCCAAATAATCCACAAGGATAACAAGAAACACTTTGATGTATTTTAATACAACTAAACAAGAACCTTTTTACTTCCTCTGTTTCCAAGTGAGAGTAAGGGGCCTCCATGCATAACTCTGAGTATTTACAGCCGCGATAAGATATTTTAAAGAAAAACAGAAAAGGGAATATATCTCTGTTGAATCTCGAGAACGTCACTCATTCGTGGTGGAACACCCCAGAGAAGGAAGCCGCTACATCATTTTCCAAGACTCATTTTCCCTCCTGCACAGATCCTTTTAATACGGTTATGCCTGGATGGTGATTTATACACTTCTCGCTCTTCTCGTAGAGCTGTAATTTTCCACAGCGTCTCTCTGAGCACATGTGAAGTTCCACTACGGGAAAAATCAGATGCTCTCACCACCACTGGCTTATGAATCTTCCTCTTTGAAAGGACAAAAAAATATTTTTGATGTGAGCTCAGATTGTGAAATCATAGGAAGGTTTCGTCTTTTTGTAACTGTGTGATCACCTTTACCTTCTGGCTGCAGGATCCCCGCCGCATGATGTCAGTCGTCCTAAATGTCCAACAGAGAACCTGAGGGGACAAACAGTCGCTTTGAAGGTGTCACGATGGCGCCTCCATTGCCACAACTTCAAAGTGAATGTTTAGGTTGAGATTTTCCATTTCACTGCATGTGCAATGAGAAATATTAATAGGAGACACTTCACACAGCAGCTCTTGCTTGTGCGTGAGAGGAGCATTTCCATCCACGGATGTGAGGAGCACAGACCTGAATGACATTCAGTAGGAGGGCAGACCTCCACCAAGGCCCATGCAGCAGTCCCTTTAAATAAAATGAATCCCCTAAAAAAATTCAAACATAGATATCAATCGTTTAAATATTCATCAAATTGATGAATTAGTCCCTGGAAGAGGTGAAAATATTCTTTCTTGCAATATTTTAGACAATATCAACTGTGTTTTGCCCAAAAATGTAAATTGCTTCTTTATTGGTCCATGTCACATAATTTCATCAAATGAAATCCTGCTGACAAACAAACAAACAAACAAACAAGAATAGAATAGAACTGAGTAGAGCGCAGAGAGGCAGTGTCCTTCTGAAACTGTTTTTATATTTAATAGATCCCTAAAAAAGACAAGATGTGATCACACTACATCCCTCCACAGACAGACAGACGGCATAAACAGCATAACTGGGGCCGAGGAAATGAAAAGTGTAAACGGTTTGATGAGTCAACTATTTATGTAACTTAGTGCATTTACATTTGATAACAAGTCTTCAGCACATCATCTTCCTCCTGCTGTGATGTGTGAAGGGGAAACAGATGTTTCTGTATCGTCTGAGCTGAAAAGTGTTGTATTTAACTTCCTGTTCTCCAGCTGTAATCATCATTTCTTTTCAAAAAAACTATCTTTCATCCCTTAATTGACCAAGACTTCTTTGTTTGATGGTCCACTATCTTCCTACACACAGATCAATATATTGAGACTTTCCTTTATAGATCATATGTTCTTGATGTTTTTGGAGGTAACTTCGTCTTATCTACATCATTTTTTTTAAAGGAATAATTCAACATATTTTAAAACGTGTCTGTTTGCTCCTCTGGGCTTTTACTGTAACTATTTCTCAGTGAGCAGTGCCGGTGCCGGAGTCTCTGAGTAAAATCACAACTTGTCATTTTTGTAATTCTGTTTGCTTCCAGCCTTTATGCTGAGATAAGCTAATCACTCCCTGGCTCCTGCTCCATTTTTATTCAAAATGCAGAGACATGACAGTGGTTCTCTCGCAAAGAAAAGCAATTATCCCCAAATGTCTTTCTGTCTTTCTTCTCTTCCCCTACTTTGTGGTAATTCATTTTGGGATATAAGACATTTGTAAAGGATTGTAAATAAGCTTTAAACTGCCTATTTCTTATTTTATATAATTTTGTATTTCAGAATTTGGTTGCTCTGCATTAATGCTACTGCTCAAGTAAAGTACCAACAATTTTCTTTTTATTGTGACACCATTTTTGCCATGAAGATGAAATTAAAATAAGAAAATATCAATAAAAGCCTTTATACCACATTTGCATAGTAATTACAACCATAAATCCTGCTCCAAAGTAATAAAACAATATATTCAATCTCAAAGAACTGTGTTGCTGCAGCACAGGAGACGGCACAGAGTGGTGGGAACTGTCAGCACCGACCAGACCCGGGAGATTTACTCTTCATTGTCCACTGTATTTACCGCCGGCTGATGCAACATATGCGGCTCTGACAGAATGATGCTTCACTCTCAAGCACTGGGACTTGCATTCTGTAATATCTCAGTGTCCGGTCAGTGGGCAACGGTAAAAGACTCCTTGCTGCTAAAATAAAATAAAGCTCTAAAAACTACTCTGCCTCTCATCATGTTTGCCAGGAGCCTTTTCTGTGCAAAGCAGCTTCCCACTGATTGTGCAAACAGCAAAGAGGTTAGAGGATTTTATAAGAATTCATTCTGTGTAGTTTGCTGAGAAATAAGCAAATGCCTCCTAAAATCGAGAATTTGACATTTGATTGATTTCACTGATAAAACTATTATCTTCTGCCAATCTTACATTCTCACATATTGGTAACATGCTGATATCTAGTCCACGTTATACATTGGTTACATCATTGTGTACTTCTGTTGTGGGTGTTTCTGATACATAAATCATAATTGCATGAACCACAAAGGCGAACCCCAGCCACGCTGCCACCCGTTCATCATCATCCTGCAGGCCGTTTTCCAACTGTCAGTCCTGTCACATTAGTTTCCCATGTCTCCTGTATGTGTTTCCATACAAATAAACCAACTAGCACATGACCTATAAGTGTGTATACTGTACTTGTGTGTGTGTGTGTGTGTGTGTGTGTGTGTGTATGGTGCCTGACAGGAAATGAAGGGTTGTTACAGGCTGGCATGTGTTGCATAATGCTTTTATCTCCATGACACATGTGCTTCCACCGTCCTGCCATTGATGTAGGTGTTCTTTCATCTGCTGGCAACTCCAAACCCTGTGTGTGTGTGTCTGTGTGTGTGTGTCTGTGTGTGTGTGTGTGTGTGTGTGTGTGTGTGTGTGTGTGCGATTACTACATGTCAAAAGGCTGCAATTCCTGTGTAAGTGTGGAAAAATGTGTGGGCGTGCGCATCGAAGGCAGTTGCAACGGTGCACGGAGGAAAAGAGAGTGCGAGAGCGAATGATGCTCAGTCTTTGGGATTCTTCACCTCCGTCCTCCACTCCTCTCCTCGCTCCCTCTCTCCCTCTCTCCTCCATCCCTCACTAGACTCGTGTAGCAGCTTCAGATGGGATTTTTTTCTACATCGCAACTACAAACAAATCCGCTGCAGAACACTGAGCAATACAATATATACACTGACACAACCTGCAACACACATAAAACACACATTATTAGAGAGATATGTTGATTAGTAGTGTTCCTTCTGCAATTGTCCCATGTGACTCAAACTATTTATCACTCGGCTTATGAACACATCAGCAAAATGACAAATGTATGTGAGTTAATCAATCTATCAAAGTAGACCTAAAATATGTAGGAATATCTTTTTTTATATAATCTGATATTGAGCTTCTTCATTGGTCACATTATTATCAGGCCTTCGCAGTCATTTCAAATCTGGACAGGTCGCCACTGTATCGTGGGCGCAGACACACAAAGACAAACAATCCTTGACTCTCACTTCCACACCAACTGAATCAACTTAACCTCACACTGCATGTTTTTGGATTGTGTGAGGAAGCCGGACTACCTGGAGACAACCCACACAGACAAGGGCAGAACATGCAAACTCTGCACAAGCTGCATATCGAACTGGGAACCTTCTTGCTGTGAGGCACCACGGAGCCTATTTATATTTAAACCTCACATCTTGTTGAAGCTTGTTAGTAGTATAAAGTATTTGCTGTGCACCCAAAATCATCCTGTGTAATACTGAGCCTTTTTCCAATAAATGTAATTTGTAATACTGAATAAAAGCTTATTGTAAAGAACTGATTACTTACGCATTGCAGAATGAAAATGAAGACACTAGACAAAGGATTTGTTTACATGCACATAATAATCAGAACAATGTCAATAATCCGACCTGTATCACACTATTGAGGTTGTTTACATGGATTTGCTGTCCTGTCATTTGTTTCTGGTACTCCAGCCTGTGATTAATGGCTGAAACACGTCCTCAGTTTGACTTAAAGGTCAAAATCTCTGTAACATTCAAGTCCAAACCTAAAATTTCCCTCACAACACCACTGTGGTTTTACCTTTATGAATATTCCAGTACTGAGCTGTTGTTTTTAACAGCAGATCCAGCACAGTGGCACGTGAACAAAGATGTCCTTTCAGAGCAAGACCTGCGTTTGTTAAAGGGCACAAAGCCCCACTGGAAGCTCAGGATGTTAGTTTTTTGCATAGAGATGATGATAAATAATGAAAAATGCACAATTTTAAATAATTCAAGGGAGAGAGTGTTCTTACAAAAACCTGCTTGTTCATTTTCACAAAATGTGGTGAAAATTCACATTAGATTAAAGCAAAAAGTAACATTTCCTTTTGATGTAATACTAGTTTTTACATTCTGAATGTTTTCCTCTGCTTTGTTTAACTTTACTCTCGGTCAGTGTTCAATCCTTGATGTATTTTGTGTTTCCTGATGTTGGATTTTCCGTTCAAATATTCATTGAGTGATTTATCGTTTCTTTCAGGATTTTTCAAGAGTTACTTCTTTATTCATCGAGACATCGAGCTGCAGGCCGCCTGCGCTGTGTTTTTCAGAGTAAGGTTCTTGTTATAAGGAGCCACATCAAATTAATTAATAAGCAACAAATAAAATGCCTATACACACAAACACACACACACACACACACACACACACACACACACACACACACACACACACACACACACACACACACACACAGTATCCTAAACCTAACCTTACGTGTCCTCACCTGAAAATATAAACGTAAGACTTTTTTTCCCGATAAGAAAAACAAGTCCCCATAATGTAACTGAGGAAACAAATTTATGTCCCCCACAACACAAGTTATACCTGAGAAGCAAACACACAAAAACAGACACACACTGACACACACACCCACACACACACACACACACTGGCAAACACACACACAAAGCACAAGAACAGATGAAATGTGCATGGTTCCAAATGTACCAGCATGAACAATAGAATAAAACATCAAGTAGCTCTGTGGGCCTCATTAAGGAACACACACACACACACACACACACACACACACACACACACACACACACACACACACACATCCACATGCACACACACACACCTGTCACAGAAGGGGGTTCTAGTTTACTTTGAACTTAACTTTGAATTGTGTTCTGGTCCATCTGTCATTGTGTGGGTGTGCATGTGCATGTGTGTGTGTGTGTGTGTGAGAGACTCTTCTCCTGCCCAAACCTCAATCCTTTTTCTTTTTGTGCTGTTGTTTACGTAACCACCTGAATTATTGTCCTTCTGTCTGCATTCATTTAGTTTAATGCTGTACATGACATTTATTTTTCAAACTAACATTACTCTCACTCAGACAGATTCTGAGTGAGTTTGTTTTGATGGTGTGAATGGCGAATTACCTTTAACGCTTGTCACAGATATTCTACTAAGTTTTTAAAAAATGTCATAGTTATTTTGCAAGATTTAGATTTATGAGCATTTTACCGGCGGTGGTCGCCATCTTGTTTCACTTTGTCGATTCGTGAAACATTCTGGAGTTTCCATTTCCCTTACATCACATAGAGAAATGGGACAACACCCCTTCAAAACGTAGTGGTAGGACTAACTGTAAACATCTATATAATCTATAAAAGTCTGATATTTCTACTGACTCGTTCACAGTCAAACTAGTAGACCTCTCAATCCTGAGCTGTTTGAGAGCATGTGAATGAAGAACAATCATACCCGCCTCCTGGATGGAGTGGAAACATTCTGCTTCTAATCTGTGACGGGGTTGAGTTTTCTTCTCGCCACCTACATGTGCTCACAAGCCGATTAATCGCTGGAAATGCTAAAACTGTAGGTGTGTTCGTGAGAGAGTCACAGGGAGAGATGAAAGATGAAAGCTGCTTTCCATCGTTCAGCATGATAGCAGGACAGCAGCCTCCACCATTAAATGGATTACACCATCACAGACCCCTATGTGATCATCACATTTGTCACTTAAAGATATGACCAGAGCTTTTTCCTCACAGGTCGGTGGGTTACTCTTGTTCACCCTTCTATACATCTCACTCTCTTCTGTCCCTCAATCAATGTGTCTACGTCTCTTTAAATGTGCATTTCGTTTAATTATTCAAGAACCAATCAAAGTGGCTTTTTAAAACAATGATGTGTCTCGCAGCCCTTTTGCAATCACGACATTTACAATCCAGTTCTTCTTCTGTTTTTATGTGAAACTGTAAACTGGACAGTGCCCAAAGCAAATTTCCCCATGGGGACAATAAAGTATATCTTATATTATCTTTTTGAGTATGCTAGCAGCTTAGATGGCACTTTTCAATGTTCCCTTTATTGATAGAATAGTTGATGTGAAATTTGGAGAGAGAACAGACTCTATCATGCTCTCAAGGACAATGTCAGCAGATATAATGTTCCCAATTTTCAACATCTTAGTTGATTTGTTAATGACAACCACACATCAAGTTCAACTGAGGGTGATGCAAACGCTTTTGGATATAGTTGTAGACGACATATAGTAGACCATTTTATACAAAACAAAAGATGCAATGATGGTGCTAGAGGAAACCAATATGTTTTCATCCTCTATTTTCTTATTCGCATTTGTAATATACATAAACGAAAAGTGGAAAGTTAGGAAAAAATTCGATACCTCAGAAAAAGGGTTTTGACACTTGTTAGACATGAAAGACGCAACAAAGTGGAAACATGGTGAGATAATTCATGAAGTCACCTCAACGTCCAGCAAAGACACAAACAATTGCGGCAGATGACAACAGGACCAAAACATGATTTAATTTAAGTTAATATATGAAAAAACAAGCTATTAAAGACATATTTCCAATCCTGATTTCTATATCGTCTTCAACACGTGAGGTTTGACAGGTGTTATTTTAATTACATCATCTCTTTGCAAGCTGTTCTTGTGCAAAGAGGTGGAAATGGAAAATAAGCAACACCAGTGATTTATCCCAGTGAACAAACTCTTAGAATTCAACAGTAGTGAATGGAAACATGTATAATTTTCCTTTGCAGCTTCTGCAGGAAATGTTCAAAATTGCTACTTCGATGTTACTCTCCTGCGGCTGCTGGTGCTAAAAAAAAACCCTAATGGAAAGAGATGCGAGTAACCTAATGGTTAAGGTGCAAATGCAACACCCACAGTTTGACTCCATGGCGGGGGACCTTTGTGCCGTGTGCTGCCCCTCGCCCTGTGTTCCCGTCTCTCTCTCTCTATATATACTGACTGTCAAATAAAACCAAAAATAGTCTTAAGGAAAGAAAAACCTTTCTGAAATATGAACATGCTTTTCATTCCCTGAAAATATAACATTCTGGACTGTTCAATCTCTGACGTGACTTGAATTCATGGCCTGTCTTTGCCTACGAGGTTCTGTTTTCACCCCCATCACTTGGTTCGTTTGTCAGTGATTAGACAAAATCTACTGAATGGATTTCCACTGAATTTGGATGTTGTAGTTAATCCAGGAATCTTTCATTTATTTTCACCAATATCAAAGTAGACATATTTAGGGGACTAATGCGGATCCAATCTTAAAATTTGGATCTCGTGGATTTAAATGTGGTTTCATGTTGAACTGTTGATCCCTGGTGGAGGTCTTTGCTCTGCTGACTGCCATTCAGAGCTGTGGTTGTGTTTAAGACCTTTATTAACCAACAAGTTTAGACTCCTCCTCTGTAAAGGAAAACTTTTACCAATTGTCTGTATTGTCTTGGTTCAACACAACCTGAGGGCAGTAAAACAAAGAAGCTGTGAGACGTCTGAGACCCCGAGCTCCCTGTGTAGGGTGTCTAATCAAAACATGGTCTTCAGAGTGGGAACAAGTACGAGAGACTATAAATAAACCAGAACCAAACGGCCTGTCTGTCGACAAACACGGCCCAGGCTGGGATCGCACAAGCGTGTCCAATCTAGGGTGTCTAGGCGACGCCGACATCTTTTGAGGATGACATGTCAGTCAAACGAACGGGGAAGCATGGCGAGCGATGAGGCGTGGAGGAGAGCGACTGGTAGAGGTGTCATTCAGCGCGCAGAGGACACACACACACACACACACACACACACACACACACACACACACACACACACACACACACACACACACACACACACACACACACATATACAAGACACAAACATGCACATGTGGAAATGTGTGTACTTACACATGCAATTGTACTCGGGTGTACACGCCCAGGGATGCTCACAAAAGTTACACATGGTCAACTGTGAGAGAAATGGTGCTGACACGAAGTTGGAAAAACGAAAAACGTGAAGGGATGGGGTGGGTAAAAGGGACTGGGGGGGGTCAGGTAAAGAGAGAGAACATTTCATCAGGCGAGTGATGACACAAAATAAACACACTTCAAGAAAAGACACAGCCTGTGCGAAACGCTGCGAGAGATTGTTGCCACAATCAGAGAGAGAGAGAGAGAGAGAGGGAGTGAGGTGCACCGTGGCAACAGGGATTCAATTACAGAGGACTGTTGTGACTCCCACTCCCAGGGACAACAGCAAACACCAGTCTGTTAGGAGGCCTGGGGATGGTGTGTGTGTGTGTGTGTGTGTCTGTGTGTGTGTGTATGGTTGCAGTACAATCTTCCAAACATGTGTGTCGTCTCAGCGTGTTCTAAAAGCTCTCAGGGTAACGACATCTGTGGTCGAGACGAGTCCAGCCCCCGGGCCAGCCCGCCAGCAAGAACCAGGAAATCAATGACAAGCTCCACCCCCCCCCTCCCTCCTCCCCCCCAGGCAACACTCATCCCTTCATTAGCACAGAGAGGAGCTGCAGCAGAGGAGACCAGAAGACGAGACAGGAAGAGAGACAGCCATACAAATATCAAGAGACGCAGATTGAGACAAAGATAGACAATTTATTTATGCAAAACTGGAGATGAGAGGAGAATGAGGAATGAATGTGCTCTACATCCTCCTCCTCCGAGAGTGTCAGAGACGATCCGGAGAAGGGGGGCAGAAATGACATGTGCAGAAAAGAAAAGAGAAGGTGAGGATGAGAGGGACAGAAGACAGAAGAGGAGGTTCGCACAGACGGGTAGAAAAACACTGAGTGAAATCAAACGCAGGATAAACCAACGACAGCCAGAGTGTGTGTGGAGCATGGATCATAAAACCTGACAGGAAGTGAGAACAGAAGGATTTAGGTGAATGTAAAGCATCACTAGCTTTACGTTGTTGAGCTCAGTTCCTACAAGTGATAAAAAAAAACACCCCTAACTGGAACTTGTGGTTTTTCAACTGTTTACTGCGGTGTCTTTTACAAGCTTCCTCTGACTAACGGCTTATTTCTCACCACAGCTGAGGTTTACATCCAAACGAAAGTGATCATTAGACTCAATTGTACATTAACCACAACATCTGCAGTACAATGAGCTCAGATTTTCTCCCAAAGTGCAGCACTGCTCTACTTTTGGCTGCTCTTTGACACCGCTTATCCTTTGAGGGTTGCAAGGGGGCGAGAGCCAATCTCAGCTACAGCTACAGCCTGAACAGGTCGCCGGTCAATGAGAGGTCAAACACACACAGAGACAATTAAAAGTCCATTCATTCTCACCTATTTAGATTCAACTAAACTGCGTGTGTGAAGTTAACCCGGAGGAAACCCATGCAGACACAGGAACGACATGCAAACTCCACCCAGAAATACCCTGATGGTACAAATCCTCTTGCTGTGAACTGGCAGTGCAAACAACTGTTGCCCTATGTTGAGAACACACAGTGTTAATAAAAAAAGTGTGTCATGAAATGTGGCTTTGTGCTAAGCAGGGGCGTGCAGCAGGGTGGGCTCAGAGCTGGGAGGGGGCCCCTGAAAGACGCTGATATTGCATTTGTCCACAGCAGCGACACATTTGTGAGAACCCCCTTAAATGAACAAACCCGCTATACACAGCCCCAAACCACCAGCTCTCTGATAATAAAAGCTTTGTAATTTTAGAAGGCTGATTGAAGAGTTGGGTCTGTGTAGGTCTCTTTTTCCTCGGGCCCCCAAAGTTCCTCAAAAAAGCCCCTGGTGACAAGAAGGCATTTGGAGAGCTGAGTCTGTGGTTGTAGATAAAGTTGCTCCATTATTGAAATAAAAAAAACATCCAAACTCGACTCTAGATGATTATAAACACACATCTTGATATGTTTGCCCACGCTACACTGAGCTGCCCCCTGCACTGCCCATGACAAATGGAGCTGAACGGACAGAATGTGGCACCAAAGGGTTTCTATTCTGGAGACGACCGTGCCAGAAATATGAATTTTGCCTTCTTACTACGAGGCATTTCAGATTAATTCTTCCATGAAATGTTCCGTGCTGTTCCATATTGAAAAGACCTTTCCCCCCCCCTCACTGTGCCATACTAATATCGAGCTAAGAGAGCTATTCACAAACGGTGGGTGTAGAATGAGAAATGAAGGCAAAGGTCAAGGAATTAAAGAAGAAAGCGAGGGATGATTAAAGGAAGGGTAGAAGGAAACCTTTTCTTGCCACTATAATGGATGATATTTACCGTTACTGTACAGGTAAGGTCAGGGCAGATTCAAGGTGCTGCATTAAACATGAGAAATCGGTTCAAAGTCAAAAAGCATCATAACGATCAAAACAATTAGATCAAAGCAGCAATTTAAAAGATATTTAAAAGAGCAGAGTAAAATAGGCGAAGGGATTAAAATAGGTAAAAGAAATATAAAGGAGACATCTTCACAAATAAGTTAAAGAAGTAAAATAATACAAAAATAAAATGCTTTAGTCGTGTTAGCTGTATAAAATACACGTGGTGGTCGACCCTGCTCGAAGCTGCGTGATTCAAATCAACCACAAACACCTGTGAATGAGGAAATCAATACCTTCAAATGGTGCCTTTCAAAAACAAGTGTCCTTGAGTTTCCTCATCAGTTCTCTTCCTCTGTGAACATGGTCACATCCCTGCAGCAGTTTAACCCCGATTAGCCCTGCGACAAGAAAACGAAGTGGTTATAGCTGTCCTTTTTAAAAATAGCCAATTATCTTAGTTTCATGTTTTCTCTGGTATGTGATAACTCTGAAGCATTATCATCATCAGTTTGATGAATTTCTCTTGCAGTTACAGCTGCTTGTTTTCTTTTTTCAGTTATATTTTCAAAAGCCTTTTCCAAAAACACGATATAATAGGATATAAGAATAAACAGAGGTTGTCATCTTGTATCCAGATTGAATGCAATTATGATTGTAATCTGATTACATATACACTTGGTATTGATATGCGTCCACATTTTGATCTGATAGTTATCTCTTTGCTCTGTGCAGCTCAGGCCACCTTCTCCTGTCAGTTGCACAGGTCAAGAAAAATACAGGTGTGTGTGTGTGTGTGTGTGTGTGTGTGTGTGTGTGTGTGTGTGTTTGCGTTGACTGGCGTCCATGTAGTTGTTGTATATGGATCGACAACACGATTTTAGATTTGTGTTGTGTGATGCCACAATGCCTCCCTGACCATCCAGAGGTGGTCTGGTGGATCTGATCCGTTCACACCTGTACTTTCATGTGGTCAAGCTCTGTCCGTTTGCAATCCAATTACCAAAAACACATTTCATTCCAGGTGTAAATCGGAGCATTTGTATTTAAAACATGAAGTAAACGTGTGAAAAAAGGATTTTCCCGAACATCAGTTTTCTCTAATTATCTTTATCTGACTGGGCTTCATGTTGATTGACAGAAATATAATTGGCAACACGTCTGCTGTTAAAGAAAGTAATTGTGAGACATATTGATAATGAAAACAACAGTTGGTAGCAGTCTTTAAAGGGCTTGTTTGATGAAATAATACTGTGTAATTTGCGGCAACATGATGCTGCGGAAAATTGAAAAGCTGTAAAAGGTCCAAAAGGTCCGGGGTGGAAAACAGACTGTTTATGTAATATCATGTTTAGGGATGGCTGCTAATCTCATTTTTTGGCAGCGATCACTCATGTCTGAGAGAAATGCAGAGAAGAAAAAGACAAGGCCGAATTAGAAGCCTTATCTTATCATTTCCTAAATATGACCACTTCTTTCCCAGTCTGGCTAATGGAGAGCTGCACCAAAGGGAAGAGATGAAGCCAGAGAAGCCAAAGCCCATTCTGTGGATGCTTTGTGAATGAATCAGAGGTCTGGGTGTTGGACATGCACATGTGGAGATCAGTATAAAGGACGACTGTCACACCCTCTGTCTCTCTCTGTGTCCATAATCACCCACTCATTCACTAACTACGACTTTACAGGCTCTTCTGTATAGAGCACCTTATAATGAGCTCATCAGAGAAAAACGCTTTTGGACAGTGCTCAGGGTATTTTCTCTGTTCCAGTAATCAATCAATCAATCAATCAATCAAATTTTATTTGTATAACCCACATTCACAAATAACAATTCGTCTCATAGAGCTTTAACATGGTGTGACATCCTCTGTCCTAAACCCTCAACAAGAGTAAGGAAAAACTACTAAAAACCCTTTTAACAGGTAAAAATATGTAGAAACCTCAGAGAGAGCCACATGTGAGGGATCCCTCTCCCAGGACGGACAGAAGTGCAATAGATGTCAAGTGTAGGAAAACATCATCGGGATTAAAGTTTTTTAGCAGCATCGATGAGGGTAAACATTTTTGAAGGATAACTTCAATACTATATGTCAAGTTGTCCTGCTGCAATCATAGTCTCTGGTCAGCAGCCAGCAAGATCACGATCCAGCATCAAGATGGGATCCACTGTAGTCCACAGTAATGACCTCATAGTCGCAGGATAATGGTTAATTTTTTTCACTAAGATCATCTTGAAATGTAAATTAAGAAATTTCAGTAAAAAAGTGAACTCACTATACAGTAATTGGTTTCTTTCTCTTACTTCGCTCTCTCGTTCTTCTCTGTGTGCTTATTTCAGGAGTGGGATCGGGAGTGAAGGTGTCGGGCAGCAAGCCGGTGATCATCTGCAATCTACTCAGATCGGTTCACACTCACCTTCAAACACTGGACTCCAACTCCACCACGCTGGGCGATCGGAGGCACAGCGGTTTGTCTCATACCAGCTTTTACTTGTTTCGCTCTTTAAAAGCATTTTCTTTTGGAGTTTTTTCTCTTTCTACCATCGTTCCTGCCTGACCTCTCTGCCTCTGCTCTACTCCTGCTCACCTAAATTCATCTCTGGATAAAAAGACTCAACTCTGCCCAGCTCTCTCCTGAGCGAGCCTTAACCCGCGGCTATACTGTTCTTTCACCTGGGTTCACACAAATCTGTCCTGATTAACAGATACGTGCCTTTTTCGGGTTTCCCAAAGCAATAATGGGAAAGATAATTCATGGTGTGTGTGTGTGTGTGTGTGTGTGATAATGTCTTGTGATACTAAAAACAAATAGTGCACAGATTTTCTCAGCAAATACTGCAAAGATCACGTTCTTACAGAACACGTCATAAAGAAACACAATCCATCTCTACCAGGAGCAAAAGTTGCTCGGATACAACATTCTCCTGAACTATACTGGCACATACTTGACACTTTGTCCAATTTACTTCAAATTTCTTTTAATTATAGGCCTTTAGTATTAGGTGACGTTCACCCTTGTCAGTGGCCATGAAACTTCTGTACAACGGGAGATTTATTTGATAAATAGGTCAAGTGAACCAAGAAACCACCGGAAATAATAAAATGTGACTTCTTTGTATTTCGTTCACCGTTACATGTTGCTACCAGACTTCTGTTGTGCAAGAAAACAATGATCTGTAATTGACAGAAACAATCTGGTCTGATAACCTAAGTCTGATTGATGAGATGCAAATGAAAGAGGCATAAATATCCACTTCTAACTGTCGAACCTGTGGGTTGAGATCATTTGTTTCATGAAAACCGAGCTGATTTTCATTTTAAAGACCCTATGATACAGAATATTTCTCTCTGAGTCCGTCCGCTATATCTATCCCTTCATTTCCCTTAACAAGTGTTCTGACAGCATGTCTCTGTGTAATACTCATTCTGTGTTGCAGAGAACCACATGCACCTGAAGCTTTGCACATGAAGACTCTCAGCTGTACGGTACTGGGAATGAGGAAGAGACAGATCAGGGTGTAAGGAGGGCTGCAGAAAGAGGAGAGCTGCAGATTTGACAGTTTGGCAGACAAATTGGGTTTAGAGGGAGGAGAAGGGAGAAAGATCCAGGGATGGAGGGAGGAGCAGAGCAGAAATGGAGGTCGGAGTGGGGGGAGGACGTGAGGAATGGGAAAGAGTTGAGGCCCAACATCATTACATTATTGTGTGCAGCTCAGTGCAGCCGAAATTTATCAATGGACAGGAAAGATGAAAGTATGAATATGTCAAGGAGCAGGTGATGTGTGAACTTACATCCTGGGAAGCAGCACAAGCTCCAAATACAAGTGAGTTTATAGTTGTGTAAATTCATATTTAGTTTAAAAATACACAGATGGCAGATGTTTACTTATTTCTATAAGGTTCCCATTTCCTGAGGGGAAAAGCCAGTGTTTGTTGTGTTAAACCAAGACTACAAAAATAAGTTGTTTTTTCACAGTTGGTTGAGTTGAAATCTGCATCCTTCACCGTTTTTGTTCAAAAATCTTCTTTCATCTATATTTGAAGGTGCAGTTTTAATCGATGAACCCGAATGTAATTACTTGGGCCAAAATTGCATTGTGATACCTGATGCATGAGCAATCAGTGCAAAGCTTGAACTTCTTTGCTCTGCTAATACAAAACAGGTCCAGCACCGCTCCACTCCACTGATGCTTGCAGCTGAAGTTTCTGTTTATTTTTCATTTGAAACGTATTTTACTTTGCTATCACATTAGTTTTGGTATATTCGGATTTATGATGCATTCCCTCCATGTTTTAATGCTTTATGGTTTTCCCTCTGGTGCATTTGTCTGTTGAGAACTGTAATATGATAGTAAATGCTGTCGTCCACCCTGCAACTACACTGTAGTCAGGTTTTATTTTTGGAGACATGGCGGATTATTGTTTTATTATTGGCAGTTTGGCAAGTGGTAGCTTTTTAATTGCTCTTGCCCCAATTTCCCTTTGGTACTCTCCAATTTGCTTTGCTTTAGCAACGGTCGCATTGTTGTGGGTCCGTCTGAGTTGATTTATTCAAATCTTCTTTTTGTGCGCCTGTGATATCTCTTGTTTTGGGCTTATCGAGCAGGATTCAGGAGGAGATGGATGGACAGGCTAAGTAGACGGAGTGTGCAGACAGACAACGGAACAACCGCCAACCAAGAGATGGTAAGCTGCTTTTTGTTATGCATAAAAAATCATTAGCGAGAAGAGGGAAAATGGCGCGCACACAAACACACACACACACACACACACACACACACACACACACACACACACACACACACACACACACACACACACACACACACACACACACACACACACAATGATGGAGAGTAAGACTTAGTTAGATACGGAGCATGAGAAATGGCAAACTGCTTGCCTCACTGCTTCATAACCAGTTGAGCATCGAGAGGCTTAGCGGCTCCAGCAGTGTTTCTCTCTCTTTTCTGTGCCAAGTGATGTGTGTTTCTTGTATATGCAGTTTTTTAATTGTTGTCGTACATGCTCACAGGACTCACAAAACCATTAATATAATAATAATTAGATGACATAACGGCACCGATGTGTGATTATAGGATTTTTCTGGTATGATCCCACTGTTCAATTCTCATGTTATTGGGTGATATCCCTCTAAAGGTGATGAGTGGATTTGTCTGGAGCCAGTATGATGTAAACACCACAGAGAGGTGGGGGAGTATTCAGACTTTATTTTCCTCTCAGTTTATTTTTTTATTGGTTTCTACAATTACTGGTCTGTGAACTATAACAAATTAGGGTAGAAAACAACTAAATCTTGTCTTTTATTCAACTCTAATATTTTCCTTAGGGTCGTGGCACGAGACCTAACAGAGAGAAACGTGACCTCTGAACCGGGAGACCTGCGCAGAGCGAAGATTATCACTGGGCTGGAAAGATGAAACCAGTTCTCGCTATATAAATAATGGGATTCTACAGCAGGGTGAAGCACAGCGCCGGGCCCCGGACACGAGCTGTCATCTCCACTATTATTCGACCAATTATAATGTGAATGGAAAAGGAGAGAGAGAGGGAGAGAACTGGGCTAAATTGAGAAAGACAACGAGGATGAAAAACAAATGTGACACCTGTGGGAATTCTTTGGCCAAAACTGCATAAATCACAAAGTCGTTTTCAAGACCTTAGACTTAATATGGCAGGTGATGTATGGGAACAGGTAGAAGAATCCCAAAATAGATATGAAGAGTTGAATCTGACATGCGATTTCATGGTGGAACATTTCTTTCAAAACCGACCTCTTCATCAGGACACAGCTACTCGCTGGTTTTATGAAACATGGCCCACTTATAGAGTTACAGTCTTTCTGTGAGGTTTTCTCTTTTTCGTTCATCTGAACACTATTTTCTTGCTGAGAGATAACGAAAAGCCAGAATACTGATATAAACATATTGGAGGTATTGTTGGGACGTTTTATCTGACACGCTTATATTTATTATGCTGTCTCCCTAGAATATTTTGTCTCTGTGGTTCCTTTCTGTTGTACCATATGTTGTGACCAGCGCTCCAGCCTAGAGTCAAAACTATGTTTTTTGTATTTGAGTCCTACTTCACCACTTTTTTCATATATTTGGTTTGTCTAACTCAGACTGCCGAAGTTTCATATTTGATTTGGTAAAACTTTGAAATGCATTCAGAAGCCAATCATCGCTTTACCAGAGCTGTGGCTGTGTAGATTCCCAGTCACTGAACTGAAACACAACCAAATGGTTTGTTTCTCAAAATCCCAAACTTTGGGAATGCAAAGTGCTGTCACTGTGACAAACACACCAACTCCTAATGCCACAGAATAACTACAGTTATTGTGTTGCTCTTGAACTTGCTGGGTCTGATTATGGCATCAGTCAGACCTACTAGTGAGAGAACGCATCCGATGTTCTACAGTGCAAGAATAGTCTTTCGCAGCTAGGAGTGGGAATGAGAGAAATTTCAAGCTAAGATGCAGTAGAATGGTTTTAAAGTAGACCGAAGCCATTTTCAGACATGACCTGCAGATAAATTCCAGAGAATTGGGTCCGGACTTTATCCAAAGCTTTCCTTTCACACATGCACAACACAGCAGGAGGTCATCACAACAGCAACAAATCCTCTGCATTATTGAGGCAAGAGGTGGAGCAGCCGGGTGAAGCAGGCAAAGGAAGGAAGTGATAATCCTTTGTCAGTGTCTTCTTCGTCTGTGGCTCCGCTTTTTCAACCGGAGATTCTCTTTTTCCGTCTCTTGTGTTAGAAGTGTCTTCAACCCCTCACTTGCTCGCAGTGAATCAAGTGGGGAAACCCCTGCTATGTTCTCGCATCAGATTCTATGAGCTTTATGCAGACTTTACACCAGGGGGACTGGTGTACGTTAACAAATGCACCCCCTCCGGAGAAAGTGCATCGTCTGAAAACAGCTTAAGTAATCAACTGTTTCCCTGTGACATCGTCATGAGATCAAACTTTCTTCGATTCACCGGCAGCATCTTGTCCAAAGCCCTTGTTGCTTCAACCAAATGCTCCTGGAGTAATTAGATAAATTGATCAAAGACTTATAAGCAGCCCTCTGTTCAGTGTGCACCAAAACGCTTGAACACATGGCTCAGCTTCCTCAACAGCTGTGGTGTCTGCACGAGGATTCAGAGAAGACGCACTTGTATGAAAAGCCGTTCGTGAATGTACGTCATCACGGACGTATATAAGTATGTTTGTAAATAAATGTGTTGGTGTTGGACCATTCTAATCTGCAGCCTTTTGTGTCACCACCATTGTGTTTATATTGAAGCAAGCATTATCTGTTTACTTGATTTCACGCCATCTTCTCAAGTGACATCTGCCACAGCGTTTTTCTCTCTTTTGCAAAGCAGACAGACCCTCTTGAAAATAGGGGCCTCCCCCAAAGCCAAGACAGTCATTTAATGGAGGCTAAGGCAGCCAAACGCTGCTTCAATTTCCTTTTGCCCCTTTGGCTTTTTTTTTGGAAACAAACAAACATCCCAACTATTAAATCCGGCACAGATTTAAACATAACAACTATGGCAGAAATAGTATTAAAATTGTACCTGCCTTTTTGAGTTCACCTCACCAATCTGAACCTCGGTCATTTCCGACCATGGCTACTGCATTTGTGTGCAGCTTTATTAGCTCAGGTCGCAGTAAGGATCTATATTGTTACCCTCGCCAAGGAGGTGGGGTTGTTTGGTGTTTGTTTGTTTATTTTTCTGTTAGCAGCTGATTCCCACAAATCTTGTTAAACAGGGGTGGATGTCAAGGGAAGAAACCATAAAATTTCTGTGCAAATCTGGATGACAGAGGATTGCGTGTTTTTCTCAACAAGCAATAATTCATGGATCTTTATGAAATAAAATCTGGTATATTTATGGGACTGACATCTATGAGTGTGTACAATTTGGTTTTGTGTGGTTAATCTGAGTGGTTGTCTCATTCGCTGGGAACTTTTTTAATTGCTTTACAGAAGGGGAAGCAATAAAGCAAAGGTGAGGTGATAACACACAGGTACTTATTCCACGATCATCACTCACAAACACATCTCATGCAGATAACTGGCTCAGTCTCTCATTCTCTCTCCTCTGATAATGTACCTTCCATTCCCACCTGCTTCACACTTGTCTGTGATTATAATGATCTGTTGAGCCTCTCAGTCAACCCATGCTGGTCCCACTCTGCCATCCCATCCATCACACTTGGTTTGGTAACTACTGCTCCGTAGCTGTTTCGAATTCTTAATACCCCTGTTGCTTTTATTATGCTCTTGGATGCATGATGTGTTTTTTTTCAAACTATGAATTCGATTTAATGAGACTGTAGCACACGTTGTAACTTGCACACAATGGTCACTGCACTGAAGCTCTGATCAAACAATATTCAACTGTCTGAAGAGAGTTTTGACTCTTTGAAGTTCCTGCCTGATTAAATTTGAGCTATCTGAGTAGTTTAACCCTTTGATACACAAGCTATGCAAACCCCTTCTAAGGCACAACATGGGTAAAAAATGACCCGTATTGACCTACAATGTTATTTCATGCACGGCTGAGTGTTTCTTTGCTATATATTTGGAAATCAATTTATTTAATCATTTAATATTCAAAGTATTCATTAAATATCTTGTTTTTGATTACCACAAATCATTATTTTCATTTTAACTTTCTCAATTTATGAACTAAAATATTTTTTGTATTTTTACATCAAGTTTACACACATGGGTCAAAAATGACCCAGGTATACAAGTGTGATAAAAAAAAGACATACTGTAATAATGATTTTGTATAAAATTACTATTTTTGGAATGATTTGGACCAAAGAATTACACATTTAATATTTGAAATGTTTATTTGTCACTTTGTCAAACTTACACATAACATACACCATACAACCGATAAAACGGATATGGAACTGTAGTGAACTGTGGTCAATGTATAAAATGAATGAATAAAAGAAAAGAAAGTTGTCCGTTTTCATGCCGCTTTTTAACGGCAAAAAAGTTGTCCGAAAACGGACAACGGACAACTTTTCTGCCGTTAAAACTAGGGCTGTCAGTTTAACGCGTTATTAACGGCGTTAACGCAAACCCATTTTAACGCCGTCAATTTTTTTAACTCGAGTTAAAGCAGAGCTGCAGCTGCAGCTTCAGTATCTGTGTTCGCCTCCAGTCGGACCTGCTCTCGCTTTTTGTTTTAATATTTCGCCACCTAAAATGTATATTTTAAAGCTATTGTAGCGTCCCACAGGACACGGAACTTCTTCGTGGTTTAGTAACTGGTATTTTCCTCTACACGAACATGTGCACCTCTCGCTGTTACTCCGTCACTCGCAGACATCAACACTTCACTTCCTCATTGATCCCCGATCCCCCCATCCTATTGGTCCAAACAGTCACATGTCCCACCCAGACCCCTTCACTGACCGTCAGACATCAGAGCGCTCCTTCAACAGTGTTTTACTGAGCATACGTCAAAACCAAACATAAACATAAACCCAGTCCGTTACACTATTAGGCTGCAGCTATATGTTTTTATTTATTTAAAAATAGGGTACTTCTTATTTCATACATTTTCCACAAATAAGGGGAGGACTCAAATAGCCCTACAAAGTTCTGTGTTTCATTTATTTCAAAGTAGGCCGACACCTGCCTGTGTATTTTGTTTGTTTGTTATTTGTTGCTTGTCTGTTTGAGTGGCTAGCTTAAAGCAAAGAAGTAGTACGCTTACCTTTTATTGGTAGCCTAACTGTTATGGTTCATTGTTTCTGAAATAAGAGGACTGACTGCTATGTTCACAGCAAACTTGAAAAAAAGAAAATATTAAGCCATGGTTTAACTGCACTATAGGCTGAGTCCTTGTTTACCTGAAATGTGCACTTTATAATTTTATTTTGTACCGCCCTGTTTGGCAATGTTGTTTTTCAATAATATAAAACATTTGCATAAAGCAAGCCAATCCACTTTTCCATGTTGATAAGAGCATTAAAACGAAAGTAAAATTATGGAAAAATAATAAATGAAGGAACATTCAGAATAGATACAAATTTGCGATTAATTGCGATTAATCGCAAGTTAACTATGACAAAATGCGATTAATCGCGATTAAATATTTTAATCGTTTGACAGCTCTAGTTAAAACCTATGACTTTTCTGTCATTTTTGACCATGTGTGTAAACTTGATGTAGTAATACAAACACTATTTTAGTTCAAAAATTAAGACAGAAGGAAAATAATGATTTGTGGTACTCAAAAACAAGATATTATAATAAATACTTTGTAATATTAAAATGATCAAATAAATACATTTTAGAAGATATAGCAAAGAAATGAATACGGGTCATTTTTGACCCATGTTGTGCCTTAGAAGGGAAGTGATACAAAAATGATTTTATTAAAAAAGTAAAAAAGGACAAATGAAAATGAGAATTTGTGATGATCAAAAACAAGTTAATTGAAGAATTCCTGGAATTCTGAATGATGAACTAAATTTATTGCAAAGATATTTACAATTAAAACTCCATCAGGTCACTTTTGACCGATGTTGTGTATCAAAGGGTTAAGAGAGATGTCAATTCACATTGCACCAGACATTTATCAGTCTATCACTATGTTAAGTCACTGGCCTACAGAAACAGTTTGACATTTGAATACCCAGGTTCACCAAGGATGAATTATGTATTTGTCTGTTACATCCTCTGCTACATGTATGTTAATGAGGCAGATTTGCCCGTCTCAAGTTAGCCTGATACATTCTGACAAGTCAACCGCACAGTGGATTCAAATAGAAAGTGAATCGTTTGTGTCCAAAAACTCTTATGTGGGAATTCAGGATTTCACTTGACGCAATGTAGAGGGAATTTGCTTAGTTGTCATAAAGAGGGTTTGGTTGTCGTCTTGTGACATATGAGTCAATTCAGATTCATGCAGTTTCCAGTAATCTTGTTCTTTCCCTGATGTAGCCTCTCCCAGAGTTGCAGTTCTCTTTTCCACCCGGTCCTGGCGGCTGGGTGCAGCAGACGTCTAACGGTGTTAAGAGAGGCCCACCGGGAGGCTTCAGGTGGAGCTGGTTGATTTGGCTGCGTCCGTCGAGGTCGGTTGGAAATCTCATCATCCACTCTTTGTAACCACTGGTGCGGAATGAACCTCTTTCTCTCTCTCCTCCACTTCACTAATGAAACCTTTAGTTCTGTGAAAGAAGGGCTTCACCGCTGAGCCTTTATGTTGTCTCTCGTGCTTATAGAATGGTAGCATGCCATTTCCCTCCTGTAAGTACCAGATGTCAGGTGCGGTTGCAGCCGGTGGCATGCCATCAGTACAAACACGGCAATCAGTGCTTGAACAATTAAAGCTAAATATAGACATCAGTCAATGATGTGGAGGCGATAGCTCCCCTTACATCTTGCGTTCTGTCCAATGAATTTGATATTGCTAGTTAGCATTCATCTTGTAAATGACTTTGCTCTAATGGCTGCAGTAGGCTATTGTCATTACCGTTTATGTCATTTTTATGGGTTTGTGTATGTGGCCCACTTGATGGAGGCTGATAGATAAAGGCTGGAACTTGTCATGAAGAGGTCGGAGCAGAAATGTTGGATGTTGGCGCAATCCTGGGATCTTTAACGGGTGATAGCTATGGGTGTTCAAACTCCCCTCGACTCAGATTTTCCTTTCAAAACATTAAGATAATAATAATAATAATAATAATAATATATTTTATTTGGAGGCGCCTTTCATGTCACCCAAGGTCACCTTACAATAAAATAATACAGGATAAAAGATAAAAGCATAAAAGATAGAAACAACATTAAAACAGAACTTCAACATAAAAACAAGTGAAGTGCACAGGGTCCAGTTATAGAGAGTATGCCAGTTTGAACAGGTGAGTTTTGAGTTGAGACTTGAATGATGTGATGGAGTCTGATTGAAGATATAGCTGTCCTGCGTAAAATAAGAAAATAACCCTGTGATTTATCAAACTAGTGTAGCTTTAATCTCAAACCTGTACCAACACGATCACTACACAAGTTATATTGGCCCCTGCTTCAACACATGCCATCGGGTTGCAGCTCTTGTCATTGCGGCTTTTTCAATATGTTCCACGTTCCACTCAATAACCTGTTTAGTTTGCATATGTCGCCATTATAACTGCATAGTTTTAGGCGTGAGCATGTTATCATGATTAGGTTAGAATTAGCTCAGAGTATCTTTGTCCATTAGCTTCACATAGCTTCTAACCTGTACAGAATTAAGTCTTTTTAAAAGTTCTTAAATTCTGTTTTTAACATGTTGAAGCTTTAATCAAAATCCTGTTTGTTAACGCGTGTTGGTTTATTATGAACTTCACTTCACAAGCCCCTGTGACAATTCATTTTTCGAGAGCAGAGTATAAGGGTATGATTCCAGCTGGTTCCCTTCCCTTATTCCCTCGTTCCTGTCCCGAATCTCATTCTAGCCGGTATTGCACTTGGTGGAGACAGTCATGCATCATCTTTTGAGAGGGACTGAAATTAGAGTTGGGTGGAGAGGTCACAGGAGCAGCCCTGTGTAGCATCCCAACTGCAAGTTTCTGCATGAACTGAAGTTTCCCAGGGAGCCGCACACCATCAACACAACCATACAGCTAATTAAAATGAGATAGTGTATCAGTCCCAGTGAAATATTAAATATTAACTTGACTGTGACTTGCAACATCTATCATTTGATAGACACTGTAATTAAGATAATGAAATTTAAATACATTAGCAGTTCTATTTAAAACATTGCTGCTGTGGAGCAGATTTTCAAAACGACAGTCTAATCTTATTCAGTGCAGAGCGTTTCTGCTTTGTCATCAATTTAGTCTCTTTGTAAACTGTGTAAAGTTGGTTTGTAACTCAGACTTTGTTTTCATGTTTAAATTAAGTCATTTATATGTTAATTGCTAATAAGCCGGGTGCCTTTTGTGGTGAATCTGAGCCCAATTCCATGTCAACAGCTGTTGCAGTGATAAGGGAATCCCAAATGATTCACACAGGGTCAGGAGACAGCTGTCAGACAATGTATTATTTGTCTTGGCCGTGTGGAGATTGAGTCAAGTACAGACCAAAAAGAACCCTAAGTAACCTCCAAGGCCAAAGTGTCCCACAGGTGAGATGGTCTATGTGTGATCTCCACTTTATTAAAACCGACAGCCAGTAAACACTGTAGAAAGCTGTACATGCAGCATTCTCAACTGCAAACCCTCAGGAGACGCCCATAGTTTCCACTTTGTGCAGCTTGTTATTGCAAATCCTTTTAAAAAAAGAAATATTTAAATATTTGCTTAATAATGGTCCCTGTTACAAAAACACAAATAATAATAATGCAGTAAATAATACAATAATGTAACAATATTAAAGAAGGAAGCAATATCTTGGACAATCAACTGATTTCCTTGTTAACCTCTACTGCTCCCTATTTACAGCCTATAAACGTGTGCCACTACAATCCCAGTCATCCATCATCTTTATCACTTCTCCTTTGAGTGTCATGACAACAACCATTCACACCTACAGTCACTTTAGAGTCTCTGATTATCCAGGATGTGAACCTGGAACTGATTTAAATTCCATTCAGTTAAAGCTGTAGGTAATTACTAACTATAACACACTTATAAGACCAAAATCTGAGGTGCACATCTTTCTTTCTGTCCGTAACCTTCAGAAAAAGGATTTGACATTAGTGTGTCCAGACTTAATTTAAGACAAATATGGTCTTTCGCATTCATATGCAGCTTCATCGCTCCTCTATCGTCTCCTCCTGGTTCTCCCCCTTGTAGGCCCATCCATCTCTAATTCCAGCCTTTCACTTTCTCCCTCTGTCTATCAGTCTTTATCTTGTCTTCCTCTCACGCTCCTCCTCCCCTCTGCCTCTGTCAGCTCCCTGCGCAAGAGAATCAAAAAGTACACGAGTTTGTGCCGAAATTGGCAGAGAGGGAGAGAGAGACGGTGTCGGGTGGTTGTAGTTTTTTGTCTGAAATTGCAAATCTTTTGTCAATTGTTTCACACCAGGTGATCATAACCTCCAAGTCTGCTGACCTTAGGGGGCAGTTCATTGTTATAAAATCCTTGTGCAACACGCAGAGTAATTCCATGTGCCTTAAGGATAGCTGCCGCTACGGAGAAATTGAATCCAGTGTTTGTGACCGATCGCTCTTTCATTGTTGCCTCGAAATAGGTGCTGCTGATATGAGAGTCAGTCGATACCGTTCCCCTTGGGAGGGCGTCAGAAATAATACAAGCAAAATAATGAGTGGAGGTCTTTAAAAAAGTGAGGCTTTCACCTTTCTTTTTTTGGTGCATAGAAGTTTAGAGAGAAAGCGAGAGAGATGAATGGGGAGAAGGAAACAGGAGAGAACAAGAGGCGATACACCACAGAAGGTAGCAAGGACGTGTATGCTTCCTCCGCCCCCTTGCAATGCGACTTTGCCAACTGTTATACACTCCTCCTTAGGGTAATCCTGGAACCTTGGGGGGGAAACAATCAAATTCCACATGCACATGCTCCTATAAACACAACGACTTCTATAATTAACATCCATCGATGCAGGGTAAGGTAGGATGTGGAACTGTAGCTGCAGAGGGTTTGAGGCATAAACAACTGGGATCATGATCTCTAATTGATGTGCACAGGGAAATGCAAAACACAAGTAGATTCAAAATATTTACTGAATATATCACTTACTTTGAGGTCAATATTTCACAACTACATAATAACTGATTTGACCTTGATTTTGACACAGTCAGGAAAGATGCAGTGAACTCCCCTGTACACAGGCAGGCTGAACCAATGGGGCTCAGATGAGTGGTTTTACCAAAAGCTATTTCTCACTGTTTGCAAGTATTGATTAGAAAATGATTATTTGTAGCCCTGGGCTAATCAATCTCAGAATTTACTTCGGCATAATAAACCTTTAAGAAACACTTTTCTTGCAGAGGCTAAAGGAATCAGGAGAAAAGTATTTTACCCAACTTTGAATATTTCTATGAGTGTTTCTATGCTGCAGGTAATATCTGAGCATGTTATCTGGGACAAAAACAAAACAGAACAAACAACAAAAAGTATCCTGGTTCACAGAAGCCCATTTTAATCTGTTGAATGTCTTCACTGGACTTTCCCTTTAAATGTGGAACTCTCTTAGTATAAAAAATATAACTCAACTCCTGGAAATTCATCAGGTATTTGGGTAAAGTTAAGTGAAGAAATATACTTGCATCAATGTCTCTTTAAGCAAAATATAAAAAAAAAGAATACAAAATTCTTAACTCCATCCCTGTAGTCAATGGTTTCTTTGCCTCATTCATCAATTAGAACCATATTGATAGTTATAACATATACTTACAGCCAATTGAGCATTCCATTTGTTTTTATTAACCCTTCTGCATGTGATGTTTCAGTTGGTTTAAGAATATGTTTGAATTGCAACCGTTTTACATGAACTTTTAATGTTCACTTCCTCACATGGAGATGAAAAGTGGCAGCGTGTTGTTCGGTGCACTAAACATATGGTTACGTGGGATTTGATTCTATCTCCACATGACGTGGACAGCTATAGCTCTCTGTTGCCTTCATTATATTAAAAATGATTTATTCTGATGTGTGCTTGATGCTTAATTAAAACTCTTTGGACGTGACCCTCAATTTAATAAGTACTGGAAAGAAGTAAACAAGAGAGAAGTTTTGTTGACAAATATAGAGGAGCAGCCTGATAATACTTGGTTTACAGAATAGGAGTTTTAATTCCAATTTATATATCCACAATATGTGCAGACTTCAATTAACACATCTTAATGTCTTAATTTATCTAAAATCTATGACCAAAACTATCATTTCAATGTTTTGATCCGTGCCATGAGAGCAGTGAACATGGATGAGGGTAAGATCGCCAGCAGAGATCTTGCACTGTACCCGAGTGGTGTTGCTCAAATTGCATAACGTATTACGGAGGATAATGGGGATGCTAAAATGTACATGAGCTGTTAATGTGGCGACAGAGACTTATTTACTGTCGTAATCATTTGGACTGAAAGCACCGAAGAATCCTGAGGCTTTAAACGAATCCTCCACTGTGATGCCCCCAAAACAATTTCTCACATGAGTGGCCACACTTGCTTGTTCTGCAATCTGATTAAGCTGACTCTCGTTCAGAGGAGAGACAAGAGCCCGCCTCTGTTTTCTTGCCGCTCTCTCTCTCTCTCTCTCTCTCTCTCTCTCTCTCTCTCTCTCTCTCTCTCTCTCTCTCTCTCTCTCTCTCTCTCTCCACTCTTTTCTCCTTCTTAAGACATCCATTCACCCTCATATTTATCTCGACATACGTGTTAATGGCGTCCATTAGTGTTTATTCTATGAAATGGTGGAAAAACAGTCACTGCCATCAGCGCAATCTAAACATGGATGAGGAAACCTTCTGAAAACGGTTGTATTAAACTAAATCAAATATGTGTCCATTTAAAGATTGAATATTTACACAGGGTCCAACATGTGCTGCCTTAAGAAAGAGACGCAGACTTCAACTTTACAACTGGGACTAACAGATGTGACCAAACTCTCTAATTAGCCTTTGAACTGCTGATCAAATTATGCATAAAAGGATGATGACAGCATGAATCATACCCCTGTGGCTCGAATAAGAGTGTGGAGAGTCAATTCTGGAAAACGAGAAAGAGCAAAATTAGAGATGCGGGGGATTCTTTTATAAAATAGGCAGGAAATTATTTCTTTTCAAAGGGCCTATGATTAGAATATAATTGCTATATATGGAGTACAATTTCAATCCAACCCAATTTCTGGCACATGTTTGAAATATGTTTTTTTATTCTCGTTTTCCCAAGACACACACGTGTACGTTTTCAAGTCTGAGAGCTTCTCATTTAAAATGACCAACATGACAGCACCAAACCCTTTTCTTCCTTCCACTGTGTTAAATGCATGGTAACCCTTTCTATTAGTCACACTAAGTAGTAGGTAATTGCGAGTTAAACACAGAATAAAGATATGTAATTTACCAAATAATTAAGGCCATAACACTCGGCAGGAAAACACTTAGTGCACAGTGATTTAGTTAAAAACACTAATTGTGACTCATCAGTTCAAGTAATTACACCACAGGATTATAACGGAGGAAGAAGTTTCTGAAGTGTAAATGTTATGCTTTCCAGGTTTTTTGTGCAGGTTACATATTTTGATACCCAGTAAGTGTTTCAATCTATTTTTTCCGACTTGGTCGAATTGCTTGAGGCAGCGCTCAGACGTCGATTCACGCGAATTTGATTGGGTTCATTTCAGTTTCCCGTCTGAAGGGTAGTAACCCGTGTTTTGTCTGTATGTTCTAAAGGATTTGCATGATTAATATTTAAGTCTGTTTCATCTCTGTGAATAGTGTTGGATTCTAGACCAGCTCCCAAGGTTTATTGTCTGGATTTTATTCTCGGGTTAATCTCAGGTGTCAGAAAAACCTCATTATTGTGACGTTTTGCGAGATCCACCCTGAATTGGACTCTTTAGGTTTTACCATCAGAGACAAAAACACACACAAACACACGTATAAACAATAGAAAGAAAACACTATAAAGGCAAAGTGTTATTTCAGTCTGATGCAACTCTCATCAAACGTCATGTTGACTTTTCAACGCTGAGGTGCTCGGCCCCGGACCAGTGACAGGCGGTTTTACAGCTACTAGACAAGTCCCACTCACACAGTCACAGCCTCTTTCACTCGACACTACACACCCACACTCTGTGCTCCACAAGCTCCAACTAGGGTCTATTCTGGTGATCATAATTATTTGATGACAGAGCTTCTGGTTTCTCAACCAATCCTTTTGTACACATGATCTAGCCGTGAATAATTCAGCACGGGGAGCTGGAAAGGTGGGTCCCTGGAAACAGCAGGTAGAGACAAACCCAGGAGGCAGGACGCACGAGGAGAAAAGCTGCGTCGTCCGCCCACGCCTCACAAACAGCTCTGAGTCGGGAGAACTATTTCAATCGTTCCATCTTTACATTGTTTCATCATGTAAGGCAGCCCGGTGTCCACCTGAGGTCAATTCGACCGATGTCAGGAGCTTCTTGGACGGACTGACGCTCTCTGGATCCGTCCAACTCCTCACTCAGCCACCATGGAGGAACTCCAGAGAAAACTTAACCAGCGCTATGAAGGCACCAAGCCCAGAAAGGTGAGTTATTTATGGTACGACTCTCAACTCTGTGGGTTTTGAAGTACTTTGAGTAGAAGACATATTGAGGTCATTTCAGATACTGAGCGTTCCGCAAAGATATTTTTCTGCATTTGTTTGGTTATCAGCAGCAGATCAGCTTTGAGGGAGTGAAGCAGGATTTCAGCTTGCATGTTGACTTGCTGCTGATATTTGTGCGCTCTTCTCTCTTGTCTGATCAAACAAGACTTTTCTTCTTCTCCAAAATCTTCTATGTCTTTGCTCGCACGCTTTGCAAATCAGTCACACGGTAAGTAACTTGTCAGTGCGTCTCTCCATCTCCAAACCACAGGTGAGATTCAAGCTGGCGTCGTCCTACAGTGGTCGCGTGCTGAAGCATGTGTATGAGGACGGCCAGGAGCTGGACAGTCCCGAGGAGAAATACCCGCACAGCTTCGTCCACAGGAAGATCCCCAGCCACCTGGAGATGGAGCAGCTCTGTGGGTTCCAGGACGCTCAGGGGGAGCAGAAGGGTGGGTTTTTAATTAATTGAAATGATTTGGCCATGTTTGCCTTAACAGGTTTTTTGCTTTTCTTGTAATGAAATAACTGGGAATTCAGCGCTTCATCTTTAGGACTAATAATGATTTAAGTGTGGCAGCAATCTGGTGGTTACCAATAGAAAGCTACAGCAGCCCGATGATTTGCACTTGCACATAACACAATTGTTATGTTATTTCCAGTATTTATTCTGTTGGAGCAGGGTCAGAGTCAGGGTTAAGGAACAAGTTGAGTTTATTAAGTTGTCCCTGAATCAATTATTTGTGCTGCAGAAAGAATGAAACCACGAAAAATCGGAGAAACATACAACATTTACACAAGTTCTCACCCTAACCCTCAAAACAATGGCTTACCAGACACAGTTATAATAGAAAAATAAAATTAACTGCAATTCACTGCTAATAAAAACATTAATATTTGTCATTATCCTCAACTACAGCCTGCAGCAGTTACTTTATTTCCCCCGGCCAACAGTGCTCAAGTGTTTAAGGATCATAGCAAGATAAGGATTGGTACGATATTTGCACTACAGTGAAAAAAGAGTAAGCAATTTACCTTAAGTAAAAACTGAACTGACCCTGAGGTGCAAAGGTCATTCAAATCCATTGTTTTAGCAGTTAATGGGTCTGTGCAAGAAATTATAGCTGCACACACCAGAGCAGATCGATGAAACTGTGACCTTGTAATACAACCAATTTCAAAAATGAAATGAAAAATAGCAATTGAGCCATTTTTGTCAGGTAATATAGTTTATTTTCATGTTTCTAACTCAATGTACTTCTTAGAAATGATTTCCTTTGCAGCAGAGAGTTAAAAAAAGTGAATGAAAGTTAATCTGAGACTAATTCAGTTACCTGCTCAGCTCAGAGGTAGCCAGGCTCTGTCCAAAGCTAACATATCCATGCTACATCTAGTTTGCCTGCCTATGAAAGAAGTGTAAAAATGACAGTAATCCATTTGATAACTGCTTTGTTGAACTATTTATTGGCCGGGAGCTCTAACTTTTCTGGTGGCCTCGCAAAAAGGATCCCTGCAATTTAAGTTTGTTGGTGGAGCTATAAAATATATTGTATTGTTTCATGTTTATGGTTAGAATTCACAAAAACTGAAAAGTGGAGCTATGGTTAGACTATAATGCTGCATAGGCAAACTCAGGCTGTGTGGTCACACCTGGTCATGTTGAGTCTTCCAGCTTATGATTGTTACAAAACAAAAAAGCACATCTGTGTGTTACATAAACGCTCGTGGCTGAAACCATCTTAACTATAGTTCTCCATCTGTCCTGACAACATGTTTCCTTCTGTACCAGCGGACTATCCTCCAACCGGGCTCATTGCCCAGAGAATCAACGTGTACAGAGGAGTGGGAGGATACAAGCCGACCGTCGGCCTGACAGAGGAAGCGGAGGGAGATGCAAAAGTAAGCAAAGCTTCTTAGCTCCAGTTTTGGATTTTGGTATCAAGGTGAGAGTCGGATTAGATTTCACATTTGCAGTGTCACTATTTGTCTGCCCTGATGTCAAACGTCTCTCTTAATTGTCTAGATCCAATCTCCGGTGCACTTTAAATGACCTAGAATGAAAAATAATGAGATTTTGCAGAGTTTTAATTAAGTTGTCCAGGGTGGCAACGGTTTACTTTACAGTGATCTTTAAGACAGCATTAGCATCTCAATGGCACTTGGGGACTGCAGGCAGGAGTCGCGGTTATCGTTCCAGGATAAAAGAGAGCAGCTAACCTTTCCCGTGGATCTCTTATCGTTTGAAAGGAGCTCTCGTTTTGACTGCTGTGGAAGATTTATGACGCCTGCGCCTTTTGTCTGTGAACATCCTGTCATCTGCAGATCATCATCGACTCGTAGATCTGTTTTACAAACAGGCCCATGTGCAATAAATAAACAGACACAGATAATTCAGTCATACGTGATATATTTTCACTATTAATCTCTGTAATACCCTATTATTGGTGTATTACATTATGACTATGCAGCATTTCTTTGCATTCTTGCATAGTGGGAAGTAAAATAAGAAAGAATGATAGCTCCCTGGAGGAGTCACTATTTCCTTTTTTATACTTGACAGAACAACAGAACTCTTCATATGCTGAAAATCAAAGAGACACACAGCACATGTACTATCGTCAGCCAACACAAAGACATTTAATGAGGAATTCATAGTTGGATCAGAACAAGGCTTAAAACAGATGATGACAATCCTTGGCTAATTATTTTATTATATAGGACACGCTGGTCCTTTGTACATTCACCATCTTGTCCTATATGACAGCAAGCAGCACCAATTGCACACTTAAAGTGGAACAACCACAGCGACAGGAAGAAGCCTGTTTTTACTGAGCTGTTGAGGCAGTGGCTTCAGAGTGACAGGATGAGAGGGAGGTCAGGTACATTGGCTGCTGGCCTAGTGTCAGTTTCCCAACCGAGGTCGCATTTATCAGCGGAAGACAGCAATCTGGATGTAGTTTGTGCTTGTAAGGGCATTATTTAAAGGATGGTGCAGTGGTCTGAGAGGTGCAGCCTGTACTGTACACTGTCTAATGAGTTTTCTGTCTGTTTTATGATGGGAGATTATACAGAAAAAAAGCAGCTCTCCATCAGGTTATGTCAAATACTGTAAAGCAGATGTAGGATTTGTGACCAAGGAAGCACTGGATTTAGTTCAAGAGGCTTGTGCTCTGGTGTGACATCAATCAGTACTGAATATTATATGTATAACCTTTAAAGAAATTTGTCTTATACAATAACAATAAAGGTTTTGATATTCTGTTCTATTCTATTTTCATGAAAAAGTAACCAGTGATGTGCGTATTTCATCTTTTCGGTTGATGTTCAGATTTCCAAATTTCTCCCCCATCCCTTCTCACCCATAGATACAGAATTACAATAATACATTTTCATAGGCACCACAGGTTGTTTATATGAATTGATCTCTGACATTTTCTGTTTCATTCAGTCTCAAGTGTTGGACTTTGGCAAGATCATCATCTACAAATTGACCAAACTCTGGAAATTTCACTGGATATTTTCCAGAGGGGCTGTATATTAAAAGGCAAACTTTACCCTAGAATGAGCCTTTATATTTAAATACTTTATATTTACATTGGGGGCGGGTCCTCTCTACAGAGGCCGCCATGTTTTGAACAGCTAGACAAACTAAACACCTTATGAGTTTTTATGATAACAGAAGGCTTTTAACAGGTTCTCCTTCATGTTTGGAAGGGGAGGGTGAGGTGAGGGGTGTTCAGCTGCATTTCATCTTTTCGGTTGATGTTCAGATTTCCAAATTTCTCCCCCATCCCTTCTCACCCATAGATACAGAATTACAATAATACATTTTCACAGGCACCACAGGTTGTTTATATGAACTGATCTCTGACATTTTCTGTTTCCTTCAGTCTCAAGTGTTGGACTTTGGCAAGATCATCATCTACACCAGCAATCTGCGCATCATCAGAGCGCCACCGCGGACCCCTGAAGCACCGCGGCAGCAGATCGAGCCCCGTGTGGACATGGAGGGACGCCCTAAGGCCAGGGAGAGGACGAGCAGGAGGAGAGCCAAGTCTCCTCGTGCGCAAGACGGGAAGGAGACAGAGCAGAGACAGATCAGTAACACGGAGACCAAGGTAATGGTCCTTGGCTAAATTATTCGCAGTGGTGTGGTTAGGTTTTTATCACCCCATTTCTGTTCCTAGATATTCTCGCCATGTCCTTCTCCTCCTCTCGTTTTCATTCTTCATGTGCGTCTTGTCATTCTTTATCCACCTTGAGAGAATAAGCGCTGGATCGTCTGTGCAGTTGTATTCTTGTAATTCAAAATCTGTTCCCACTCATCCCACAATCTCCTCTGCGTTTCCTTGAAACTGCCACCTTATTTGTACTCCCATTATTTCCTTCTCCTCACGGCCCCCTCCTGCTGCAGCCACCATTGTCCTAGTGTTATCTATCAACTGTGAACAGATACTGATGAGTCCACAGTTTTGCTCTGCCCTTGCAGCATTTGCCTGCCACTTACCAGCCCACAAGGATCCCCTCCCTCCTTCCTCCTTGGATGATTACTGCTCTCCTCCTCGTCTTTACTCCCTCCATCCTTCTCTCACCTTCTTCTTGTTATTTTCTCATTTTCTCTGCCACAAGAAAAAAAAAGTTAATCCTCAGCTTTTGTTCCATCACTTGGCAATCACCTCTCTCTCCCTCTCTCTCTCCTCGGTAGTCTGTTTTTCATTGTCTTTATGTGTTATAACAGATTTAGATTTGTGCTTTGCATGTGTACAACTAAAACAACCAACAGCTAATATAGTGGTTTAATATGTGTAACCTACACTAATGTAGGTTTAGATGCACTGGAAATTGACCAAACTCTGGATATTTCACTGGATATTTTCCAGAGGGGCTGTATATTAAAAGGCAAACTTTACCCTAGAATGAGCCTTTATATTTAAATACTTTATATTTACATCGGGGGCGGGTCCTCTCTACAGAGGCCGCCATGTTTTGAACAGCTGGACAAACTAAACACCTTATGAGTTTTTATGATAACAGAAGGCTTTTAACAGGTTCTCCTTCATGTTTGGAAGGGGAGGGTGAGGTGAGGGGTGTTCAGCTGCAACATGCAACTTCACCACTAGATGTCACTATATTAAACATGCTGAACCTTTAAGTTTATCAGTTTGGAAATGGGTGCAATGAAAAAAACAATATACTTATATTTAAAACAGTAGTTTATTATGAAGGAAGAAAAACAAGTCAAAAAGTCAACATCTCTGACTTTTTTGAAAGCCAATGAGAATTGAGTATTCAGTTGTGTGACAGTGACATTACAGTTGTGCAGAATCTTTGTAATGTTCGGGTGACACAAAAGTTTACACCCAACTTTCAGTTTCAGCTCAATCTCGATCCTTGCATCCCTCACCCGTCCCCACATCTGGGTCCCTACCCTGCCTCACCTCATGGTTCCCGTCTCTCACTCCTGTTTCCCCCCCTTCTCCTCTAACGCGTTTCTTCTTCCTCCAGGAGGCTGACAGCTGCCAGCATTGTGGCGGCTCGGGCTGCTCTCCCTGCTCCCTGTGTCACGGCAGCAAGCTGTCTATGCTGGCAAACCGCTTCAATGAGTCCATCAGTGATCTGCGGTGCCAAGCCTGCTACCCCCATGGTCTGGAGAGGTGCCAGTCCTGCGCCGGCAAATAGCACCGTTTGGCTGACACCCACATGTGTGAGCGAGTGAGTGACTGAGCGAGTGAGTGATCGGTTCCTCAGAATCGTCTCAGTCCGATCCAAAATGTTCTCGCTGGGGTGTTTTCGATGCACTACTAGGAAACAAAAGCCATCACTGGGGGAAAAAGGGGGAATTGTGCATTGGGCACAAATCATAAATTACATTTACTGTGTGCAGTGAAAAAACGGCTTGCGAAAACACAAACACATAATCACTCTTTTGTTGTCACATTATTTTGCATCTGCAGCCTCATTCCTGATTAAACCTGGCTCCACAACAGAGTTATCATTCTAATTAAAACGATTCAAACATTTCACGTTTCATGTTTTTTTTTCTGCAGCGCTGTTTCTATCGCCCTTCATTCATCAGGAGAGAATACATTTTTTATTTATCCCGACATCACAACACTGCATGACATTTTCTTGAGAAGGAAAAAACAAGGCGCCTAAAGAATATACAGATTGTGAGATGAGCGACACAAAATACGGTTGTTTCATAAATGGCCACAACATTAATGAGGGAGATTTAATGAAAATGTCAGACAATGATGGGAACAAGCACCACTGCCCCGAGGAAGGTGAAACAGAAAAGAGAAAGCTGATGAGGAGACTTTATGGAGAGAAGTTAGAATTCTATGAAAAGAAAACGCATTGCGAGCCTATACCGAATAAATGTTAAAGATATTGATTTTCAATGGAAGATCACTCAGAGTCTCTCTTTGTTGTGTGATAATTACAGATGAGATATGACAGAACAGTAATATCAATGGAAGAAACCCTCTCCACCAACTCAGGAGGGGAAATAAAGGTGATCGTGACAACGTTTTATTTTTATTTAATACTCTCATTCTTCGTTTTTTGTCACTACAACTTGTTTTAAAACTTTATCCAAGCAATTTTGGTATATGAACGAAATAAAAGCTGCTGAATTTACAAAGCTTCTTCATTTACTGTGTCTTAAATCTCTTTCTAAGCCAAATGTTTCCTCTGCTTATTTTATATTGGTTTACAAGGCTGCTTATATGGCTCAGATGGTTTGTGGGCTTTGCTATCTAACACCCCATAATATTATAATATTTTAAATAATATATGATTTGTGAGGCTCATGGTTGTGTAAGTGTTTCATTCAGCATTCATAAGTTAGACTGCATTTACATAAAGGTCAACGCCATGACAGCTCCCGGAAAACAGGCCACATCATCTTGATCGCCCCCTGGTGGCTGGCGGCGGTATACATCATCAATTTATCATAAATGTGAAGCACGTTAAGCACTTTAAATGAATATTTGTGAACGATGGCATCTTAGATCGTTCCCACTGAGGTTTGTTTTTGTTATTTGATGCTATAACAACAGGTTGAAACGCACATGTAACGGGAAAACCTTGATACTGCATCGCCACAATTACTACTTTTCAGAGTTTACCAGGTGATGTCACCCGTATACAGTTTATCTTCTTTTGTACGTTGGGGGGGGGAGTGGAGATGTCGTCCTCTTTATATACAGTCTACACTACTATGGCATCTGATGTTCAGGGCTGTTATCTCAGCAGCATCATAATTCAACAGGCAGCGTCTCTGACTCCGACGTGTGAAAGTCACTGCTCATACGTTTGATCTGTTTTCACAGTGGGTTGGTTGTGTTGGTTCGTGGAAACTCAATGAAACGAAAAACCGTAAAGACAAAAGGCAACACGTTTTAATTCCTTCTCACTGAATCTCAGTCATTAAACCTCCAATCAGCTGCGATCAAACACAATATTTGGCATCAGGATGAATTCACACGAAATGGGAAATAACATAATTAAATATTGTCGCCTCAGTAGCGAAAGGCTTTAATAGGTTTTCACACGGCTGTTATCATGACCTTCATGTGATTATTCAACTTCTCTGCATTTAAACTAACCTATCATCAGCAAACACGAATGGTCCAAGCACAGCTGTATTATGTGTTGGTTATTTCCTGTGCAGATGTGGGAAGGTGGAGCTCATGCTTTTCCTTTATGGAAAAATAAAAAAGTTTTTTTTGATATGCCTACCTGCTCTGTAATCAGATATCAACTGCAATGAGCCGTAGGACATTTCATGGTGGCTGCTGAAATGGCTTTTTTTTGTCACTATCCTTATGCTGCGAGGCAAAGATGATCAATCCATATCAGTGTTAGCAGCGGGGTAGCAATGGCCACCCCCTCTGAGATGTCAGTGGCCGAAAACTCAAACCAGAGCAAGCCCCTAATACCATTACAACCCACTATCCCTGCCCCTATACTCCCATCTTTGTTCTGGCATTCCCATTAGCTTTTGTCATATTACGTTAGCTTCACACGGTTAAAGAGCCAAATATATCGCTTATCAGCAGCCTGCTCCAAAAGCCCCATCAGCAATCAAGCACTTGTAATTTCTGGGATGACGAGAGAAGCCTGAAACTCCAGGCCCCCTCTTTCCTCTCTGTACTGAAGTTCTGACTGCACTGCTTCAAAAATCTGCCACACACGCCGAAGTTAAAACTTGTCACTTCAGCTCCCTTAGTCTCACTGAGTGTTCTGCATGGGGACTGCAGGTGTTCTAAATACTGCAGGTGTGTGTTACCAAGGTAACTGGAAATTAGACAAATGGAGAAATAATTATCAGAGAAACGAAGATCACACACGTTGTTGTAATTGGTAGTTTTGTGCAAATACAATAAATTAAACAGTGCATCTGTACAGTGGATTATAACTCCCATCAGGATGAGCCACACACTGTATATCAAAGATGGACGACATGACAACTCCCCAAAAGTGTCCTCTGGTGGCTGGCTACAGAATGGGTTATAACCTTGCCTCCTCCATGTTAACCGACGGGACATGGACCTAACCAAAAAGTTAAATTATATATTCAATATTTATATTTTTTCTCATATAAAGAAAATCTTATCTCAATGTTGTCCTTTCAATTTTTTGATTTTAATTAGTTATTTGATGCCCAAAAAATGGGATGAAACGATTGACAGCTGAGAGACAGACGATATGATGTCATCAGTGCATTACAGCGCCCGTTTCCAGGATATTTTAAATCAATGTTTGTAAAGTGGGAGGAAGTGGAAGAGGCAATTTTGTGACACATAAGGCAAATGACCGGAATGGAAAAATACTTTAATATTTTATAAGAGGGATACAACTTACAAGCTTTAAAATATCATCTCATCTTATCTTATTTCGTCACATGTCAACATCTTCAAAATCCAATAAATGTGGTTTTTAAAAAGAGTAGGTTTACCATTTGGTTTCAATTTTAAAATCCTCATTGACCCCCAGTGGGAGACGGGACAGGGAGCAAATGAATCCCAACCTCTTTTCGGCCTCATCCTCTCTTTAAAAACAATGTATCTCAGTGCACCTATAAAATAAAGAGTTTGGTGTAATAAACTTTAAGAGTTTTAATAGAGACAGTGGATACTTTCTCATTTACTATTCATCTCCGTCTGTATTTGTGCTCACTTACAATGTGTTTCATTTGACAAACAGCCTGAGTCTGCAGTGCTTTGATGATGTTAATACCTCTTTGCTTGTAACATGGAGCTCTTGACCCACACACATTAAACAGTCCTTAAAAGCAACACAACAACAATCCTGCAGGCTTCACTGATTAATCCACTGGCTTCTGTTTGCTGTATTTCAGTGGGTGGACACGCACTCCCACACATGTATAAACCAATATATATCCTTGTGATACAGTACAGAACATTACATAAAATAGTAATTGTAAGAGATTGCCATTACCGAATAATGCCCTGTTTAATCACAGCAGCAAATAAAACAATGGCGTACGAATGCAGAGGGAACCATCCCCCCCAGTGGCAGCGTTATCATTTATAATGCTTTGTAGATGTATCTGTGATCTCCTAGAGCCCATTTGCAATATACAACACAGGAAGCAGACTGGGAGCAGACCGTGCACATTAATCATCTGACTCTCATACGAGAATATTACACAGTGTTGGGAAGTAAGAGCCACATTTCATTTTCGAGCACTTTAGCTTTTCTCTGTTTGGTTAGTGCTGATCATTCTGTCCTGCTGCCTGTGTCGTTTATGTAACTCACTCCATCTCTTAGCTTTTATATATCAACACAAATATACTCTCATTATAATGGATGAGTGTAGCATATAAAATGTATATTGCTAATAATACAAATGTTGGAATCAGTCTGCACACCTTTGTCAAGAAATGTAAAGGTTGAGCATCTTTGCATTGTTTAGATCATAGAATGTGTATAAAGCCAAATGAGCTTGATCACCACCTGGTGGCTGGCTGAAGTAAAGCTGATGAATCCTGCCTCCTCCATGTTAGTGGATGGGACATGGACCAACAAAAAGTCAAAGCACAGCGTAAATATTTCTTTCACAAAGTCATTGTAGGTGTCACTTACCATGCCCGGTAAGTTTGGTTTTAATTACTTATTTGATGCCATATAAAAAGTTGTGATTGACAGGACTGACGCGCGGTTGGTCGATCGCACATGCATCAATAACGCCTCACAACTGCGTTTGAATCCCATAATCACTAGCTGCACAGACTCTGGCTCCAGATGGCAGCGTTCTTATCTGGGATACTTTGGCTTCATGTCTGGGTAGTGGGAGTTAGTGGAGACGCATAGACCATCTCTATATACAGTCCATGGCTTAGACACATTACGTGACTTTTCCCTTAGGTTGCAGCCGGGAGGCCGTTGAGTGATTAGAGAGACTGTCCTTCGGCGGACGGATCAGACCTAAAGCCTCCGTCCCAGCAAGCATCAACCCTCCTGAAGCATCGTTCGGGCAAAAACACTGAACTCACCTCCAGCTCCTATGAGCTGATCTGCGCCTCTGACCTCTCTTGGGAGGGAGGAGGTGCAAACGAATATGGTAACCTCCTACCTGCCTTCAGATTTAATTAATAACTGGGGCGTCAAGGGTTCACATGCATATATCGGCCACAAGGTCAGTTATCAGGGCTGTTTTTCCCTTGTGCTTATCAAGATCCTCTAATTGTGTTTTTATTGTGTTCACTCTCGCAATGTAGTGAAACACTGTTTATTCTGACCTTCAGCTCCACGTTTGCAATTAGGTGGTTTATTTTTGTATCATCTACAATATTGGTCCAGTTGTTTACTTGAAGAAATAGGGTTCAGTGTGGTCTCAAAATAACCAGTGCACTTTAGCCACTGCACATTCAAACGTGTGTTTTTCACAGGAGAAAACAACACGGTACGTATCATGAATTCAAATAGATCTGTGGTTTCGAGAATGTTTCACATGTGATACGTTCACGACACTTTCCTGTTCTCACACGTCCATTATGTAAGAAGACACGTGTAAGTTCGGCCTCTGATGTTCTCTTCCTTTGGGGTGTTGGCTTTCTAACTCGTGCTATAATTGTACCTGCTGCATTATGGATGCTGGGGTCACACCTTGTAACAGCAAATGAGACAGCACTATTGAATATCACTGTGTGTGTGTGTGTGTGTGTGTGACACTGACACTTTGACATCATGCGTTCCAACTGTGGATGTTTGAAAGTGTTTATGGCGAGGTGAAAGACGAAGCCTTGCCTGCTCCTGAGGGCAGTGAGGGCAGCAGCCGGGAGGACGAGACACTTGCGAGGAAAGGACGGGAGGAATATTAAGCACCAGGGAAACAACGTCAGGGAGACTGATGGCGGTGAGGAAGGGCAGGAGGAGAGGAAGCAACGAGGCATCGAGGAGAATCATCAGTTAGTGAAAGGTTGTGCGTTTTTTGTTGACATCAGGAGTACGTGTCTATTATCTGAGTCCTGTCTGGAGGAGGTGTCTGGCTACAGCAGGGAGCATTTATTCACTAATCTATTTTATCCCTGAACTGAACAGGGAAGGAAATGGAGCAGCTGATTGTCTCTGTCTTCTAGATGTCAATCTGTGGTGTACCAGCAGCATGCATGTACCAGCAGAGAAAACAGCTGATGTGATGCCAATAATAAGTTAGGAGAAAAGCCAACTGCATTCTAATTACACACCTCTAACTGCAGCACTAATGCTCCGGATCATCACCTGGTTTTTAAGATAAGATCTCAAATATACAGTTGAGAAAATAAAAAAGCCGCTCAGTCAATGAACACTGATGCATTGATGTGGAAATCATCCTATTTAAAGGAAGGAGTCTCCAACCTGCACCACAAATGAAGACACAAATTATATCTCTGTGCCTCAAGGGGAATTGCACTCAATTTAAATCAATTGGATGGATGACCTTGGTGCAAACAACAAAATAATGCTGCATGTTTTATAGAACCAGAGATTTTATAATGTCGTTGCACGGACACAGTTAAGGTTCACAAGAGTTTCCCTTGATTGTGGCAGCGGAGGGAGACGGACTTCAAAACAGTTATTTGCTTATCTCGTTTCACTTATCACTCTCTGTCGTATAAAGATCAGCTCATATGCGCATTTGCATCATTGTCTTTGTCATGGACATGGTTTAAATACATGTGTCAAACGTAGACTGCCAAGCTGTAAGAAGTCTCTCCCAAAGCAGCAAAAAAAGGAAGAGTCACCACTACATGGCCTCACACCGAGGAGCAAGTTCGATGTACAGTTGAGAACGGCAGCATCTAAATAACAGTGAAGTGTAGGAGATGTGAGTGGTGCTTCACACCGATGAGTCACAAACAGAAGGCTGCATATCAGTGGGGACATTTCTAACATTTCCAGAGTTTCAGCCTGTTTCATGAATGATCATTGTATTTACCCAAATCAATAATTCACAGACTTGTTTATTCACAGCGTTTGTTTGGTAAGAAATATACTGAAATAAAATGAATGTATTTATTTCTCAATAAAATATGTCCATGGATTATTCAGATCATTATTGTTTGATACATTATTTATTACAGTGGGAAATTATGAAAAAAATAGACCTGCTAATGGGACATTTGTAAATCATAACGCTTTTTACTGCTTCCAATTCCAAGTCTAGAGGCTTGAGTTCAATGGCATATTGAAATGAAAAACATACTTTAAGACCAACAGACGAGAGGCTCATAGAATATCAATGTATGGAAATTATTCAGTTATTGTATGGCAGCGGTAAACAGTGGCCATCACAGCCGAAATAGGGATGAGGACTAGACTAGTAGAATGAAAACTGCCCCAATTTCCATGTGGTTGAATAAACCTTAATAATATTTTGCGAAATGCAATAATCACATAAGAACGTATTCTTTTGTTCATATTTCATTTGTGACCAAGCACTGTGTGTTTTATGGTTCCGGTGGAAAGAGGATGAAAGAGCAGCTGAAACATGCGGAACGTCCTGATTCCAAAGGGCAGCTTTAATCGTTTAAGCAGCAAAACAGCAAAATGTCTCCCCGAAGCAAACAGACCAATTTAATCACAGTCTCAGACTGAACTTTCTTCGCCGCTGTAGCGTGAAGCAAATGCAAAGATTTCATCCCACACTGAATATGTATCGGTCGATACAGGTGTCTAAGCAGAATCAATCTTCAAACTAAAAAATGCCTCCCAAGCGTCTGGTGGAATGAGACAAGCTGAACGTTATTCACCAGAAAGCTGGAGTTCATTTCCATCTCAGTATGTAAACACTGTTATGGGTCAAAGAACCACATTGAAATGCATAGTACTCAAAGTTGTTTTTTTATTCTATTCCTGTCTGCTGATAAAGTACAAAACCTTGGTTTATATCATGTCGATTAGTGGTGCAGACCTCAAATACTGTCCCAAACCTAACAAAAGATTGTACAGGATTAAAACACTGATACATTTCATCCAAAATGTGTTTATATGACTCTCGGTATTCCTCTTTTTTAGTAGCTTTACATTTGAAAATAAATAGGAGATTAATAGGAATGCAGTAGTCATCCTCAGAAGTTATTAATGCTCAAGCCTGGCTTCCAGGATGAGAGTGTATCTTTTCTTTTTAGATATAAAGCCCAGAAGGAAAAAAAATAAATATATATTACATGTTTTAGTTTTAGCAACCAAAACATTATATATAAAAAATGTATCTGCGACAACTTTACTTGTTTCCCTCTTTGAAACAGAATTATGCTGATAAAAACTAGATTTAAATCTGTGATCCAGTCATAATTGTTATTGTGCTATGGTGCATATCAAAAGTGAGAGGACTTTCTCATCTCCTTCTATCTGGTTTTAAAAAAAGCCTCTGTTTCTGGAGGGGGTTCCCCAGTGATTCAATTCCGCTAGGAGCCAAAAAACTTATGCTGTGCTGTGCAGAACCCAAAAGATACATAACACTGAGATATGGGCCACACAAATGCAAAGATATTAGAGCTGAGTGTGGCTAGAAGAGCTGGGGCTGTGCAGCAGGGAGCAGCAACCAGCAGGGCAGTGGGAGAGCTGGTCAGACGATATGACTCCTTGTCTCTACTGAGGGTGTTTGTATTTCATCTGACGCTCATCAGACAGATATAGTCTCTCTGTGGGAACCTGTGGTGTCGTCTGCACACGTATCGATCAGCTAATCAACACCTCAGCACTCTGTAGACACCAGAGCGCCGCAGATCACAAGGCCAGGGCCTGTGATCACCTGCCTCTTGTTAGTTTCAGTCGCCCGGTGCCTCAGGTCCACCACCACTGTTCTACTGTCCCTGGTCACCATTTCCTGCTCAACCATTCCTCCTTCTTAAATCAAGTCTCTCCTCTCAGCTGGACTGCCTGTATCCAGCTCCTCTTCTCAAACCCTCAGAATAAATTCCCTGATTTTACAATAAATAAATAAATAAAACATCGTAAACATGTCCTGTGTCGTGGTTTTTTTTTTTGGTCCTGAAATGATCAGTAATAACAAAAGCTATAGTAGTTTTACAGGATTAGCTTTTTTATCATTTTCTTATCACATTTTATTTTATTTATTCAAATTTGTACTGCTTTTATGTGAATACGTTGATGTCCGGCCTTCCTGTCACATTGCTTCCTCTAGTAACGCATCCATCATATCCTCGTCAACATATAATAAATAAATATCTAATTTTGACCCACACAAAAGCACTTACAGTATGTACTCACTTGTAACAGCTTCTTAAATAAATGAACACGTCTATCTTTGCACCTGCAGCTCACTTGAATCATGTTTTCATGCTAATTTGAATGATTACTGCAGGTACAAGTAGCAGGTAAGAGCTCTTTGTTCCGACATGGAGAGTAGGGACCTCTGACCTCCAGCAACAGGATGTAATAGGCTGAGAAAATCAGTTCCCGCTCCAGTTAATCAAGCCACTTCATAGAGACAACAGGCCAAGAGGGTCCGAGTAAACAAGAGCTCCGTGTCACAATCAATTAATTGTGGCAGAGGCAATATCAAAAGAGGGTGAAGATGTAGAGTGAAAGGTCAGGTAATTTATATTAATGCACCTCTGTTACCCCAGTGTAGGAAAGAGGCATTTAAAAATAATTGACATCCAAAGAAAGTACAGTACACCAACAAGTGAGATCACTTTTGCTCTCAAGTAATTTATTTATTTTTATATTATTTCAGATTCACTGAAGCAATATATCCTTTTTGTGTGGACTCCAACATGGGACCACGCGTCTGTCTGGGATCGATTCCAGCCCTTCACCTCCCGACCCTGAAAGAATAATATGTTCATCTAACGAATGAATGAATAAAGGAATCAATCTCGACCTTTGTGATTTACGGCACTTCTTCATTATAAATCTGTCTATACGCCCGCTCTCTGTTCTCCCTCTCTCGCTCTCACAAACACATTAAACTGTCTGTCATAGTCAAACTGAACTGGCCATTGGCTGCATGGATAGAAATCTGTCCGGGCCAGTGGACCATCACAACATCCGTAAAAAATGTTAGCATCATTGGCAGGCAGGCAGATCTTCTTTAGCTTATTCTTCAGCTGGTATATAGAGTTGAGTGCTCAAAACAAACATGAGATTCAGACCTTGAACGAAACTTTTGCCTCCAACATTATGAAAAATTAGCGGCTGCGAAGACATTCCCCAAATTCACATGGTAAAAAAAAGGTTACGAGTTACAAGTGAAAATATGTGAAATGACCACCACTAGCATATGACATTTTTGGTCATGTATCTCACAGCCCTCACTGTGAGGCAGTCAGTCAGACGGGCTATCACTTGCCACACAATAATCAATATGATCCCACCACACCAGCCGTGGCAGCCCCAGCCAAGCTGCTCACAAGGTGCTCATCTTTGAAGAGCTGGAGTCCAGGTCAGACGAGTGGATGAGGGCGAGACGTTAATTTACACCCCCGGTCGGGCTGCCCTCCAACTTCTCTGGGATTGAAACGGTGTGAGACAGACTGATGGAAACAGGGAGAGATGCGGTGATGGTAGAAGCAGCTGCAGCAGTAGATTACATTATGAGAGAGAGGCTGATTGATACAGAAGAATGGTTCGTTTGGATGACAATGGCAGTTATGAGAATAGTGTGCGAGAGCTGTGGGGGCACAAGTGTGGGTGTGTGTGTGCGGTGTGAATGTGTGTGGGTCTGTTTTTTTCACAATGTGATATTTCGGCAGCTTTGGGACTATAAAAATATTTCTTCTGCAGTTTTTACACTGACTTTCTTATTGCCTATAAATCTGGCAGCATAACCTTTTTAAACGGCATTTCAGCTACTTAATCCTCTCAAGTTGTAATTTTAGAAAGTGCAGGGCAAAAGCCAAATACTCCTTATACCATTTTTTACTTGATGCCATTTTATCGCTGCTGGCATTTCCTGCGTTGACACTATTCTATTAGACGACTTTATGATTTCGGAGCATTCAAGATGGCAGCCTTTGTGACAAGCTGTGGTGACTCCAACAGCTCCAGCAGCTGTTGGCAGACAAATATTTAACCGCTCCTTAAGTGTGATGCTGACAGTCTTGTGTTGCGTCTGCAGCTAATCATCTTTGGCTGGTAAAACTCACCCGACCGAGATGGAAAGTCCTAAGATGAGCGAGGCCTAGCTACAGCGAAGAAACAGACTCAATTTCCACCCAAAGTCCTTTCCTGTCTTTAACTTTAGGAAAACAAATCTCTCTCCCGCTGCCAGTTCTTTTGATCCCTTGGCCCACTGCTTCCTCTGCTGGCGCCTTTAGTGCCACCTCTAAGTGATTTATTTGCTGCTAATTTGTTGGCTTTTTACGAGCAGATGGAGGCGCGGTGTCTGCTGTTCGTTCTTCGTTGCCTTCTGGTTCCTCCTCACATCCAGTTCTGGTGAAGGGGAGCGGCAGATCTGACAGGGGGAACTCGCGGTGAAGGCTGGCGGCTCCAAACTGTGGACGTTATTTTTTTCCGATTTCACCTTGAGCGATAGTAGTTGGTATTGTCACCAAGAAGTGTGGTCTGTGAGAACAGTTGTATTGTTTTGCCTTGGATAACTGTGGGAGGTATTAAATATTGACCTTTAGTTTCGTCAAATACAATACAACTTTGAATGGAAGCCAGACTCGGCTCTCTGTCTCTGCTTCTCTCTCTCTGGTTGGCGAGGCTGTTCTTACTCTGCACTTGATTTCGCATTCTGTCAATTGATCAAATTGGATTGAAGTGAATTTCCAAGCTGTTCTACCTTGCCAACTTTATAGCCTGCAGCCTGCTTTAGAGGACATCCTATAAACAATGAAGTGTTTTCTAAAGCAGGAGTGACAGTGACTTGTTTACGCTGAAGCTCCAATAGTTATCCTCTGGACTGCTGACTTCATTATCTGTCTTACAACACCATTGGGATTTAATGACATAGGGTGTGTGTGTGTATCGTGGTGTGTGTGTGAGATAGGATGATGGGAAAAATCCTCAGCTGGGAGGACACAAAGCTTTTGATTTAATGTGTAACAGGCAGGGAGGAGCACCAGCCGCATTTAAACAACTACTCTACTGGAAGCCGCATTTGGAACCAGTACAACAACAACAACTGCTCTCAGGTACCGGGAATCACTACTAAGTACTACAAATGTATTTAAATTTATGAACCAGACTTTGGTACCCCACCGTGATGACAGGAAGTGAATCCTGGTTGATGCTCAGATACATCAATGGTTTAGTCAGGCCTCCATTTTGTGAGAAAAAATATTTTCATTTACCCCTTACTTCCTAAATTACATGAAAGAAAGCAACCTCCATGAGAACAATGTTGTCCTGGATTTAGAAAGACATAAGAAGTAATAACACCGCAGGTTCTGAAGTTGACGTTTTCACCTGAAATAGTGACTGTTACATTGTTAGGACATCACACAGCAAAATATTTTTAATATTTAAGAAGGGGAATTGTTTATGCCAACAAAATTGTTTGTTTTGTGCAGTAATTCCTTATTCGAATGTCTGCAACCTTTTTGAGTTTTCTCCATTTAGGTATAAAGTGTCGTATAAGATAACTCATTCAGTCACAATCAGTGGGGATGTGTGTGGAAGAAACACATAAATCTCCGAGGCAGAGGGAACGGCTGGATGTGTCTGTTTTATTTATGGAAGAGTCTGAAGCTTTCTGTCAGGATTAAGATTAGTGGATCTCGTCCTACTGTCGTTTTTTAAAACCCGAAAGTTTGGACAAATATCATTAGGTATTTTAAACAAGAAGCCAGGGGTGTAATAAGGAGAGGTCTACATGAGCTTATTTTGTGCAGGGTTTCATTTTTCCTGTGGATTTCAGGGGATTATTAATGTAATACTATATACGGTTAAACTCCTGGTTGTTTGGCTTAACACCCACGGGCACTCAACAGTCAGTTTATTAAGCACCCATTCTTTTTTATGATACATATGAAGATGTTAAGAGTCAGTTTAACATTGTACAGTTTACCATCGCGAACTACAATCTCTAAACAACAAATTAACAAAAACATGACATTTGAAGATGGGGAATTTATTTTTACCGATGTTTACCAACTGAACTGAGAGTTTACTGCTGAATGCAAACTATTCCAAACAGGCTTCTGTGATACATGAATAATTTATTTAATAAGAACACATGGTTTCATTTACAGAAAAATATTTCTGACTTATGGAGGACACTAAATTAAATATAAAGCCGTTCCACTTTCTGTTTCATACTACGCATATCTTGCAACTAAATATGTTATAGATGTTTTATGTTATTCATTTGCAAGTATGATCATTACATATGACCAGTACCTAATTTGACACTACAATCACAAACTGAAAGAATCTGCTCAATGCAGCAAAGGAGCAGAGTTGCATTGCAGATTATAACAGAGACTTACAAGTTTGACTGACAAGGCAGAGGATTTGGGGGAGAGTTTAAAAGCCCTATATCCAGCAATATTTCAGAATTTCACCTAAAAGTCAAAGAGGAGCCTGAAAAAATATAAATGAGGCAAACTTTGTCTAATGAAGTTTGCAACACCCCGAGGTAACACATCCACCTTCCAATGCACCAACAAGAGTTAGGGCTTCTGCAGCAAAATCCAATATTGAAGACTGAATCAAGATCCCTGCAGATATTGATCAGACACTTCTTTGCTTGTAAAATGTCTGCAGAAATGGGTAAATCTTATACTACTGTTGTTTATTACATGGATCTAGAAAAGGTCCCCACCATGGTGTCCCTAGTAGAGGGACAAACTCGACTGTGGGAAAGCACAGCAGTCTTTGCTGTACGTGAATATATCATGAATAATGCACGTATTCACCAGGCTGGTGAGAAAATATTGTTCCTGCATTAAATGACCTTCTGTGAAGTGGATGCAAATAAGGTGCTAAGTGATGTTCTATGCAGGCAACGTGTGACTGGCCATATATTCTGCATTTGAGAGTGAAATCCAGGACATGCAGTATTCCCTAGTGCTGCAGCTTACCACACGAAGAACAATTCCATTTGGGGACAGCACAGGAAAATTGCCTTACATTGGTGATTTCTATTGGTATCTTAGACCAGAGGACAAATACAAGAGAAAAAAGCCAAGGTGTGCATCGACAAACATAAGACAGACTCGGAAAAAAGAGTCTCTGCAAAGAAAACAAACGATTTCTTTGAGACGTGAGGTAGAGTTAATCTTCTTTCACAGAGGGCGGTCGCTTATAACCGCCCGAAAGGTTAGGAGAGAAAACACTGAGCCTGAGGAGGAGCAGAGTAAACAGAATGCTGGTCCAACTCGCTGGTTCGTGACTATTTGCCGTGAGCGGTTAAGTTGCTGGGTTTAAACAGGTGACTTGGCAGAGCGAACATCGCAGTCTTTTGTGGTTTCTGACTGGGCTGTCGTCTCCGTGCCACCGGGCTTGCCAACGGATCTGGACAACTATGAATTCATTACCATGGCAAGGCTTGTGATCGGGGAAACGGGCTAAGGCGTGTCTGGTTCCATGTGCCGATAGTACTCTCACCTAAATCATGCTAGTTGGCCTTGTAGCAGCTCGCGGCGCTGGACTTGCTTCTGCTCGAACTTGGATTGCCTGTGGGGAATTAAAAAATTGATGTTGTCCCCTTTTGGGCATAACAGCGTGGGATAAAATGCGGCTGTGTAAGTTCTGGTATCAGATGAGCATGCTGTGCTTTGGTGTGCCCATGAATCTCTCTAGAGTCACCAGTGATTTCAAGCTATGGTTCTGAGCCTCGCTCACTGAAATGTGCCTTTTGTGTCCCTTCAATATTTCAGCGGGGGGTCCTCAAAACTTGGCGTCCTAAATTTAGAAGTTTTTTCAGTGATGATGAAAGCAATATTTTCAATTTGGGGACTGGAACAATGTGCTGGTACTTTCCAATTTGCAATTTACAGCCAACTGTCAACCTGGGATATCTATAAAAGAAAGAAAAGCGATAGATAGAATATCTATTAAATGGGTTTTAAAGGTCATCAGCTGGATGACACCGAATGAGATTGAACTAGTTAAGAGAGAAATGTTTACAGCGTGGTTTGCTCGGCAGAAGATGAATGATCAGAGATGTGCAGGGGTTTGGATTCTGTGGAAGTGTTTGTTAGATGTGTCCATGTGCATATGAGGGACATTTTCTGATCTGCAGTGATGTGATCTATATTCCATCAGTGGGGATGCCTCAGAAGTCCCTGGTTACCAAGGTTACGGGCCCTGAGCGTCAGAACAACCATAATATATAATGTCACCCGTGTGGCCCTTTTCTCAGGAGACACAGGGACCTCAGCAGAAATGTTTCCACTTTACAGCTGGATGTGAAACTCGTATAAATCTCAGCTGGTTGTATCGTTTCCATTTTGATGACCTCGTAAAAACAGAGGAATCCCGTCGTAAGCTGTTGTCGTGTGTGGAGCCTGCTGGTCTTCACTTTAATGTCAGTTTCTCCTCATTTAAACAATATAGACAAATATTGATTGGTCTTTTAACCTCTGTGTGATGAATAAAGATGGCTACTCTGCTCTCAGACAGAATCAATCAGCTGTGCCACACATATTTTACTGTGGCCGGATAGATTTGTGGTGGCAGTGCGACAGTCCAGGTGACTTCCAGGTGTGAGCAGCAAGGAGATGCTGCTGGATACATTAGTACCACAACTAGTAGGTATTCCTGTTGCATTGGAAATTATTTGTAGCCTTATAAAAGGTCCCATTTTTTAGTTTGTCAATAATGATGTGGATCAAGGAGAATTCTTGGACCTTTTCTGTTGACCTTTGCTCTATGGACTTTGGATTTATTTTTATGTTAGAATAGTTTTTGAATTGGTGGAATGATTGATAATTAACTTTACTTAATTACTTTTATTTACTTTAAAGGGACAGCGTACATTTATTAATTATCCGCAGTCCAAGGCAGGTTGATGTTAAAAAGAGAACAGACAACAAACTTACATATATATATATATATGTATGTCAATCTGATTTATTTTTGTCGTTTAATTGATCATTCTGTTCGGTCTTGTGTTTAGATTTTGGTTTTGGTATTGGTTAGTTACTGTTTTACTTTGAAGTTTCTTTCTGTGGGTGCGTGTGTTTGTGTGTGTGTGAGAGTGTGTTTGCGTGTGTCTCTTACTTTACTTCCTGTCTACGTCTGGGTTTCCCTCCTTCATGATAGTCTCCACCTCCTCTGATTTGTCCCACCTGAGTTTTACTACTCCTGCCTCCTTTTAAGCAAACACAAGTCTCTGTGCTCCTCACTTTCCTCAGTCTGGCTGGTAACATCCTTGGATTTCTCCCGGACCTCCGGATTGCAGGTTTGTTCCTTTGTTTTCTGTAGTTTTTATTTGGACTTTTGTTTACCTGTTTACCTGCCACCTGTCTGCTTAATAAAATTTAACACTACCTCAAGGCTTTTGGTAAGTGCCACTGAGGAATTCAATTCACGAGAAGTGAAATCAAACTTGTGGTTTCATGTGATGTCACTTCAGCAAAATAAAACGGGCAGGAAATCCGTCAAACAGCTAAAAATGTCCCTCACAGAAAATGAGAAAACTGACAATTAAAGTGCATCGACTGACTAGTGGCCTCTAGGGAAGTGAGCCAAATGATGATGGATCAAAAAGATGCAAAAATGCATATTGACCAAAATGCACCATGGTCCAACAGTCTCTTAATCTGGTACAAACCAAAATCATGAATGTAACTGAATAAATAGAACAGTTTTGGTTCTTTTGTAATTTCCAGCCTCCTCCATTCTAAAGCTATTCATTGAGAAGCTTGTTTTCAGAAGAGAACAAGTTAAACAGCGACTGCAAATATGCACAAGACTACAGTGTGTGTGGCAGTGGGTTGAACAGATTCTCCTTTCTTCCCTTTTTAATGCAGCAGGGTTTCTACCTGACGAGTGACAGCGCGGAGCATCGGGACATCACCGGGAACACAGGTGATTAACTAGTGTTTGTGGAGTCATGCCAAGAGTGGAGTCAGGATGTGTTCATGTGTACTTTGTGTGGCACTATGCCCGTGTGTGTGTGTGTGTGCGCACAGGCTAAGGTGCTTTAGTTTTCTCGTACACTCAACAGCTGTGTTTTCATTTCTCTCATAAGTCTGAACAAATGACAGCTTGCTGCGATGTGGGTAGACGCTAAAGCTCTTTGAAGGAAGGGGCAGCTACTTGCTCTCGTAAGATTCTCGGTGCGTCTGGTGCATATTAATTAAACCCTTAATGAAAACGCTCAGTGAGTTAATTATGGGTTTATTGTCATGAGGTAATTCAGAATGACACTTAATAAATTCCGCACTTGAACGAATGAGAATCAGATCAAAACAGTTGCAGTTTGTTTTAGCAATGTGTTGTTTTTACTGCCACAGGATCGCGGATTTCGCATTGAACAACTGAATAAAAGAGGAATGATGGTATAAGCTGCGGCCCAAGAGAGATGCAACTATTAATACTGAGAAATATTCATTATTTTGAACCTCGCTGAAGACTCCAGAGGCCATGTGTGAGACATTTGTTGATGAAAACATGTTTTTAACATCAGAGGACAAAGCCTAGAACTGTTGTGCCGAAGTCTATTTCCTTTTCCAGGATGTGTTTTTTTTCCAATTGTGTTTCCCATTATGACCTGGCCCCTGGGTGAAGTTAGGTCCAGGTTAAATTAAGGGGAAATGCGTTTGAACATGGAACCAGACCTCAACTGAACACTGCCGTTCGGACTCGTAAAGGAAATGCTCCGAAGTAACAGCTTTCTCTGTTCCTCGCTGCCCTTTACAACCTTTTTCCAGGTCAACGATAACAACACAAGTGTGGCCACAAATTTCATGGGCCTTCGGAATCTGATGAAAATGAAAAAACGGTATTGTCATCAATAATTTACAGGTGCTGTGTTGGTTGGTAGAGGAGACACTGGATCATCGGCCGGTAAATAATCAGCAGGCAGCAGAGCCAAAGATCAGTGTTATCATTTATTAAATGCAATTAGTTTTTATAGTTAACCGTGTCATGGATTATTTAGGTAGAAGGGGCCCTTAGCAAAGTTTGTTTAGGGCCCCTGGGAGCTCTGACTGTATAATTCATATTTACAATCTAGCCTAATTAGTATATTAAATCCAAATCTGAAATGCATTTAACAGACATGAGACAACATTAATCTGGATTTTCTAATCATCTTTTTCCATTAAAACAAGATTCATCCATATCCATATATGCACAATAAATAAACAACAATAATGACAATAACCCGTCTCATTAGTGCTGAAAATTAGGCACCTGCATTTGGTTTTTAGCCTCTAAAGTATTTTGTTTTTCATACCATAAACAATTTAAAACTGATTTCATGCTAAGTGCGACCTGGGTAGTGAACCACACAACAGCAGGGACAATTCAAAGTACTGGTTCCTCTGAGGAGTGGAAGTTGTGGAGGACCGTGCTTGGTCCATTACACCATGTATTCTTAAAGAAAAAAACAAAAGGTGAGGCTGTATCTATGAAATAGATTAAATGATTACATGCCATACAGAGGTAATTATTAAATATAAATGCATGGAATGGCTCTTACTGAAAGGAATTAATAATGTATGTTGTTTTATTCCCCATTAAAAATGACCAGCAAGGGAATTAGACAACGACTGTTTTAGGGACCCTGGAAAAATAACTTCCTTTTAAATCGTTCCCAAATAATTCATTAATAATTTAACAAAGTTTAAACTGTTGACCTGAAAACGCTGAACGTGCACATTTCTCTGATATTCCTTTGCGTCCTTTGTAATAATTAACTTCCTGTCCACACCCCTGAGAGCACACAGCCTCCGAGCACGGTTTCACAGTGCTCGTGGAGTTTTGCCACGAAACTGCTAGAAGGGGAAAACGTCAAATAAAAATAAAATATCGCTTCGGCCCTTTTATGTAGTCCACTGTGTGCTGCTTACGTCTGTAAAAAGAACTCCACTCTTCTAAGTTTGGGTAGAAAGTTCAGGGCACCTGGGTTCATTTCAAATCAATTCCTTAACTTTCCATTTGACAGAATGTGTATTACAGTATGTGGCAGCTTCGCTCTCTGGGGGATCTGTGGTTAAGAAACTCCTCTCCTTCTTATTCTGTTAAGTTTCCAGGAGATAAAGCCATAATCGATCAAGTTCCCATCCTGCCACTCTCTCCTCCCAGCTCGCCCCCTCTTTTTACCTCTCCTGCTCAAGTGCGCTGGGGACATCACTCGGCTGTCTTTGTCTCTCCCTCCCTCCCTCCCTCCCTCGCAGCATCGCTCCATCACTCTCTTTCCCCCTCTTACCTTCCCACAAACTCCGTAATGATTTATTTGATCCATTAGTCACCGGCCAGTAAAGAGGAGCTGCTGGTTATTGTAAGAACAGGCCGAGGAGATCAGACACCACATTCTCTAAAGCTTTCAAATTCACATCAAGCACAGCAGATCACATGATTGTAGAAGATTAACATTAAGGGAATGTTCCGATGGCAGAAGTTTTCTTGATGAATAACTTATCCTGCAGAAGTTTTGCTGTGAGCTCAGTTGAATGCCAAATAACTGCAAATAAATCAAGGGCTGCCTATGTTCGCGGTTGTGTGTTGCCTGGAAAAACCTCTTCTGAGTGATGGGCTTTGACATATGAGCTCACATTCATCTGGGACTTTACAATGACAAATGCTCTTTTCCACATGAATGCATGTAAATGTAAACATCTGCATTCATGGGGGTGTGTCACTGTGATTTGTTTGCGAGGGGATGTGCAGGACTGGGTCCACCTGTTACTGTGGGACTAAACCCAGTCCACATTATGAGGACAGCAGTTTTCTCTGCTTTTTTTATGGTCTCATAAATCAAATATAGAAAAATTCACACAACATAAGCTCAACTTTAAATGTATGTACCAGAAACATCTGTCTGGTAGGACCTTCTATCCAGAGTTGATCCATGACATGGGCTATGGGTCTCAAACATGCACATAATGCTGTCAGTCTCACATTGGCAGACGTATTATACATATATCGACTTTGTTATAGGCGGCAAATCAGTGGGTCTTATTCGGGTTCGAACGCCCATATTGGATTAAATGGATGGAGGACCTGTCACCCACTGTAGTCTGGCAGTAACTTTAATCTGTGCAAATGGACACAATCCAAATCCTCATTTTAAAAGCATGTAGGTTATTGTTGGGGATTTTGACAATGGTACCAGGTCGTAAGGGGAGGAGACTGTGTCCGGTTTACACTGTGTGTCTACAGCAAGCCACACCGAGCTGTAACAGTGGTTTTCCTCCTCCTGCATGTCTGGCATCTCACTGAGCTAACATAAACATCTTGAGTTGTTGTCTTTACCTCTCTTCAGTCACGTTTGTGTGCTTGGCAACATCATTAAGCTGGGAGGCTCCCTGCGCTACAGTTTTATTGTTTTCTTCTCTACTCGCGGGTAATTCCGCGGCATCTGCTGGCTGCTTGTTTCCCCTCTACCTGACGCAGTATTTGCATTGATGCTAATTGTGAATTAATTGTTTGTATTGGCTGGGCTGATTTTCCTGTGGTCGTTTTCAATCATCGTGCATTGGTCTTGATCCAGGAGCTGTGAAATAAGGGTTCTTATGTGCGAGTGTTGTAAGTGGTGTGGGCTGAATTGATTAGCTCTCTGGGATGTTGATCCTTCAAATGCATGCATCTAATTTTCTGCCACTTAAGCTGAAAGTATACATACTTATTTATTTCTCGAGACTGGAAAAAGACTTCAACCCTCATCAGTTTTAATTTACTGATATAAATAAAGGGAATGCACAGGTAATTTTCTGCAAAAAAGCAGAGTGCTGATACTCAAGCTGGTGACGCTATTCATTGTAACTGCTCTTCATAATTCCAGGAAATGACTGGAGCTGCTTTACTGTAAAAAAATAAATAAAATAAACATAATATATAACTTATCACATCTTACAGAAGGAGCAGTTTCAAAGGCGGGATGTGCTGAAAATTTTAAATATTCTTCTTTGGCTTTTTCTTGCCCTTCCTCATGCTGAGTCAGCAGTTTTCTCACTTTACCGTTAAGTGTGTGCACCATTGAGTTTCACTGGGCTGGAAAGCCGAATAGGATTTTCGATTTGTGCAAATCCCACTTTACTCACACACACACACACACACACACACACACACACACACACACACACACACACACACACACGGCGACAGACAAATGCACTTACCCACACAAACCTGAATCATCTTAAAAATGGTCTCAAAGATTTGCAGGGATGCATATTTAACATCAAAAGAGAGTCGTGTGTAGGAATCACACAGATGCATAATATTCTCCTTTACAGAGTTTACGGAAATATTTCAGATTGTCTCCCATGAGAGATGAACACTTAACATTGACACACCGGACACGCTCTTTGACTGTGAGGTTGTTTTTCTGTGTTTAATTTAAATTTTGTCTTTGAACACCCTTGATTTTACAAAATGAACCTCGAATCAATTCCATGCAATTTTTTATTTCATAGTTTAACTGTGTGTTGAAGCTTTGTGAGCAAAGAGAGGTACAAGTGAGGCTTTTCCTGTCTTGTAATAAACTCCACCATTGTTTGCCCAATTAGCGAAAGCACACAGCGAATGAAAGTGTCTCCCTGTAATATCAAAGGTGCCATTGTGTACGAAGGGATGCTTCTGCATTTAGGCCATAAATAATTCATAATAAGACAGGTGTTAAATTATTTAGCTTCCTTGACTCTGTGAGAAAAGGAATTACTTTTAATTGTGTTGTATATCATTCAGACCTGGCTGCATTGGCGTCTCGAAAACAAAGCGATTTTGTATTAAGCGAATTAAAAACAAGTTTAAAAAGTTTGAAATGTTTAATCTTGTATAAAAACACAAGCCAAAAAACCACAGCAACAAAGCAAATACACGCCGCATCACACATTATGGATAAGTGGCTGCGGTACAATCGATACTATCTCTCCCTTGAGTTTGCAGTGCTCGGTCCACACAGGAACACTGAGGCTGCCGAGAGATCAAACTCTGATTTAACAGTTTCACAGACCGAGGAACAAATCGGCTCTGCGGTCTGTTCAGTCGAGCATGTGGGACTCTTCTCCGGCTTGATGGCAAAAGCTGATATTCCTCAAATAATTAGGAGTTGGATGTAATATTACCTGCCAGACCAGGCCAGATCAACACAAGTCATGTGAGACGATGCTGCTGATGCAATGCTTTAATTAATATCCTCTGCTAACTGCTAGATTGTGAGAAAAACTTATATCACTGGAAGAATGTTGACCAGTCAAGGTCAAACTTTGTGTGTGTAATGTGGCTTAATTATGATGCTACTTAGTATTCAGGAGGACGCCTAAAAAAAAGTTCTCATCTACTTCCAGTGATGAATAATGAACCAGAGGGAGGAAAGCAGAGTCCTCAGCTGATCTGTGGTGCAGCCTGTGGAAATGATAAATGTATTAGATGAGAAGTGCGGAGCAGGGCTGCGGCTCAAAGTCAAAGAGCGATCAAAGTCCCGACTTTTATCCGACACATTACTGCACTTTGACCAAGGGACGGGAGGGCTTGTACCACTGTGGAAGAGGGGGGGGGGTAAAATATGCAGTTGATGAATATGGTGCAGTGAGACGGCATGGAGCACGTTAGCTCATGAAACACTGGATAAACAGAATTCCATGCTCTTGTGTCATGGTTGTAGGGCTGTGTCTATGACGAGATGTAATGAAAAAGAACTCCAAACAAAAACTTCTTTAACGCACATCTGTATTCTTTTCATTCATCAGAACTTTTGTTAAAATGCATGGTCCCAGCCACGGGTCCCCCTGGCCTTGGTGGGCGTGTTTTGGTCCGCACCGAACTCTCTCCTCTCTCAACCTTGACAAATTACACTTTGTTTGAAAGTTTGAAGTCTCCTGTGCAAAGAACTTCAGAATCCTTCTCGATCATGCCTGTGCAGCAGCTGTTAACCCAGTGGGTTCAGATGTGCCTCTGGTCAAATGTTTTAAACACAAGAAGGTACTGCTAGAGGCCTTGAATTTCTTTTCGAAGGCACGAAGGCAAACATATTTAATTCACGTTTGTGCCTCTGTAACTCCACGTAGACAGTTCATTAAAGCACACCTAAAGCCGATGCTTTACCGTCTCCCAGGCCCATTCCTCACTGAGGGATAATTTGCAGGAGATGAGTCCACAACTCTCTATGTCAACAGGAAGCTAATTGTTGTTTGTTTGCTTTCTTTATTTCACAAATGCAAATGCTTCCCTCCAGCAGAGCACTTGGCGGCGGCAACGGAGAGATAGGCACGTTGGAAGGGAAGGGGGGCAAAAAAAGACACAAGCATCAAGACGGAGGGAGAGACAGAGAAAGGGCAAGCAAGATCGTCATTATTGCCTACACTAATGAGGAATTAATTACACCACAGCTGGCTGAACAGACTGTATTACTGGAGGCTGAGCATAGGGGGCAGCATGCTGCACCAATGAGGTGTTTGGAGATTGTGGGCTGGCAAGATGAACCAAAAATTGGTTACCGTGGAAAAGAATGATCAGTTAATGGGACCATACTTGGTGTATGTAACATTATATGGGCTTTTAGATGAGAGAGAGGGATATTTAATTCTGATAAACCTGAACTGAGAGCGCCTCGACATTAGCCACAAGCTTTGGCAAGCACGCGTGGACTAATGGCTTCCACTTTGTCCTTACAGCACGGCCAAAGCAGTAACTCATATAGATGTGCATATTTGACATTTATTATGTATGCCCGTTCAGGGACTGAAAAATATGTCTGTAGCGCCGACGCACACTGCCACTACTTCCTCCTACTACCACATTATTACCCTGGCAGCTGCCAGCCTGACATTTCAGGTTTTCCACCTCCTCCACGTCCATTCAAATCGGATGAGAAAGAGAATGGACAGACGTTTTGTTTTTCGTGGTTGGGAATTAATGAGGACGGTGTTGTTACACGAGTCAACAGACTGGGAGGTGGACCTGGAGACATAGAGGAAGAGACACGTGAGAGGAAACAGATGCACATGAGAAGACTGCGACAAAAGAAGTGCAGCACTAACACACAGTCCTCCTGCACCTGGTTCCTGATAAGATCAAAGACAATAAAAAAACGTCTTTGTAATTTTTTGTTGTTAAATTCCAAAGGTTAAGAAGAATCTGAAACAAACTTAAAAAGTTGATCTGTAGCAAACAGTGTTTGGGTCCAGTGGGATGCTGTTGGTGCATTTTTAGAAAAAAGTACTTCAGAATTATAAATACTACATAGATTTTTCAAAATGTATTTTCATACACTGTTGATTCAGCTGTTACGTCACTTTTGTTACATGAGAAAACACAAACACAAAAGGTGCAATTATAATAAAGAAAATTAGTAAAATTCAGGATTGCTTTGTAGTTTTCTGGTCAGACAGTTGAACAAGAGTGCAACGTGTTTGTCTAAATTGTCTGTTTGGGTCAGCTTGTTGTTTGCCAGCTCCTCTGTGTTATTTATAGGATGTTTGTTTCATGGTAATTTCAGTTGGAAGAGCATTAAGGTCACCATATAAAAAAACAGAAACAGATTTTTTTTTTTTAAAAAGAAAAAGGCTTATTAATACATGGCTGATCTGATGTCTCCTTTGGGTTCTGTAATGTTTGAAATAAGCATTACAGATGAACTTTCAAATGATGGTTTATCTATAAAACTGGGACGTGTAAGTTCACCGTTCCCCTCTTTGTATTTTCTAAATGAAGTTTGATTGGAGAAACTAAGTTGATGATTATATAGATATTATGTAACTGTGTCTGTTTTGTTGTTTGACTTATCCCACTCACTTGGACTCCAGCATGATTGCAATCATAACTCCGCACTGAAATTAACGACACGTTCTTGACAGTCTTGTCAAACAAATTAAAAGAAGAAACTCAACTGAAAGGCTCCTTCTGTCTCACCTGTGTATTCGCCGTGTGCACTGGCAGCAGTGAAGCCTCCAAGCTAGAAACAAAAATCCTCACCATCCAAATTTAACGCCGGTCCCAGCAGCAGCAGCCATCTGCGATTCCCTTAAGCAAGACATGGCGCACTCAGTGTAAGTTACCGTAGATAAAAGAGCATCAGACAGCTGAGGAAAATGCATTTGCACGTGTGGGTTTGCACAGATGCATCTGTGTGTGTGTGTGCAATTACGCACATGCACAGGCTCGGGCCATATGAGGGGCCTCGGTAGAGCTGATATTCAATTACATGATGGAGCGTTTGCCAGGCGAGGCCGATGGCGCTGTAAAACCGCTGCATGCTCTGACGGTGCGCGCCACGGTTAATTTAGCTTTCGTAATGAGACGGCCGAGAGGAGGAGCAGACTGTGGAGGCGCCGCATTGTAGAGGGATGATGCAGTGCAATGGTGCAGACTGGAACACGTGGAAAGTAAAAGAAGACACGGTAAATACTTTGATTTGCAGCCTTTACGGTGGACTGCAAGTCTTAAACAACCGTTTCTGTGGTAGAGAAATGTGCCAGGAGAAAATGGGATTTTTTTGGAGAATCCAAAAATGTGCAGAGGAGGAAAAAAAGAGGATAATAGAGGTGAAGTGGGGTCAGTTTAGACAGATGAGCAGAGAAGCTGTGCACTCTCACACCCAGCTATTAGAGCGGGCAGCAGATCAGTCCTCGTGGAATTAAGCCATTTGTAAAATACATGCACATATGCGTACACACAGAAGCTGTGATGTAGCTCTATTGATCGCAATAAGCCGATCCTCCTCACTCCATTGAATATGTATTTTGCAGCCTATCATTAGTCTCTGAAGCCGAGCGCAGAAGGGAGGCCGGTTACATTGTGCTGATTGAACACATGAGGAATTAATTAACAGCTAAATAATTCTAAAGACAATGGAACCATAATTAGGCTCAGAGAGAGGGAGACAGAGAGTCCCTGAATCCCCCCCTCCCCCTTTAGGCTCCCATAAAGTTAATCCCTCCTCTCTATATTCTGCTCTACATGGGAAAGTTTCCTGTGAGTTCAAAAGTTTTTCCTTCAGTGAAGGCATAACAATGAATGCTCCACGAAAAAATGGATTCTCTCTGATCATTATTGCATATTTTCTGTATATTTACATGTTGATGCACTCTTTGCCCGATGGAGAGTTAATAAAATTGCAATTTCCTCAACAAAGAAATTATATTCCAATAACATGAATGGACACTTTTTCACAAAAAGAATGTTTAATGCGCCGCTGTCCTCCCAAGGTCCTTGGAAACCAACCTAAGGGTGCAATGAATATTTTTTGCGAATCTGCCACATTCGAAGCAATACGTTATTTCAGCCCAGGCGAGATTTACATCTATTACCAAAAGTCTGCTTTTCCTTAAAGCGATGGTTCGACTAAACTCATAATGCCAGAACTGTCCAGAAAGGGAATTGATAGGCGGGTAGACTTTCTGCAGGCGCCGCAGAGTGAATGTCAGAGTGGAGAGCAGCCATTTCTGTCAGAGACAAAGAAACAATGTCTTGTTGTTCCCGATGGCACTCATCAATCTGAATATAGCAGTGGCTTGTTTCATATGGGTAATTCTTTTCTTTCCTACTGTTACACGCTTTACACCGCTGCTAGCTTCAGGGCTGCTGTCTAGCTTTGCATCTACATAACAACACTGGCCCAATTACCTGAGTATTGGGTGCATGTGCACACACATATACACACACACACACACACACACACACACACACACACACACACACACACACACACACACACATACACCTCAAACTAGCAACAGCAAGGCAACAACCTTTTTGTTTTCGCAGCACACAGATATTTGGGTTTTAGATCAAAATAACAATATGAGACAAAACAGAAACAGCTGGGGACGTGTGACCTTCTGGCTCAAGTTTCTATGAACAACAGTAAAGTGATAGATTATTTTTATGATCTTAAGATAAATAACATTTTGATGCATTACTGCACTAATCGTGCAATAGACTGATATCACAGCATCATTTTCCGATGGTTTTCCAGTTTTCTACCACAGTCCCTTCTTGTTCTTGTTAGTTTTAGGGAGCCTTTTACTTTGTGTTAATTTCCAGTGGTTACTTATGTGTAGTAATTATACACTCTACATATATTTCTAGGCCTGAATGTATTAGATCATTGTAGCCTTGTAGTTCCACTGTCTCTTTTTCTTAAGGGATTTTTGACTATTACATCAATTTCCTACCTCAACTAGAACTCCATGCAGTGGTCTGCAAGGGTTTGATTGTGCAAAATCCAGTGTTCTGAGTTTGAGTTCCACACACCATATTTATATAATTCGAGGTTATGAGGTTGGACAACTTCTGCTGCCGCTGTTCCCTTCTGGTTATCTTCAGAAGAGAAAATGTTTTTGCGATCAAAGAGAGATTTGGGGATACATCTTTGTCTCCCACTGCAACAATGGAGACATTACGCTAATCTCTCTCTCTCTCTATCTCTTCCTCTCTCTTCCAGACATTGCATCATACCAGGGGCTTCGGTATGAAAGCCTTCAGATTGACAGGATGTTGGCTGGCCCCTCAGACAGTTATCTTCTGGTTGACTGGGTCCGGTGTGTAATCAATGAGTCCAATTAGGAGGTTGTTTACCAAACTGCGGATATGCTTTGGCCTTTTCACATTGTTTTTCTGGGGCAGGTTAGACTCATATGGGGATGCATAATCTCACCTTGAGAAGAAGCACACAGGCACAGCTATCATCATGTGCACTGTACACACACACACACACACACACACACACACACACACACACACACACACATGCATTTACATTCGCAACTACCAACACCGATCACACATAAACCTGATCTCTCTGGAGTCAAAATGTGGCCTTGGTTTTCATGGAGGCGCAAAAGTGAAATGACTGTTCCATCGAGCCGGGGCTGTGGGGACAAGAAGTTGAATAATCCGGCCCGGGCTGATGAATATGGTCACAAATTTAAACTTGCACTCGCGCAGCACAATTTCCAAAATGATCTCATTCGGAGGTAGAATGGCCCCCTGTAGAGCACGTGCCTCTGCCAAGGCCAAACAACCACACGCCGTCTGGCTGTTATGATAGCAGGGAATATAAAAAGAATAGGGAAGTTGTCTGATGATCTTTACCAAATTGTACAAACTTGATCTCAACACCTCAAATATTTGTCCACATCCGTACGGTATTTTTTGGAGGAATGGACGAAAATTGTCAGCAGATGCAATATCTAAAATTTACTGAGGTCTTCTCATTCTCCACATTCCCCAACCCACCTATTAATTTAGTGCACTCTGGTTCAGAGGGTTTATAGCATAATCTTGGTGACAAATTAAAAAACTAATTATAATCTCCTTGGTGGAGGTGAGGATGCATTCAATGTTAACATTTAAAACTCCATCTGGCACTCAAGTTAAAAACGCATATCCACTCACATAAGCTAATGCTAAGAAAGCCACCGATTGAAATAGTCTTGACCTTTGACTTAGTAGTACTTTTTACGTTTTAACCATACTTCTATTCTACAATACTAGCCCCTTTGAAGCGAGTGTTGTGTTATATCCGATGTAAACAGTTGCAATGGGTATATCGTTAGTTCTACTTATCATTTTAGCCTTAAGCACTACATTTACGTAGACTGTATGTGGAAAGAAGCGATTGTATTTGGTGGCACCATAGTTAATCAGTGGGTTGAGTCAGGTCATAAAGATTAATGGCGGACGGGTTGAGGCTGGTGATTTGAGACATAATTAATCAGGAAAATATCAAAGTTTCAATTATAATCTGCTCCACAGCTTCGTTGTTCATCAGGCGAATAACAGACTAAACAAAGCAAACAATGAAAAAAGAGTTAGACGAAAAGAATACAGACGAGGACCCCAGCACGCAGCCTGAACAAGAATCTCTGTATGTCTGTCTGTCTTTTGAGGACTGTTCGTCCAATCATCTTCACGCTTGCCGGCTGGATTGATGAGGACACTGGGGAAGTGCAGTTGGTTCCTAATTTGGTGCGATTTGGACTTGAGACATGTTTGGCATCAATAAACGTTTAAAAAGCAAGCAGCTGTGTAGTGGTACAGGACTCCGCATTGTCTGCATGTCATGAACAAAGCTGGAATCAGAGATTTACAGCAGTCAGAGACGGGTTGTTTCATATTGAGTGCTCTAAAAATAAAAGACATGAAGCTGTATTACAAAGACACAGTTCACCATGGAAACAGGTCCCGTCACTACTGAATCTACTAATCTTAACTGATTTATTTTCTGTTTAGTTTTAAACACATTTATTTGAATGAAGCAAACATTTAAGTTACATTTGTGTTATAACAGCAAAGGCAAGAAACAACAGTTATGATTTTGGTGAACAAAATCTCATCGGGTGTCCGAGATCAAACCTCCGGGTCGAAGTTTATCTGAGCGCACTGATGTGTTGATTTTGTTGCATTCAGTTTTGTCTCCTAAGATCATGGTTGCAGGGTCTGTCCACAGGGTGCAGTCGAGAAAACCGCGATTGGCAGCGAGAAGAGAATAAACAGGTGATGGAGAGAGAGACAGAGAGAGAGAGAGATGGAGAGAAACCAATGAGGAGGAATCAGAGCAGATGCACCGACTGTGGCTTCATTTAACGAGGGAAAAGGGGAAAAGAAGAAAGAGGGGTGAAGAAGACAAACGGCGATATCTGCGGGTCTGACAAAAAAAGCCCACACTGGTTTTTCATCATGGTGGGGAAGCTCACGGTAACAGGAAGTGAGTCAGAGGAGCGGCGTGGCATATTTTCGTACAAGTGTTCAGAGAGGAACGCTACGGTTGACCAGGCAGACATTGTGTGGGCTGACGCAGTGGGCGGGGGGGTGCCAGAGCTGGAGAACGCATTTAGTCTCAGAAGGCTGCCTCTGTCTCAACCTGCTGCTCAACTCCCGTGAAGACACAGGCCTTTGATTCTTTCTCCCTCCGTCTTTTGTTTTATTCTCCCATAGTTCAAACCAATCCCTGTCATTCCTTCATCTTACTGTACATTTCTCTGGGTTTTTCCGTCGACATTCCTCATTCTGTCTCTTCTTTTTATGCCCTTTGACTTGAATCAAATCCTGTTTAATGCAAAAGTCTAAACCCAGATTCAGTTCAGCAGCTGTGGAAATTTGATAACAACAAAAACTATAATAATGTGATATTAAACTAAAGTATGATTTAGTGTGTGACTGTACTATGAACCTGCTTGTAAGCATTTGCCATGTGAGTTGTTATTTTGGGTGTATTATGGTGCACTGATGTATGGAAACGTTTGGAAAGCCCTGGGCAAATAGTTTTGCTGGTTTCTGAATAGGAAAGAAGTAATGAGAACCCCCGCTAATGCACCAGTCCTTTTTATTTCAGTGACAGAAACAGAAAACAGATTAAACAGCATTTCTTTTGCCTCTGCACAAGTTCAAACGTCGCAATAAGTAACTTTCCAAATACCTCCTCCAACTAAGGCCGTTTCTGTGTTTGATTCTAACTTTCATTTGCCCTTTCTTCTTCTGAGATGTTCTCCAGGCTGTGCCGTGTTTAAGCTCCACCCCCAGTGGGGTTCGGTTCAGGGCAGGGGACGGGGATTTCAAACAAAAACTGAAAACTTAAATCAAATCAATGTTTCTTGTGACCACCCTTTGTCTTTAAAACAGCATCAGTATATCTTGCTGGAGTCGTTGTCATGCTGCAGGATCAATCTGGGATTGACCAGACGCCTCCCCCGATGGCACTGTGGTGCGATGGATAAGAATATAAACAAGATCCACAAAAGTTTTGTCTAGAACTTCTAAAGCTTCGTGAAATGTGAGTAACTTTTGTTATTTAGGTATTTGATTACTTCATTGTATTAATTCATATGCAGTTTGGCTTTTGCAATTCTGGGCCCACGTCTTTCAAGAAGGTGCATATCAGTTTTTTGATTTGTGGCAAACTTATTCAGCCTGATTTAACACTCTCTGAACCACATCAGAAATTGCCAATAGCGATGTGTGAACTCGTACAAGTTATGATTCAGGTGCTTTGCCGTCACCTGGCCTCCTCTGAACTGGTTCCCTATGTCCAACATGGCTTATCTGCTCAGCTCGTTTGTGTGCACTGCACTGCAGCCCAATCCTGGGCAGAGAGCAGGAATCAAACAAGGTTTCATATTCAAATAAGACAAACTGCACAAATCAAACACAGGGAATTAGAAATTAAATTAAAGCTTTCCTCTAATATCAGCATTCCTCAAATAAAGGCCTGTTACCTTCTGCAGATAAAATGATAAATGTCCCAGTCACTATTTGAGGAAGTAAGGGGAGTAGCTCGACTTCAGTGCATAGTCCACCAACACTTATCGAAAGCTCTCTCACCTACTTATTATTAGTGGCAGTGGAAGCAGTGACAGAGGGGGAGGATGGTCTGTCAGTGTGTCTGGAGCTCCAGACGAGCCTTGGCCTGTGTGATCAATGAGAACTGCTGAGTCACATTTGGAGGCTTCATTTTAGCTCTGAATCAAAGAAATTAATTGGTTACTCAAGACGTAGATGTAGATATTCTAAGATTAAGATTTCCTTTCTTCGTTCCAAATCAATCATGCACTCAGAATCATGCTACATAACAATGGGGAAATCCACCTCAGCTTTAAACCCGTCCGGGGGTGGACATAGGACACGGAACACAACAAAGGGCAGTGGGCAGCTTTATATTGGAAAGCGCCTGGGGAGTAAGGTGCCTTGCTCAGGGGCATTAAAGAAGAGGGAGAGGAGTGACCATCTGTCGCTCCTCTCGGACTTGGACAGATCCATTTTCTGGTCCATCCTCCGGTCCAGGTATTCACTGTTCCAGAATTTAGCAACTACTGGGTGATTTTACAGTAAACGTCAGTTACACTGCAAGAGAATGGTGGCGGCTCAGTCCCATTGCTTCAATGGTCATCACTCATATAGCATGGATGACTTAGTTTTGGACAGATTTGATAATGGACAGGATAGATGGTCACTTTGTTCAAATCAAAATCATATCATGTTGGTAATTGTATCGTGAAGGTCATTTAATGCTGTCGTTTATTAAAACTGTCCAAATCTAAGTTCACCATTTAATGTTTAAATGGGATTTAATGTATTTAGGGCATTAAAAAAGCAGAGTTGGAATTTTCGAACGAAATGTGGCACAATAATGATAAAAATAGAAGGGCACCCTATCTGAATCTGCCTGTTTTGTCCAGATCTGCCCCAAAATATATTATGTATTTACCTCAAACTGGGCCCCACCCATCCACTTTTCCTGGGAATTGGTTCCATAGTTTTTGAGTAATAGTGGACAAACAAACAATGAAAACCTTGACGGAGGTTATAAAAAAAGAATAGGACTACTCAGATTTATATATAAAACACTTAGTTTCAGTGACGTCACACATTTCCAGTATTTATCTAAAGTTGGTTACATTCAATCTTTTGGCAGAAACCTTTTATCCAAAGCATCTTTATTAATGTGGGACAATAACATTAAAGATTCAGTAAAGTACGTTCAGATCTTCACAGTGTAGGAGATCAGCTGAGGAAGTGATCTTTAAGTGCACATTAAATGCTAGTTAGGTTTGGAAGGGTGTTGAATCGTCAGCGCAGGTGAGGATAGGTTAATGTGCTTTTTAATGTTACTGGCACACACACACAATTTCTTCCTGTCTCTAATATTGTCCCTATTCATCTCGGGGAAAGTAAATGATCCACAGTAAGCTGTCTTCTCTCTGTAAGTGCACTTTACTGTTGTACTGTGACTTACTGCTCTATTCTCAAGCTCTCTGACTACGGCTAGAAAAATTCTAATGACCAGCGGGGCGTAGCAAGTGCTTCTCCTCTCTCTGCAAAAATGATGTGATGTTATTTACCGCCAGAAGAGTGTATAATGGAATTCCTCGCCGATCTTTCTGTTTTTCTCTGTCACGTATTCTTCTCCTCCTGCCTCGTCCTCCTCTCCTTCCCCTTCCCTCCCTCCTTTTATTTGTGTTTGTGTGCGTACGGTTTTGAGACTCTTTATTAGCCATCAAGTCAAATTCATACATATTTCCTGCTTCATAAAAGGCCCAGCGGACAATTCATTTGATCACATAAATATACGAGAATGTGAAAATGTGAGATGAGGCAGACGGAGAGAATGGGGTCTGTCTGTCACAGGGAGATGTCGGATTCCCGCGGTTGCTGCATTGAGAGAAAATTATCAAGTAATTTCCATCGTGATTGATAGTGGGTTACAGATTCGGAACAGGCCTGAATTATAGAGTGGAAATGGCATTCGTGCTTTTGTTCGTAAAAGCCACGCGAGCGGAACTGCAGAATAGCTTTAACTGATTGAGTGTCATGCAGAATTATGCCCGACAGAAAAGAGCAATTTTTTCCAGCTATAAAGCCTCTCAAGATCTAACACTAGTTTGAATCCCCCTCTCAATGCAAACTGAAAAGGTGAATGTTTTAGCAGTAAAAGGATTTTAACTGTTTCTGTTCGCTAAAACGATAGGTTGACTACATGCATGTGATGTGTGAAAGAGAAATTGATTTCTAAGGGGGTGTACAATGGCATAAATCCTTTTCTATTGACTGCAGAATCCGTATCTGCACTGACAAATCACATACAGATCAGCCATCTAATCGAAGAGTGCATCCAGCAATGTGAGCATGTGAGGAATAAATGAAAGCACTCTGAAATTTTCTCTGCAGGACCCCAGTGAGGGGGGGAAAAATGGGAACGCCATCGTGTAATTAGTCCATTTGAAGAGAAATATAATGAATGGGATTGTCATGAAGGCTGCTCATTTGAGCCCAATAATGGATCATATAATTAGCAGCGGGGTAGAAACACTGCTATTTCCCTCCACTGTAATCAATCTTCTGATTGTAGAGTCTCGACAAAGGCCTTTAACGTCACGGACTGGAACTCAGATCTTAAAGCTGTCCAGACACATTCAGCAAGGACTGTGGCCAAGGAAGCAATGAATAACAAAAAAAAGAGGAAATCGTTTCCTTATTCAGTTTTTTTTTAAACTTGATATTTACAGAAATCCTGTAATTCCATAGGAAGAGTAAGAGACCAAAAGACGATTTAGAATAATTCAAGCTATCTCATGAAAAACTAATTTATAAATATACGCCCCCACAGCTGTGTTTCAAACTCATGTCTAGTCGGTGTCGCTGATAATTTCTTTTAATGGTTTCTCTCCTGGCTGACTGCGGTAGGTTATAGAGGAATATTACATTTTCAGACAATGCAACATATTAGGTTGGAATATGAATGTAATATAGATTCAATATGAAGTACCAAGCAAGCATCCGAGGAAACAGATACGTGGTAGAAAATCTGACAGTGATTTATAGAGTCTGGTCCCACATTTTACTTTATAACACAGCCATACAGACTGGTTTGTGAGGCTGTATTGAAGAACAGGTGCAGCATGATGGAAAATCCCCACGAGGACGATGGACTGCAGATTAAAACCAAACTACTGCACAAGGTTGTAGGTTCTGACCGGAGAATGGTGAACAGTAGGATGTGGGAAAGACTAAAAATTATCTTGGGTCCAAATTCTCTGGCCTGACTGCAGTGGGCGAAAAAGAATTTGAATCTGAAGGGGATTCTTATTCTTACACAGATGGAAACAGAAAGACGTATCTGGGATATTTACACAACTGAGGAAACTGATGAGGCAACAGAGTAATTTGCGGGAAGATCTTACATTTGGGCTGCAAAGACATGTTGTGCCTTAAATCTGAAGACAGCCCATGGTCCACATCTGGAATGGAACACCCCTCATCCAGACCTTAAGCTACAACTTATCATTGACACAGCAGTTATATTATTTTATATTTTAGGCAGCGGGACAACAAAAAATAATCATATGATACAATCGACCCTGCCCTTTTTAATCGCATGATTCTACTCAGGCAATCATTGCAATACACATGAGAGAAATGAGAGAAGATGGTTGGAGAAATATGTTCAAATTTGTTGAAATAATTATAAAGGATGTAAAACTGGCAATATGTGAAACTAAATGAACAGAAATAAATAAAAAGGAAAACTCAACATACATTGCACTGTTTTTAGTGTTATTTATTAGCCCTGCAGTTCCCCCCCTCCCCCTCCAGCTCCAGCTCCAGGGCGACGTTCCAGGCCTCAGCTTGAGAAAATCTTAACTAACTGGAACCCTTTGAATTTTAATTGAACACCTCTGCTTTAAACACTCGGTGAGGAGGAGTGATGAGGAGCATCTGGAGAGTAATCGGAGAGGTGAGGCAGCTGAGGAAATACACTCCAGGTTGAAGAGTTATCATAAGCTGTAGAGAGCCTCAACCACGACATGAATGAGATCATATTGAAACACGATGAAACATTTTCATCCAAGAATTCCTTTGCCGCATTTAATTAGTTTCTGTCGAGCAGTACCACTTTTTTTACTGAGGAAAAACAATGCTTGTTTTTTCATCAGCTCTTTAGAACCTCTCAGTACAGACACACATCATCTGGGTGTGTCGTCTCTGCTAAAACACCATGTAGCCTGAGGCAGAGATAACTGGCATCGACGAAGCCAAAGCAGATGCTGTAGTTGCAGATGATGAACGCATGCAAATCTGCTAATGGTCAAAAGAGGCTGATGCTGAGTTTTACTGAGTGTGTCCCGTGTTTCACATTAATTACTTAGATTATGGAGGCTTGCCATTGTCTTATTTGTCCCACCACAATATCATAATTATCCAAACCCATCATAACAACCCCTTCTCATAACTGGAATGGCATGCAGTGGAATGCACAGCTCCACCAAGGCTGAAAAGTCCTACAGATGATTGTCTACAGTTGGAATATGTATATTATATATATGGTTCTGAACAATGGAATATCAAGAGGGTCTAATTCTACCAATAGAATATCAAGATCAGAGCATAATTCCCTCAAGAATTAACAAAAAAGTTAAATAAAAAAGTGACACATTTCTGAATCCACATCCTCACCATTTTTCTATTGTTTCTTTCCAGACCCAGGCTGCACCAAGTTTCCTGTATACCTGTTTTGCAGTTTTTATGTAGTTCTACTAAAAAAAAAAAACACTTAATGGCAGAAAAGATTTCATTGTTTTCCACTGTTGCTTCTTTATAAAAATGGTGCAGTACTCTGCCCTCTCTCTCTCTACAGTATCTCTGTCACAAACACATCCATCATAATTGGCCATTAGCAACGGCAGGAGAAACCATATCACGGCAGTGGGCCGATTGATTGTGAAAAAAGCCATAAAGGTTTGACCATCCTCAGCAGGAAGACAGAAGTTAGTATAAAACTGTTGTTTTTCACTTTTACAGCTTGTTCCATGGACGGTCACGTGGTTGAGAGCTGCAGGCTGTCAGACTCCGTCAATACACCTGCTGTTTCTGTGCATCCGTGTGGCTGGTGCAGATTATTATGTCAGTCTTGCTTTACAATCACAATAATCAGTCCTTGTCGGCTTGACCCCAGTGTCAAGTTTACTGCAGTCTGCACAGAGCAAGCGCATTTCAAACTCCAACGAGGAACAATTGAAGGAAAATGATGGTTTCAAACGTTCCACTATACAAGATTTGAGGTGAAAATACATGTCTTCTTACAGACATGTGCACATATGGACCCCTACACATGCAGCCATACTTCACTATGATTAAAGGCACTGCAAACATGACTGACAGGAGAAAATTATATGGGACAGGTGGCCATTCCAGTTGAAGATTGAAAAATGAGTCAGATTCCCCTAAGATCCTCCGTATTCACATGTGCGCACACACTCATGCAAAAACCCTCACAAATGACACATGCACGGACACTACAGCATTACATTTAAATGGTTTAGGGGGAAAAGGCTTTTCTATTTGCGCTGCAGTGTCAGTGACAGCACAAGCAGTTAAAACAAACGGTTGCACTGAGCTTTGCATACATATAGAGATCATTTGCATATCTAACATGTGTATTTATACAGTGACGGGGAGAGAGAAGCACTGAAACACACACACACACACACACACACACCGTCTTCTCTCTCTTTTTGGTGTAGGTAATGTTTTTCATCCTGCTGCTCACACAACCATTTCCCATGCCACTTTAATAGATGCAGCTTTCTGGTTTCGGAGCTGCGATCACCTGATTTAAGAATTATGGCGGTGATACTGCAGAATGAGGAAGCAGATAGGCCTGCATTCTGTAGAAGAGAAGAGGCATCAATCACTCTGAGATCAGAATAAAGGGCGGTAGTGGGAGTAATTATCTGTGGTCAAAACAATGTGCGACTCTGTAGAGGAACAGACAAAAACAGTGTGAGCTTAATGACCACTTTATCAACTTCATTTGGACTTAAAAAGAGGTAAACAATGGTAGAGAAACTGTTATGTGCACATTCCTACAACAATTCCTTCATATTCGGTCAAGCTGCAGCATTATGGATACACTTATAAAGATCCGTCCCCTAAATATCCATGCTTCCTTGTTGAATTGGTGAATAAATTCCCGATGAGTGCCAAAAGTAAATAGGTTGGGCCGATGCCCAATCCTGACACCAAGATTCTTGGAAATCCATTTGGTAGTTTTTGCATAATCTTGTTGACTGACAAAACAACCACCCAACCAGGAAAATCAACCATCTAATCCAAAAACCCACAAATAACTTGACTATATTTGACCAACCGACTGACCAACCATCTTCCCAACCAACAAATGAACCATCCACTAAAAACCCACCGACCAACCAATCAACAAATGGACAGGGATGAAAACGTACCTCCTTGATGGAGGTAAATAGACTTGATGGTAAACCTGACTTTGATTCACAGTGTTTTATGAGCTCCATTTTATTTCTTTTAAAACACAGCATAAATCTTCATAATCACAACCAAAGATGTCTATAGACTGTAAAATAACTTTTGAGAAAACTTTTTAGAACACAGACTAAATATCCTGCAGATGCTGCCTTAAATATCCCAGAGAAAGGGAGAACTGGAGGAAATTCACAGCAGGAGACCCATTTAGACTTGAAGAAAAAAATCGAACAAAAACTATATTTAAGAAAAACAACTAAACCAAGCAGGTAGAAAAAAATTGAAATAGCTGCAGTTGAGCAATAATAAACTGATTAAACAGTTTTGACTCAAAACTCTGCAAAACGTTCGGCCTTAATCACATGGTTGTGATGTATTTTTTGTTTACCTCCAGTTTAGTTACTGTAGATGCAGAACTACACCAGCGGCTGCAGCTGTGTCGGGATGAGCAGGTGAATTTGCTTAACGTCAACAGGCTGCATGTTTGTTACTTTTCTGATACTGAGCTGTGCTTTTTCGATCCAACCAGTCGATGTTTCTCCGTGGCGCCTTCTCCCACTTATAGTGAGCGTGGGTTGTGAAGAGAGGGAATGCTCTCTAATGAGAAAGAAAGAGAATGAAGAGACGGACAGATGAACACTGACAGTCGAGCTTAGGGTAAGAACAAGAGGGGACGGAGGAGGTTTGCGTGTCTGTGCGTGTCTGTGTGTGTCTGTGTGTGTGTTGCAGAAGTATCCCGTGCAGCGAGGTCATTTTGAATAATTGGGCGCTCGAAGCTCTAATTAAAAACCATTCCAGGTTTTAAGGACTTTGATCAGCCCACAGACCAAAATGTAAATAGTTCAGCGAGCATATAGAAAGCAGTGGAAAGCAAAGTTCATTTTGTGGTCCTGAGACGCATCGTTATTAACTTAAAGTTTGGCTTCTCGGTCAAGTTTCAGTGGAAAGTTTTTCAGGAGCAGGATTTTCTCTACACTTGTCAATGCGGGCTCATACCCAGTTATCTGAAGACAAGCACAAACACAACGGGCCTATACCAGCTGTTGGCTCTCCGGGCTCGCTGCCTCTCCATGTTTCAGCTCCTCACTGATGGACAGTGTCTCGCGCTGTTCCAGCAGCCTACACTCTGACAACATGTCATACAAACCTGAAGTAATCCACTCGCTTCCAAAGTACAATTGTCAACTCCAATCGCAGACTGCTAGAGCCAAGCCCCCGGGCAAAGAGGAGAGAACTAAACCTGATCTGTGCCAATGTCCCCCCCTGGTCTCCTCTACCCACTGACAGAAACCCAAGGTGATATACACAGGAGGTATTGTAGACACTACATTTTGACGAGTGGATGGATGTAGTGTCGGAAATAATCCTTTTGACATGTCAAATGTAGCATTTTCTGTTCCTCAAACTTCAGATTTAGCATTTACACAGTTTATATTTCTTTCTCTGTCTCGGCTTATGTATACGGGATAAGAGCAAATGCAAATCATAGACTGAATATTTAAGATCTCCCCCTCCACCAACTGTCCAGAAATGAAGACAAAATATCCCAGATAGGTGCGTTAACATATTGTATGTTTGGGGCCATAGTCAAATATCAAGGGTAGAAGCAGAATACATCCTTATGGGACAAACATACATTTCAGCTTATCATATGACTAAGGTTGTCAAGTCCTTTCTGAATACAACATGCCCATATGGAAGCTGGACATTTTTAATTGACTGCTCTCCTGTTTATATAAGAAACTTGCCTAATGAAATACTGATATAAGTGAGTCCACCTCTATATCTAACTGATTAAAGTGTAAATTACCACTCCTATTAAATCCTGCCTATTTTACATATTCCAATCACAAATGCTGTTGCTGTAACGAGGAGGAAAGATTGCATGAAAACCCCTTTTCAACCTTCCTTCTCACTGGTTTTCTGAAAACCATTCAACGATGATGAAGGGATAAATTGCTAAACGGCGGATTACTGCAAATCTGTTTCCCATTTTCCCGGGTTCCTCTGCGTGAGGGTGGACAAGAATAATTGTTACCCAGTTAGTTTGCAGCTTCCAATGGAGCTTCACTGTTGATAAACATCATCATGAGAGAGATTGGCCTCCCCTAATTGATTTAATACGCTTGGAAATTAGTCTCATTTACAAGGCAGAAAATCCCTCTCACCACCAATATTGTCTGTTGCAGTATCTTGACATCACTCCCACTCCGCGGAGGCGCAGAGAGTTTGGTAGGAAGATGTTTTTTGTATTAATAGACAAAGGCTGCTCACAAGCATGATTAATGGAGGAGGAACATTTGCTTTTCTCAACAACTCAATTCACACTGAAAAGGAGGTGTGATTGGCACATTTCTTTTTACTACATCGCACCATTTTGTCAGTAAATTATCCTGGCTCCTACATGTCTTCTAGTAGCTTAAAAAATGAAATAAAGCAGCGGAACAAGATCACAGAAATGAAATGGATGCACCTGCAGCTGAACATGTGAGGCTGTAGTGCTCGTGGACAGAAGCTGAAGCCAGTCTCTCGTTTTTTATCTCTCTTTCCCATAACATATTTATGACAGCAGTGCCTTCGCCTAGCTGTGTAATTCCCCACTGCCTGTCCTCCTCCCCACAGGAAGCTGCTGTGTATGTCATCAAAACACAGGCAGCATCCTCATTTTCAGTGAGAGCTCACAACTATTAGTTGCAAGTTCTCCTTGGGGAATCGATTCTTTGAAAACCGAACTAATAACTAAAAGCTGCACCACATCTTCCAGTCCTCTCCTCTTGGTCTCTACCACTCCTTTCTTTGTGCCTCTCCTCTGTGATGTGTACAAGCCCTGAGCCAGAAATAGACGGATGAATACACCTCTGCCTAAACATAAAAACCCCTTCAACACATAGTGGGCAGATTCATAAACATAAAACGACTTTATAAAGTATTTAAACACACAGTTGTTTCAGATATTCCCTCATTCTTCCATCATCTTATTTTTCCCAATTTTGTTTTATTTAATTTAATTATTTTATAAAAAAACATTAAATACATGTTACTCCCTCCATAGAGAGGATCCACTCCCAATGTAAATATAAAGTATTTACATATAAATTTCCCATTCTAGAGTAAAGAAAACAACTCACTAGGATTTATTTAAAATTCGCTTCACCTAAATCTTACCTTTAATATGTTGTTATGATATTATGTAAATTACTTGATTGTTTACAATTCTTGTTGAATCACTGATCATTGCTTTTGTTGTGCTCTATCGGCTGCAGGATCATTTCAGTGAGAACAACACGGACGTGGTTCGAGCCAACGCCGATGAGATCCCAGGATCGGTGTTGTCCTGCAAATGCTCGACATTGTGGTTTCTAATGTGTTATACAGATGGTAGAAGTCTGCCTTGCTAACACCTGCTCTGTATCAGGTAGCAGCACATTTAACAGCCAGTGTCACACCTCCTCTGTACAGAAATGGTGCCAGGCTATTAAGGCTTCAGGAAAATGCAAATGCTTGAATAGTCATGTTTTTTGCAGACAGCAAATTCAGACAGCAAATTCAGATTCAAAAAGGGTTATATTTATTACTGCCTTTAGTTTAAAGGCAGTAATAAGGCGTGTTCCTCCAACAACAGGCATTTTGACTGTTGTCTCTTTGGTTTTGATTCAGCTCCTACTTTAGGCCCAGACATCAACAAACTGAGAGAAATAATAATAATAATAACATTAAGAGATGCTCAAAAAGCTGACAATTTCTAACTTTACTCACAGGATCTGCTTCTTTTTTGAGGCAGAGGCAGAGTTGTTGTGTTGCCGTGACAGCTGCTGCAAACCCTGAGAGGCGCGGCAGCTCTCCAGTGGCCGAGCGGATTGTTATCCTCGCCAGTATCCTACATAATAATGATAATAGTTTGTAGCATGAAATCACCTTTTTCTAAACTTTGATTTTTACTGTTTAATGCAAAGGAAACCATCTACTGTATGGATGCTCCTATCAATTGATAAAACAAAAATTTCCATTTAGACTTGTTGACTTGTGTATGAATAACTAAGAGCTCAGAAAACAGTTGAAAAGTTAATCGTCCACATGCATTCGCTAAAAGTGGTTACACATCGCTTCAGTCGAGAGTTCTTACGCCACTTTATTCCAAAAACTAGTGTTGAACAATAATATAATTAATATAATTAAGTTAATGTTTCTTTGGAATGTTTTGCAACACAATTTTTTAAATTTCTGTTTGTAAATTCGGTTCATAAGCTTTCCTGCACGTAGCTGAAGGCGTATCTGACTTTCAACAGTTTGAATAGAGGAAACAGATTATACACTGGCAGTTCTAAATGTTCCTATTTCCTTCTCAACAAGGGAGATAAAAGTATCCTCCTTCAAAAGTGAATCATTCAATCTTCGTGGTTTGGATTTATTTTCATTAGCCATTTGGCTGGGGGCCCTGATCTGATACATCTATATGTACATCAGCTTTAATTACATTTCCGTTAATAGTTGGATGTCAAGATGTAATCAATTCCTAAAGCGTTGGAATAGAAACTGCATCGAGATTTTTTAAATGCTACGTATTGATTCTAACAACTCTTTAAAAGCACTATGTTGTGATCTGTCCATTGGACTTACTAAAGCAACTCTGAGTAAAATCCCCCCCCCCCATAGAACGGGACTGTCGGCAAACTGCGCCCTAAAGAATGTAATTAGTGCTTTCAGCTGGTATAACGTTTGGAATCGAAACCTGAGGTAATTGTGTTTTCCGCGAGTGCCAAGTCAACACCTGCCTGAAGGTGGGTTCCTCCTCAGTCATCTGGAAGGAAGGGGGGGGCAGAAGCATGACAAAGCCTCTTTGCAGCTTGAGCTTTGTGCTCGACATCGCACCATTAATTACGCCACACAGGTGTTTCCTCCACCTGTTTTTCACGTGCTAATACACCCCCGCTTTCTTTTATCACATTTTTTCCACACAATTAGTCTTTAGAATGCATCCACCGACTGTCTTTTCCTTCTGAAAGGTAGAACTCTATCTGTCCTCCGTCTTTGGTCGTCTGTGTTTTGAAATATTTAGTTTTGTCAGTGGAAAATTCTCCCAAAGTATCAAGGAAACAAGAATGGACACGAGATCTGACTGAGACGTGTAAACCCTTCTCATTGGGATTGAAGGTAATGATGGGAACGTTCATTCTGGTCATAATAATACAATAATATAAATAATTTCTGGTGTGGGAGGCAGACTTGGTTATAAACGTGTCAACGATGAATTTAATTGTTTCACTCAAATTAATTGATGGTTGAAAGCTGGAGTCTAACCAAAAACTACTAAAAATTACATTTTCTCAATTGGATGTCAGTTTAAATGTTGTATAAATAGCACACAGACAATATTCTTCTCTGTTTCCTTATTCATTATTTACCATCTGGATTTTTTACTTAGAAACTGTTTAAGTCAAATCTGTGCTCCACAAAAAAAAGCCCTGTTCTTCGAAACCCTCGAGACTCGTGCAACAACAAACAGCCACTGACAACAAACAGAGGGATCGGTCTCTTTCCCTGTTCACCAGTCAAGTCATTCACACAAGACAAATAAAAAACTTGCACTCATGGCTTCCCTTTGGGGAATACATCCAATAGAAATCGATAGTTCCCTTTTGAGAGGCATACGCAACAGTTTGCTTGGGAGTCTTCAGAGACCGTCTCTCTGTGAACATCCCACTTCTCTGGCACGGAGATCGACGAGGTTCCTCCCACAGCGGAGCCGGAGGTTAATAATGTAAATTCTGGACCTCTGCTTTTGTCTCCATATGTCAACATCTGTCCCTCCACAAACGAACGTATTTGCAGACAACAGTGGCAACAATATGGATTCAAACCGGTTGAAATTACCTGTTTTTTTGTTTGTAGCTGGACCCCCAGATTTCAGGAGAGTAACCACAGAAATTAAATATCTCCCTTTACAGACAATTTGTTTTACTCTTGGTTGGTTTATGTGTTTGTCTGCTCATCGGCAGGATTATACAAAGAAAACCGAACAGATTTCAAGGACGCATTCTTGTAGTCTCCTGAGGATGTTTTGCTGTTCACTTCAGTACATTACTTTTTTTATATAGTAGCTCTCCTGTTTTCTAAACTGACAAAAGGAAACAGTGATTTGTCTGTTATTAAAGCATTGAAATGTTGATAGTTAAAATAGATTGTGTTTGGTCACATTTGTCGATGCAGATGCAGATCTGACGAATTTGTACAAGCCCCTCCCCCCTCACTGTGCCCAACCATTATCATACTCTTACCTTTGCACTGGTGTGTTTGTGTGCGTTTGTTTCAGTTTGTTTATTTACTCATCATCATTGATATTGTCCTGCTGCCTCATTTTAGCGAATTACCAAATCGTAAACAGATTTTTTTCTGTATTCTTAACTGCCAGTGATGTCATTTTCTCAAGCAATACATTTATATTTTCTTAAGGTAAATTAGAACAAAAATGTGATTTCCGCTTTGAGGATAACTTGATTCAAGCAATGAGGCTTCTCAAGAGAAAGGAGAACAGCTTTTGTGCAAGTCTTGGCACAGCCCGTACTTTTTCATCCATGAGAATAACTCAGAGGCTCAGGCAGTCCAAGTGTTCTCTTGCAGATAATCTGTCTTTTCAGCTCCCTCCAATAACCAAAGTGTTTTGCGACCACAGCGGTGACTGAACTACCGTGCCTCTTTCACTCGCTGATGAACCAATCGCCTGCTCAGGAAGCACAGAGCGCCCGAGTGCCATTGTCAAGTCACAGAGATTCATCTCCTTGAAATCGTTTCTGTGGAGCAATGTGCTGAAGTGTCTGTGTGCATGCAATCAGCACCGGCTGCTTTTCATGCAAATGTAGAAGAGGTATTATTTTACCTACTTAAATGCCATTTTCGAGAAGACCAGACCCGCCAGCGAAATGTCCATGAATTGAATTGACAATAATTTGAAATATCCTTAATCATGATTAAATATGAAATTTGAAATACTAGGGAGTTGATGGGTTGTCATATCTCTGTTGCTGCTGATCCTGTTTTTCCATCCAGCCCTGACCAAGTTGAAAGGGCATGGTGTTCTTTTAATTTGCCCCGTTGGTCACTTTCTTCAATGCGTCCTCTCAACGGTACAGGGGGATGTTTCGGGGGGGGGGTTGAACATTGGAACTTTGAAGTCTAAGATCATACAGCAGTCCGTCCTTTTTTCAAAGGCTGAAGAGAAATCCTTGGATGGCAGCTCTTAGTGATTTGGCGCTTTCAACTAAATTCCCAACACAACAGGGTAAGTCGCAGCTGTGATGTGGCAAATTCTGAAGAATGTATAGAATGATCAAAAACTAAGATCATGAATGATTAATTCTTTCTTTCAGTCATCCCTCCGTCCGACCTTTCATTCACCGATCCATGGAGCGATGGCAGCAAACTAAGCAATGTAGTACAGAAATCCTTCAGATGCATCCTCCTTATAATGTTCGGGAGTCTAGATCAAAAAGTGTGTAGCTCTTCCAGCAGGTCGTCCCTAGGTCACCTCTCAGTTAGCTAAAATGCTTCCATAGAGATGAGTATAGGAGACATCCTGATCAAGCACTGAAACCTGTTTTCTCCTGAATGACAAGCAGAAGGCGACTCCACTGGTTTTAAAACATAGTATATTTATATATCTATCTATAATTATGTTTAAAAAAAGGAGAATATAATATGTAATATAACCAAGAGTCCCCCTGACTCCGTCTTGAAGCCAGCAGGTAATATTATAAAACACTATGAGTTTAAACCATCCACGACTGTGACCTTCGTCAGCCGGGGTGTGCAGGGTGAATATCTCCCCGTAAGCAGCCCTTAATGCAAAGTGATACCTGAGTGACCATTACCGAGACATCAATCTCCCTTCAATACCTTCTGGGGAGTATAGCTTGGTAATAAGACGAGGAAATTACTGCTTTTGGTAGCTGACGGTAATTTGGTATGTATGCAAGCTGTCAAATGCAAAGATGGAGGTCTTTGATCAAAGCTTAAGGGTTTGATGGGGTTCAGTAAAGGAAGGGGAGGAGAGGGAGGGGAGAAGGCAGACGTGGGTGGGTGGACGTGCGCAGGGTGAGTCACATGTTCCAGACATGTGCATACTGTATAAAATATACAAAAAACACTTCCACCAGTGTGGAAATGCTTCACTTTAAAGCAGGGATGCCAGGGTGAAATTGGACAGGGGGCCAGATTTTTTCAAGCAAGACCTCAGGGGGCCGGATTACACTTTCGGACTGAAAAGGCCAAACACTGACTCAACACATGGATAGGTAGGTTATTTGAAATTATTCATGAAGGCCTACACATCAATAAGAAATTGCATCGGCACCAAAATAGCCTCACAATGAGGCCTAAAATTACATAGCCTAAAGCAGGAGACAGTTACCCTCTAAAAACGTTACATTTTCCTATCCATGCAAGTAGCCTACATTTATAAATTAGAAATGCAACAAAATAGACTAGGTGCCAACAAAACACATTTCCTATAAATAACACAAGTGTAAACTGTTAATTACTTTTATTATATTTATTGAAGGCTTGCACATGAAAACAAGTCAATGCAAAATAAGGCCAATTAAAAGAAGGCCAGGCCAAGTAGGCCTAAACGAGTCACAGAAAGAAAGCGCCAGAATAAAGTAGTCCAACATTAGACCATGTGATTGAATATCCAGTAGGAATTAGTAAAACAAAACGGTTCTTGAAAAAATAGGCAAATATGAGCTATCTAAAAACTAAATTGGCTCCATAACAGATGAGGCACATTAACTTTGCCAGTCATCACCAGTCACCAACCCATATTTCCACACACCCATGTGCCTTTATGGCACTAGCCTGGCTATCAGTCAACCCCAGCCCCTTTTATTCCCTCCCCCCCATATCACACTGGAAATGATAAAATATATCATACTCTCTGTATATTCTTTGTATACATAAGTCTATATACACATATTTATACATGTGTACATGTTATAATTACTATTATGATATCACTATTACTATTATTATTATATATACTGTTGCTGCCATTATTACTATATACTGCTTTTATATTGGTATAATTACTATCATATATAAATATATATTATGTTATATTATATACTATATATACTGTACTATTCTTATATACTGTCTAACAATAACATTACCATCTGTTTTTTATTCTTTCTACCTCAATATTTTTTATTTTATTCTATTGTATTGTATTTTTGTATTTCATTGTATTCAAATGTACCGGCTGCTATGACAACTTAATTTCCCTTCGGAAAGTAATCTATCTATCTATCTATCTATCTATCTATCTATCTATCTATCTATCTATCTATCTATCTATCTATCTATCTATCTATCTATCTATCTATCTATCTATCTATCTATCTATCTATCTATCTATCTATCTATCTATCTATCTATCTATCTATCAACACTCGTCTTCTCCCTCCACTTCCTCATTCACCCCTGACACGCCAACGAACCAGCCAATGAGAGCCTGTCATCCCACACAGCCATTGGTCAAGAACTGTCACATGTCCGACCCCGACCTATTCACAGACACTCAGGACATCTCAGTACTTATTCAACACGGTGTACTTAGCGGAACATTCATAACAACCACATATCAAGCAGTCAAACAGAACAGAACTCAACTATCAGTTCGTTACAATATGTATTAAAATAAAACGAACCTTCGTGTGTATCTCGACATTTGGAGAATACGGCTTGCTGTTTCTGTAGCGATGATGCTAGCTCGTTTAGCTTTTGAGTCCGGAGTTGCCCTGTGTACTCGCCGTATTTCTCGGCGTGGGTCTCGTAGTGTCGTTTGATGTTGTACTCCTTTAGTACAGCTACTTGTTGACGACAGATAAGACACACGGGTTTGCCTCCTACTTCCCAAAATAAATAATTTTCTCTCCATCTATCCTGAAAGATGCGAGCTTCAGTGTCGACCTTTCTCTTCTTTGACAACATCTCGATCAGCACTACCGGCGCTGCTGCAGCTGAGGCGGGCAGCAGCAACAGACCAACTAACGGAGTCCACCGAAAATTTTAATTTTTTTTTTTTTTTTAATTCCATCAAAATTAAATTAAAATTTATATTCTCCCCTTATCACCCTCGGGCCGGATGTGATGTACAGTCGGGCCGGGTCCGGCCCGCGGGCCGTAACCCTGGCATCACTGCTTTAAAGGATGAACCAAGCTGTTAGCACCCCAATTAAAGGGCAAGCAGATGATAATAATCAAATACAATGTGGGTGTGTGAGGTTCGTTTTTTGTCTCCAACAAGAAAAGCCGTCAAAAGACGGATTCATACTTTTGGAAGTGGATCAGGGCACCATAGACATTTTGGTAAGATCATGGGAGGCAGCCCATGTCCTTGCAAAATGACTCTGCTGCTGTGAACTTAGGCTCAAACAGTCAGTGGCTTCGTTATCTCGATTTAAACAGGAATTAGGGCCAGTTCATTGGTAATATCATGTTAATAAACCATTATAACTTTCTTATTAACATATGAGTAAATAAAACTACATGTGAGTTAATAATGGCATCATAATTTTTCTTCAACTAGCAATTATAAGAAAGTTGTAAACAATGTACAGATGGCTTAATATTTCTTAACAATAATTATAATAACACGTCTTTGAATTTACCCCTTTATTAAACCTTTGATTTCCTTTCTTGTTGCTTTAGTAAGATTAATACCTAATTATGCATCCACTCACAGTCATTGACTTGCTCTGAGTTGTAGGGTGGGATCAAATACCTTGACGTGAAGAAATCAAACAATTCAAATTAACTTTATTCCCTTAAGAAAGAAACAAATCTTGCCTTAGAAGAAGCGAACCATCTGACTGGGTTTGTCTGACTTTGTGTGAACAGCTCACTTCCTTCTTAGCTTTTTTTTTACGACCTGCTAGTTCTCTTGAGACCAGTTTTCTGTCCGTTTTGACAACTGAATTATTGATGCATCAAGAACGATTTCTTCTGCCGTCTGCATGTTGGAGTTTTTTCTATTCATACTTCTCAACTTTTTGACAGTCAGGATATACACCATCCAGGAGAGGCAGTTGAGTGTATTAGAACCTTATCTGTGAATAAGGGGGTTTGAATACTTAAAAGCCACATTTTACCACTGTGCACTACTGCATGTAAATATATACAGAGCAAATGGAACCATGATATAGTCATTTGGACTCTGGACATGCGGACAAATCCTTAATGATGACACTAAATGAAAACCTACTCTCAAAGGAGACGCAAACAAAGTAGAGAAAAATAAATGGACATCTGGCCGAGGGATCGAACCAACTCTGGGGATACAAAACAAAGTGAGAAGGTCGTGAACACATCACTCCATTGGTCAAGCTAATGGCCAAAAGGGCTGGGAGACCAACTCATCTTCAGTCCAGAGGCCAAACAAACACCGCTTGTGCTCTTCTCTTCCAAATGGCAATTAGAGCACAGGCGAAATCAAACACTTGACAACTCCACAAAAACAATGGTGTTCCAGGTCCAAATAATCTTCTGTATTTTAATACTTTACTGGCTGTCGTCTCCCTTTGGCATCGGGTTGAAAAACATGCATTTATGATTCTCAGTCTGAATCTATAATTTTACGTTATCTCTAATAACTGAACGATACCAGGGCCCATGAGGAGAACGACTGTTATGACATGTATTAAAAATGTAATTTGTTCTGCTGGTTCTGATCATTTAGGGACCAAATTAAATAATAAATCATTCAACCGCCATTTATTTTCACCATGGAATTATCCTCTCTAGTATTATTGAATTTACAAACTTGTATAAAGTAGGAGACTATGTTAGGCCTTGAGTTATTTTTGTGGGTACAGTTATTTTCAAAGTAGTGCTAACTCGATAAGTTTATCAAGTTCGTCTTTGACTTCCTTGAAATGCTATACAAATAAAATGCATCGTTTATTACTATTTCATTACATGATTCAAGAATTTCCCAATTCAGCAACAGAACAATTACACAATCATGGCTTGTAAAATGAGTTTCATGCACTTTTTCCAATCAGACTCCTTTCATATTGCCCATAATGTAACATGAACGAGCTGAATTTTTTATTCTGTTTCCACAGTCGTGAGATTACGGGCAGGCGGCGGAGGCATCATATGGAGAACTCAATTTACTCCAATTTCTTCAATGCTCTTGAGGAAATTATGCAAATTGTTCTCTGCTTGAAACTGATAACGTTTGAAATTGTCAACAGATTGCATTTCTCTGAAAAACAAACATTTGTTTACTCATTTCAGACGTTAGTTAGGTGGTTGTTATATTATCCATCCATCCGTTCATTAGCTTTTCCTTTTAGATTGGTGGGGTGGCTGAAGCCAATAACGCTTCTTATTCATGAATTTGTATTGCTTTCATATAGAGACACTTTTTTGTGTTGATATTCTTCCTGCGATCCCTGGTGCTGCTCTGACTTTTACCCTGGCACATCCAACACATTTAAGTTTTCACATACCCTTTAAAAATTTCTCAACATTTTAAGGATTGGCATAAAATCTATTATTAGCCAAGATGATGTCTTCTGATGACACCATCACACTTGCCTCTGGTTTTATTGAAATGTCAAAACAGCTATTAGATTATTTGCTTTAAATTTGATGCACACATTCATGCCAGCTTGCAGGATCGACTCGTGTTATGATTTCATCTCGTTTGATAATACCTGCAACACAAGATACAAACTTGTATATATCTTTATATACATACTTATTATATATATTCTTCAGCCTAAGCTGTACTTACGCACGTATTTAGTGCCAGTCAGTAAATACTAGCCTGGTTTATACTAGTATCAGCATGTTAGCATGGTTACTAACAACATTTAAAGTAAAGTTATGTGGTGCTAAACAGATATTAGCTGCTTTACGGGGCAAACTGTGGGCCACAATATAATGCAAATGCTATATTGAACAAGGCTGATGCTCTGCATTTTAAGTGTGGTCTCAGTGGACTGTGTTAGTGTGGATATTTTTCAGCTACTTTTATATTTAGACTTAATCTTGAGATAAAAAGTCAATTTTACTTTTATATTTATTCATTATTTATTTATGAGAGCACAACTTTACACATGTTAGATGTAGTAAAGAGCAACATAAATATTTAAATCCACTTTCAATCAACAAATAACGTTGGACATTGTCGTCTAGTTTTGGTCCAGATTGAGAATAAGAATTTCAGTCAGTCTTCATTAAAACACATTAGATGAGAGTTTATTTAAGTGATTTTAATTGCAGAGTCTGGAACATTGCAACATGAGCAAATCCAATGAAATTCACCTCTTGCATTATGAGCCAATAAGAAAGAAACATAAAAACAAAAACCTTCTCAAATACAAAGAACCCTGTGCCAAACCCTGAGATACCCTCCAGGTTCACTTCTGTTTGAACTGCTCAAAATAGGATATTCTGTAATTGTACGCCATATTGGAGAGCAACAATACCACATAGACCAGGTTTAGTGTTGCTTGTGTGCTGGATCATCAGAAAGTTGATTTTGAGGACAGAGCAATGTATAGTTTTGCAATTTTCGATTATTGAATTGTTTGAAAACATTAGTGTTAGTGCTTTGTAACGCTCTGTTTTGTCCTGGATATTTTTATCTGTGTCGCTCTCAAGGGCGTAAGAGTTATGAGCTGATCACTTTCTGAAAAGGAGAACAATGGAGTTATTTGCAGAGATACAAATAACTAATGAACACATCCCCCACATACACACGCCAAAAGAGTGTGTCATTTATATCTTCCAAGGTACTGGAAGGCGTAAGGAGAGAAAGTGAATTGAGGGAAGAGACCGTCTGTGAGAGAGAGAGACTGCCCCGAAACTCAAATTATCGAATAATTAATGTGGGAAGCTTATTAAGATTTATAAAGGATGAGAAAATAATGTGATCGGTATCTTCACAAGAGACAAAATGCTTATTCATGCTGAGATACGACCACGCATCTCCTCTGCAATCCACTGTGACTTTGAAGAATCTTTGCTCACAGTCTTTTCAGGCCGAAACCGAGAGGACATTACAATCCAGGTCACAACGGCGCTGCCCTTTCACTCTGTTTCCAGAGTGCGCTGTAGCTCTGGGTCACAGCTAACCTGACTAATCAAAGGGGACATGAAAGCATTGCTCCTTTTGAACCAGGTCCATTAGCAGCAGCGACCTCAGGGACCGAGGCCGTCGTGAACACTGCCCTGCGTAATAACCGGGATTTACTGTAACTGGGATCAGCGTAAGTCTGACAGTTGTGCAAAAAAGTTTTGCACTCAAGGTTTGGTGCATAGCTCTGTGCGGCCTGAGCAACTGTAACAAGGCCGGGGTGACCCCTAGCTACATGTTTGGCATATTTTGCACAGGTAATTAAATATATTTAAGAAATGCTGGAAAAAATTATGAAATTAAATTAAGAATAAATAAATCTGCAAGATGAAATGTGACATTATAGGTGCAGCCGGCCAAGCTGATCTCAGACATCTGCATTGTTTCTGCTCTAATGAATGTTTAGAGAAGTATTTTGTTCATCTGGGGATTTATAAACTACCCGGTTTGTTCTATTTTCAAGTGAAGTGTCTAACTTATGTTGAGACGTGTGTAGTCAAAAACCAGTGGAGCTAAACCAGCTGTCAAAAATCACATTCAGATTCTTCCACAGCTAAGTTTTCTCTCCCCGTTTCACTCATCTCCCATCTGGAACAGAGGAAAAAAAAAAAAATCAAACAGCTTCATCCTTTTCAAAACAAAATGCTTCAATGCTGCCTCAAATAATTCTGCTGTGTCACTCATCCTCCACACCTCTTGCACCGGGCCGCTCACATCGGTTTTCACACCAGTTCTACAAGCATGTGAGGCTGGAGGAGGATTTACTGGATGCTCTGGAGCCCTGTGTTGTCTTCCTCTTACCTAGATATGAATTATTCAAATATGATCAATATCCCATCTCCATTAAATATTAGAAAATATTGTTGTTATCCATGTTGACCCGTTCGTCCACCTCAACCTCCTTCTGTGGCTCCATAATAATGATGAATTATTCCGTCCTTCTCCAAAAGGACAACGTCACACTTCCTATGTTCTAGAGAACTTTGTATGTAAATTGAAGGTATGTCATTATTGTGTCCTTTTGTGAATATACATCAAATGTGTACATTTAGTGACTTTTCAACAACCTTGAAAAATCAATTTTCTATCAAATGTGCTTTTTTCTTTCCTCTGGAAAAAGCTCACATATCTGAATGGAAAGGTTTGATTCGATAGTTTTCATGAAAGACTTCAAAGCATATCTATAAGATTTGTAATTTTAAGAAACCAATAGTCAAAGTCACTGCTTGTGCAACCTCAACATGGGTTAGAACAATTTAAGCATTGGTCATTTCAACAGTTTGAATGACTGCATTTAGTTTTTCGGTTTAGAGCAGCTTGGATTTTCCCTGTAAACCAGCACAGACGCTCGTTTTAGGATGACTTCTATCCAATTACATTCATGGGGTCTGAATAATTTCCCACCGTTACTCTTGTCTTCCCCTTGTTACTGGTCTTTCAGAGGGAAATTGCTTCCTTGACAGTGTCGTGACAAACCATTTTCACCAGGTCGGACCGGTTCCTGTAATTATGCAAATCACCCTGGTTCTGGTGGACTGGGAGTTGACAGCTGGTCCAGATATATATATATATATATATTTATGAACAGGAGCATTCTTCACACATTTAAGACATCTGCTCTCACAGCTTACAAAAAGCTGTTTCTACTCTTACAAAGGCTGAAGAGGTTTTAATTGGTGCATCAGTATTTTCAAGGACATCATTGGATAATACTCTCCTGAAAAGTTAAGAGGCATGTGTCAAATCCTACAAAAGCACAGTTCTTCTAGCTGAAGAAAGGGCTTGAGTTCTTATCCCCCACATGAGACACTTGCATCAATATACAAACAGAAAGCCTCGAGTGAGTGGAACTGCTATTTCTGCGGCACCAGCAGCAACTGGGAACTGAAGTGTGTGGGGTTAATGCCAGCATTTGTTGGAAAGTGTCTTAACTCCCTCCAACTGTTCTCTACTGTTGGTTTATTTAAAGATTATATAATTAACACAATATCTGAAAAAGTTTTTTAGAAAGCAGGATCTCTGTTGTTTCATTTTTTGGCCTTTTTGTGTAAATGCTGCAATTTCTGTTCCTATTGTACAGGGAATTCATGAAGTGTTAAAATATGTAAAGTAGAAATACTGCTATAGTACTAGTCCAGATCAAATATATTCCGTCTTTATTATAGAGGTTATGGATCAGTGACAAATCCAGCTATGTTCAAAATGGCAGAAAATTACTGGTTTCCCCAGCCCAGCTGGACATTGTGTGGCTCTCATTCTAAAGCGAGAGGAAATTACACGTTCCTGACGCACGTGCACGTCATTCTGCGTATTCCTACCACCAGGAAAACTGAATCATTCTTCTTTCCTTTACATTTCAACACACGTGCACAGAAAGTACACAGCTGGAAACCATCACACAGGTCATTTCCCCGTCTTCCTTTCAACGCACAATCACAGATACAGGTGAGATCCATCTAAACAGGTTATTGCAAGAGCAGCACTGTAAATATCCCTAACTAAAACTGACAGGCAGAGAAAATATGGGTAAGTAATGAGACTGGACGGACGAGTGGCGTGGGAAGGAGAAACAGAGAAATATGAAAATTGGTAAGAAGCGGAGAGAGTTCAAATGGAAGGATGGAGAAGGAGAAGAGGGGGTGATGGATTGAAGGAGTCGGGTAGAGAGGGAGGGAGGGGCCCAATTGAACGTTAGTATGGATTTCTCTATGTTAACAGAATACCTTGTCATGTCTTCCCAGTCCGACGGCTAAAACCCATCAGATCCATAATCCATCATCAGCTGCAGAAGTGAGGATCAATACGGCTGCTGCTGCCGGTGACTGTGGCCTAATTAAAACAGTTTGTGCTTTTTTTTTGGTAAATCAAGTGACTCCGATCGAGTGGAAAGGCCACACAGAATCTAAAGTAACACAATATTGACAAAATGTGAATACAAAACGGTGTGTCTGTGTTATCACATCTGCTCTCCCAGTGTGTTGTTTGTGAAGTTAGATTATTTTGTTGACACTGTCAGTTTCTTGAGGGGTGCTGCACGTTGTGAAAGCAGAAATACAAAATGAGATTCCAGCACATGCTGCTTTTGTTGTTACCCCGACGGACCAATGTCTTTTGACAAATTGAAAAGAAATACTGTAAAGTTGAATCAAACCCTCATTGACCTGACGTGTCGCACACATCTCAGAATCAAGTTCATATTGGATAATTCCACACCTTGGACTTTAAGGTTCAGAGGTTCAGGGCCCGTACAGAAATTGCTGCAGCCTGTAAATATGAAAGGCTTATTGTGTGTCCTGGTCTCATCATAAACCTGAAACCACACATTGCTTTACTTTACAAAGGGCTTCAGTCGTCGATCAAATCAAGAGTAAGCATCCTTGTTTTTGTTCATTTTTATAAAAACTTATATTTGGGGATACCATTGACTCAAATTAAATCATTAATTTACCTTCCATTTAAACAAATCCAGTCACATATATGTTGGTATTCTGGTTTGTCAGTGAATCTCACCACTTTGAAAACTATTGAGATTTCTTATTCTGAACACGAGCTGGGCTGCATTGTGAGCCAAGGTGTGAGCGGCAGACGTGTCTGCGTTCAGGGTGATACAACCAGCCCAGCGAGCTTCTAAGAGCAGCTAATTAGAGCTAAGATGAATGCCCAGTGGGGATTGAGCCAAGGTTAGACCCCATCTGGCCCTGTTTCACACAGATAACAACTGCAATAGGCCTTCAGTCTCAACTAAAGATAGCTCTGACCTATACATTTGTGCGTCAGATCAAGTCAGTTTTTTTCCTTCACTCGCATTTTTTTCATTTGGTGGTGGGGTGTGTGTGTGTGTGTGTATGGGGGGGGGGGGGCATGGGTTTAGGGTAATTAAATAACTCCCATAGCTCACAGGAATACAGTAGGATGAAATGTCAGTTTCCAGATTGAATTTAGAGAGAGAAGCTGCACGCTTTTATTTTTAAGTTTAAAATAGTGACGGCAAATTCTCTCCAAAGCAACTACCCATATGCATTGATGACTACATATATATTTTAAGCGGCTGCATTTAAATTTCCCCATGTCCAACATAGAGCCTCCACGTTGAGCAAAGTTGCCCTTTGCACAAAAATTACAGCAATGCTCTGTGAAAGCGTGTCATGGCCAGGGGGAATAGAAACAAGCCAGGTTGGCTGGCAACTGGAATAAAGGAGCACGCACCAAATCACTGAGACAGTGTCCAAGTGACCATGACAAATACACAATCTGTAAAACAAGAACAGCTGAGGTTTTTATGGTGGGTGTTTGAACAGCGAGGGTGAAAACACATTTGTTTCTCTGCCAGCAGAGACTTGAGTTCTCACACAGCCAGATGGCCGATGCTGGGACTGCTGTTGTCTTCATTCCCTATCTGGGGCAGCTAAAACGATAATTACACACCTTGGCGACAGAAAGTACACATCAGCAGAAGTGGATGAGTTCAACTGCTACTCAGTATGAATTAAATATCTTGCTGGAATTGGTTAGCAACACTTTTCAATGTGTTTTCAATTTAATATTTAATGTATGCATGATATTTATCATGATATGTCCATGACTAACATTCATAGACTGTATATAAAGATGCACTTGTCTCCACTTCATCGCATTTGTAAAAAAATTCAAATCAAGTCAAAATATCACAAATATGGATGATGCCATTTTGGGCAGTCTGCCCCAATCACGAGTCAGTGTCATCTGTAAATGACTATATTCAAACAACTACTTACAACCACACTTACTGCAAAAATCAACACTTGAACAAACATCTGGGTAACTACCTAAAGTAATTCAAATAATAAAGATAAAATTCAGTTTAGTGTGGCCTGTGTCCCATCCACTAACATGGAGGAGGCAGGGTTTAGTGACTTGTCCTAAAAACAAGCCACCAGGCCAAATTCAAGACAATTTGACAGTATTGAGTATTAACAAAGGACACAGGGCCTGGAATTTTCACCATAATTTGACATATTGAGCTATTTCTCAATATGCAGAGCAAGAGTGCTAAATAACTACCTTCTTTATCCATTTAGGCTGAAGAAGAAAGGACGGACCTGTCATACAGCACATAACACCACTGCTGGAATATGCAGCCAACAAAAACATGCCTTTGAGAGGAAAACACTGGTCCCACTTGGTTTATTTTTCCTAGAACAAAGACTTTGAGCTATTTTTTCACACACTGAGCATGGTTCACTTCAGTTTCATATGTCTTCAACCGCAGCCCAGCAGTCTGTTATGTGTACAGGCAAACAGGTCAGAGTTGCGTCTCTCCAAGTCTCACTGTGCGGGAGACAACAGAGACAATAGAATCTGTGGTCGAGTGACGAACACCATCTTCGTTATGACTGTTCATTCCAGGCCCCTTTTTTAGGAGCAGAGCCCATTGAGACGAAAATGAGCTGCATGTCAAGAGGTGCTCGATGTACTCTCTCAGTGAGAGATAATACAGAGCTTAATAAATGACTTGTTAACCAGAGGAGGAGTCTTATGAAAAGGAATGGAGCAGAGAAATGAAGCCCAGGAGTTCATCCCTGTGATGGTGCGAAGATCAGGAGGTGGCTGGCTAACTGTGAATCGCTAATGAAGGAGCAGCCACTGAGAAAATACGGCGAAATAAGTCAAGAGGACAGGATATTATTTTGGCAGTTTTATTAAGCCTTTGTGGAACCCCGGCTGGAGATAGTAAAGTTTAAACCATCCATCCATCCCATTCTCCTAAATGAGACATCTCAAGAACACCTTAGGCGCGATCAATGAAATTCCCGTCCAACGAGCGAATGCTTGGGCGAAAAGAGGCCGATTCTCCATCTTTCAATTGAGCTGCTTCAAATGCAACATCGGCGACAACCCGGGGTAAGGAAACGCTACTCAGTAATCTAATCGTGTCTTTGCATTGACTTCTGTAATCTCGCTGCATTCGGTGTGAACGCACCATAAATCAGTGTCCTCACAAAAAAATGTTCTGGTCATATCTCAAGAATTCTAATTGTGAGAAAATACACTTAATACCTTTTATTGACATGGATGCAAACTGGAAATTGACCGAATAGGAAAATGAAGAAAAGCTAGTGAACCAACAACTTCTTCCTCATCTCCACCAACTTCCCAAAACACATATCCTCATAGAACCAGTCGTCTTAAAGATCTCACTGTTTGCACTAGCAAAACAATAGCTCTGAAACGTACACCTGGACCAGCTCGATAAAGCTATCAGTCATTTGAAAGGTTCCCCACCTTTCACTGATGGAGCACCGTCGAGCTGCTGCTCCGTCTCAGCTGTGAGAGAATCTCATGGGTCAGGACACCAGACGGGGGGGGGCAAAAGTCATCCAGAGAGTCAGACATCTGTCTCACCAGGTGCGGATCATAACCGCCTCCTTATCTCGAGCCTCAGAGGAAATAACAGCTAATTGATACGGCCTTCGGGTTCAAACGCAGCCTTCACCTCGGTGGACTTCTCCAAATATTTTTAGCCATTAGAGATGTGGGAAGGCACTGCGAGCGAGCTATTAATTAAAGCCTGAGTCAATGAACGTAAGAATGATGTATTGCTGCATATGCCTGACCACAGGCTGTGAAGTTAGAGGTTGTATTTTCCCCCCCAAAAAAAAATCTTCCAAAGGCTTTACACAGTATCTGTATGAGCGCTCCCTGTGAGCTCATAAATTATGACTTGCAGATAGTATGAAATACGATAATACAATTTAATTTTACCAGTGCCGTGATGTTTCCGTCCCCAGGCCTTCATCAGGCTAAATCGAAACTGCACCACACAAAGAGCCCCACATATAAGTAGGCAGTTTATAAGGAACATCCATTTTAAAGTTACACAATCTTAATCCTGCAATAAATCCTACTTTTCATAAAGGTTATAAAGCTTTTTTAAGGAAGGTGGCGATTAAACTGTGTAGTAATTTTAGAGGATCAAACTCCCAACAACATTAAAAAAAAAGGAGTAGGCAAATAGTGACTAAGAGGAAATTGCAAGGAGCCTGCGATGGCCGCACATTAATCCTAACATCACGGTTAGAGTGTTCTCATTAAGGCCCGGTGGTTTCAGTTCGTTGGGGAGTTAGGTATCCAAATTACTCCGCGTCTCTTCAAAGAGCAGGTCAAGATCCTCTCATCTACGTGGAAGGACAAAATATATTTTCAATGCCATGACATTTTTAAGTAAAAATATCATATTACCACTTCATTGTAATGTGCCGCGACAAGATAGTCCCAGTGTTTTTATCTAATGGAACCTTTATGTACCGGTTACTGTGCTGGCTCTGCTGACATAGCACAAGCCACATGGACAGAGAGGTGTCGGGACTACTAGTCTACATAATCCCTTACCTTCTGGTCCCATAAAAGAGATGGGGATCATGGAAGACAGGCGAGAGGTCAGAGTCTGATGCTTACATGTGCCAGTTATTTAAAGTTATTTAAAATATTGAGTGTAAATAAGAGGAGAAATGAAAGATAACCACATTGGCAAAATCTCAATATTGTATATCTGGCAGTAAACATTTTTTTTATACGTTTCTTTTCTGATATTATATAGATTATATTATCTAATGATTAATCTGCCCTACACGTATAGAATGTAATGCACTACTCTCTTGTTCTCTATAAGGGTAGTACGGTATAAGGGCCGTCTATTGTTGTGACGTCAATTTATTCTAGTCATTATTTCCTTTTTCATTTCGGCTCCTGATAGATGGTTATCTGGTTGTTCCCATTACAGCTGACAGGCCTCCGCAGTCTGCTATCATTGGATATGATCTCCCTCAAGGTAAATTTGTTCTGTGCCGGAATGAATTGGGAGCTGCGCTGTCGACCCGCTCCCTCGCTTCTAAACTTATCGGTGACATTTTTAATTCATGTACCTCGCTGCAGTCTCCCCCGCGGACATCTCTCTTTCTCTCTTTTATTGATATTTATGGTGCGAGTGTGTCTGGCTGTGGGGCCGGTGACAGCTCACTCTCCCAAGCAGCGGCTGGATTGTTTGCTGCTGTGCGCCAAGCAATGATGTATTTGTCACCCACTTCCAAACCGCACACGCTCGACCGTGCATGGTTTTGTGTTCCATTTTCTGTCCGACAGGGCAAAGATATGTCCTACTTTCCCGATGGCAGGTACGGAACAGATGGGGATGTGAAATCTTTGGTAAAACTGAAAGTCATTATTCCAGAAACAATTGGGTCTGTGTTCCCATTCATGAATGTCCAGAGTCGACCTTTAAAGAATATCGTTTCCAAAATAAGTAAGACTTTACAAGCAAATGTCAGAGGCAACAGGCGTATTAAACTTTCAGCAATATGTGACTGGTTTTAATTATATCATAACTTCTGCATCAAACAACGTAGGACACGTAAGAAAAAACACAACTGCTCGCCAGTTAGCCAGACAGCGTTTTTTTCCTTCCACTGTTTGTATTGATCACTCGTTATGGATCATGATTATTCATTGGCGATCGCGGCGTAACGTGAATAAAACGTTGACACCCCTGAACATGATTTTCTCAGTCTGTCAAATAGATTTCTATCACTGATCATGATGTCCTCACTAGAGCTTTTTGATGTTGTTTAGATAAAGAGACCCCTATTGAACAAAATTACATATTATAGGGTTAAGGAAGACATCTGTTTATTAAAAGTTGGGTCTTATTTCTATAGTTGTTGTTATTTTAAATAATAACACTGCATTTGCAAATCAATTTGTTGCATTTGGGCAACGACACAAAATCAATCAGACAGTTTCTAATCAAACACCAGGTTAGAGGGAGTTATTTGAAAGAGATAATAAGATGGAAAGTAGATTGTTTTTATTTTAAGAAGGCAGGATGTCTCCTGGGCACCTTCCACTGGTGGTTAACCAGGCAAACCAAACCATGAGAAGACGCAGAGGTTGACCCAGAACCAGCTGGATGGATTACATATCGTATCTGGCCCTGAATAGCATCAGGATCCTCCAGGAAAAGAGCTGGAGAACGTGGCCAGGCAGAGGCACGTCTGGATATCCTACCTAGACGGCAACCTCTGAATAAGCAGCAGACGGATGGATGGAGCTTAGCAGCAATTATTTGCAACTTGGAAAATACCTCAGTTCAATCACGTTGAGGCAAGGCACCTTACTCCCCCAACATCTGCTCCCCGGGCGCCGTACCTGGCAGCCCACTGCTCTGCTCTGCAGTGTGTTCTGCACCAGATGGGTGAAATGCAGAGGACTAATTTCCCCAATGCATGAGTGTGTCTTTGCATGTTTGTGCATGTGTGTGGGATTAATAAAAGTGTATCTTCCTCATCTCCACCAACTTCCCAAAACACATATCCTCATAGAACATGTGTTCTATGAGGAACACGATGTGAACGCCTGCGGCCCAGGCGTTCACATCGTGGTCTGGGAGGCTTGTTAGAATATTTCTCATGTACAGATGAATCCCCGTCAATGGGAAAGCCTGTCTCATGCCTCTCTGTCTCTTAAGGGTACAGGCCTAATCACTGAATACATTAAATGTGATTGGCTGGATGCAGATGCAGCTAACCTCTAAAGGGCGTCTCATCCCTGTAATGACTGAGCCGGTTTAATTGGATGGATGAAAGCGACGGCTCTGCCACAGTGGCCTGATAGTTCGAGATATTGCGTCCGATTTGTCACCCAGTGGCAGCGAGGACGCACGTCAGAGGCGCCCGGGGTTGCTTTGCTCGAATGAAACGCTTCCTCCGTGTAATTACTGAATGTGAGGGCTGAGCGCTGTGGCTTTGTGGCCGTCCAGTCCCATCTGCCTTCAGATGAAAACACCATGCCATTTTAATATCAAAAGAACGGAGAGTCGTCAAAACATGAAAGAGGATCGTCTGTTGTGTTTCCGTTTAAAATCTCTCCATCCGATTCAAGCTTTTTCCATTTCAGTCCAGATCCACGCAGTCTGGGTGGCCCTGTGATTTTATGGGAGATTTTACAGTTAGAATATAGCATGGAAAATGCCTTTTGCTGCTCCGCTATTCCTTTGTGGCCTTGTAATACCTTTTTTTGGTGGTAAAAGGATTTTACTGCCATCTCCGAGTAATCCTGTCATAGCACTGCATCAAAACTAATTCCTGTTCCTTTCTTTTTTTTTATTGTTATGGCCTCTGAGCAGATGCAGCAGAGCCACTTAGTTAGCAGATTAATTCACTGACTTTAATGATAAGTGAATTGACTTATTTGTTTTTCCTTATTAGTTTATATTCAATAAATTCCAAAGTTACACATAAAAGGGTTTGTAATGTTATTTTTATGTCCACAATAATTTCCGTTTTGTACCGAAGACATAAATAAAGGGGAATTACTAGAAGTAGGCCCTTCAGTCTCCTAATCAAGCCATATTTAAATCAGCTAGATCTCGATTTGTAGTTCGATCTGGACCGATGTGAAAACACTCATAAATATCAGTAAACGTTCCAGATTGTTTTCCTCAAGATCAACCCTTTACTTATCCAACAAGTAGGTACAGCGTTTGTACTGGGTGTTCACAGTTAGAAACAGAAAACGACCGATAGAGAATGTAACCAGTTTGCTGAGATGTTTACAAACTAATCATCGCATTTTGATTTGTTAGTATAGTATTGCTAAAACAGTTTGCCAGTAACTCAGACACTGGCAATTCAGAAAGTAATTGATTAAATTATTTCATATTTATTAATTTCTCTTACATAAAATTTCCTTCTCTGCCTTGCTACTTTTTAGATGATTTTTTAACACTTGAGGAAACAAGCTGTTGTTCACTGGTGGAAAAAGAACCTTGGACTTTACCTTAACTCAATAGTTTGTGTGAGTTGCTGAGACGCACATAAGTTAAAGGATATTCAATTTGTATTTACCGTTAAATGACATTACAGCATTCTGACCCTACTATGGCAAGTGTCAGACTTTTAGTTCAACTTCAATAGTTCCAGTTAAGTGGTATTTATATCATGCTGAATCCAAGGTTTTCTGCATTTCAAGGAACTTTTCCAGAACTCTCAATAATGCGAAACTGCACAGTTCCAGCTTTAGCAGGAGCAGAACCAGACTCAACACAATGGCATCTTCATGTTACAGGAGACAAGATATGCGTTAGTTTGTCAGTTCCCATTGTCCCAGCGTTTTGTGTGCAACCCCCCCCGCCCCTCCCCCCCAAAGCAGCTTGTGAATATTGTCACTGCAGCACACAGGTACTGAGCTGCATTAATAATCCTTATCTGTGACACAGGATGTCAGATTCCTGGTGAATAACTCATGGAAATATTGAACAGGTTGTGCGCCATAATTATCACATCATCACATAATGAATCCATATTGCCAATGTCGCTGTTGTCAAATATTCTTTTGATTTTATCAGCAATCAACTCACAATTGTTACTAATTAACATTAGTTTCACATACTGACATCAAATTTATGTCAATGCATTATTTACCTGCTCCGATATATTTGACCTGGCACAAACGCATGCAGATGACATAAATTATGTCAGTTTGGATGAATTAAAACACATTAAAGGTGACGCACACACAGAGGCTGAATCACTGCAGTGCAACAGCTTGGCAATGACAAGACATCATTCTATATCTATAATTATTCTAACTACTATTAAGAATTGATGTATTTTTGTTAGCTTAGAATGAGCCCTTATAGGTTTAGAGAGAGCCTTTTGCATTTCTTCGTTGCCTACAAACCACTGCAGATTCTCTTTGGAAGTGCAGGGGTATTCATTGGCTTGCAGTCTGCCACCTCACAGCCACTAAATCTTACACTGGTCCTTTAAATAAATAAAAAAAGAGATATATGTATATGAGAAAGGACTTTGTTATAAATTGCCCTGACTGAAAACAGTGTGTGGAAGGAGGGCAGAATGGAGGTTTAATGGGCTCACACATTGCCTCTGTAGACCTCTTCTTTGGAACAACAGTCAGCGAGTCCTAACACTTTTTTTCTCCTCCTGCCTGATTTACAATTCATTTCAGTGTTCCATTGTGAGGTTTGCTCATTGCCCATTTCCACTTCTGAGGTGAGATTAAAATGAAACACACCCGAGACTGTGGCCGTTATCCACAATTGATCTGAACAAGGGAACTCAGAGACACTCAAACACAAAGAGACCTGAGCTCTTCCAGAAGCTGTAAAAAAACAGATAAATAACCAGTAGCATGTTTAATGGTGCATTGAATTCGAATCCATCACCCAATCGCTGGTCATTGAAAACGTGTGGCTCCGCGCAGCATCATCCGCTGATGTGCATTACATGACGGATTGGGACGTGAGATTTTATTTTGTAAGCATAATTGTATTTTTTCTGTGGCTCTGATGGTTAGCGCCTCCTATCAAAGCTTTTATTTTCTGTCTTTTTGTGTCTTTCTGTTTCGTGTTAAAGTATAAACTTCATTTCTCATCGTGAAAAAGCGGTGAGCATTTTATTTTTTATTGTAAAATCTGTTTTTTAGAGATAACAACAGCTACAGTCTTTTCTTCTTGCTCTCTGGTACTGATTTTACAGTCATCACTCATTTTAAATGTCACTGTCGCCGTCTTCACGGCACAGCTGCCGTCATTAACCTGTGTTTTGGTTCATTTTATTGGAAAATGTAGTGAAAAGAAGGAGTTTGTCGGCAGAAACGGTTTCGTAAATGTCTTCCTCCTTCTCCTCTCAATCGTGTGGGCGTTTAATGTGTCACTAAAAAGTGGGAGACTAATTTCCAGCTATAACTTGCTCTTAGGTTTCATTCTGAGTGACTGAATAAAACTGAACAGGCCTGAAGCTGCAGGGAACCGTGCATGTAAGCCTCCTGTGAGAGCTTTCCTGTGAGAAGCTCAAGCTGAAAATCACATACAGACATTCTACTGTAACATGCGTTCTGCTGCAATCACAGTAATTGTGCTCCATTAGCCCAGTAGGGCCGCTATTTGAATTTCAATGCTAAAGTTGCCACTGGTTTTTCAAAATTGTAGTACTTAGATTCAAAGGAGAACGTGTGACACATTCTGTGCAGTGAACGCAACTTCTAAGGACTTGAGCTCACATTCATTTTGGATTTCATACCACTGTGGTACTGGTTTAAGGAACCAGTTTGGCCAATGAGCTCTACAAATGAAAAAGTTACTAATTTGTGTCTTCTGCCAAACTCAATTCAATTCAAAGAGATTCAATTAATCTACTTTCAAACGAAAAGACTATTACTTTTAGCATTCAGTCTTTTTAACCATACTTTCCAGGACCCAGTGGAAATTAGAAGCAGAATATGTTTTGACAAATAAAGTGAAATTGATTTGGATTAAATATTCTGCCTGACAGCTTTAGGCAAAAGTAAAAAAAAGGAGTGAGTTTTGACAGCACAGATCTAACATGATTTATTATGCAAGACAAAACTATACTTAACCGTGAACCGCAGTATTTTTTCTGCTGCTATGCCATGCATAGCACAATTAATTACAGTGCTTGTATTAACGAGCATCTTCTATTAATCCGACAGAGTGTTACAGGAATAGTCACGGCCTTGTAGCGTAGCTAACAGGGCCTGATCACAACGTGTAAAGCTAATGCTAAATTTATCTTACAATAATGCACATGCACAATAATGCACATGCATACCGGAATACCTTTCTGACGTATGAGTACAAAAGGTGATTTTGCACCGAGTTGATGAAGCGTGTTAGATTGTATTCCCACAGGGCACTTTAATTAACACGTTAAATATTACAACACGGTGCAATATTAATGTTTCACACATGGTGCTGCTCCCCCCTCCCCCCTTTGTATTTTACGCATACAGGAACTGCTGGACTCTTCCTCATTGTCACTGCCCTCTCTCAGGTCGTCATCGTCTGAAGCCTGACTTTAAAGAAAACAATTCTTACATAATGTTATTCACGTGGGAAATGTCACCGAATCAATGCTTTTCATTGTATCTGGCATTTATACATATATAAACTCGATTTGTGCAATATAACATCTTAGAGTTTGTGCGTAGAAAACATTAAGGCTTAAAAACTGGGTGTAAATGACATTTCAAGTTGAATTTGAATGTTGGGGCAAGAGCATTCTATGTTTTAATGTTTTGTTATCTTTACCCTTGAAACTCTAAAAGTGTTTTGTGGACAGAAACACTTTGCCTACCCCTCCATCAACATAGGGGTGAGTGGATAATGAGTGAATTTTCATTTTTGGGTGAACTATCCCTCTGAGACCAAGCATTTGCTTACATCTCTTTTAGAAACTTTTCAGAGGATGTCATCGCTCACAAGACATGCAATGATATACGTATGAAGCTACCACCACCAGTGTGACACTGATGTGACATATGTAGTGTTAATGTTTCCGTGTGAGTCTGTGAAAATTTGGTCAGATCTTGTTCGGCCCTAGTGAAGTGTTTGACATATTGGGTTTTATTTTATTGTACAAACTAATTAAAATGTTGGAAATGTGTTGACTCAGTTACAAAACAAACTGCCAAAAGCATTACAGAAATAGCAGCTAATTTTTATTCTTTTTAATGTAGTTTGGGCTCTTTTGAAAGTTGGCATTCTTTCTTGGGTGGGAATAACACGCTCTTCTGGAACACAATCTGTTGAATAACAATTCGGTCCTATATCCGAGGTCTTCAAACAGCCATAATGACACGTTTTACTGATTGAGCTGTCATGAGCTTATTGGCTTTGTTGATCTGGCATCAGCGGCAGAGATGCACAAGCTGTTGACAGCACTGGCAGCCAAATATTATGAGTCAACGAGTCTAAAAATATTCCAGGTCAAGAATGAGATAAAAATAGAAATTGGTTTGGAGTGAGCTTGATAAATGCCCTCGTTCCTTTGTCGACTTCCTCTCAACTTTCAGGAAAGTGCTCAGAGAATATTTTTACCCTGAATGCTGACGAAGCTATATTTTGTTTTTTAGAATGTTAACTGGAGAATAAATTTACAGCAACACAACAAAGGCGTTTCTTCACATTCTCAGTCAATGCATCCACACCTCATGTTATTATTGTTACTTTAAAGCTGTAAGTTTAAACATCTGTTTGTCTTGTGTAACTCAACTAAAAATAATATTGACATTGGGGAGAAATGAAAATGTACAAAGAATTGCAGGAAACCTCCCATTTCTTCCCACACTGAAGACATTAAAGTAGAAAAAACATCTTCCATTTATGCAACAGTGCAGATTTTGCAACACATACACATCTCACCCTATAATTTGTGATTTCATCGTGTGCAACAACAGGCTAATGGACGAAGGTCGTGAGCCCTTTAACTGGAAATTATGCTTTCATCATTTGTGACAAGAGGCACCAAAGTGTTATGTGTTAAGCTAATTGTACGAATCGCAGTAATGAAAAACATTTTTGTGATAATCATTCTTTGTTTTTGTCTTTAAATTATATATTTTCAACTGAAAAAGGATCTAAGTATTTGATGGAACATCACAATTTCGTATTTCCATTTCATGATTTCTTTCTTGAATGCGGAGACGTGAAAGCAGCACATCAGGTAAAAATGAAATCTCCCACCGAGCAGCAACAGGAGCTCTGTTTGGTCGCTTGTTGTGTGTTGCTGTTCTGCAACTTTCTTTGCTTTTTGTACTCTCGTGTGTTTCTCTGAGATACATCACACATACTGGGGGAGACAAGTGGACGTGGGAGGAGAGGAGACGAGCAGATGAAATGAAGAATCCATATTAGAAATGCTCTATGAAAATCTATAATCGTACTTAAGACAATATCTTGTAGTGCGCTGTTAAACAGAACTAAAAAATATCACTCCTTAATATTTACAAAATAAAGTGTTCTCTGGTTATATTTGTTTGTCACATGTTTTGAATAAATAACTATTCCTCCGATGGGGAATGTGGATGATGAAACATATATTAATAAACTTAAATCCCAGAGGAAACTTTATATTAATATTAATATTACAGGTTCCCTGTGGAGTTTTCTTGGAAACATTGTGATTTACTTTCAGAGTTTCTCATCAAAATGTGTTGTGTGTTATTGGAGCCTAACAAGGATAATTAATTCATTTCCCTGATTTATAAAAACATTTGCAACCGTTTGTTTTGTTTTGAGAGAAACACGATGGTGTCACTGGTTGCAAACTCCAGAAATAGAATATTTTCATAAACACCAACTTAATGACTGTTAGTCTTTCCTTCTTTGCAGCCACACTCACCTTGCAGTTTATTAGAAACACCATACTATTGCTATGTAGGGTCTCCTCATGCAAAAATGCGTTAATTCTTTATTTTAAGGATTCTACAAGATGTTTGAAACTTTCCTTTGAGATTCTGGTCCATGTTGACATGATTGCATCAAAACGTTTTTGCAGATTTGTCTAACTACATATCCATCTTATTTATTTTGTGAGATTTGGGGATATTTATGCCTCATTCAATGCTGGAAAGAAGATTAAGGGGATGACCTGCGGCAAATGGTCCAACCAGAGATCAAGATTCATCATAGTTGTCTTAAGATCAGCTTCAGGGAGTGTCAAAGATGAAGTGATTAGATTTTGGTGCCTGGAGGCCAAAGGTCAATGTCACAATAACCTCTTGTTACTGTTAAGGTTCCAGTGAAAAAAAAAAAGGTATGTTGAAATATGTACATAGAAACTGCACTGGTTGGTGAAGACATACAACCGCAGTGCTGTAATTCTAGTTCTTCTTACCACATGTAATCAGTGGTTTTCTGCGTCACCATCGTTTCTCTGTCTGTTCCAACCCGTCTGGCTGTTTCCCTCTGACCGCTCTCATCAACAAGACGTTTCCGATCGTAGAGCTGCCACTCAACTTAGATGTGAATAGAAACTGAAGCTTGTGACCTATATTGTACGCATGCCACTGCTGCCACATGATTGAACGGTTGGTTGGATAATCGCATAAATAAGTGAGGAGGAGGATTTCATGTTCTTGTGCTTTACATGAAAAAGTGGACAAGATGGAGGAATAACACTCGAACAGCTCTCAAGACTCACATTTCTTGTGTTATAAATGTCGCTCCCTTCACCGACACGTCTGCTTTATCTGAAGGTTGCTCTATCGTCTCTAAGGTTGCTCTATTTGTTGTGTGACTTCCTTGGCTTGGCTCAGTTCACAGAGAAAAGGAAGTTAAGAAAAAACTATCATCAAATGTCCTTTCACTAATCTCATCGATGCGATAGCGGCTCCAGGGCACAACCCAAGGTGGATCAGCCAATTGTGCACAAATGCTTGTACCATTGTTGGCCCCACAATGCCTGGTATTGTGCATCATTCAGGCGGCGTTGCTGAGAGAATCATCCCGATAGCGGCAACAATGGCGATACACATGGCTGATCTGATTGCAGTGCAGGAGCGCTCACTTTCATCGGCAAGGCTTGAAAACAGATCATGTAGCCGGGGCTCTTATCTTGGAGATGGATGCTGACAGCCAACACAGGCTCTCTGTGTTTCCTCCTATTTTCCCCCTGAAACCTCTTAATTTTTTTATTCCCTCTTTCATTGAAATTGTTCTGTTGGCCCTTACATTCCTCCCTTACTCCTCCACCTTTCTCAATACTCCTGGTTATGGTTTTGAAAGCTTCCTTTTCGCCATCTAAAGTGCCTTTTCTCATTCAAAACTTCTGTGACTTAACTTTTTTCCATTTTCTCCCTTTAATCATCATCCCTTCCATCTATCTTTTACATCTGTTCCCTTCTCCCTCGCTCCTCCTGCCCATTGCTTCTGCCTCATTGCCCTTCATTTTCTCACCTTAATCCCCATGCAATACCATTTCCTCTTTCAACAGCCTTTATCACCTTCCTCTTACACTTCCATCCACACCCCTCATCCACCAATCAGTCCTGTCATTGCAGGCTCAAGTCAGCTCTAAGATCAGCATGCAGCCCCCCCACAGACTGATCTTAAGATAGCTGATCCCACTGATGCTATTTTAAGCCTGCCATGCATACTTTCCCTCCTCTTCCCTTCCACGGAGCGCTGGCAGCCACACAGAGAGACATGAAACATGCATCCTTCCCTCACAACCAGACTTTCTCTTCCTGATTGTGACTTTGAAATGGGTATAATTAACTGTATTGTCAGGGGAGCAGCCAGTCTGACGTGCACAGCAGATTTCTCTCCATATGCTGTTGCTAAATAACGATTTAATTTCTTGAAGTTTTGTCCGAGGACTTTGAGTAGAGAGAGGATGAGTTTTTCTATCATGGTTAATGGTGATATTTGATGTGTTATGACCATGATCTCTGCTCCATTACCATCTCCTCTATGTCTGATTAGCTTCTGGTCCAGTCCCAGTGGTCGCCCAGAGAAATAAACTCTAATAGACTTTAAAAAGACATCATGATCTGCATGATCAAAGAAAGTGCTTAAAGTGGATGATGTTCTTTTTTGAAGATAGAACATCACATTTTAAATTTGTAATAATATTGTTAAACTGTATGAATTTTCTAATTCCCTTTATGGGCAACACAATCAGGCCTTCATTTTACAAAAGACCCAACACTATGAGTCCTGCTCCACATTTCTTCTTTTATATCCCTTCCCCTTGACAGATATTTTAATTTGTATTTTTTTTAAAAAATGTTATTCCCTGTAGTTAAAATGGAGTGGGTGCCAAATTATAACAGAAGTTATCACAGGGTGTTTTTCTATATCAAAGTGTTTACATTTTTATTTACAGAGACCCAACATTCTTCCATGAGTAGGCACGCGGCGACAGAATTCCCTTTGACCGAGAAGAAACGTAAAGCAGAACTGGCAACTGGGTGGCGTCCATCTGAATCAGCTGGTTATGTGGAGTGGGACAAGTTCGACCCTTCATGGATTCAGACATTGGGACCAGTGTTTGTTTGTCTCTATATCCATTTAGAGTTACTGGGTTTGATTTTGTTTAAATCTGCTAAACTTACATTTAAAAAGTTCGAGCCGACAGTGTCTCGGCTCGACATCCAACTTGCAGTGAATTTTTAATGATCGTCATGACAACCTGATTTACATAATATAATGTTTGTTTATCAACAGACTAACAGAAACATCAGTGTCTGACAGGCAGTGTGCAATTTACTTCCGAGCCCGAGGCCGGTAAAATGAATGTGATCAAACTTCAGGAGAGGGAAGGACACTGGTATCTGTTTACTGGAAAGTTTGTGTGTTTTTTGGGGTGATGATGAGACAAGGAATTTCAGTCTTAGTCTAAAAAAAAAAACAGACAGTGCCAGTATGGCAACATTTTGGATTTGAGGCTGACATGTTATTGAAGTTTCCAGCTGATTGTGATGCTGCTTCACCATCTGCTTCCTTTTCTTTACACCTACTGTTTATTGAAAGTTGGGAAAAAGTTGGAGCTGGAGTTTCTACCATCTCCTTCATTTGTTCTCTCAGTCTCATGTTCCACTTGGGAGCTTCTGCGGAGTGAACAAGACACCTAGTGGTAAAAACTGGTATCGGTCCAGGTGAAAAGCTTAGTTTCAAACCAGTTTGTACTTCACCCCAACATTAACAAATACTCAACTGTGATTCATACTCCGAACAGATAGGGGGCAGCTTATTCTCCTTAAGTAAGTGTTAAACAAGGAAATATACTCTCCCTTGAGCCATAGTCAGACTGGGACAAATTTTAATCAAATGTTATTTTAATTTTTAAATGTTTTAAATAAAAATTCTTGCATTTTACCACTTTGATGATGTCAGCTTACAGGTTTTGGTTAATATTTGCATTGGATGTTAAAGGTTCTGTGTGTAGAACTCAGTGAACTCTAGTGGTGAAGTTGCATGTTGCAGCTGAATACCACTCACTTCACCCCTCCCCTTGAAATATAACCTGTGGTAGCCATCAGTTGTCATACAAGCTAGATAAATTCCTTTCACCTAAATCTTACACACTGGACCTTTCCAATGTAGAAAATAAAGGAGCAACTCATAACTCGAAACATTTACCCTGAGTAAGTCTTATAACATTTCCTGTTATTTACAAATAATTAAATACACCGACTGTCCTTGTGTATCATGTCTGAACTTTATTGTGTGTATGTTGTAGATAAACTGTTGGAATTGCACCTCGTTTATGCCGAGTGGGGAAAAAAAACACCTCCGTCTTCTAATTCTCAGTTATTATATATTGGACATTTCAAGAAGACGATACCTCCCACTCGCCGAGGTGAGAAGAACCACAGAGGTGTCAAAAGTGGCTGCAAATCTGCTGGCTGTTACATCTAAATCTAATCCAATATTAACACTCATACAATTCAGCTAATTTTACACGAGCGATGCACTGTTTGTATTTGGTTTCCAAAGGGAATAAATCACCTCAGTACATCATTCAACAGGAGAAGAAGCTGCCTCAGCCTCTGGATCTGACGTGGTTTGAAGGTTACCTGTGGGGCTGATAATCTCAGAATAACACGTGTTCCCTCTGTTCTTCCCGTTCCACCCACTCGCAGCACTCTAGCTCAAATCACCTGTCATTTCCAACCCTGCTCCACTCACCTGCCCATTACACAGCATTGTCAAGTTCCTGCTTCCCTGCGGACCGCCTGAGTGAAGCACCTCCCTGCATTAGATGCTTCTCGTTTGGCCTCTCAGTGCATTAGGTACAACAGAGACTCTTGGTGTTGTCGGATTGCTCGCCTTCTATTGGTTCCTGCCTGATCTCCTGCTCCTCCTCCATCTGCTGGCAGCCCTTTGTTTGTTTTCCCATCTCACTGTCAGTCTGTTGACAGCTGTAATTCTGCCTGACCTTTAAGTGAAGGCTCTCAACTGTACCCTCTTCATTTATAAGATCTAGCTGGAGGGGGATGAGTTCTGCTTTAACCAGTGAAGAAAAAACAAAACAGCAACTTTGAATTTAAAGAGTTATTTTGGATTTGCTCTTTATTTTGCACTGTATGGTGAAACAACACTTTCTTTTCCCTTATGCACTATTCCATTTATGACTATGTCCCTCAGTAGAGCACATTCCTCCACCAAGGCCCAATTGCCCCTTATCCCCCAATCAAGCTGCTCCAAATTGCACACACGAGATATCAGTCCCTTAAACATGATGGATTTCTTTCATCGAGGTCCATCAATTATTCCCTGGGACAAATTGCGAAAATATGAAGAGACACTAAGTGTATGAAAGTTGAAAAAATAAACTGGATAGGCACCAACATTTTATAGTGTTTTCCATGACCCATACCATTTACCTCTTCCAAGTGTTGTGGCAATCCATCCAGTAAATGTAGTCTTGCTGACAAGTCGTCCTGATAAAAAACACAAATCATCATTGTCTTCACTCGAGGTGCAATGTTGCATTTATTACTCTATGTAGCAAAAGTGAATGAATTTAATCAAACCTGTCGTTAATGTGAAAATTAAAGCTATTGGATTTTATGAAATGATCACAGTGAAAAACCGAGTTATAAATTGTAAACAGGGCATTTGGCTGATTTGATGAAATATATGATGATATATAAACACTTTCCCACAGTTTACAGCCAATCAGTGCATATCAGCTAAACAACACTCCCGTTGCTGTGATGCTATCTGAGATGCAGCCGATTAGTCTCCCCGTCATTATAAACATTTAATCTACAATTAATTAAAAACTAATTTCAGAATGTTATTCTTTCTTGACCTCTGTTGCCCCTCCGACCACAGCAGAAAACATCAAAACAAATGAATTTAATTTATCAAAATTCACTTCTTAACAGACAGAGAATAAATACAACTCATAGGTCGCTGTACAGAATGTCTTGTTTATTGGTTGTACTCATACATTTTTCAAAATGACTATACTATGCTTCGTATCTAAACACTCTCAGATGAGTTGTATTGTCTCTAAAGGCAGACAAAGCAATGGGACCTCACACCTGGAATACAGGGCGACTCTTGATGCAGAGGCAGCTCATGTTCAATTTGAAGTTAAAGAAGTTAATCTATGTATAGTTTAAAGGTTGTAAAAACCGATTTATGTAATTTGAAAGAACCAGAAATTGTTTTTTTAACTGAAATTTATTCCACAGCCTCTGGTGAGAATCGCTCTGTTTTGCAGGAGCTCGGTCGCGCTGCAGAGTCGACTTTTATCTGATAACGTTACACAACCGTGTAGGAACAGCAGACACTATCGACACATTTGTGCTTATCTTTTTTTTTTTTTTCAAGTTTAGATTTTTCTGTTAAATATCAGTGTTTGACATATTTCTTTTTCCACACAAACAGACTAGGTTAAATCTGTTATAAGTTTTTGTATACCAACATGCTCACAATGTTTCTGAACCATTTTTTCTTTTCTTTTGTGTGTCAGAACAACATACATCAAAAAACAGACGCCCCTTTGTTTTTTTTTCAAGCAGCGTGTGCCGGGTCTGCCGTGGTGGTATCGGGATAATGTGATTTTCTTTGTGGTTGGCAGGCTCATCAAAGGCAGGAGGGAAAAAAAGAACAGGGCCTGCAATCGTGTGCACAGGCTTCACTCGCAGGGCAAAACTTCAAGAAAGAAAACCACAGACTGCAGCCGGGCTCTCCAAAAGTAACAGAAATAGACAAAAACTCCTCCCCTCGTCCTTTTCACATGTCACACCAGGCTTAACAGCAAATTGACAGTCATTCTCCGTCAATAAGATTTACATCATCTGTTGTTCGTTGAATGGCCCAGAGAACTGAATATCATCGCACATGCTCTGAAGGTGTAATTTTGAATATGTACAATACAACAAACGATCGAATCTTTTCTCTTTCTCGTGACAGACACGTCGTGTGTGGCTGTGTTTGTCAGTTTACTCTTAACGTGTTCATGTCTTTTTTTTTCAAATACTTTCTTGTGTGTGTTTCTTTATATAACTTTATACATTGTGCAAAAAACAGCTGAAGTCTACTCTAGAAGGCCTCCGGGTGTCTTGGTATTTATTTTCACTGCGTGTCTGTTGAAGAGCATTTCATGATACATTTTTTTTTTTGTAATGGCAGGCAGAGTCAAGCAAACAGGATCCCTACTTATATCAGCTCGCTCATTCACTTTAACTTGGCGGACAAAAAACAGCACAAGTACCTAGGATGTCAAAAATAACATGACGGATGCAAACAGTTGCGTTTCAAAATCTTTTCAAGTCTTTTATATTTCAAATATTTGCACCAGTTTATCCAAATTATTCACTGTGTTTGGATCTTTTGGACTCTTGATTATTGTAACAGCAACTGCAAAACACCTTTTACCTTTTTCTCAAATCATTGTGCTGTTTCTTTGAAAGGCGTTTCAAAGCAAAATTGAACCACAGGATATAATCGAATATTATTAGTACAACATTTATGATTCAATGACAAAAATGTGTTGGAGTGAACATTTCACCTTTAGTTTACACCAAGAAAACATATTTTAAACTGGATTATAAATATTAAAGATTTTGTAGTTGAGTTCAATTAAATTGTATTTGTGTAGCGCTGAACCACAATTAACTTTATCTAGAGTTGTGTTGGTTCCGTGCTCAAGCTGTACATTTAAAGATATAAAGTTCTGATTCTCAGTTGTGGTTTAACTTGAGGGTTTTTACTTCTGAATGAGATGAACAGTGTCATGAATGCGTTCAGTAGTTTGTTGCGGATCCTTTTTAGTCTCTGTCTCCCAATGTAACTTTATTTACATAGCAATCAAATATTTTCTTTATTTTGTATTCACTCTTCATTTAATCTGACCCAGTTACATCTAGTCTGATGCTTCAACCTCTATAGAAACCTATATGTTACTTTAGTACCAAGATTATCCATATGGACTATGGATATACACTTTTCATTTCGAACAGGGGCCTGGACAAGGGGCCTTATCAATTAGAGGTTTAGGCTCCACATAAACTTTGGCTGCCTCACCTAGAGACAGTAAGTCCTGCTGCATCGTCCTGTCACTGAGGCGGATTCTGCACTATTCTCCCAATATGGATGAGACAAACTGTGTTAAAAGCAAGAAGTCAGCACTTTCACCCATTGTTTAATTACAAATCCAATGTTCTGGAGTGCAGAGCCAAAACAACGAAAGAAGATCACAGTCCTAACACTTTGTGAGGGTGCTGTGCAGTGACACAAAACCTCCTCGGTTCCAGATGATGAGTTTGAGTTTTAAACATTCTTTTATCTTTTATTTTGGCAGTCTTTTTGTTAAACATACTTTTTTTTTTATTTTTTAGATCAAATGATTTAAATTTAGCCGCTGAAGGGTCTTGGTGACCACGGACTTCCAGACAAATGCACTGACAGCTCATTTATGACACTATTGAAAAGCGACTCCAGCTCATCATTTGTTATGGTGGTAAATAAACAGGTTATGGGTGTGTATTATATTCCCCTTACCCCCTTTGGAGCGACACTCCAAATGATAAAACACGAATGCCTGTATCATATTAGCGTCAGTCTACTGCATCAGAGAAGCAGCCGCGCCTCATAGATTTGCATGTTATGTGAGAGTATAATACATTATTCTGGCTAGGTGTGATTTATGGTGTTTATTTACATATGATATGTAGTCTGGACTAACATATTCCAACTTAAACTGAGAAGATAAATGACTTTAAAATGAAAATGTAATATTTCTAAAATGTAGAAAAATAAGTCATATTCATTATATTGATGTAAGGAAACTGGTTTTTAATCTAGCACCTATTGCAACCACATTGATTTATACTCTGATAAACTGTAGCAGACATATGGGACCACTGAATAGAACTGGAGACCTTTAACAACCTGTGATCCACTTCGCTCACGGAAATTCATTTTAAGGGAGAATAAGGACATTTGATTGTATATGAATTCAAGAGCCTTCGGGTAGAAAAATAAGTATATTAAACATTTAGTAATAATCTGTTTCTATTAACATGTCAGGGGGATTTCTTTTTAAATAAAGCAATCTTTGAATAAGTATATATTATGTATATTTGATTATTTAGGTGTGCTTTAGATTAAACCGTGTACTTTGTGCTTTGCTTTGATTGTTGATAAAGCCCGCTCCTCTGTGCCTTCATATAATATAATCAATCATATAATCTGTTTTCATAACAAATACATCAAATCTTTCCAATTTACATTTTCCTGTGTTTTTTTAAACCATCGATACCATCCAGGTTATAATATATTTCAAACGCAATAATTCACAAACCACATTTTTCCATCAAAGCTGTCTATCACACATTCCTAAATACCTTGGATGTTACCTGAAGCTGTGATCCACGAACACATCTAAGCATCTGATTAGCAGTTTTCTACTTCAGCTATTTCCTCTCTGAGAAACTCATAAAAACTTGCTCTCACACACTTGACGTGATGAGTGTTTGAAAACCTTCTACAGTACTCGTAACAGCGTGCCTTTTAATTGCCGACCCACACAGATGGTCCTCTGACAAAAACATCTGATTTTTTTTGTGTACCAATAAAAAAAAATTAACATCTTGCACTTGAATCAAGTAACGCATTTTGTTAGGGTTAGGGTTACTTCATAGCCTATGTGCTTTTCTCCTAAAACAGAGATTGTGATGTAAACTCTACCATCGAAAGTCTAAAGATGATTCCGGCATCAGCGGATGTCTTTGTGCTTTCGTCATTTACCGTCGTCAATCATTTAATTTGCACTGTGAAATCAATTCCAAATCCCTCTGCCAGTATATATATGTTCTGACAAGATCCTAAAATAAATAACAATCAATCTGGTGGGAAATTAAAACTGTGCTCTTTTGAAAATCGCTGTGCTTGTTTCTGTTACAACGCTGCACCGCATCCCGCTGATTCTGACAGAGCCGGGAGGACGTAAATGAAAACATGAAGAATGGCTAATCTTCACTGAATACACAAACAGCTTGTCCTCGTCAGTAACCGAAGGGGCTTCATTAATAACTGTAAACAAGAGCCGAGGCTATCGGCTCTATCACCCGGACCCCGCCATCAATAAGTATTGATTAGCGTGTCACCCGTCGGCCCCGGACGCATCCCCTTGCCCCTTGACGGGTTTAGCAAACGTAGCAAACCTGTCCCAGTCTGTCTGTATTAACTGCAGGTGTCATATTGAGCTCGGTGTAAATGACCTCAGGATTGATCGGCGTGATGGGGGATGAGTGTTTGTCAGGGCTCTTTTCGTGTCGGCGCTGTAAAAGGGGTTAAACGCCTGTGATGCAAACCGATGACTGTGCGTACAGGTGTGTTGAATCAGGGCTTTTCTTTATTAAACCCGTGTATTTCCCCGCGGTTCGACCATCAAATCAAATCCTCGACTCTCTCACTTACCCTTCACACATTAACCTGGGTATTGCTCCTCGTCTCGCCGACGCAGCAAAAGAAAAAAAAAATCAATGCAGTGCGCGGCAATTTGACTCACTTGGGGTGCGTGTGCAATATTAATAATATTGTGCGGAGGAAATTAATTGCGGCGCTGATGAAATGGCACCTCCTCCTGCCTCGGAGGTCCGCAGATGTTGCCAAAAAAGTAAAGTAATTGACCCAGCTGTTTACGCTCCCCTGGCAGCAAAGACCTCTGAGTGTATTTATAGTGAGAGCACTGTCGGGACAGCATGCATTATTAATGGGTCCTGATGCAGATTTATCCGTGACCTCTAGGCCACCTGGGTGCAAACACACACACGCACACACACACACAAACACACATTCACATACTAAATCAGTGTTTGTATCCATGGACTAAAACTGTGGTTCCTGTGAAAGTTCTTCGGTGAAACGATGACGAACGACAGCACGTGCAGTCCAGAAACCATCAGCAATTCCTTGTGTGGCCATTTGCAAGCCCTCTGTTCATATGATGGCTTCATAAAGAATGTCTTTCGCCCTCTGTGATTGGTCCTCAGTGATAAATTATTCAAAGCTCTGAAGCATTCAGCAAAGTACAGCATACACTTACAGTACATACAGAGTGCCTAAACTACACACACATACATACGTCAATAGGAATCTGTTTTTTTTATGTTTCATTCTCCCTTCTTTGTGGATTTTTAACCTCCTGACAAAACGGTGAACTTTCCCTTCAGAACGTAGATTCAAATGAGTTTAGTGTTGTCTCCCTTTATGTTGCAAAAGTCAAGATCAAAAAACATGTAAACTGATCCTTGGCCTCGTGTTGCTGCTCGCTCTCTCCTGCTTCCCGGCTCAGACGCGGTACTTTCTCAGCAGGTCGGCCTGCCACATGTACTTCCTCTCGGGGAACCTCTCGGGGATCTTGATCTTGCGGAAGTCTGAAATGCACTTATCCAGCTCCTCCTCTACGGTCAGCTTCTCTTTCGCCGGCCTTTTCTTGCATGTGCTGGTGTCGCGGGAGCTAGCCGTTAGTGTGCGCAGCAAGTCACTCTTGCGCCGATGGTCGGACTGCTGGAGCATGGCGACGGGGCCCTTTTTCAGTGGCCTATCAAGGGTTTGGACGTTGGCGTGGGGATGAGGCTGGCGGCTTACCGGCCCACAGATGACTGTTCCCTGGGGAGAGCCGGCCTCTGAATTGCTCTCGGAGCTTGAGGTGGACAGCTCGTTAAAGGAGGTGCCGCTCTCGCCTTCGCCGTCACCCTTGTGGTTCTTGCAGCAGCAGTCACATGGAGTGGAGGACCAACGAGACTGGCCACCTGGAAGAGACAGAAGCAGATAGGAAGCTAACGTTAGATATTTTGAGGGGTACTTTTTCCCACCTTTTCGCTCCAGAAAAATGACACGGTAGCACAAAGAGAGGCACAAATTAGCCAGGCAGGAAGAGAATGGAACCCCTGACGGCAGACAAAAACGAAAAGTTAGCTAATGCCAAAGGACATCAGGAACAACTGGCTTGCTTCCAGTCGAATCATGGAAGTGAGCCAGCTGACTGCGTGACAACCCTGTATTGTTCAAAGAACGATCCTCATAGATCCTTGCTGTCACATGAAAGAAGTGGGAAAGCTTAAACCTTTGACAGCGACATTATGTCTAGATTTACACGCTCCACGTGTTTTTACACTAAAACATAGAAGGCAACAGAATTTGTTGAAAATTGTCAAACTGTCTGGCCGTCAATTTGAAGATGAACAGACATCAAACTCTACAAGCATTTGACTGGATTTCTCTGCTGTTTTTTCACCGGAAAACTTCCAACTATCAATCCATTTGCTATTCTGCTTATCCTTTGAGGGGTAACCTCATTCCTGGGGCCAATTCCAGTTAATTTAGGGAGAGAAATGGGCTACACCCTGGACAGGTTGTCAGCAAATCTTAGGACCAACATACAGAGACAAAATTGCCTTTAGCTCACATCTACTGCCAATTTAACCTTACCTACTCGTGGGAGGAAGTTGACGAACCCAGAGCTTCTCCCAAAGGCACAGGGAGAACATGCAACCTGATTGTCAGGGGTTTGAAACCCACAACCCTCTTTCTGTGCAGGGAAAGACCAAACAACTTATGTGCCTCTTCATCTGCACTCTTCATAAGGTCTATTAAACCCAGGAACACTACACATTTATGATTTGATCAAGCACTTCCAAATAAAAAAGATTGGGAGCGTTGTTGTGAGATCGATAACAGGCGTTAGGATTCATTGGGGACTTAAAAAGAAAACTACCCAGTAGGTACAATCATCGCTGAATGGAATCAATTGCCCGGCCTAACCTCTGTGTGAGTATACGGTGGGCTGAGAGATTCAGAGAGACCAAAGCGGCACCACACCTCTCTCTGCAGGAAACCGCCATTTATTTTTCATGCTAACCTCCTGAATAATTGAAGGGGTATCTGTTGCTGATGGACTCTTCTCTGTTTAGTGAGGCAAAGAGATCAAAACCCTTGAGGCAAACACACGTGTGCAACACTGCCCCCACTCACGATTCAGAGCTCCGCCCCTCACCATTTTTCACAAACACACACACACACACACACAGGCTTCAGCTTTTCATGTGTCTTCTATTCATCAAGTTCAATAGTACCGCAGTTTCTTTGTATGTGCTGCTGAGCATTTTACTTCAAACAAGATGCACTATAAATAACACTGCTTAAAATAAACGACCCCCTGCTTTTAATTCGCTTTGTCCTCAGCAGTATATTCGGTGTGTTTATAGAGAGGCGGCAGGACAGGAATCGATTCATCCAACCAATACTTGTTCCTCCGACTACCACTCATGAATGGCCACCGTGTATCACAACTGCATTTATGGGGGTATATATAGATGAAAAAATCTTGGATGCCTTTGGTGCTGATTCACACTGTTCGTCAAGATGTCAGAAAGACTAACATTCAGTACGGCACTAAAAATAAAAGCACATACTTTGCTGCCTACTGTATATGAACTTAACATGACCCGTAGGCTGTGACACAAATGGAACATAACATTCTCTGACGTCTTCGCCAGCCCTGAATCTCTTCGATTACAACACTATCGTACTGTAAAAGTGTAATTTGAAGTTAAACACTCAATTAAAAATGCATCAGCCTCAGATAAAGAGATGCATTCATTATGAAGATAAACTGCAGGGAGGTGAGAGAACATAACCCGTGATTTGTGCAGTGGTGTCTCTTCCAAATCTTTGTCTAGGGACACATAAGATAATTTAAGCCATGAGTGAATAGGGTGTCGCCCCCCCCCCCCTCCGATTGATGGGATGTAGTCTCATATTTGGAGTTTTGAAATGGCCTCATGCTTTTGGGAATTGTTAAATCCGCCAGAGGCCACTCAGCCACTCTGCCACTCTAAAAATGGCGATGGGATGATGGTGAAGCCGCAGTAATAAACGTCTAAAAAGAAACTTGCCAAGTCTGTGAGTGTGTACGCGCAGGCATTGTGTCTGTACACGGGATGTATGACCTTCTGATTCAACTTTGGCATTTGGTAATTAGACAGACCTCATTGCGGCTCATGCTTTACGTCTTGACAGTGACATGTTGCCTGAATAAACAGGTATTGTGAGTCGCTATTAGCCTCGCTAACACTGAAGTCTACCAGGGAGGGCTCTGATTCATCATCTTGACCAATTGCATTCCCTGTCAAACCTTAAGAAAACCTTTTGCTTCATGACAAATAGACGGGCAAATAGTTCCGGTGAGGACACCATTCAGAGGGACTGATGTGTCACTGGATGGTGTCGCTGCCCTCTTCCACACACTGAGACCCTCATTATGTTTCTAAAGGGATATATCAGTATGCAGTGTTGATGCATCATAGCACATCGAGTTATATTAGCAGTAAAACCAATTTCCCCTGATAATAGAAGGAGAAGAAACTGTAAATTCGCAGAGCTACAGTTCCTCATTGATGTGTGAAGAGAGAAATTGTTTGCTTTTTCGGTTTTTACATTTCTTTTCCATTTTTGCATGTAAAAATGTCTGCAAAGTTAAAAAGTCCAAAGTCCCCCCCAGGCAGAGAATAAAACAAAGCCAGTTAAACAAAGGGCGGATCCTGGAATTCCATGCAAGGGAGGCAGCTGACCAATCACAACAACGGCTTTACCAGGAGGGGGGGGGGCTTAAAGAGACAGAAGCTAAAAACAGTGTTTCAGACAGAGGCTGCCAAGAGGAGCTGCAGCAATTGATAGTGTGGGGAAAGTGATGTGTTTCTTGAACTTTAGATCAAGTAATAACCTGAGTATGAGCATAACATTTCTACTTGAATGAACAGTATACTGATACTAATTGAAATGAAAATATAAACTGCTGTTTACGTTAAGTCATTTAGAGTTTATCCTTTCATTTTCCATCCGTCTTAGGTAATTTCCTATCAATCTAATCTAATGAAAATGTATCCATGCCCAGAAATAATCATTGCATGACGCAGGAATTAAGGCTCAAAACATTTGCCTCAAACCTGATCTATCAGACACCTCTGATAGATCATAGCAAGATGACAGGAGCATCTAAATTTACAGCAACAGAGGTGCCATAGTTAAAGGTCAGGGCTTTGGTGTTTGAAAGGCTAAAGCTGCTTTACAAGCTGCTTGATTTTAATTATATTGAGGAGGAATGCACATTGTAGTGAGCGACTCAAAGGATGCCTGCAGTCATCACTCAGGTGGACATTTATAATGACCATGAGGTCATTTAAGCTGAGGGAATTGTGATGAGTCCCCCTGTATCATGCCTGAGCAGTCCGTTTAATAGGCTGATGTCTTGTTCATGTCCTGTGTAAGTTGGTGGTTTGGAACACATTAAAACGCTGGTTGTGCAGATCCTACGTAATTCAAACATCGTCTTAATTCTATTCATTAGAAAAAAAGAAAATTATAAGAAAATGTCCTGTCCAGTCATAGATAAAGTATTTATGCTCTATAGCTGCCAAGAATTTGACATTCTCTCCTCATAAAAAGATAGACTGAATGATCCACTCACTCAAAAATAACCTGAGGTTTATCGTTCATACCAGTCAGAAGGCGTCGTGGGGGGGAGGGCATCTCCGTGTCCTGTCAATCACGCCCACGTGCAAGTCAGCACGTTCAGAAAGACGTTGAATCAATCACAGGAGGCGAGGAGGAGGTGCAAGAATATGTCTGAATTTGAAATTAATGCTGTTTTTCTTAAGTCACCATTCAGCTAACATTTATATCATTAAAATATTTCCACCCACTCATTCGTCGCTCATTTCAATCAACATGAGGCTGCAACAGAGTAATATTAGGGATGTTTTGCTGTCTGGAATTTATTTATTGTCGAATTTAGAGTTTCATTTCCTTCCAAATGGAGATATCTGTGACAGATTCACAATTATCTGCAAGGAGAAAAAGCTGGTTTAGAAATAAACCATATGACTTAACACGACAGGAAAAATACCTAATGAGAATAACTTTCCTGCGTACTGGTGATTGTTTTACAAAATCACCAGTATGCCATTACTTGTGATAATTCCCAGTCTCACTCTTGTTTGCATTGCTTCATTGACGTCACTGCTACTTTTGGACACAGTGGAGATATTTTTAAGCCTGTGTTTTAACATCTTTCTCCTCACAATCGCCCCCTGCTTTTGTAATACCATTGAATATATTACTGTGGTAAATGTATCAAATTTATAGAAAATTAGAAATACAAGTAAGCCAGAAAAACAAGTTATACCAGTTAACAGTAGATTTGTTTTTGTCTTTTGTTGTCAGCCTTACAAATTAGTAATCTATTTAAACTGAAATGCGCATATCTGTATATTTCTAATTTGTGTAAGAGTAGACTGCAAAAAAAACGCTGACTAAAGGTCACACAAGCGGGCGTGTGATTAGGAGAATAATTGAGGAGCGGCTCACGGGTAGAGCGGGTTGTCCTCTTACAAGTGGGTAAGCAGTTCGATTCCAATCGTCCCTATTCCACGTGCCAAAGTGTCAGGACTAGAAAAGCTGTATATAGAGACGGACCATTTACTATTTCGATTCAACGCGGACCCTCATACTAAAACTGGCCTAGGAAGTGATTCAGGAGCTCTTTGCCTTAAGCCGTGAGCAAGGCACTTAATCTCCAGCCTGCCCCTGGGACCAAGCGAAAAGATTTAAGTTGTATTGAGCAGCTCTTGTGCGAGATGGTGTTTACTGTGTAAATTTGAGCCAACTTGAAGGGGAAGCTTTTTTGCTTGTCGAGCAGCACCCTGAATAAACGAGGCTTAACAAATAAAATCTAGACTGCGATAGATTTTGCTTGTGTCTCAATCCGTCTCTTTTATGGCCACTTTTCCGATTAAGTAAAAAAAAAATCTCACTTTGCTCAAGAAATCTTTTTTAGAATTGAATGTGGCTCAGGCTCTGGCTTTGATCCAGTTTTTTCTGCATGCATTGTGTGATAGTATATAATCTGTGTGACATATAGTATACTGTACAGTGTGGCATTCTTTCCTCACATGGGGGGATAAGGTCATGCTTTCCTTCAGGGTGAGTGTATGTTTATGTGGGTGCGTATGTGTGTGTGTGTATAAATACACGCTTTCCCATTCACTGTAAATAGAGTATTCACATGTGACGTGATGCACAATATATGAGAGCCAAGATGTAGGTCGGTTTGTTCCCATGCAGCCTACTTCCCTGCACATACATCATACATGTTGTAGTGGGTGTGTAACAGAGAGGTATGCACGTGTGTGTGTGTTTGTGTGTGTGTGCCTATGGTCATCCCTCAGCGTAGAAGTGACATTGGCCTTGGATTTATTATCTGTACGCCGTTGGGCAGGAAAAGGGAGGCTGTTGTCAGGTGGGGTTCCCATTCATGTCATCAGAGGTGTCAGACTGTCGGCTGTGCCTCTGGCCAGCATCACTCAGTACGCACACTCCTGCTTTGTGTAGCGTGTGTGTAACTGTTTCTGTGTGTGTGTGTGTGTGTGTGTTGTCTGTACTGTTTTGTGCAGCAGTTGATTCATGTGATCTCATGTTGTTTGTGTTCCAGGGGAAAGGATCAGGAGGTTGGACAGATGTCTAATGATTGTCACGCTGTTATATACACACATACACACACACACGCACACACACACACACACACACACGCACACACACACACACACACAAACAAACAACACGTCCTGACAGGTGCTACTGACCCTGATGTATTGATCTCAGCAGGAATCTCAACAACGTCTGCCAGCTGTGGTCAGTTAGAAGACCTGGCTGACTTACACTACACTTACAATTAAATAGAGTCAACACACAGACACACAGACACACTGCACACACTGAATAAATCAAGCTTAAACATAATTCTTTCATGTCATGTCATTGTGATGTCCTCGCATCAGCTGTTATTTAAAGGTCTGAGGATTTTCTTGAATGATCGAGCAGCATGTGTCACATCATCTGAAACATGTGGACAGTTCCATTCTCTGTTAATATTTATGGTGATCACACAAGTACAATGCAGGTTGTTGTATATCACAATGAAACACCGATACACACTTTCTACAGCAACACATTCCACGTCATATCTGTTGGCTGACATCACACTTAAAGGGAAAGTTCACAGAAAAATCAAAATTCACTCATATTCTATTCACCACTGGTGGGGTGGGTGAAGTGTTTGAGTCCACAAAGGAGTTTAGGAGTTTTTTATTACTGAAGAATGGGTTCCAGTTAATTGGATTTGGCAGCAACACTGTTTACCCCATACACTCTAAAAGTGTGTTGAGGACTCAAACACTTCACCCATGACAAAATCAACATAGTTGTGAATAGATATTGTTTGGATTTTCACTTTTTCTGTGAACTTTTCCTTTAAGCTGCTTTCAGACAAGCACAGAAGTCTCCTGAAGTTGTGTAGAGGAGCTGTGTTTGAGAAGGCACATGAAAGTATTCAATTCAGATGCTCCAGACATTTCTCTCAAACGAGTGGGCGTGTTGATGATGTTTTTAAAAGGCAACAGACACAAAACTGCACGGTAGAATAACTCTTTTGACGCAGTTGTTGATTTTACGGATACATGAAAATGGTTGTAGTCAATGGAAGAATAAACGTTATGGCGGAGTAAGTAGATTCCTCTCCCACCATCTCCGATTTGCTGTAAACAAAAATAAAAATCTCCAGTAGCTTTTTCTACGTCATGTCCCGTCCCCCCGTCCCCCCCCCCCTGCTCTATGCAGTCACCAGCTCTCCTGGTTTCACTTCTGTTGGTTGTTCTGCTTCCATCCCCACCGCTGAATTTGTAAGTTCAAAGAGAGTAGGAATAAAAATAAAGACTTTCAAATGTATCCAAACAACTCGTGCGGCATGATTCAACGCTTTTTGTTCACACAGTATTGCCTGGTGAGTGCAAACAGACTCAAATATTTACCTCATTATGTCGACTCGTTCTGGGGGAAAGAAATAATTGCGTTTTTCTTGTCGAGCAGAGCTGCAATGCCTACAACTGCTTCAGTGTTTCCTGGTCATGCAAAGACGAAGGCACCTTTGACCCACACTGGAATCCGCTGGCAAAACACCAAGAACAGTCATTTTAAGGGTAAAACTACTCCCCTCCTTTTCTCCCAGTCCTCGCTTTGAATTTATTTTTGGCCCATCTTTTCTTTTATCTGTATTTGTCATCGCTCTCTCCCTCTCCTTGCATCCCTCCCTCACCGGTCCTCTCCTAATGCCTGTATCGATGGGTTGGCGCATCAGTGGAAGTGTATGGACGATTGCCCTCTGATTGATTTCTGTCATACAGCCTCTCAGCACTGGGAGGCTGTTCACCGGAGATAAATGATGTTGGCACAACAAAAACAAATAAACCTCTCCTATCTATCACTCCCTCTCCCACCTCGACTCTGCCGCCTGCATCTCTCCACTCCTGTGTCCCGCTCCCTCTTCCCGCCTTCCTGTCTCTCCCTCAGTCTCGCCCTTCTTCCTCTGCCTTCCTCTGTCAGATGAAGGCTTCTGCCCTCCATTAGATGCTTTCCATTTTTTCCCCTCCCCTGTGCTTCCTCAGTTTATTCTCTGAACTATCTAGTCTATCAGTCCTTATTTTTCATGTCGACAGAGGTTTCTTGTCTCAGATGCACAGAGACGACTCAATGGAGGTATTATGTTCCAATGAGCACTGTGCATTAAAACAGATTAACTTATTAATTATTCCTGGAAATAAAGAAAATTTGCTTTGGGATCTCACATTTAAAGAGTAAGAACATCTCTAAGAAGAACTCATAGATTATCTCAGGTTTTCGTTTACCCACGTTCCCCGAACCTGCCTCATGTTTTCTATGTATACTCAGTTAGACTCATCACTTTGATAGTTTGTCTTAAAACTTTCAGAAAAACCTGTTCCAATAAAGGTTGCATTAGAAAAGGTCAGTCAAATTCAGAAAGGCTTTGTGGCAGTGACTATTTCATGGTGGAGCTCGGTCCCTGTGTGAAGCATCACACAATGGCAGAGGCACTCGTGTAACATGATAGTGTTTCTACGCCTACGCCTGCACTCAGAATCCGTTGCCACAGTCCGAAACCATGAATGTCTTTGCTGTAATTTAGATTTGTTTTTAAATGTTAAACAGCTCATGGAAACAAGTCGTTCATTTACTCGCACAATCACTGATTAACCTTAAGTGGTTAAATTACCATCGAGGGATTTCTACAAATGGGCAGCCAGCACCACTTACAGGATAGGAAGATAACAGCAGCTTTGACCTGAAGTTTCTGAGATGTTGATGTTGTGATTCGGTGACAAAGAAAAGAGGTTGTTACATTTGTGTCTCATGTTTTTTTAAATGATAAATGTGTCATTAATTGCCTTCGCTAAAAAGACTCTCTGACAATAAACTTGCTCATTTAAGTTTCCTCTCTGCCGCTGAACAGGATTTCTTGCCGGGAGCGAGTGGTGGTGTGGGTCTCTCACCAGAAGCTTCATTGCGTTTACAAGACAAGAAGAAACAATAAACCCTCCGGTCATTTTCTGATTGACTGCAGCCTCCAGTCTGCCCTGTATAGGTGCCACTGCTCAGACGAACTGGGGTTAGCAGGGTAGGATTCTTTTTGCTTAAGTGGAGACAAAGAAGTGATGGAAGTAGAATCAGAGCAAACACTGACGATAACTGTGTCTTTCCATTTCCTATTGTTGTATATGCTGGTTTTCAGTGACCTGACAACGTCTGACCTGTTACATGTTGAGTTCCTGTCCCTCTGCTTCCCTCCAAGAAACCCTTTATGTAGCTGGCTCTTTTGTTTGTGTACTGCCACATTGTCACCATTGCACTTGTGGATATAAGCTTCATAGCCTCTTTGTGTGTGACTCTCTGGACTGAGTTTCATCATTTAGACTGTGGGTTAAGATATTGTCGTCTCCTGACTAATCTGTACGTTTTGAGTCCCATCCCTCAGTGTCGCACTTCGCACGGCTGGAGTCGGCTCTCGGTGAGTACAAGAAAGAAAAGTTTGTTCAAATGTCTACTTTTGTGCAAAGGGTTTAAGTTTCTGTATAAATAGTTGTCTCTGTCAAGACACAACAGGCATATAAAATGATGTTAATACTCGACCCATCGATGTTTTAAAGACTAAGCAATTCTGATATTGACTGGGCCTGGTTTTGGATGCTTCGTATGAATTATGCTGTATGTTGCCTGCAGCATGAGAACTGATCAGATGACTTAAGACACATTGTTCCTCAAGGATAACATTTAAGTCACAAGCCTTTCTCTATAAACCCTCTTGTCTATACTGTATAAGCCTTAAATCGTGCCGTCACAGTACAGTTTGTACAATATGAAGACAAATGGCTTTGATGGACTATACTATTTAAAACAGAATTACCAATGGCTTTCAACCCTCTCATGGTATTACTAGTATCCCAGGGAAAGACAGTATGTGTCTGAAGGTTCAGTGTAAAAACAAAGTGAAAAGTGGGAGAAAGAAAGTGTGAAGCTCCATAGAGTCAATCAGAAAAGAGGGAGAATGAGACCCGGGTCTATTCTCTTGTTCAGAGCTGATATCCCTGCCTCAAGATGAATGTTATTTCAAACGCTTTGTGGGCCCACAAAGACACCCGGCTCTGGATTGTTCGCCGAGCAGCTCGCAGCACGGTGGCACGACCCGATGTCCTCGCAGGTTAAATGAAATAAGAACGTGATAATGTGTTTATCCCAAGGAGGGGAGTCTTCCTTCGCGTGCCTTCCTCTTTGCAAAGGTCAAAAAGAAGAGCAATTAGACTTAGCAGTGATTCAGCATCTTGCCCAAGGACGCTACGACGTGACAGATGCTGCTGCACGACCTCGCTTTACATCCCGGCTCTTTGGTTTTTAGCTGCGGGAAGAAACGTCCTCGGTCAGATATTGATTAAACTGTCCCTGGCCCCGGGAAGGAGCTGTGGACAAAGATGTCAGCTGTCTAATGAAACTTCAGCATATACAGAATCCAAGCAGCGTGTATGTCTAAGCAGATTGTTGTTTTTTCAAGCTTTTATTGCAGGGTTTGCGTAATACACAACAAGAATTAAAAACTTCTACCTCCACCCTTTTCTCTCCCTCTCATCTCTGTCTTTCTCTTGATGCGGTATAATTAGTCCTTTTCAAAGTAAAGACAGCACACATCTTTTCTTTGCTCACACTTGTTTTGTTTTTCTTGCTGAGTGGAAATGTTTCTCTTCCCTGCAAGCAGGTGCTACATAGTGTCACTCCAGAGAGTGACACTATGTAGCGACGGGAGTTTCTCACAGCACATTTCTCTCCCTCTTACTCTCCCTGTCCCTTATTGGATTCTCAAAACAACTCCTCTCTCTATCCCATTTAAACTCTAGAGGAGACCAAGCTAGTTCTGGATCAGCTTCCCTTTCTGCATCAGCTCCTTCCCCATCGTCGAATTGAATTCAATTCAAATGCTACCGGACATTTTCCAGAGTTTGCCTTTCACTTATGAGGAACGCAGCAGAAGCTCAAACGCGCTCACAACAACATAAACATTTCCAGAGCAATAAGGTCAGCTTGGGTGGAGCAGATTGGAAGCAGGAGAACTGGCATCAGATCTTATCACCAAAAGTTATCACATATCTTGTCTTTTTGTCCCTGTATTCTTTAGCTTCAACACACTCACTTGTTCATGGTGAATATGAACATTATCCCGCTGTATTTCTCATATGGCCTCATACAGACATTCTTCGTATCATTTCAGGAGAATATCTGCAGTTTAGTGCATATCTTAAAGCAGCATTACTCTAAGTCTTCTGACTCCTGCCCTCCCTCCCTCTCTCTCTCTATTTTTTTTATTTTAAGTGTTTTTCTTATTTAAAGCCTGTGTAATTCAAAACCACAGTTTAATTCACCATATGTTACACTGACAGGCTCTCCACACAAGAGGTCCTGGTACGAATTGCCTGAACTTTCGAGAACACATGTAAAACCAACCACTTTCACCGGCTTTTATTGTGTGTAAGAAATCATTTTTGGAGGAGGTGAAAAAAAAACAAGAGGCAAAGCAGCAGGAGAGAATGAAAATGGCAAGAAGAGACATTTTACAAACTTTCACACGAAGCAAAAATAACCAATTAATATGTGACGTGGAGAAGTAACAATCGGGCACTTTCAGAGTAGCTGTAGTGACGCAGACTCAGTGAAACATTCCTCTTGAAGACACCAGATTACTAATCAAGCCTCATTTCCACATGTTCAGAAATGCTTATTTTTTTAAACAGCCTCTGCATTCATTAATAATACTTGTGAAGATGATCACTTTGAATCCTCCACATCCAGACTGCGCACTTAAAACTTTCATCAGGATGCAAATGAATGATCCTTTTTCTGAGAGACTCTGATCCGTCTGTTTCACGCTGAACGCCACGACACCAGCGCTCACACTGTGACTGTTTGTATCAACCGCTTCTCTTTTAATGAGTCTGTTTATGGTGAAAGATGAAAATATGAAAAATGCAGATCTTTTTGGTCCTTCAGAAAACCTTAGGGTCACACACGTAAATAATCCTGCTGAGTGGTAGCACTTGCTTAGTGGAGAAACAACCATATGTATTGATCATCTGTACAATGACTTTCATAGAATAAGTATTTTGGGCTCAGATACATTATCTCCATGTCTATTTACAGCTTATCCATCAATCCAAAGAGCTGTCAATCAAACTACCACCTCTCCATTACTACTTTACCATTGATCCTTCCATTGATGAATCATCCATCTATTCTTTGTTACTTTTCATCAACCTTTGATTACACCTTTGGGACAGGACACGTCAATGTTACTTAAATGTGTATAAATTAAACCTTGAATGGCAACATGAGATCGATGCGAAGGGCAAAACTGGCCCTGAGGGTTGACAAAATGCTGACACATAAAAAAATGGGGTGGGAAACAACACAAAAAAAGACTTGAGCTACTGCCGGCAGTTTTAATAATCAATCAATCAATAAAATCCCATATTCACAAATCACAATTTCTCTCCTAGGCCTTAAATTAACACATCTGATAGTTTCTAATGCATCTGATATGTTTCATATATTTTCCTCTTAAAACTCACTAGAAGAAATAGGTGAGACGTGACATTTAGAGTCATACTTTAGACTTAGAGTTGTATTGCTCAACTTATTAATGGCACAATATGTATTTTCTTTTCCAAAAAAGAGAACGAAATCAAACCTTTGTTTCCTGAGTTGTAGAGAAGCAAACTTGGAGTCATAGAATTTGCCTCTGGGTTCCCTTAAGGGGTTGAATGTGGGGAAGGGGAAGAAATGACAACCTCTCAAAGTCGTATTTAGTCAAACTCCCAACACGTGTAATACATGTTGGTAGACACGAGTAATGAGGAGATGACATGTCCCCTGGTACCCATGAAAGTTCAAGCTATAATATCTCCCTCAGTGATTAGAAAACAGACACAAACACACACACACAGACAAACACAATATGTGATGTATTACCTCTGCAGAGGAGGTTGTTTTTGTCTGTTTGTTTGATGGCAAAAACTAATGATCTGATTTCTATGAAATGTTGTGATCCAACTGGGTGAAAGCACAAGATGTTGCTCTCACGTGCAACAGTGTGAGCAAGGACTTGTAAAATAGTGCTGCACACAGTGATGAAAACAGAACCAAGTTAGAGTTTTCTTTAGTAATTATGAGAAGGCTCAAAATTCTTTTGGTTAATAATGAAAGTCTGGCAGGACACATTTGAATAAAAGTCTTGATATAAAACATTGCTTTGACATGTCGAGTTAGCGCTTGAGATGTGGTGCAGGAATGTGCTCTGTGTCTTTATATAGGTTTTATTTTGTGTTCAGGTTCGAGGATTGTGTGATTCTGTTCATTTAATTTGTGCAAAGTTTTATGTTTTTTTACAGTCTATTGTCAGTTTGACCAAGTCAAAGTCATTTATGTGTATATATATAGGAAAATTACTATTTTCAGAGACCCAAGACCTAAAAGGGAACCACTGCTCTACCTGCTTTCTAATGTGGATACACAATGATTACATATTACCAATTAATCACTATGTACCCAAAAATTATATACCAGAAAACAGAATTATGTTGAAAAAATGCAACCAATACCTTCTAAAAAAGTTAATTTCCGTGATGTATGCTTCTGTTACAATATAAAAACTATCACATTTTAAGAGATAACACACTGAGCATTTGTACAATATGCGAAGACAAGTGTACACACACATGCACAAACTTGTCCATATTGACACGTGTTGTATTAGAAGTGAACACTGCATATTGCTCCTGACAAACACAAAGTGCTCTGGTCCAGTGATGAATTATCTGCAGATGATGTCAATACAAACACACAGTTGTAATCTGCAGAACGATTGCACAAGGCTTTATCTCTGCCTATGCAGAGCGCTCATCAGTCACTATCTCTATCCCTCTCTCACACACCCACGTTCACTGATTATCCAACTGAAACACAAACACACCCACACACACACAGTTGGGAAGGTTACTTTGAAAATGTAGATTACTGCGTGTTTCCCCATGACTGTCGTAATCCCGACACTCTGCTGACTCTGTGATGGTTTCAGTTATATCTGCACGACTTCCCAGAGACTGGGGTTAACTGGTGCTCTATTTCATTTTAATTCCACCATTATCATCATTTGCAAGAATGATCGTTCATTTTTCATCCTTTAAACCGATGACGTTTTTAATTTTGCTCGTCATTAGCAGCACTGAGCCTCACTGTCACTTATTTTTCGTCTTCTCCTCTTCTCTCCGATGAGACTTTCACTCTGTGTCCATCCCCTGGTTTCATCCATCCTCTATCAGTCTCCATTCTGTTTCCCCAATCTGTCATCTGACCCCTCTTACCCCTCTCTGCCAACATAACAGAGTGTCTTCACAGACTCTCTCTCCTTTCTTCTCTCTTTACCCAGTCTCACTTTTGGGCTATTTTATCACCTGTCCCACTTCGCCAGTCACTATTTCTTCTCTTAATTTCACAAGGCACAAGTCAAACTATTCTTCCTATCCTACAAGACCCATAGCTACTTGAGCAGCATAATAATTGATCGGATGGCAATCTAGAGTATGGATATGCAAAGTCTACATTGTGAATTTATGTGTTTAACAAATTCTAGATGTTGATACCGAGGAATGCTGTTTTTTTCTAGTTTGAAAACTTTGAAAAAAAACATATTTTTCTTTTAACCACATTACCGTTGTATTTTTGATTGTAAACCTGATAATAGAGGTTTTCTAACCTTAGAAAGCCTAGTTTCTTTCTGTGTCTCATATCAGTGGCTGTATCCTTCAGATGTCGCAGTCTAGTAGTCTGTGAAGGCCAAGATGAAATGAGGTGATCTGGTTTACGGAGCCATCAGCTTGTCCGTCTCTTACCATCGCATCATTAGCCTCATCAAAGTGTGCAATAAATCCTGGGATAGGTCGGCCTAAGAAGGATGCACCCCCCTTCGATGGGCCCTTCGTTTGCTCAAGAATGGAAGGACTCATTTGAAGGACACTTTTAAATGGGGCACTCTAATTGTTCTTAAAATGTAGGACGCACCTCCTGAATTGAGACACAGCTTTTGTAACCCAAACCATGATCTTTCTCTAAACCTGGCCGAGACTCATTTGTGTCTAAACCTTATAATGACACAGGTGTAGTATCCCTGCCTGTTTTAAGGGACATATCAGAGCTAAGGGACAAAAAACTCAATATACTTAGACCCATGCAACATCCAGTATAGCTTTTGCTCATGACGCAAGACATGAGCTTTGTACAGTACCTCCCCACCTCATCTTATAAATCATTCATGCCTCCTTCCATGCTCAGTGGCCCGTGTATCACTTACACCTACTTACTAGCAGATACTGTAGCTCCCTCCTTCAGCCTGCAGAACATCCTGGATGTTTGTGTCCTGGATTCATCAGTGTGGCTTTGACTTTTTTTGACATTTCTCATCCATTTGACATTTTCATCCTCAACTGCGACCACCAACCGCTGCTGATACGTTTGTCATCCTCGGAAGGATGACAACAATTTGGTGCTGGGAGAAATCCCAGGTGGCTGCCAGTTTCTGAGCAGCAGCGATAATACAGCGTTCAGTTAATTGAGTCACATCCTGTCTTGTTGTGAGTTAAACTTTCAACACTGTCTGCCTGAGTGTCTGCACGACTGAGCTGCTCACAACAACAAGGAGGTGGAATAAAGTGGCACATATGTGTATCCATTCATGCAAAAACCTTCATCGCTAATGTCTCGACATGATTGGCTACGTATCTGGAAAGTGTCTATTTACCTGAGCCAGTGGTGAATGGTAATTATTTGACTTGTGTCATCCAATCAATTTTACATTTCAAACATGTTTCCACTTGTGAGAATGAAGCACACATTTGAATATCTCCCTGAAAGCCTCTCTCTCAGTGCTGCAGCCTTATCACATTTGTATACATCAGGGAAACGCATGTTGTGTACGAGTGCGACAAATGTGTTATTGCCGTTCCGCCTTTTTGCTGAATAGGGCTCCTCAGGAGTTCATGAGCCTTGGCCCCATGCGACCACTTGAACTTAACAATTCACAGAACTGGCCTTGATTTCCCCGGAGGATTCTGCAACTCGATGCTCGAGTGTTCAGGGCAGTGAATGTGTTTCCCATTCCGTGGCCCTGGAAGCCTTTGCATGTGCATGACGGAGGCGAGCGTGAGCACTGTCGGGAAAATCGTGGCTGGAATCGAAAATACAGCGGAAGATGATCACTGCAAGAGAAGAGAAGGCAAGGATGCTCTATGGATCACAGAAAACCGAGTTTGACAGAAACGCGAGCGGTTCTGGATTAAGACGGAATTGACGCGGATGTCCAGGGTGGACGGCCGGAGTGATGAAAGGATTGACTGTAAAGTAGAAGCATCAAAAGATTAAGGGAAGCTGTTGTTGGCTCAGGAAGGTACACAAACTGTGAGGCGTCTGATCAATACAACCTTATCATGGTGTTAAATCCTCTGCCGTCCTGGCAGGACTCTCTGTACTTGGCCCCGTTATCTCAGACTCCATCACGCACTCTTTTTTTACTTGACCCGCTTTGCTTTTTTTTAAGGAGGTGGCCACATGGTCCACAATAGCTTTTCTCTATCGGGAGGAAAGGCTGAGGGAAGAAACAGATGCGACGAGCTCAGGAGAGATTTGATCTGAGGCCAGCAAAGATAATTTTCAATTAAGGCATTTAAGATGGGGTTGTACCACTACACCGTCCTTCTGCATTGTGAATCGCTCTCTCTCTCTGTGCAGATGGCTGCGAGAGCGCCTGCTTATGCGAGTTTAACATCTCATCCCCATGAATTCTGCGAAAACAAAACACTACGTGAACTTGAGAACAGCTCGTCCCTCTTTACACTCCATCCAAGCATCTACTCCACGTGAAGTGCCTCAGTCTGGAGCATCACCGGTGAACGGCTCATCGCGGTTGTCCCATTTCACCTGGAGTATTCCCAGCAGGGAGGGCTTAAAGAAAACAGCACAGGACAGGATGTGCAAGAAAAGGCATGGCCGTTGAACCAAGAGTAATCGGGCGCTGCCTGAGGGGAAGTGACATTCTTTAACGCGACCCACTGTAAATCTCTACATGTGGATGCTGGCACATTTTGCAGCCTCCTTCTCTTTCCTTTGCTTGTTTAATTTTCCCCAGCCCTTTTTTCTCTTTGCTTCTCTGCCAATAAACCATTGTGTTGCCCATTTGCAGGCATTCTGTTCAAACTGGAGACATTATTTCTCCCTCTGTGTGGTCGCTCTGTCTTCAGTCGCGACTGCTTCTCTTCTCCTGCCACTCGTGATGACACACAATGAGTAATGAGGGAAAAATGGAAAAGTAACAGCTTGGACAAACTATAATTCCACATTGTGTGTGTGTGTGTGTGTGTGTGTGTGTGTGTGTGTGTGTGGTTTGTCAGTCTGTGAAAAAAATGTGTGTGAACAAATGGGTGTGGAACATTATTTCAGACATCATTTGGGTATTTAGGCCAAATCTGACGGTGTTAACGTCAGGAAGGGCCGTGACAAAGTTGGGCTGCTGGTTACCGACCATCGTGGTTCAAAGGCTACAGGGCCTCGCAGGCAACAGCTTTGAAATGGAGTTGGAACAGGAGCTGTTTTTTGGAGAACCACAAGCTCTGGACAGCTTCCCAGGGGCCTCATTAGGGACTATGCATGATGGGTGGATGGATGAAATGGGGCACAGCTACCGAAGACGCACACACACAAATGTTCCCACTCATGTAAGCATGCAAACACACACACACACACACATATATATGCTGCCTCTTGCTCTCTTGTCCACACTTATGAATGCAGCCACGTAGCAGGGGGCGAGAGAGACCCTCGGAGCAATGAGGGAGTCCAAAAGTAATTGGCAGTAAAGTGAAGTGTCAGGACTAGTGTGTACACCAAGTGTCGGGCTAGTGCCAGGAACAAGTTGACACTCATGGAAAGAATAAAAAGGGGCGGAGCACTTAAATGTATTTTTCAAAGGTATAGTTAACTAATCGTTTTATTTAATTTGTGTATTGCGTGCGTGTGTGTGTGTGTGTGTGTGTGTGTTTGTGTCATAAGCTACAACAGCTTTGGCTCACCGTGATTCTCGGAGCGTCTCCACAGTTGATCTCACGCAAAGTGTCATTAAGCCACTCGTCTTCTCGCGCAGCTGCTGAGTGCTTGTGCGTCTCAATGCATCTGTGCGTGTTTGTAACTTCTGTGTTTGTGTTTGTTCGTATCCTGGGAGCAGTCTGCGCTCCCGACACCCTACATTTAGCTCTCTCCTCCGGCTCGCTGAAGGAGCTCCATATGTCGTCTCTCGGCTTCTACCTCATGCACCCATCACAATGTGCGATTTTTCTGCTTTTTGAATAGGCACACACCCATTCATGCACAGACAGGCGGAACATACAACTTATCACTGAGGCGGTAAAAGCACTTTGCCGTTTTCCTGGACAGGTTTTGATATTGTTGAGCCAATTAAGACTTAAAAGCAGAAACCAATAATACAGCAGATCTATCCAGCCGTACTGTGGACTCTATGATAAATAGATGTTTTTCAAACTGTTCAGTGTCATCCAGAGTTTGTCCTGTAATGAGCTTAGAAGCCACAGTAGGAGTGTTTGTATTCTTCCCTTCCCCCAAGGAATAAAAGCAAAAGGCAGCAAGGTACTCTGAGGGGGGTGGAGAAGCTTTTCTATGCTGTTACCGAAGGGGAAGTTTAGATTTCTTCAATAATTCTGCTTCCAGACATGCACTGAGCTATGCAGATACTCTGTATTTTCTCCATAGGAGGTGCACTTGTGAACGCAAATGTCAGAGTGAGAGGCTCCGCAGTTTGTGCAAACTTTTCCTGCATGGCCTCCAAAGTCCGTGAAAACGCACAAGCACAGAAGACACAGGCGAGAGGACGCAGAGTCTGTGTGTTTTTAAGGAAAATCATGTGATCTCTGGAAAAGAGTTAATACTCAACTTCCTGCTCCACCTCTCGTCTGAATAAGGTGGAGGATTTGTTGCTCTCTGGTCTGAAACCCCCCCGGCAGTGTTGTGCATGTGTGAAAGGCAAACTGTGGGTAAAGTCTGTACCCAATTCTCCGGATTTTATCCGCAAGTCATGTCTGAAAACGGCTTAAGGGTGTCTCTGACTAATGATATGTGACACAGGCTAAAATAAAGGCCTTTTTCATAGAGGACATTTTAAAATGTTACAGTTTTAGCTCTATTGAATATAGATTATTTCATAGCAGCTGCATGTGTGAGCTATATTTGAGCGCAAAGCATAAAGAAATCAGTGAAAAAGTTAGGTGAGAAAAAGTCGGCAAATCCATAGCAGCAGAATCGATACAAGAAAGTGCAGCAGACGGCTCATAAATCAAAACGACAAATAAATTATGACATGAAGCATGTGAGTTGGTTTATGTCCAGGGAAGTTCCTGTGGCTGGGGAGGGTGAAAAAAAACCTTTTGGATTCTTTCGGATGGTCCACTGATGTGCTGGTATTTTTTCCCACGGCTTCTGAGGGCCTGTCTGACTATGACAGACGGCTGTGTTGACAACATACAGGTATTAGGAAGGGGAGAGGGATGATGGCATATGCGAGGGCTGCAGGCCGCCCAGTGACAGGCAGCTGTGAAACATCTTAGTCAAGTAGTAAGTAAACTACATCAATAAATTACTGATGAGGGGAGGGGAATCACTTTTAATTGTTTAGGTGGCTTATATCAGAATCAGAATCAGAATCAGAAAGGATTTATTGCCAAGTAGGTTTACACCTACCTGGAATTTTCTTTGGTGAAAAGGTGCATACATTTAACATAAAGCATAAAAACGCAATAAGTACTTCCCATAAGAAAGAAATAACTGTATATAAACCAAATATATATAGAAGACATAAAAGTGAAATAAAGAGTAAAATGCAAAAACAGGTATATACAAGATATAAAAAGTGAAATAAAAAGTAAAATGCAAAGCAGGAGAGAAATGGGGATGTGCAATATATCACTTACACAATACAAATGCACTGCTTACATTTATGAATTTGATGTTCTTTGTAAAATGCATTTAGAGTTATGTCTTTGTTCACAAAAGATTTACTGAATTGCCAGTAAAGTACAGTACAATGTGTGTGCCAACAGTCTATGTAAAGTGTAAAAAACATCTATCTACTAATTCCCAAATGTCTCTCTGTCTGTTTGTGGCTCACATATCTCTTTTCCTCTTATTAGTTTCTCACTAAAAGTGACGATTAGCGCTCTGTAGCAGAGGCGTCCAGGAGTCATCAGCGTAAGAGACGTTGACAAGCACGACAACTGCGTTTTCACGGCAACGGATTTTCCAGTTCAGCTTCTGTGTTCTGAGTTAAGCTTCCCCAAGACTTTGAACAAACAGGGGAACAGCTCTTTGTGCAGCAGCGGTGGCTTCAGGGTTCTGCCCGTTCCTGCAGCCGGTCTTTACTCGCCACGGGTCCATTACTGCAGGTCACTTTTACAGTTTCAGACAGAAAGCTGCAACCAGCATCACCACAGTCCACAGCAAACATCCCATTCCAGACAGGCAGAGTTAGAACAGCCACTGCACTAGTCTTAATAAAGGCATTCTGGATTATTGGTGCTTGACTGTGAGCTGAGGCTTACGCAGTCTCATGGAGGAATTGCAGCATGAGCGCTGATGGCAGGAGGCAGGTGTTGGTGGCTGCGTTTGCATATGTGCATGAAGGGATTTCATGTGCCAGATGTCAGCTCCCTTTAGCAATACTTGTGACTCAGCAGGACAACACGGCGAATGAGAATCTCTGCGAATCACTCCCGTCGTTCTCTTTTACTGTTGCACTCTGTTAGCCATATGTTGCTTTTCGTGTCGGATGGGATTTGGAGGACTCTAACTGGCCTCAATTGCAAACACAACCCCCCCCCACTCCCCCCCCTCCGCTCTCCAGCTGTCCATGTGAGATAGACCACATCCCTAATCTTCTAATTGGTAGGTAGTCTCGGCCATTACCTGAGCAATGACAGGGCGGAATCGATAAGAGGCACAATGCTAAACGACGTGTCCCGCTGTTTCTCTCTTTCTCCTGTTTCTCAGTATCTGCTCATTTTGCACCGTATCCAAGGCAACAGCCATTCACACACGCCGGCGAAATAAACTCTTTTAATTTGTCTTTATTACTGCCCCGTTGTTCTTTTTTCTTCGTCCTCTTGCCATATGCCACACACACTCCATGTGACGTAGCGAGTGGGCTTTACCAAAAAAAAAAGCCTCTCCATGCTCCATCAGCAGAGAACTAATCAGAGGAAACATGGTTCTCAATCAGTGCCACTAATTCCTCCCCCTTCATACTCAAACGATGCATTATTCACTGTGTCACTGAATGACATGATGCAGCGCTGTGTGATGAACAGTCCTTTAATGGACTTTGATGACAGATGGAAATGGAGAGAGCATCGTGGAGAAATAGAGCGGAGATTGGCAAAGAGACAGGGGTCAGATAGCACACGTCTCTTTTGAAAAATGAGGAGGGTCCTGTTATTTATTTATATTTTTCGGCTGCGAGAGATGCAGAGAGAGCGAAAGAGAAAAAAGGTGGGATATTTCAGAGTTGGGCTGCTCATTCATCTTTACAGTAAGTGATAAGGAAATGAGTATCATCATCATCATCACCATCCTCATCATCGGACAAATCAAAGGATCCTCCGGGCAAAACCGTTTATGTCTTTCTTTGCAGTGCGGTACATGGTACATAGCACACACACACACACACACACACACACACACACACACACACACACACACACACACACACACACACACACACACACACACACACACACACACACACACACACACACACACACACCGTTTAAATAAAGGCACCTTCATCCCAAGCTGTGTGAATAGACCACAGTTTCTTGGACGTTTGTCACGTTTGAGCTTCTGGAATATGTGCGTGCATACAGAGCAGAAAATGAATAAATTCCCCGGGGAGAATTATGTAGGGTTGAAAATCTTATTTGAAGCCTGCAGTGCAACGGCCCCACCAGATTATTCTCCTAAGCAGAGGCAGGAAATGGTGACAATCAGTGATTTTCCAGCACAGAGCAGAGCAACTTCACACGCCGCTGTAATGGTCGACGATTTACCAGTAAACAAAAAAAAATACACGATGGATTGGAGACTTTCCTGGTTGTAAAATGAAAAAGATTAAAAAAAAGGGTGAAGTCAGGGAAAAATTTGTAAAGGTTATAAAATGCTTCTAACCTATAATCAGTATCTGTCACTGTCGAGAGCTTAAAGGCATCGTGTGACAGCCTCTGTACAAATAAATCCTAAATCCTGATAACTATTATTTAAGTGTCAGAAATAACATGGATATAAATAGAGTTGGACAAGCTGGAGCCCCTGAAACTAGCACAGCTCCCCACTTACTAAACATGAGGGTTTGTTATTGAGTCTCCCGATAGGAAACAACCCTTCATTACAGATTGTTCTCCATATGCTGAGAAAACAAAAACTATGAAAACTGTACACGGTTCAAACCCTATAAGAAAAACAGGAGCGCTCTCGCTAGAACGCGATGATCTTTGCAAAATGATGACATTCCTCCAACATTACCTTTTCCTTTTACACCAGAATTACAAGTGAACCTTGTATATTCCCCTGCATGCTCTCAATAATAGCTGCTTTATTTGGAACAGGCCGCCCAAACTCCTGTTCCTGCGTCATCGTTTAATTGGGACATTTTCTGAGTTTCAGCCTTGTAATCTGTGAATATTCCTGGAAAGCTCTCGCTGTTCTCCGGACCAATTAAAACTCAGCGCACAAAACGGCCTCGGAGGAACCCCCAGGTAGTCTCACCCCCGGCGCTCGACAGGCCTTGTGCTCCGTCAGAACCTGATATTTACATATCGAGCCTCATTATACTGAAACTGAGCCGGTCTGTCTGTATTAAGGTCGTGGTGGTGGTGGGGGGGGACTGGGGGTTAATCACAGCAACTGGATCCGTTCAGATTTACTCTGTAGTACTTGTAACCCTAAAAGAAAAGGTATTGTGGTACGTTTTCAAAGCAAAGCCACTTTCACACAGAGACACACGGGGGATTTTAACAGGCAATTCAGATTTTTTTGTTTTTAGTAGCATTGGTGTTAAGAACATGCGGAAACAGTGATGATTAAAAGCTCCTGTTAATTGAGCTCTAATCCCCCTATCAAGACTTAACAGTTTATAAACGTTGAGTGAGGTGCACTCAATATTTGATCTCTTCATGTCTAGTGTGTCAAAATCAAGACCTCCAGGTGTGTATCGTGTAAAGAACATGACAGGATGCTACTAGTAATATTTCGCATTTCACCAATATAAATATTCAACATTTAAGGATTTAATTTAAAGGAGTAATTTAACAATTTACAACCAATATCAATCTGTGTTCGAGTCAAGTCAGTCTATACTCGCATACGTGTTATTTATTGGAGCTATTTCATGTTGATGCATTGACTGTAATTAGATCTTTTTAAGTTTTGTAATATCCATATAAAAAGAAGGACGGTAACATCTATCATAGATGGAGCTGTCATGGCGACAGATTTCAGCTGTCAATCATGGAATTTCACCCCATTTTTATAGCATCAAACAACTAATTTGACAAACTTATCGGTAAAATGAGCGCTTGAAAAAACTTCCCTGTGATAAGAAAGTCTAAAAAATGACAAAACCTTCTTTGGGGAAAAATGTACTTGACGTGTGTTTTGACTTTTTAGTTTGGTCCGTGTCACATCTGTTGACATGGAGGAGACTGGGTGATAGACCTGAGGGTGATAGACTCTTTGAACAGTCATGTCATCCATCTTTATAAACAGTCAATGTTCGTAAAAGGGACGCTGCCATTGGCTGTAAGGTTGCTCCTAGTTATTGTCTTCCTACGACATTCTAGGCACATTTAGTTTCCCATTTTTCAAATATTCAAATTCTGTATTTTGGGGTCTGTTTTCTGTAAGAATGTAGCATCTGTAGAATGATTGCAGAAAGCCCCGATCTAAACCCGGTATTAGAGAGAGGGATTTGTGTGTGTCGCCATGTTGAATAGGTAAACAGGCTCGCACTGTCGTCTCCACGCAGCCGGGCCTTCCAGGCTGATGGATGAAATGGCTTACAGAGGACACAAGCACTGTGACATTGATGGACAGTCTGATATTGCCTTCCTAATCTTGCCACCACTCAGTCACACAAACACACACACACACACACACACACACATTTCTCTGCGTCCCTCTCACTCTTCCGTCGCCCGCTCCCTTTCTTCTTTTCTCAGTTCTGCTTTGGCTCCTACGTCTCATCTCTGGTCGCTCTCATTTCTCTTTTCTTCCTTTTATCTCTCTCTCGCTCATCTCTCCTCTCGTCGCGTCCTTATTGGGACTTAACTTGTCTCATTTCTTTGTTTTCTGACTGTTCTGCACCTCAATCACACACTCTTCTGCTGCCTTTCCCCTCGGCTGCTGCTGCTGCTCTCTTTCCTTCTCTGTGCACTGGCATCACCCTCACTGAAATGCAGATACATATAATCATTTCACTGGATCAAACGACCACTATACTTTGCGTGAAGGACACAGGAAACTGACCAATATTTACTGGAAGACATATACAAGTTAAGGTTGCACATTTCTCCTTCAGTGCAAAAGAAAACTCAGTGCCATATAATTTGAAGATACCCAGTTGTTTACCGGTATTAAAGGCTTTGTGTCTTATTTCCTGTTTGTGCATCTCCATTTTCTTTATTTAGCCTGCTTGGGTGTACCCAGGGTATGGGCCTATAATATCATATAGAGAGTTGATGAAATATTTATAGATCTGCTCACACACTCGAATAAGAAGTTGTCACTACTTTTATTCTGCTAAAAAAAAAGACTCCCAAAAAAATTACTGCACTCTTCCCAACCAAAGGACAGGATTGTAGGATAATCAAACAGATCAACAAGGAAGTGATTATTAGATATCCCGTGTAAAAGGACTCTAATGATATAAATGTCATCTTGTTTGTAGACTTAGTGTATGAAATAAAAAAGAACAAATATACTTTTTTAACACGCTTAGAAAATAGTCCTCAAATGTCCAATGACTTGCAATGTATGTTGAAATTAAAGTTTTCTTCAGCATTCAGAAGAAGGACCTGCGAGATGCAACTGCAAGATTCACTAAATGAAACATGTCTGTACATTTGTAACTGCATATTTCTTGTTCCGTCTTCATTCAACCTTGTGTTTTGATCTCCTGCTACAGTTTTGCACTGATACACCAATTTCCCCAAGGCAACGTTGTGCAACAAAATGTTTATAAAGCAATTAGAAAATGTGCTGAAAAATGGGTTGATACGAGCGTCTCTAATGGCACACAACTAATGGGACCCTTTTTTTGGGGGGGGCGGGGGGGCATTTGACTCTAATCTTGAATAGTTCGTTGCCTGTTTGGAATGGGCTGTTTGCTCAGCCTGTTAGTGAACCTTTAAAAGTGACCTGCAGTTATTGAGCAGCGGCAAGTAAAAACCCGCTTAAGGACCTGTGTCCAAATCGTGGAAAATTTTCGAAACTGCACTTCTTTGGGCCCTCAATGATACGTCTGGAACTGATCTCGAGATACGTGAGCCACATACTGACGGAGATATTTGGATTTAGAAAAATACTAAATACTCAGTTTTCCAAAAGCATCAGCACTAGCATTACTCTGACCTGAGCTTTAGTCTGTTTCTGCACTGAAGCACCTTGTCTGCTCCGGCTTCCTATCTGTGCACCAGCTTGACTCTCTGCCAGCCGATTAACCTGCGTGCTCCGACTGTCACTTGTCTGTCCTCGTGCCAGGAAGGAATATATTCTCCTCTAAAGATTGAAAAAATAAAAAAATAAACAGTATTTGTGATGGTATAAAATAAATACAGAGCAAGGCCTAATCCTGTCACAGTTTACCTTTGTCTCTCGTGTTTCATTTTCTCTGCCACCCACATAAACTGTGTCAAAAAATATCTTCTCTTCTCTTTCACCAGAGGGAATGGTGTGTTTTTTTTCTCCACAGTGATAATGTGTGTGTCTTTTGTTTCCCCTATTTACCAGCAGCCGCATTCACCCTGTGACTGGTTGTGCAGAACATGAGAGTATTCCACCCAGCATGGGTTTCAGAAGTGGAAAATGGCGTGGCACTCGTATACGCGCACGCTACTGTCCGCTGTTTGATTATAGCAATCAATCGAGCGAGAGGAGAGAGAGTGTGTGTGTGTGTGTGTGTGTGTCTGTGTGTCAATGTGAGCATGCAAGGGATTGTGGGTCAGACAAAGCAGAGGAGACAGTCACAGAGCACTCTCAAACACACTCTACTCCACTCTCCCTCATCTGAAAAACATGTGGGACGAATATCAAAGGGGCCGCCGGGTTCTTCTGAAGGCAAAGATAAAAGTACAACAAGAACACGTTACATCCCCACCGGATAACATTTTGTTTCCCTGACTTTCGGTTCTGCTTCGCCGAGGGTAGGTCGGCGTGGGTGGTTTGAGTTTGACACCCGGCAGTGATCTCTGTCGACATATCGTTGGTTTCCAGTGATGCGTTACTGCTCCGCTCCAGTAACGGCTTGAATGTGGAACACGGTTCAGGTGAACCATCCGGGGAATTGAAATCACAGCCAGTATTGACAGGCTGTGGTTGTAAGCTGCTGTGGTAGAAGAGAGCCTGAATAACTGAATGACTGAAGCTTCAAAAATGTTTCCTGAATAAAAAATGCCTGCTTCATATCCGCCTCTCACTCTCACATCTCGGCTACAGCGCTTGCCAAAGTCCAGCTGAGGGGGCTTCATACTAATTGGGATATTACACAAGAATTTCTTCAAAGCACGTCCTTAGATTTCCATGAATACATGTACGGGCTTGTTAGAAATCCACAGATTCCACCAAATGACTTTAAGAAGTCTAATGATGCAACATAAGAGTCAGAGGTGCGCTGAGCTACACCCGTCTGTCAGCAGCGGCCTGTGTGGAGACAGCAGCAGAATCTGAATGACTGGATAATGATCCCCGAGACGGATTGATCCAGTCTTCCATCAGCGTAATGAGGGAGTCTAACTCACCCGACGCACTCTGATTGGTGTTCCCGAAGAACTCCCCTACTCTGCTGCTCACTGTGACGGAGAGAAGTCCCACAAGAGACTTGGAAAACAGACGACCTGTCACATATCATGAGCTCTCACACACGGTGGCTTCTGAGGCGCTCGCAGCTGGATCGACAGGTTTGCAGATGCAGCTGTTAAACGTGAATGTTTGGCGTGACCGTGTACACACCTGCAGTAGAAGTGCTGGGTTTCTAATAGTGATTTCATTATGAGGACAACCAAGGATCTGTATATCGATTTGAATATATATTTATACTTTGCACAGTGATGTTGATGTAAAGGTTATTGCGCTTATATGCAGCTTGACGAGCAAATACTGGATAAAACAAGCTGAAGATTGAATTACGCAGCACCTGGTATGTTTGAAACTAGGGTTTTGCATCCTGGTAAAGTGCAATAACCTGAATGAACTGTTTGCATTAACTATGTAATATACAGCACAGGCTCCATCACATGACTCGTAGTTAACAGTGGACATACTGCAGCAATGAGGTAAAAAGAAAAAGAGCTTCCTACACTTTTTTATGTCTTAAAAAAACAAAATCTGAGGTAATGCATATTGCATTTCATTAGCAAATTCCACTTTGAATAACATTTCCCCACAGCTCTGATTAAGTTTGAATATCAGATAATGAGTTTTGGGTTTATGGGAAATTTAGGCTCATTCAAGGAAAACCTCGTTTGCATTCTGAGATACAAACTCACCTGATAAACAAAGGTGGAAGAATATGGACATTTTGTTGCATGAGGCCCATTGATTTTAGTCTTATTTCTGTATGGGAAGCATAAAATCAAAAGGGGGGAAGCTCGCCTCGTTCTGTGGTACAGCACCAATCTTTAATTTAAGTATCAAAAAAGGTTTGTCTATTAATTGGCTGGGACCAGTTACCAAGCAGCCGGTGCTAAATATAGGATGACCCCAACTCAAACACTGTCTGGAGCAGTCTTATATAACTTCTCCTTGATTTCTGATTCCTATCCAGCTGGCCCAACAACGTAGACTATCTGGTTTCATGTATCACAAACTCAAGTATTAAGCTGAACTACCATGTTTCAGTACCTGCTTCCTGAGCCCAACTAACTGGGCAAATAATAATACATAATTAACATTACTTAAGCAACTATTCCAGATTTGCAGTTGTAGATTAAAACTGTGGAAAAGAGAAATGTGATCAGATCATTAAGATTTATAAGAGGCTTTGGGATGATTGGCACCGGACATAATCTGCATCCTCACGCTCGGTGCTTGAAATCATAGTCAATCACGGAATAAGTATTCAGTACGACGGCCGGAAGACTGGAGCAATGAGGAGGATTTGCATGAACGTGTAGAGCAAACACTTACTCTCTTCGCTCATGTTATGTATACGATACGTTGGAATGCAAATCAACGTAGAGTTCAGTGGCTCGATTGAGTATCAAAGGTTCCTCCATAGTGCTCACTTCAGAGAGAGAGATGCGTATGGATGCAGCTTTCCATTTCCTCCTCTTGTGATCTCTACCTTTTTCGTTTGATACTTGGCATCAACAAAAGGAAGTGGCCTCCTCGAACTTCATATAGGTTTCATTTGCATAAGTACTTTGCAAAAAGCCCTGTAACATGCATAATTGATGCACAAAGCCGGAGCACCAGTGCCAAGTGAATAGAAGATGCAAATACAATTAATGTTTTCTCTTAGGATATATTTTTACATATATAAAATACGTTGTGTGTTGTACTAGACTGTAATGAAGATGGACGACATTAATGCTCTCCATCCTGTTCAATACCTTGTGGACAACTGCAGTATAGGTTATAAATCGCGCTTCCTCCATGTTAGTGGATGGGACAGTGCCCAAACCAAAACATTCAAATTGCAAGTCAAATTGTTCGAGGCACTTCTCATCACACTTTCTTTTCGTGTGTTTGGTTATAAGCACTTGTTTGATACTTTAAAATTCATCTAAGATCGAAGGTAAGGTCCCACATACTCGAATGTAGCCGTGGCAAACCTTCGCCTCCTGATCACTTCTGTTCAGTGCAAGCGAGGGGGCGACTTATCTCATACTGTGGCGAAGCAAATCCGCTGGCTTCGTTTCTAGACAGTGGGAGGGGGAATATATGCATCGTCCATTATATACAGCCTGTGAGCTGCCAGTAGGCTACAGCATTTGCTGTGTCATAGCTCTGTAACATCCAGCTCCAGCAGACCCAGGCGCCATTATGCAGAATTTAAGACGTTTCCCAGCAGCTCAGCATTAAATAAACATGAGTAAAACAACATGTAGTTACATTAAATATGCTCTAACAGCTAATAAAGTTGATTCAACTGTTAGTTTTAAACCTAACATTTAATGTGTTGTGAAGTAAAACCATTCTAAAAGCCACTAATGGTGATTTAATTGCATGAAAGTGTGTATTGCTGGTTTACATACTTAAAAGTAACAGGCGGACAAACAATTTGCTTTTAACAAGTGAGCAAACAACCTAACCGAGTCCCCCTCTCCTCTTAATATCTTTACCTCCATCCATCCCTCCACCCTATCCCTCCATCCTGTCCTCCATACACTCCTCTCTATCACTCTAAGCCTATGCATCACCTATCCCTGATTCCCCGGCACCACAACGGATTATTTATTCAGAGGGAACTCTATAAATCATGTCAACCCCCGACCAGCATGTGATGACTACTGAGAGAAATATGAACATGTGAGAGAATTTCCCTCCATCCGGAACACTGTGACACCCGAGTTGTTAGTGATGAGCTTGCATCTTCCTCTAGAGAAAAGCCTGAATGGGGGAAAGGGTTAGAAGGCCAGACATGAAAGTTTTATAGTTTGCACGGCATATACTGACAAAACTAGGCTGATGTACAGCACTGGGTGGGGATGTTTATAACAGTCGTATACTGCAAATTAATCGGCATGAAGAAAAAAACTATTTGGGGTAGGAAGTGTAAATCTTATTCAGAGTAAATGTCATTCATTTCACTCAGGGTATATGTTTTTTGTAGCCTTACTTCCTGATGAAGTTTTAAAGTCCAGGTCCTAACATTTAAAAACTTTTTTGGGGATGTCTGTGACAATTTGAAAAAGGGTTATGTCTGCAGAAACAGCTGTTTCTTCGAAAAAACTCTTGGAGCAAGTGCACTAAAGATGTCAAACAACGAGCAGACAAATTGTTGTTGCTCCATCTGATTGGTGTTGTGCGTTTTTAGTCATTGCACCAGCATCGTCACTGCGGCCACAGATAGGTTAGCAGAGCCGAGATAACTTAGAGCTCAGACACAGAAGCTAGCACAGACTAATAGACAAATGGGAAAAAGCAGAAATGAGATGGCTCCCTTTCTTTCAAAGTGACAAAGTCTGTAAGGGAGACGGCAGTGACTTTGTCAGCCCAAACTCTAAATATAGTATAGATATAGAATATAATTGCAGCCATTACCACCATTAGTCCTGTGCTCAGACTCACTTGGCCAACCCTCTCTTGCCCGTCTGCATAACGCCCCAAAATAGCCCCGTGTTTTAAATTATGCATGGCGATAGAAATAGACAAACTGCAGGAGGACAGTCCCCCCCCCCCCCCCCTCTCCTCTTGCTGGCATGCTGCTGCTTCACAAAGTTGGAAAACAACAGAGAGGAACCCTCATTAAACCAAAACAAAAAAAATGACAACTTTTTCGTGTGTTTCAAATTTTCTGGCCATTACAAACCGCTCATCACCGCATAAAACGTGTGAGTGCACACACTCCAGAGAACGCACTCTTGATTTATTACAGGTGGAGGAGGCCGGGACTTTGCTGCTGGGTGGATGGGCTCTGGGAAATGGAGTGAACAAAAACAAATTTGTGCCGAGGAGTGATCAAATTTGTCCAATTGTTGTGATAAATGGTGAGGACTGTTTAATGTAGCCCCATCTTACTGGTACAATGGATAGATGTGTTTTTCACAACTTATCTGAAGTTATTTAATAAAGCCTATCATCTACAATGCATTGATATAGAAATATCATCCCACTGAATGCAGGAATAGATTTGTCCTCAGAACCGTAGCACGTTTTAAAAAGACATTTGTTACATTTACACAACAAAATGACATGACCCTATTAATGTGGGTGGTGTTACAAGCTGTTAACACAATAATTACATAATATAACTTTATAAAGACGACATGACAAACTAAAGCAGTAGATTTTTGGACGATAAAAGTAAAACGATAAGCTGGAGGATTAAATGCAGCTCTGCGGCGGCGACTGGAGTTAATGTGTGATAATGGAGGATCCTTTGTCGCGTTGGCATCGGATGGTGGTGGACCACGACCAAGGCAGCGGCTGATGACGGATCCTAACTGGCGGCAGTGGACAATGACTGTGGACTAAAGTGGATCCCATCCTGATGCTGGATCATGATCTTGCTGGCTGCTGACCAGAGACTATGATTGCAGCAGGACTACTTGACATTTAGTATTGAAGTTATCCTTCAAAAATGTTTACCCTTATCGATGCTGCTAAAAAACTTTAATCCCGATGATGTTTTCCTACACTTGACATCTATTGCACTTCTGTTCGTCCTGGGAGAGGGATCCCTCACATGTGGCTCTCTCTGAGGTTTCTACATATTTTTACCTGTTAAAAGGGTTTTTAGTAGTTTTTCCTTACTCTTGTTGAGGGTTAAGGACAGAGGATGTCACACCATGTTAAAGCCCTATGAGACAAATTGTTATTTGTGAATGTGGGCTATACAAATAAAATTTGATTGATTGATTGATTGATTGACCAACCTTCATGTTGTTCTGGTGCCTATAATCCGTTTCCTCTCAGCTGAACTAGCTCAAGGGAACATTTATATTAAAAGAAAAAAACATACACATAGAGTACTTATACCTGCATACCCATGTTTTTACTCTATATAGTTCACAAGGTCTCTTGGTCCTTATAGAGAAAGAAAAGAACAATTTAAGATCAATAATCACGTGTCACATACGTCCCGGAATTTTTTTTTAGAATGTGATGTTGATTGAGCCTTTTATGGTTTTAGATCCATGAAAAACACATCAGTTGCATCCCGTCACCCTCATCTCTTGAATCATTTAAACCAGCCTGTACCTGCACAGACCTGACTCAGCAGCATTGAAATGAAAGACATCAATCTAACAAGTTTTTACCTGAAAACCCCACAGGAATGTTGAAGGAGACAAGGCTTTACATTTATAATGTCTGGAATAATCCAGTAAAATAGGTTTGTAGAGCTGGACGGTTCTTTAGTGTGTTGTGTGTTGTCTACTGCTGCACTTGACTCACACTGTTGTCTTTGCTAGATCTGAAAACCGAGTTTCCCCGGGGACAGTGCGAAGACTTCACATCTCGCATGGTGTCAGAATCACTCTCCAGGCCTCTGCATCTCTGCCTGCTGAGTATTCTGATATAAATAATACAATTGAAGGCTGTAATTCAGGCACGGAGACGGACCCAGATCATTATTCCTGCTCTAGTCTTCCGTAATATTGAGATCATTAATTGGAAAAGAGCATCTTGGCACTGCCACTCCCCATCTGACTCATTACAGAGGCCGTCCCTTTAAAGAGCCTATGCATGTATGTTTTTTGTTGATATTGTGTTTACTACTGCAGCCCATGCTGTTACAGAAGAGTGCCTTTCGGAGAGCACTCATTAAGAATGCAAATAATGTTAGGTTCACTCCAGCGGCTGCACAGAGGCCTGAGAGCTTTCAAAATATAATGTGTGAGGTGAGCAGAGAGAGAAAATGGAGAAAGAGAGGAAGGTAAAGTAGATAGAGAATAAGTGGGGGAAGTGAGAGACAGAGAGCGAAGCAGAGATCCCGACGCAGATTTGAACACACCGTTGTGTATTTACAGAGGAAGTGGCTCGGAGCAAGAACATAGATATTATGTTTGTGCAGATACAGGGGCTTTATTAAATTGCTCAAGGTACTTCTGGTTTAAAAGTACTGTGTATTCATGTTGGTACGCCCGGCCGACACTTCATTCTACTCCGTGTATTCCATGCATTTGATGGATTGGAGGTGGAGCAGTGTTTTCATGTAAATGGATACTTGCATGTTCATGTTCTTGTGTCCATGCCCTCACATTTCAATGGACTTATATTGATTTCCTGGGGGCTCTAACTTGAAACCTATATGATTTACATTATGGGGACCTGCTTCCTATAATCCCTATAATGTGACGATACAAATAGATTGAGTGGATTGAGGTCCCCACAACATTAGTAATACCTGGACTACACAGACAGATGTGTATCCATGACTTTGGAGAAAAATTACGTTTATACTTAACTCCTGGAAACCTTGTCCAACCACTTGTCCTAAACTTTATCCTAAGTCCTTATCATAACCCTCACCTAAACTTCAATCTAAACCCAAACCTGTACGCCTTACCCTATCCTAACCTTAATCTGATATAAAAATATGTCCACATCTTTTTATTTAATTGAATTTAATGATTTTTGCAGATGGATTTGCTTTTTTGTCCACAGGGAGGTGCCTATAATGTGACTATGGAAAAGATTTAGGTCCCAACAAAATGATTAATACCACACACACAGCCACACTCTTACTTTTATGTTCATTGTAGCTTTGTTTATAGAGCTGCTCCAAATCACAATTCAATCCACACATACTGAATAGCTTGCATTTTCCTCACCTGTAGACACACTATTAAAAGTTCATGGTCATTCCTTTTCTTTAGAGCCATGTTTGTCATCTGACCATGAGATTCATGATATTAATTTGAGGGAATGAAAGCCCTTACTCAGGTCAAGCAGGAAAACTGTAGTGAATCTTCAAAAGTCCAGTTGGAGTTTGCAATAAAACCAAATGTCCATCCGGTGGGAATCAGGATTCTAACTGCAGGTGGTCTTCAACAAACTGACGACAGAAATGTTGGCAAACTGTTCAACATGTGTAGGAGTCAGCTTGAGCAAAACGGCAACATGTTTCCACGAGAGCAGTCCTGAGCTTCATCAGCAGATGGAGGCTGCTCAGTTGTTTGTGAGATGTGGTGTCAGGCTGCGGATAAAAACCGGTGGGAGGATCTTCAATTAGGATTTTGTCTTTAGTCCACCTACTGTTTCCAAGGTCAGGACTGAACTTTAATGCATCAATTTGTTAGTTTTACCTCTGTGTGTAAACCACCAGATTTCCACAGGAACACTCTGCATGTGGGAGTAGCGGTGGCAGTTTATTACAAAAAGATTAGCATCTATGGGTTTCTCAGGCCTGTCTGAACTGCTAAATGAATGCTGTTCTCAGGTTCACTACATTATTGTTTTGTTGCGATAAACCAGTCCAATCAATCACAGAGGCGTATTTGATGTATCTGAACTTAGCTACTCAACGTATGTTTCAACCGATTAAAAAACGCAGTGAAAAGATGAAAGCTATTTTTCAAACGGATGCTTGGGCCCAATACGTGTGACATTTGTGTGACACCAAGCTGCTGTTCATCATCTGCTTCGCATCTGAAATAGGGTTGCAAAGGGGCGGAAAGTTTCCGGTAAATTTCCAGAAACTTTCCGGAAACTTTCCATGGAAAGTTTAGCTCCCCGGGAATTTTGGGAATTTAAAAAAAATAATAATACGCAAATTAAACGCTGAGCAATAAACACATCATTCAAAACTCTATTTTAAAGATGTATGGAATGCAGCACACGATGCATGTTGCATTTTAACCCTCCACTGTGCATTCTTCCATCTCATGCACAGATAACTCCCAGCATCCTTCACTCTACAGCAGGGCTATTGAGGCCTGCTGTAGTGTGCAGGACTAGTCAGGTAAGATCCGATGATATTACTCGGGAAAATATATTAGCATGCTGATTGAGTATTGTTGATCTGTTCATCTAGCCATTTCCATTCATTTATCCATCAATTGTAAATTATGTTTACAGACGATTCCAATTGTTTGGCTAACTATTTATATTTCTGGCATTGCATTAGCGTTTTTTTACAAACTTTTGTCTCATCTTATTCTACAGAACAATGCCACATGCACTATCTCATGTGTGGAGGCATTTCACCCCATCCAATGTAGAAGGAAAGGCTGTGTACATTTGCAAATACTGTGCAAAGACCTATAAGAATGACACAACGATGCAGAAGCGTATAGTCAAGTGCCCAAAGTTTCCTCAGGGCTCAAATCAGCCTATGACAAAACAAAATGTTTATATTTATGTCTGTATATGACAAAGTAAATACAGTTAGTATAAATTACCCACAACATTTCCTGTTTATTCCCGTTAATTCCCGTAGATACCCGTTTATTCCCGTTAATTCCGTATATTCCCGTTAATTCCCGTTAATTCCCATGGAAAGTTTCCAACTTTGAATATTCCCGGAATTTTGCAACCCTAATCTGAACTCCAGAGCTTTTTGATTTCATATTCCTCCATTAATTTCTTACATAAGCTGTTAATGCAAGTTCAAACAGTGAGGGATTTACTGTTCTGATTTCCTGATCACGCTTTCCTCTGCCTCTCAATGACTGTGTAGTTAACTCACTTGGTCAATGTGCTCGGACCGGCCTTGTTAATTGGTATTTAACTGGCATAATATCATTTTGCTGTAATTGTGGCAGAGAAGAATATTACAGCACCTGACCTGCAGTTGCTTGGCATTAGTTAAATGCAGCCTCCAGCTTTTTTCAATCATTTGGATATTCTGAAACACGTTGGTACTGTAAAAAACTTCCAGCAGCATTTAACAAATGATGCCAAAACCGAGCAGTTTGTTGAATAAATACATTTTTTTTAATGCTAACTAATTAGTATAATAATAATAGGATGTGTGTGCATGTGTGTACCTTACAGGCCAGGACCATTTATCAGAGAGTACTCAAGGCCCAGATCAATGATGAGAACATTTAGGAAATGGAATGAGCAATTCCCTCACCGAGCGTCAACGTAAAAATTGATTCGTGCGAGGCAGCTACTGCTGGTTATAATGATGTTTCCACTGCGATAAAGAAGCACAGGGAGTGTGTGTGTGTGTGTGTATGTGTGTGTGTGTGTGTGTGTGTGTGTGTGTGTGTGTGTGTGTGTGTGTGTGTGTGTGTGTGTGTGTGTGTGTGTGTGTGTGTGTGTGTGTGTGTGTGTGTGTGTGTATACCTGTGTGGACAAATCAGTCAGTGTGAGCGAGGCCATCGACTGGCCACATAAGACTGAGTAAACCCGCCACGGTGAGCCTGTCTCTACTGACTCATCATCTTGCTCACCCCCCCGCAGCCCCCCCCGAGAGCCCGGCCCTGAGCTCCTCTCTCGCCGAGCACACCTGGGGCACCGGCGCAGCTGCAGCCGCCACAACAGCCTCCTTGACCCCAATGTGCCGTCTTCGAGAAGCTATCTGTGACCCCGCGGAATCTGGGTTACTCAGATAGTGGTAAGTGTTCAGATGTCACACCTGCAGGGTTGGCCAAGGGGGGGGGGGGGGACTCAATGAACCGTACAGCTCTTTCAGTCCATTTGTGTGATTCTGTCTTTCTCACTTATTGCCCTCTTTTAGCTCACTGTCTGTCTGTACATCCCCCTGTCCCAGCTCCCTCCCCTCATTTGTTTCTCCTTGAGTCTCTTTATTACTTCCCTTTCTTACTTCCTTTGATCGATAGCGCTCTATGCCGATGAGAGAGACAGAATCATCGCGTTTATTTCAGGAGGCACTTGACCTTCTTCATTTCTTGTTTCTTGTTTTCTTCAGGATCAGGGGAGGACAGAAACAACAGCTATGCATTAACAATAACACCATTCAACCAGCTGCCACCACAAAGCTGGATATCAGTGTTTATGTAATTGGAACAGTGCTCCTGTTTGTAATTGGCTTGGTTTTCTCAGGCAGGGGGGAACTAAAATACAAAGAGAAACTAATGGGAGTGTTCATAGTAATTATCTTTGTGTGCAATGCACAGTGTTCATAAAAAAAATAACAAAGCTGTCCCATATGTGTGTGCATCACAGTCCTGCACTGGGTTGGGTAACGATACAAAATATATTCGTATGAACTAAACGTGGATGGGCAGCGGCTGAAAACTCAAGTATGACTAATTTCTCTGGAGAAATCCGAAATTGAACTGATTGGGCAGAATGTTTGAAAAAGCTTACATGAAGCACAGTCATTGGCCAGAATGACCTTTATTGTGAAGGCCTACGACAACTTCACACCCACTCAGATAACTGTCATCGCCAACAGCAAACTAGCAAGTACAAAAAAATGGATCATAAACTGCCAGAATGTATTAGCATTCGATAGCCACAAGCTAAGAGCGTCAACACGGAGGAAAGACAGATGCAGGAGAGCATTATTATTATTACTATTACTATTATTATTATATATACTGTTGCTGCCATTATTACTATATACTGCTATTATATTGGTATAATTACTATCATATATATAAATATATATTATGTTATATTATATACCATATATACTGTACTATTTTTATATACTGTCTAACAATAACATTACCATCATATCATCAGTACTATTACCATCATCTTGCCACTGCACCTTATCTACCTATTTATCTTGTGTTTCTGTTTTTATTCTTTCTACCTCAATATTTTTTATTTTATTCTATTGTATTGTATTTTATTGTATTCAAATATACCGGCTGCTATGACAACTTAATTTCCCTTCGGGGATGAATAAGGTAATCTATCTATCTATCTATCTATCTATCTATCTATCTATCTATCTATCTATCTATCTATCTATCTATCTATCTATCTATCTATCTATCTATCTATCTATCTATCTATCTATCTATCTATCTATCTATCTATCTATCTATCTATCTATCTATCTATCTATCTATCTATCTATCTATCTATCTATCTATCTATCTATCTATCTATCTATCTATCTATCTATCTATCTATCTATCTATCTATCTATCTATCTATCTATCTATCTATCTATCTATCTATCTATCTATCTATCTATCTATCTATCTATCTATCTATCTATCTATCTATCTATCTATCTATCTATCTATCTATCTATCTATCTATCTATCTATCTATCTACCTATCTATCTATCTATCTATCTATCTATCTATCTATCTATCTATCTATCTATCTATCTATCTATCTATCTATCTATCTATCTATCTATCTATCTATCTATCTATCTATTTATCTATGTAGCTGCAACAATTCACAGAAACCTTTCCAGAAACACATTTCAAACTCCAAACCAGCAAAACAGGAGGACAAGGAGTCCGTAACCCACTTAATTTGACATGGGACATCTGTTAACTTGCCCAGGCAGGTCCAGATTCAACTCTGATATATCATTGGGTTCGGTGCAGAGTTTTGCGGATGCAGTTTTCGCAAAAAATGGAGACATTCAGTAAGTGGGTCAAAGAGCAGTTGTGAGATGTATAGAGCGAAACACCAACAGCTGAAGTTCCTCCTGCGCTCCCTCTCCGCTCTCCATCACTGAAAGAAGCTTCAGCGCTGCTTTGGCCTGCATTAGCATTCAGACACCGACCTCCCACCTTATTTGCTGTCAAAACAGGCACCTCTAACTTCCACAAGGGAAACACTTTCAACACTTTGACCACTTTGACCGCACATCACTGACACACCTCCTTATCAATGGCCCAAACAAGCTCGGTGCACGTCCGAACCGCGTACACTGGGGGATTGCAAGCTTTCAAAGTAAAGGCGCAGGGAATGAGCCTCTGCAGACAGATCCAGACAGAACTACAGAGTCAGAGAGAGCCGGAGCAGAGAGTGTGCCTGACATTTCACGCGCTGGTATTTTGCTGTATGAGAAGACCTACAGGGAGTGAAATTGAATAAGCCCCCCCGCTCCCTCCCTCCTTGTCCATGTGCCCACAAATCCACTCTCTAAAATGTGTTTGGGGCAGCTTAGCAATGACTTGCCTGGACCAATAAGGAAACGCAGAGGACTGAAGACTTGTCATAGAGTTGCTCAGAACGAAGAAGAAAGAAGGCGAGATAGAGATATGGTGCAAAACAAGAGGGGAGAGAGATGGAGTTAGACAAAGAGACAGCTCAAGTGATAATTGAAAGGGTCTAAGGGCGTGTCATGATGAAGCACACATCTTGCTGCAGGGGGGGGCAGAACCAATGCTGTATCCTTTGTATGATTTGAGTACAGTAGGGGCAGTTTTGACATGGTGATACTCCAACAAGCCTTATGGGGGGACATGGTGTGGAGTGGGTGGTCCTGTCTTTCGATATCTGATGTGCAACCACTGTAGTTTCACAGTATCGTGACTTTATACTCTTCTCTGATTGTCATTTATTTGAAAATTTGGTTAGATATTAAACAAAGCATAAAACACAGCTCCGCCCTTGCACACTTTGCTTATTTCATCAATCTTATTTGAATTGAGAATACCTCTATTGTAAAATGCAGACGTTAAGCTATAGATTTATAGGTGGTTATTCAACATACCTACAAAATAATAGAATTGGTTCCCAAGATTTGTGAGCCATATGCAGACCGACAGACAGAGATGACTGGTAATATGAGAGTGATCATTTCAAACCTCACACCCCTAGTTTATAACAGAACCTTCATGTTATTTATTTGAAGACTCCAGGCCCAGAAAGAACTAGTGACACTTTTCACTGACATCGTTTGTGACAGCAGAAACAAGACAGACAAGATAAACTCTAGACAATTCAGCCCGTAGCCTTGTTTCAACTCTTCAGATTCAATTTTTTACATGTCATTCAGTTTTGATATATACTGCTGAATCTGCTGCTGAGACATAAAGTGATTTTAGGGGAGGAGTTCAAACGATTTTTCTGCCGTCTCCAGATCATTCATGGAGGACATGCGATGGGAAAACACCAGGAGTGAGAAGGTTGTGTTTAATGACCACTGTCCTTGCAGATTTCAGCTATCATGAGTCACTGTCATGACTCATGAAAACACAATAGAGCTCTTAACACACATCGACTGTCAGTTAACTAAATAATACAGATCGTATAACTGGAAAATGTTTGCAGTGTAAGGGTAGAACTTACACTTGGAAAAAGATTTCTGTTTATGCTTCGATGTCTGAGTCTATCATCAGCAGATAGCTGACAGTGATCAATGGGCACTGTGTGAACTTGCCCTAGCTCATAAACGCTTGCCTCTGAAGTTATTACCCTCTCTTTCCTTATTTCTAACCCTCCCTCTCTGCATACCGAGGAAATATGCTCGTGTTGAATTGAAGTTTAAAGGTCATCTACAGTCCTTGCAGAGGTGGCGTGAGGGTGGGGCGATGGGGCGAATGTTATTCACAGTCAGGGCTGTGCTGCCAGTGCTTGGCTAGAGGGGAGGTCACGAGATCTGATGAAAACAAATCCATCACTTTGCTGCCTGGGTAACAGGCCACAGAGCTGACGGGCTACAGGGCTGCAGGAGGGCTTTCGGGTTACGGAGGCAGAGGGATGGACGGGAATGAAAGGAGGATTTGCGTGTTTGTGTGTTGGTGGTGGGATGCTTAACGAGGCTGAGCTGTTTTAAGGTCAGGGATGAGGAGGGATGGATATTATCACAGCCAGTCTAGCCCCTTTTTTGCTTGTGATTAAAGGTTTCTATGATCCACAATACAGGAAAAAACTAACTCCATTCAAACATTTAAATCGCACATTGTCATAATTGTGCAGAAAACGAATGTATGTCTTTTCTGAGATGTTGGCTCACATTCTAAAATGCTTTTACAAGTCAATGCTCAATGTCACAGCCCATTGACTTCTTAAGAGGCATTACACAGCTTTAATCTGCCTCATGGAACAAAGTCTTACTTGTTTACAACAGAGAGTTTAAAGTTTCCAAGAGGTTTGGCAACGTCTCTCTTGCCAGAACAAAACTAGGGATAAAACCAGCTTGTGTGAAACTAGACTACTCTGAATTCCAGAGATCGCTATGTGTACCGACTCATCGCCTTTAAACCAAAACGACCAAAGAGACCATCCCTCTGATCAACCTAGTGAGTCTGCCATCCCCTCCCAGCCATATCCCCCCCCACCTAAGAGAGAGAGGACTGTGTGTGCAGAAAGATAATTTGTGTGCACAGATGTGTGGCTAACTAAAATTGCACGATCTGCCGTTTACTTTCAAAAGTTTAAGCCAAATGGAACTGACAAAAACAACAGAAGGAAAACGCCCGGTGCTTCACTCTCCCTCTCTCTCCTACAACGATTGTCAGTGGTCATTAGGGCTGCAAAATTCCGGGAATAATCAAAGTTGGAAACTTTCCATGGGAATTAACAGGAATTAACGGGAATTAACGGGAATTAACGGGAATACACGGGAATTAACGGGAATTAACGGGTATTAACGGGAATAAACTGGAAATGTTGTGGGTAATTTATACTAACTGTATTTACCTTGTCATATACAGACATAAATATAAACATTTAGTTGGGTCATAATCTGATTTGAGCCCTGAGGAAACTTTGGGCACTTGACTATATGCTTCTGCATCGTTGTGTCATTCTTAACATAGGTCTTTGCACAGTATTTGTAAATGTTCACAGCCTTTCCTTCTACATTGGATGAGGTGAAATGTCTCCACACATGAGATAGTGCACGTGGCATTGTTCTGTAGAATAAGATGAGAAAAAAGTTTGTAAAAAAACACTAATGCAATGCCAGAGATATAAATAGTTAGCCAAACAATTGGAATCGTCTGTAAAAATATTTTACAATTGATGGATAAATGCATGGAAATAGGCTAGATGAACAGATGAACAATCCTCAATCAGCATGCTAATATATTTTCCCCAGTGATATCATCGAAACTTACCTGACTAGTCCTGCACACTACAGCAGGCCTCAGTAGCCCTGCTGTAGAGTGAAGGATGCTGGGAATTATCTGTGCATGTGATGAAGAATGCACAGTGGAGGGTTGAATCTCAACATGCAGTGTGTGCTGCATTCCATACATCTTTAAAATAGAGTTTTGAATGATGTTTTTATTGCTCAGCGTTTAATTTGCATAGTTTTTTTTTTTTTCAAAATTCCCGAAATTCCCGAGCTTAATATTCCCGAGGAAAGTTTCCGGATATTTACTGGAAACTTGCCACCCCTTTGCAACCCTAGTGGTCATCCATAAAGACTTTACCTTCTTCGCCATCCAGGCAGAGTTCAGCATCATCTCGTTGGATACCACGTTCATTGTGAACATTCACACCCAACAAGCATTCAAACCAAACCCCCCCCCCCCCCCCCCAAAAGAACCCACTGACCGATCTACTGTGCGTAGGCAAATGAAGAATACAAAATGTTTTCAAACTGCCACTCTACAGTTCGTGTGGACCACCTTGAGCTCTGACTTTGTTGGAGGGTGGCTCATTCAATTTACATGACTTTGAGCATTGTACAATCCCCCCCCATCTCACCCCCCAGCCTCCAACACACACACACACACACACACACACATTGGCCCCCACCTCTCTGTCTCAACCTCTCACTCACCCTCCCTCTTTTTTCTTTGATCCTGTCTCTTAGCGCTTAGTCATCATACTAAATTCCCTGGCCTAGACGTGCTCTATATGAAAAGTGCCCTGAGATAACTTCTGTTTTGACTTGGCACTGCATTCGACTTGACACCCTCTGATTTTGCATTTGGGAGGCATCATTTTCTGTGAAAAAAAAAAACAGAAAACAAGCGATATAAACCAAAACTTAGAAAAAGCCACCCCCACCATCAAATGCTTAGTCACTCTGAGGGGGAAAACAACTTCATCCTGATATCTGATTGGACAAGCGTGCTGACTCCATCAAATCCCAAGAAGTTGAGCCAGACAGTGTAATTGCTAATCGTTCAAGCTTGAGACACACCTAACAAGGCATGCCAGGCCCCTCGCCTTGATTCTCTATGGCTCTCTGGCTACAGTGAAAGTGATAGCTTGGCCCCTGAGACCAGAATAATGTACATCTTGCAGCAGCTTCTAATGGACTAATGGGGGAGAGTGTGGAAAAGAATGGAGAACATCCTCCACTTTGACTCATCAGGATAAAGGAAAAAAACCCAGTGAAACAGGGGCGGTGGAGAGTAAGGAAAGTCGTGGAGTAAAAATTGGATAGAAAGAGAGAGAGAGGAAGGAGAAATGAGGTGATACGGGCAAGAGATTGAAAGATTCAGATGTAAAAAGGAAGGTAGATGTGCTGCAGAATTGGAGACAATATAGTGGTTTTAAGAGGGTGAGAGGGAGAAGGGGGGAAAGGGAGAGGAGGGGTAGGCAATTATTATAGGAAAAGAGAGTGGGTAAGGCAGATATAGAGAAAGAGAGAGAGAGAGGGTGAAAGGAACTGAGATGGGGTGTTAAGGGAGAGAGAAACTGTTAAAACACTAAAAGGTTGAGCGGAAAAGCAATTTAGAGCTCTAATCAGATTGCTATAGACTGTGCAGGAATTATAGTTTGGCCCTGAAGCTTTCTTGGCTACGACCAGACACACTCGGTGTCCAACACCCGGGCAAATACAGTTGGATCTATGTCAGCCAGACACTGTGTGTGTGTGTGTGTGTGTGTGTGCGTGTGTGTCAGGTAAATTTGTGTGTGAGTGGCGTGCCTGTGAGTGTATTTGTGTGTGTGTGTGTGTGTGTCTGTTGTGATATGAGAACGCTGCTGGGGAGATTAGCGGATTATATAAATGTGTTTAGCCTATTTGTAATGCAAGTGAATAGTAACAGAGATAAGATGCTAGTTGTGGAGTGCTTTGTTTTTCAAATGTGCAGGGGGAAAAAAGAAACAGAAACAAGGAATTCAATTTATTCATTGCTCAGTGTTAACATTACAATTTGTATAAAAGACTTGATGAAAGCTCAAGCTATGAATGCAAAGCGGACACCAACAATGGTTTGCATTTTTTGGCTGCTTTCAATAAACAAACGTGTTGCTTTGAAGTCTACACTGGCTGAATTTCTTTTTCGTACTGTACCGGTAAATGGTGCGATTTAATCCTGCGTCCTGTTCCGGCGCTGTGTTTTTTCCCTGGACGCACAATTTCTCGGCTGACAGCCCTTCCCATCATTTCCTATCTGCCTGAACCTCAGCCCAGCACGGGCCGCTCAGCATTGGGAATTATTTTCAACACAATTCACCGTCAGGGCAAATTGGTGCAGTGGGCTGAACTTGAGCATCATGGATGATGGAGAAGGATAATGAGGAGAAAAGACGGGGTGGGAAAAGATGGGCCAAGAAAGATGGATGGAGGGGATGACGGGGGGTGCGACTGGGGCCAGATGAGGACAGAAATTGACCCAAAGTGGCAAAGACGAGAGGGAGATGGAGAAATGAGAGAAAAAAAAGTTCACAGAGAAATTGACGAAAAACTTGGAGTCGTTGATTCTCATTAGCAGGATCAACTTGTTTGTACTAAATCACTGAAGACCGTTGGAGATGTTGCCTCCAAGCTACACTTTTTCACTACACTTTCTGTTGAAGTGATATTATGACATTATTTGATTCTACAATGCGTGTGCATGCATGCGTGCGTGTCGGCATGTGCGTGTGTCTGTGTGTGCACGTGTCCATGTGGAGGAGTAGATGGTGTGAAATGAAGAGGCGGCGTGAATGTGGAAACAGAGATGCCTCCAACTGATGAGCGTCACAATACATTCATCCTCTCTTTCTCCCTCTCCTTCTTCTTGTTCTCTCTTCCTCTATCTGTGCGTAACTGGACGACTTTGATGTGCGTGAGACTCCCAGGAAAAAGCTTCAGCTCCTTCCAGCCGCCTCGAACAGGGGAAGACACGTTTGAAGAGAGAAGGAAAACTTGCCTAATGGTGTGTGGGCGGGTGGAAAGCACAGATCCTGGCTTTGAAAGCGGAGGGATTTTTATTCTATAATCTAAATGCTGTGAAATCCATGGTATGATTGTAAAGCTCATCAAAAAAATATTTGTATTTAATATCGACAATTATGCTCGGATTGTAGCTGCGAATGACTCTCAATGGGTGTGTTTATATAAACACACATTCTCACACGTCTAGGTTTTTTTTGTTTAGATGCGTTGAAGAAAGACTGCTTTTGATCGTTCAGCACCACGGAGAGCGACTGTTTGAATATTTCAGCACCTCGGAGAGTGACAGTCAGAGCGAGATGAAGGAGCTCTGCCCCAATTCCGAACTACGACGTGATTTCAAACAGGGTTCAAATTCTGCCGTGCATTCAGACTGGTAAACGATGACAATGCGATGTCATTGTTGACCTAACCTACTTCCCAGCAGGCGCCAATGAGCCACACAATAAGACCTGCAAAAAGTCTGAGAGCGGCAGAAATGCTGAAACTGATTTCACAAAAGGTTGAAAGAGTCGTGGTGAGGGTGGGGCGGGGGTGCAGTGGTTTATACCGTCAGCTCACAGCAAGAAGGTTCTGGGTTTTTAGCTCGATGGACGGCTGGGGCTTTTCTATGTGAGGTTCATTTGAGACCTGTGAGGGTTGTCTTCTCAATGTCAGCTGGGATTGGCTTCAGCCCCACCCTTATAGGATAAGCTGTATAAATAATAGATGGATGGAAGTTCTAAAGGAAGTAACTTACATTTTGAATTATGTTTGTTGCTTATTGTATGATAAGGTTGTGGGGTCGAGCACTATTTTTGATTATTTGTCTTTAAACTTTGGCTATTCTCTGCTATTCTTCGATTCTCTTCTGCTGAGCATCATTCATGAAGTAAAAAAAAAAAGTATGTTTCCACAAATTACCACCAAAAAGTTTCTATAGCGCTATAACTGTAAAAACAATATTGTTCTAAGGTGGAGACACAACCTTCAGCAGAAATCGGAAACTTGCATTAGAATTAGTCTGAACTTACACTAACAGTAGGTGAAACTGTTTTTTACAGGACTCCCTTTGGATGTGTTCATATTTCCTGATACTTGAATAACATTGTATATAGTAATACTGCACTTTTTTCATTTTGTCACTTTATTCATAATATACCAATACCTGACACAGTATTTAAAAATAACATGACTGGAGTAACATGCATTTTCTCTATAAGAACAATGAGCAATCCATTATTTATTTTTATTCGTTGCTTCATTTAAACCTTATTGCTCGGTGTCATTCGACCTCTTCAGTTAAAGTGGTGCTTGTATTTAAGATGTTACCATACAGGACGATGACCCACTGGTTGTTTTCATAGATGCAGTTTCTCACATAGCTCAGTGACAAATGTGTTGTCACAAAAAATCTGTTGCCTTGAGAAAATTGATCAGAAAAAAGTAAAAAAGTAAATCATCAATAATCTCATTCATCTACATTCTCATCTGCATTTCCGAAGCTCCCTCTGTGCGTTAAGAGTTAAGCAAACACTACATGTCAAATTAAGCCTCGAAGGCTCAAACAGTCTTTCAAGTCCAAGTCTTTGAAGTTTCATAATTCTGAGTTTGCTATAATTAGTAGTCCAAAAAAAAAAAAAAGAAGCTTTTCTGTTGTCTGAGTGAAAGTGGACTGGCGTTGGACTACAGGACATGGTCTCAGGAGCACCATGACTAACATCATCAATGTACTGCATAGTCTGCTTTTTGGGGGTTGGGGGGGTTGTTTCATTTAACCTTTCCCTTGATCAATACCCTCCAAGTTCCCATTTAATCATTGGTTTTGCCCAGAGGTGTATCCCTAAAGGTCAGATGGATGGTCATTCTCATTGTACCCTTAAACCAATGTTTCTACCGAGGCTGCTCAGTAGTGAGCTGTTGTTGTGTAAAGCTCCCTGAGGTGAGGATATAAAGTGTCTGGCTGTGAAGAGCGTGCTCGAGGAGTGAAATTAAGATTAATTAACTGGATAAATGTAGGTTTTGTTTATAAAGGGACGGAAGCTTCACTCTTCTTCAGAGAGGAGTCTCCCTCCAGTCACAGAGGCTATCAGTGACATTTAGCTTTTGTCTCTCTGTCTTTATTGTGTGTGTGTGTGTGTGTGTGTGTGTGTTTCTCCCTCCTTGTTGTTGGGAGCCGTCTAGTAATTAATAGCATGTGACTGTAAAATTGCTTCCACCCGTAGCTCTCTATTGTGTTCAATGGCACGTCTCTGTCGTAATTGTGGTATTGTCAGGGAAACTATTGACCATTAGCTGCATTGTTATTATGATTACTTCTTTCCTTGATGTATTCTAATACATGATAGAATTCATCTTGAGACATTTTTTTTATTGATAATTATGCTTATTGTGTGAGTTAGTGCACATATGGCACTTGGAAGCCCATTCACCTTGACACATGATCACATTTATGTTGTTGATGAGATAAACTTTTTATTATCAATCTAGAAGTCACAAAGCCATGTAGAGATCTTTGAAAGTTGTGCACACTCACAGCTTGTTTGCTGAAAAGCTGTTTTCTGCTGTTAAGGTCGTAATAAAAGTGAAACTGAACCAAAATGTCAAAGTCGAACGTCATACAACAAAAACACAATGAGCTGAAAGACGCTTGAAGCTCTGTTAAGGTACAGGGAACTGCAGAGTCAAGTGATTTTAGGTACAAGTTGACATTTTGAGTCAGTCAGTGATGGAGGAAGCACTCAACCTCAGTTCCAGCTACATCTAGTGCTGTTGTTTCTCAAGAAGTTATTGATTGATTTTGGCAATGATCGTCTTTCTGAACATGCAACTGCTAGTGCTAGACAAAAAAGACATGAAGTATTGAATTGTATCCTGCTGAAACATACTGATCAGCTATTTTAGAGCCGAGTTGAGTCATAAAGCGAACGTCTCCTGCTGCTGCTGCTTTAAAAGCTGTCTATCAACCAACAGGCTCAAAGATTTGACTGTGAATCATCTATAAGAAATGCTGTGTTGATCATTGAGTCGTTGGAGCGTTTCTTAATCGTGCTCCTCTGTGAAAATGCAAGAGAAGGGGTTTGATTATTGCATGAAGGAGCAGCCACAGTGAGGTGTCACATGGTCAGGTGGAGATGACAGAGAGCTTCTATTGGTAAAGAAATCTTTATTAGCTATTGTCCTGCAATAATTACCAACTAAATACCAATGACATGTTCTGTAATACGGTGGCAATAGTCCTGTTCCTCTCCAGAGCACACTATTGAAAGGAGATCGATATTTATATATGACCACCCATTGATGTAAAGGCCACATTTTGCCACAGCCTGTGATCCATAGCAGCCTGACAGTGCATGACGATCTGGAAATGATTTTTACAGCCACGAGAAAGGGATAGAAAGGAAGATGGGATGGTTTAGTTTAGAATAGGTTAGTATAGAAAGGGATGGGATGGGAAAGGAATGGAAAGGGATGGGAAAAAAGCCAAATGGAATATGGAGACTGTCACAAAAGCACAAGAAGTGCATTCTTCACTTGGGTGTTTATAAATAGGCATTGAGCTGTCATGCAAGTCAAAGTCAAATGAATAAGACATTAAACAAACCCGAAAATACCATTTGAAGCAGTTCAGAATGCATCTTTTACAGAGGTGGAGCTGCTATGACTTATTCCCACTTAAATTATACTGACAGGGTGATGGTTAAACCCACAGTTCAGAGGCAGCTGTGTGGAACTACTCCTCAGCAAGTATCTCTAAAAGGTAAACTCCCCCTCAGACGAGAGGAATCAGGACAAGAGGGTCAGGTAATTGCACAAAATGTCTTAATCCCGTCTTTTCTCAGCACTGGGCAGTGTAGACTTTGCTCTGCCGGCAAACATCCACTCGCTCGCTGATGTCCAGGTGGACGGTCGGTGCTTATCCAATCATGTATTTACATGCAAATGAGTTTGTCCGTGGTATAATTTTGTGCTTTTATGCAAAACAAGTCCCTGTGACATCCTCAAGTTGAAACAACCTCTCGGTGCCGCGGACATACAATCACCAGATCCAGAGGTGAGGACGCACACGGTAATTACAGCTTACGTTTTACCTTACGACCCAGAACGACTGAGGTGACAGGCGGCAGCGTTCAGTATATTAGGAACACTGTGGGACTCTATTTTACTTTAATTCGCGAGACAAGCAAATGATTTAATAGCCAATACTTTTTCGTTTTACCTTAACAACTTACAGCTGTAGGGATGGAGCACTGTTTCTTCTCTTTCAATACAGAGCACCTTGCAATTGATTTACACTAAACCGCAGGTCAAATCAGTTCACTTAACGAATGAGAGCCAAACAAACTTCCCTATTCAAATAAATAATGGAGGACTGGGTGATCAATATAATAATGGCAGCTATAAAATGTGTTCTGATAAGTTTTAATTGGAAAGGACATTTTATTAAGCAGTAAATGTTCATTATGATGTCAACATCTGCTTGATTATGAAATGACTTTTTCTTAAATCAAGGCGTCACAGGCAGAGAGTGAAGTTATTAGGCACTTTTACTCTTGTTTACAATAGAGACAGTTCGAGTGGTTCAAAGGCATCTGCAGCTTTTCTGACTCTTGATTTATCAACTGTCAGCACGTTTCCCTGCTGTTCAACTCCCTGCAGCAGATGTTCGCTTTGGGCTCAGGCATTTGTTAACGTTGAAAGGATCACATGTGTCACCGGGGCTCATTTCCTGAACAATTTATTTTGCAGCAGTTTAATGATGTTTTCTATTTTTATTCGCGTTTTGATATAATCCATTCATTAGCTACAGTGTGAATCCGTTCAAAGATGCTGGGAGTGGGGGGTTTGATACAGCTCACACAGGGGGGCGAAAGGAGGGGTACACAAGGTTCAGCCTTCCTGTCCTGAGGCAACGGTGCAAACCACTGTACCACCGTGCCACACAAGACAATTTACTCCGTCTGATGAGGCACTGCTGGAATCAAAGAGGGCGACTGTAACTGTGTAGCGACGGAATGAGGACAAGAGACTGTGGGTGAATATTCACAATCTGTAGGTGAGGGACGATTTGAAGATTTGGGCCTGGAAGCCTTCAGGTTTCCATTTCTAGTTCGACCAATCACATCGGCCAGGCTTTGGTTGCCTGCAGGTCGGCGTTCAGAGCTAAAGATGTGGAACACAATTACCCAAAGGCATCGACTCTCAGCTTTTATATTTATCTGCATCCATTTGCAGGTAGCTGATAATAGACAGTAGCCAATATGTGTTCTGGAGTTGAAACACCTACAGACCCTATCACTGTTTTGTGTGAGTAAACGTTCAACTCGTGTGATAGAAGAATTTAGTTGGACTGTGAACAGTGTAGGTCCTTGATATCCACTGTCTACATCATAATCTTCAAAATGTTAATTTGACCACTAGGGAAAACAACTGTAGGCAAAGTAGTACACGGAAAGGGTACAGCCTTGGTGTAATGGGCGGGCCTAGTATCAAGGACTCTTTGTAAAAGATATTACTTGTGTATTGTTCTGGTAAAATGTCTAGATTCCATATCTGACCATGAAAATAGGAAAATCAAGTTTTTAAGAGTTTTAAAGGCCTGAACACATGAAGAGTCAAAACAGCAACATATCTGATTGTGGTGATTTATTTTGGAAATTTATAATAAATGCTGAGATTAGATTATTCACTTGAGAGGGCAATTCAATCAGCTCTGACTCTGATCTTCAAAATATTGCCCGTTTTCCCTTTGGGGCTAATTCATCCTCAGACGATAGCCGATGGGCTCAGAGATGAGTTTATACAATATATCTAACTATGGTGCATTTGTGTATAAATTGTTCATATTAACATTTCGGAGATAAACAATATGTAACAATCTGAAGTTGTCTTTCACCAGCTCTTAAAAAGTGAGCTAACATTTGCACCAGGTGATCTGCTTTGTGTGTCCGTGGCTCTTCTGGGCCCCATCTGGTCACATCCACACGATATATCTCTTTCACTGTACGCGATGGAGCCAGAGGTCCCCAGAGCACGCGGAGACACACACAAATTGAATTCCGTAGAGAATTCCATTTGGGAGCAGACGTTTCCTCGAGCCATAGGCACTGGTATCATAATGTGCAAAAGACACCCAGTATGTTTCCGCCAGAACAATCGCAACTTCAAAGGCCCCTGAAAATAATTCTTCACAGTCACTTTTGGAGCAAAGCTCAAGGTCACGTTATCCTGAAAGGTTCCATACCAAAGTGTGTTTCTTCTGGATGCTTTCACAGTATCCCTCAAAATGAACGCGGGTGAAAACAGCTCATCATCTCTCTTCTTTCATCTTCTCTTTTCATAACGTCCCACCGGATCCCTGATCATGTAGAGTCCCAGCTGACTGAGAAAGGGAGGAACCTATTAAATCTCCACGCTGCTTTTGAAGGCAACACATCTGTAAAGTTGTCATTGTCACAACTCACTGAGTTTGAGTTGAGATCATGACCGTTTACCTACAACTCTCTAGGTTACACACCATGCGCTGAATCTATCAATTCTTTTCATTTTGATAATAATTGATTGACTTTTCAAAAACTTGTTCGGTTATTTTGTTCATAAAATGCAGGAGGAAATTGAAAAATGAGTTCCCGCTGTGATATCAAAAAACAATTAAAATCTTAATTGATCAATGGGTTAAAGTTTGAATATTTTGTAATTATTGTTTTGAAATTACAACAATTAATGTTTGATCACCAACATATTTTGAGAACTGCAAAGAATATTGACTTTAGCAGACACACCATTCCTTGTTGCTATAAAATGAAGTGTATAATTTAAAATGTCAATATTTATTTTATATGATCATGCCTGAAGGACTTGACTCATTCACATTTCAAACGTGTGGCTCAGGAACTTTTTGAGAACATTTTCTGATTTGCCCTTAGATTCCCTATTTCACACACATCCACTGGCATGCAAGCTGCAGGCATAACAAGTGTTTGCGTTTTGGGTTCAGTGCTTCAAGGACATGTCGACGTGTGGAGGGGAAGAGGAGGAGATCGATCCACAAACTGGGTGATTAATGTATGACCTGCTCTACCTTCTGAGCCAGAGCCGCCCCACTTACATGTACATTATATACAGTGGAGGGTTTCAATAATTCATCCAATGTTGTGACAGTAACGGTGCAAGTCCAGTAGGTCATTCTATATCTGCATTTCTATCTCGCTGTGTTGTACCTGTGAGTTATTGTGTGTGTGTGTGTGTGTGTGTGTGTGTGTGTGTGTGTGTGTGTGTGTGTGTGTGTGTGTGTGTGTGTGTGTGTGTGTGTGTGTGTGTGTGTGTGTGTGTGTGTGTGTGTTTGTGTGTGTGTGTGTGTGTGTGTGTATGTAGCTGTAGCAATAGCTTCCCTGTCGGAGCGCTGCCTTATCTGATGATCCATGAGCATGTGGAGCAGCAGTGAAAGCCAGCCAATGTAGAGGAAGTATCACTTAACCATACCAGGGTCATGGGCGGGCCTAGTATCAAGGACTCTTTGTAAAGATATTACTTGTGTATTGTTTTGGTAAAATGTCTAGATTCCATATCTGACCATGAAAATAGGAAAATCAAGTTTTTAAGAGTTTTAAAGGTCTGAACACATGAAGAGTCAAAACAGCAACATTTCTAATTGTGGTGATTTCTTTTGCATATTTATAATAAATGCTGAGATCAGATGATACACTCGAGAGGGCAATTCAATCAGCTCTGACCCTGATGAACTTTGACCTTTATATTTGCACTGCTGACGAAAAGCGAGCTGCCTCGACAGTGTTGACCTTTGAGGGCACAGAGGAGGATATTGTAGCTTATTAGCTGTGTTGCACTTTTCATCTTGCAGGATGAATCCCAGTTTGTTTGCCCTGTTGAATTAAACATACCAGCCAAGCTAGAACTAAGCTTTTACCATAATTTTTCTACCAATGACAGAGTCCATTAGACAAAGGGTAATCCAATATCCCAGACAAGTAATAATAACAAATGCATCCATAAACAAAATGAGGACCTGCAGCCAGTCTGTCACTTTCAAAGCTATTCTCGACTAAATTCAAAAACAGAGTCATCACATCTGAGCTTCCTGCACTTCGCCTTCCCAAAATGAAGTCATACTGAATTGCATTCATCACACCGTAACCAAGTTGATCGCAGGAAGTCCTCCGCTCAGCGTGAATGCACAAAGTCATCACTTCAGTTGGCTGGCAGCAGCATGCAGTATATGAGAGGTATCCATTCATATTAGCACCCCATCCACTCGGATACCTCATAACTCACACTCTCTATGGGCTACTCCAGACTGATAATGGATTCCTGTCTTACCGTAAGCATTAGTGTGTGTGTGTGTGTGTGTGTGTGTGTGTGTGTGTGTGTGTGTGTGTGTGTGTGTGTGTGTGTGTGTGTTGGTGCCCGTGTGTGTGCGCGTGTGTTTGTGTGTTTCTGACTTTCTGACACTCTGACTTTTCTTATGGTCACTCCGTGTGTGGCAAGCCAAACAATCTCATGAATACAAACTAGCACAGATGCAAACAGAATCAAACTAAGATGAGAAAGGAACATCACAGACTTATTCCCAGGTCAGTTGTTTATGTGTGTGTGTGTGTATCAGTGGGTGTGTGCGTGTGCGTGCTCTGCAGACAAATGTACTCAAACACACAAAGTGACAATTTCTGTGACATTTAAAATGAGAGGCTTTTCTATCTGAGAAAAATGGAACAAGAACAATCACTGCCACAAAGATGGAAATGAAAGAAACCCCCTCAAAAAGTGAACCAATCTACAATCCTACCCATTAAAAATTCATAAGAGCAACAACAGAACAAAAATCCTCAAAGCAAACCGACAACAATCCACATTTTCAAAAGAAGAAAAAAGAAACAATGACCGAAATGAGTTTTCACTAATAAGTTAAGTGGGTTGTCTGTGTGTTCTGGGTCCACCAAGGCTGTGGCCATGAAAGCAAAGGGAATTAACATTCCAGCTCTCATCAGCCATCTTCAGCTTCAGGTACTGACCAAAAGAATGAAGTGAATATCCAACAGCCAAACATTCTGAGCTTTACTTGTGAAATGATGTGCAACTGTCAGACTTGTGATGTACAGTTTACAAAAAAATACATTCAAATCGATGCAGCAGAACCAGAGACATTGTCTTTGATATTCCACATATTTTGGAAACTCAAAACCTGTCAAACCCAGTGCAACTTCCCTGCCGACAGTCAGATGTTTGGTTGTGTAACCGATGTTGCACACACACTTATTTTCAAAGCAACTCAAAAAATAAAGCTACACATCAGCGTTTATCTCCACAGAGGTATTATATGGAAACTGTGGGAACTTGGGCTGCTTGTGTTTAGTCGTTTGCTGAGGCTGCAAATTTACTCTCCGAGAACATAAACAGTTATTTTGGGTTGTAAGAGAATCCGGTTATACTTAAAGATGTACAACACACCAGTATAGCGTTGCACAGTGCATGAAACCCAACACTGGGTTATAAATAAACTCCCACTCTGGGGGCGTCCATATGGACAATTGCTCCAAAGAGCCCAGAGTAGAATTGCTGTTGCTCTGCATTAAGAGGAGCCGGTTTAAGTGGTTGATTTTATCTGATCAGGATGCCGGTATATGACGCCTTCCTGCAGAGATATTCCGAGCACGTCGACCTGATGGGAAACGCCCGGGCCCGACCCAGAACATGCTGGAGGAATTACATGTCCCATCTGGCCTGTGGAAAACCTCGGGGTCCCCCAGGAAGGGATGGAGGACGCTCATCGGGTGAAGGGTAAGAGGGCTTTGAGTTTAGTTTAGCTACAGCTGCACTAGATGGATGGATCTATTGAGGTGTGTGAGTGTGTGTGTGTGTGTGTGTGTGTGTGTGGCACCGAGCATTATTTTTCATCTACATTTTTCTTACCCCCCACACACACACACTCAAAAGGACTCAGCATGTCATAGGTCATCATCACCACAGCAATGTTAAAGGTCAAAGGCAGGCAGAGGACACTTTTAGGGTTATTTGACCTGTGAGTAATGACTCCACTGGGGAAAACCTCATCTGTTATTCCCTGTGGTTTCATGTAAGCAGAGTGCACACACGATACTGAATGGGACCACTGATGGTCGGACTTACCTCGAGCAAAATAATAGCTTTGTGCAGTATACATTTAAAATGATGAAGTTATTTTGCTGTGGAAGGAACTTTAGTTTGCAAATACGCCCAAATAAAGTGAGATAAATTCTGACATTTACCAGAGAGACCTGAAAAACCTGAACCAGAAATAATCTTAATGTAACAGTTTTTCCTATTTTCACACAGCGGAGCCTCCTAATCGATTGTGGTAATACACCTAACAACAAACCCAGCCTCGGTTACAAATGACTCCCAGTCCCACTCGTCTCTCTCAGGCTGACCTTTCCAGGTTTATTTTACGGTCTCGTCGACGACTGAAACGTTCATTCAGCGAGGTCAAGTATTTATGTTATATAGGCCTTAATGTAAGAGCAGCAAACAACCAAGAAGTGCATCTCTTGTGCTGAGCTGAACTCTATTTCCATTTCACTTGCTGTGAAGTGTCTACTTCTCCCTCTTTGGAAGTAGCAACCAATGAGGATCCGGTGAAGAGACAAAAAAAAATAAAACGGAGCCAACAGCGCAGAGTGAAGAGGAGCAGAAAATAAAATGGAACAGAATAAAAAGGAATGGAGACTAGGACTGTTGTTCTGGCTGCTGTTGATTTTACTTCTCCTCGGGCGCTCGGAGAGAGAAAAGGGATAAAAAAAACGAACCAAATAAAGAGGCACAAGTAGATAAAGACAAAGCACTGAGAGCAGTGGTTACAGACCTCGCAGAAAATTAGATTAGGGCCAAATCACAGCAAACCCCTGCTCTTTCAGGGAGGAATAAAAAGGCAGAGAAGAGGTGAATGTAGAAAAAGAAGGACAAACACAAAGAGACAAAGTCCTGGAGCAGGAGGAACAGCAGCAAGCAAACTCTTCACTCCGGCTGTCGGAGGGAGACATTAAGGGGGAAGAAGAGGTGGATGTGGGTGGGTTAATAAGAGAAAGGGCTACGGGGTGAGACAGAGGTTCAGAGCACCGACGGCAGCCACAGAAACCCAAAACATCTCGTGGCAGCCAACGTAGCACTCGGTGCACTCCAGGTGAGATGTTGGATATCAACACCGTGCCAGAGATTGTTTAAAGGCTGAGCTCTCGGCACAACACCTTCTTGCTTTAAATGCTCCGGAGAAAACCAAAAGAAAAAAATATATATATCTGATCTGCACAGCTGGCACAGATTCAAACGCTCCAAGCAGCAGCGGATACAGAACAGGAAGGCGAGACCCCGAGAAGAAAAAACGAGAAGCAAAGCAAAATGTCAAAGGTGCTCGATGCCGATTTGAAGAATTCAAGCCGAAACACGTTTGTATGCTGCAAGTGAATCAAAACTAAACATCTATTTGTGTTTGTTAACCACTATGGATTTGCTCACTCAGCTGGCTCCACTGCCCATAGCTTAAAAAATGGTAAGAACCAAGAGGCAGAGAGATACACTGATAGCATCGCAAGAGATTAAGCTGTATGCTAGATTGTGTGTGTGTGTGTGTGTGTGTGTGTGTGTGTGTGTGTGTGTGTGTGTGTGTGTGTGTGTGTGTGTGTGTGTGTGTGTGTGTGTGTGTGTGTGTGTGTGTGTGTGTGTGTGTGTGTATGTGCGTGTGTTTTTGTGTGTGTGTGTGTGTTTGTGTGTGTGTGTGTGTCCTCTGCTTTTCATTTCTACTGCTCCTCTTTCAGCCTCCTCTTCTCCATGTTTACCCTCTCAAAGCACAGAATGTAACATTTGGTGTTATGTTATGTTATATTTCACTTTCTGTATGCAGGACAATTTACTGACTAAAACCTATAAGGCCCATGTGCTGTATTTAACAACACCAGCGTTGAGATGCAAACTACCTGATCAGAAAACTCGCTCCAAATAAAAAAAACCTACGAAGCTGGAAAAATAACAAACCTTTTGCCCTTGAGGAGTTCAGGTTTTAACAGATGAGTCAAAACCAACTTTGAAAAGATTTTGAGTTCCAAAGCAAACTGTCTCCGACAAACACGTCCTGAATATTTATTCTGACTCTTCCGTTTTGGCTCATTGGTCGACGATCTCAATATGCATATCTTTCCTTTGACTTTGTCTATTTCCGTGCCTATTTTGGGTTTGTTTGCCTGCACAATGTGGCACATGTCTCGTCTTTTTGCGGGGGGGGGGGGGGGGCGTAGCTAATGGTGTATTCATGAGGGGAATGTAAACTGGCGGTGAAAGAGAAGTGAAGCTGGGTGAGGTGGAGGAGAAGAGAGGAGGAGGAGGAGAAGAGAGGAGGAGGAGGAGGAGAGCTCCTCCGGAGGGTGAGTGATGTCTGAGGGTGGAAAGCCAAGTGACATTAGTTATTGGGTGTTGCATGAAAACAGGAGAGTGAGATCTGGTAAAGACTATGTGTCCTCTATACCACCTCACACACACACACACACACCTAACACACCTAACACACACACACACACACACACACACACACACACACACACACACACACACACACACACACACACACACACACAAATACACAACCAGGAAAACATGCAACCCATATTAAATCCTAATCAAGATGAATGAGATTTGCTCTTCCAGGAGAGCATGCAATTATTTAACAAGACATCTACATTATTGCTTCAATACCATCATTTTAACACAATGAAGTCTAATGTGTGTGTGGGTGTGTGTGTGTGTGTGTGTGTGTGTGTGTGTGTGTGTGTGTGTGTGTGTGCCTGAGTGTGCACGTGCACATGTGTTTGTGTGGAAAAAGTAAACCCTTAATGATTAAAGGGGAGAATTGCGCCTAAATGTCAGCCTGTAAAGCCTGTAATTGGCTAAATGAGTTTCTGAAATTGATGGATGTGGATAATTGTCTTGCTCCATTTGCTTGTTTGTCGTCCCAGCACACACGAGTGTACAGACGCAGCCCTCGTGCGCTCCCCAGATCAGATCTCCACTTTCAATCTGGCTGCAGCCTCGATGCAGAAAACGTTTTACACTACCGGTCTGCAGATTAGACTTTGTGTCGGTTCGTCGGTTGTTTGGATTTAGAAAAGACGCACGCTGTTTACTAATCCCTCTGCAGCTCTGGCCAGGTTAATCTCATAGTGAAAAATGTGTCTCCCGGCTAAACCATGTTGTCTGATCGTATCTACATTATGTGTGCGAGGGTGCGTGTCTGTGCGTTTCTGCATATGCGCCACCGAGTGTTTACACAAAACCAATTTAACAGCATTATTTCCTGTCTGCGGACCGTAATCACACAGGTTCACAGCCAGCAAATGATTATCCGCTCGTGTGGATGTGAGACCATTACAGAGGTAGGATGTGTCAAAGGACCCCAGGTAGCAACCCATTACATTAGCAAGCAAACAGTCGGGACCCCTGTGTGCTGCCACATACTGTGCGGTGCCTTTGTGAACAAGACTCAATAATTCATTACACCCTGAATGGTAAACAGGAGCTGGGGCTTATCACCACAATAGAGGACGTTGTCATTTTCTATAAATCGTCTTCACAGAAAACACTGAGTGATTTACCATAAACTCTTCAGAGTGAAACCAAACAATCGGATGCCAACGTCTTTTCTTTACTTGTCAACGTTTGTTGCTGAATACAAAGACAATAAAACCATGTCTAATGTTTTGCCCCAGCATGTTTAATAGTTTGTTTGCCGCTGATATTTCACATCCACTGGTTTCATTGTGTAATAGAAACACCAGCTCCATAATGTCTTTGTTTTATTTTGTCCCTCCTACTCGCCCGAACGTGAGCTACTGATTGAGGCGAATTGATTATAAAGACATTAATGAAGAAACGTCGCTGCACAGTAAAACCTCGGTGGTGCGATAGCGTGTGTGCTCCGTGCTCTCACATGAATCCAGACAGAATGAAATCAAATGCATCTCATCCATCGCAGTCGAATTGGAAGAGGAGAGAAATTAACAGACGGAGGGGATCCAGCATCACAGTGGGAGAAGAGGTGGATCTCTGTAGTCACAGTGAGTGTGTTTAAATGTGCCATCTGATCTTTAATCTCTCATTTTTCACCTGTGAGCTGTTTGTACAGGTTAACTTCCCAGGGTGTGTGTGTGTGTGTGTGTGTGTGTGTGTGTGTGAGAGAGAGTGGGGCAGGGCATGTGTGTGCACGCTTGTTCAGCAAATGTGTGTGTGTGCTTTAATGGACAGGGAGCTTTACAGCCACTTAGCAATAAAATGGTGATGACATTATGCTTGAGCAAGCAGCTGAGTACTATGAAATGACACAGATGGATTACTGATGAGACGCAGGACTGAAGCTCATCCTCTGCAGTGACACCGGAAGTCATGTTCCGTCTGTTACCATAGAGGCAAACTATTGTAAAACAGTATAAAGTTATTGTCAACCATTCAAATATGTTAAAAAGGCCCCAAATACTGTTCTCTGGAAATATATGTGGATTTATTATAATCCAGTCTCAGTTTTAGTTGTCTTCAAGTTAATAAATCTTTCAGATGTTTTAAAAATTAAATTAGGTCAAATCCAATCTAAATCAAATTCAGATTTGTATCTTTTAATGAGCTTTATTTGTATCCTTGCAGTGTCACGTCCCTCTTACTACAAATAAGACAAAACAACATACTATAGTTTTTCAGGAGCTTAAGACTCATTAAGCTTTTATCACAGCGTACCATAGGTGGTTTCCGTAATTTCCCCCAGAGTTAATTTCCTCTGGAGTTGCTACATTAGTGCGCCTGGCTTCCTTAATGGACATAAAGTCTTTATTTCCACTTACAAATGAAATGCCACTGACACCCTGCCCTGGGAAGCCATAAAGCACGCTGGAGTGAGATTACAGCGTTATGACCATATGCTCCATCACGCTGCGGGACCACTGCTGTGTGAGTGACACTGTGTGTTTCTAATGAGGCGCCGAGGAATAAGGAGCTCTCCAAAAACACAGTCAAACTGGGGAGTTTCATGAAGAAGTTTAAGTAGTAATATCCAGGGTATTGACCCGCTGCTTCATCAGTCCCACTCCCTGCAGACGATGGATGAGGTGGAGGCAGATGGAGGTGAATGAGCGAGTGGGGGGAAAAGAAAACAAATGTGCCAGTGAAGCAACACAAGCTCACTCCCAAAACACCTTTGTAGATTTCTTAGTTTGTGCCATGTTGAATTTTATGAGCTCTGTTGAGAATTTAGCCCTGGGTTGCTGAAGTAAAAACAAGCACAATGGCACAACCAGGAAACCGGGTTTGAAGCTTCCACGTGCCCTGCAAACACCAGACAGCTACATGTGAGCCTGCTACTTGAGCCCTGTGTTAAAGAGACAGTTTATTTAAGTCAAGTTTCAGTTTGACTTGAATTCTCCACTTAAAATGTAGAAATGCACCCAAACCAATCTTAGAAAATAAAAACCTCATACTCCAGAAAGTCACTACCATCGGGTTCATATATCAGTATCAACTAGAATCTGACTCATTCTCTGCCAAGGCCCAACAGTCCCCTTATATTGAATCCAGCTGCACCATATTTCACACACACATAAATAGCATTCTCTTAAATATGTCATGACATCATCCCATCAAGATTCATCAATTATTCCCCTAGGAAATGATCTTACAAAAAGTTCCTGGATCAAAATCCAGGTCAAAATGTGATGGTTTCTGTCTTGTCCCGTCCTTCGAACAGGTTTTGTGAAAATCCACTAAGTTGATTTTCGTAATCCTGCTGACAAACAAAAAACCAAGCAACCAACAGACGCACGTACGGGAGCTTAGCGATTATTCTTTGATTCTCATCTCTTTGTGCCAGATCCTCAGTTGGAGAAACTTTAACGGCGGCAGCATTATTCTGATGCGTGACCCGCACCCCCACAGTGGCAACAGCCATTGGTTTGATTATGCTGTGCAATTACCGATGGGATGGGGACTCTGTGCATGTTCTCCCAGCCAATCTGGACTCGCACATAGCCGGGATATTAAAGCATTGATGCATCACAGCAGCCAGCCGGCGGATTGAGCGCGTGAAGAGGCTCTCGAGCTGCAGCTTCTGTCATTATGGCGACGCTCCACACCTCGTCGCACAGCGCAGCACTTATTCCAACACAACAGGGGGGGGGCGGCGGCATTGTATCAGCTGCGCCCACCGCCACGGAGAGAAGAGAGTGTCAAGAGTCACAGAGGAGGAGAAAATGGGCTGATAGACAGCGAGGAGAAAGGAGGGAGTCTCAGCGGGCTTAGAGGAGCTTGTTGACGCTCTGGTGTTCTCTCTCTCTCTCTCTCTCTCTCTCTCGCTCTCACACTCTCTCTCTCGCTCTCTCTCTCTCTCTCTCACACTCTCTCCCAGAGCTCTGCAGTTCCCTGTTTTCTCCAGAGACTGGGGATTATGGGAATATTCGCTACGTAGCTACGCTAAGCTTCCAGGGGAGAAGGTCAAGGGGAGGCTAGACAAACAGGAAAGTCGATCTTATTTTCATACGACCCACTCGCTCCTTTTTCATTCGTGCTTTTAGAGTGTTCTCCCCTTATTTTGTTGTAACCCCACCTGCACCTCCCACCGTGAAATCAATCCAATGACCGCAATATAAATGCAAATAAGTACATTGTTTCAGGATGAACTTAATCTGTATTGATTTCCTTGAAATTTAACTCACTTCCTCTAACATACACCGTAACTTTTTTTCACCCCCCTATCATTGTGAGAAGGTGAATAAACTCTTTTTGAAAAGTGAAAATTGACTTCACTTTCTCTTTACCCTCGGCTGCTTTTGGAGTTTCACCTTCAATCGCTCACTCCTGCCACTGCTCTCGAACACGTCTCACTTTCTCCTTTTCTGTCGCTGCTTTAAATCAGCCGTCCTTTCATGAGAAGAAATATTTTGCTTTACTTTACCCGGAAAAATCGCAGTTTTCTTTTTTTTATCGTCTTGAAAGGGTCATGTGAGCTTTCAGGGTTTTTTTAACAACTCTCTCTGTTGTCTTTCTTCCTCTCCACAGTCCTGGGACATGCAGCCTGGAGGTTAGGTCCAGACTCTACATTGTCCATAAGTGTGAATGGTTGTTTGTCTCTGTATGTTTGCCCCGTGATACACTGGTGAACTGTCCAGGGTTTACCCGCCCAACGTCAGCTAGGATTGGCTCAAGCTCTCCCCTGTGAACCTCAAAAGGAAAGGTGGTATCGGTATTGGATGGATGGATGGATGAATAAATCTTAATCACTTTTATTGTTCAAGTCTTGGTAGAGTTTGAAATCCAGTACTATTTTTAGTAGTAGCCGTCATCGTCATCGGTAACAGGGTATTCATAGTAACAGAGCTGTAGAAAATAGCAGCAAATAGCAGTTTTTTTATCTCCTTTCATAAATCAAACCGATGTCTCCACCTGCTTCCTCTCCCCTCCCTTTTTGTCTGAATAATGCAGAGTTGAGGTGTGTGGCGGTGGACTCCCCTGTGGAGCTGAGGCCAGGGTAGCAGCTGTCCCATCAAGACTCTCCTCAGAGCTGTCACGGCCTGTCTGCTCCTCAGCTAATCACTTCCTACAGGCCTGCAGCATGAGACCGCCGCTGCTAATGTCTTCACCGACTGGGCAGGGAGCGGCTCGCAGGATGATCCTTTTTTCTAGCGATGGGTATTTGTGTCTACAAGTGTGTGTACGTGTGTGTGTTGGTGTGTGTGTGTGTGCGTGTGTGTGGCTGCTTGGTGGATTGCCGGTGTGTGTAGCTAGAGGCTCAACGGGTGTGGAAATGCCTCAGGTAGTGCAACATGGGTCACATTATCACACACACACACACACACACTCACTCACAAACGCCATAACCATTATCATAACCCCTTTCTTCCCACCTGCCAAAACACATTTGCCATACAAGGGGTTGCTCATCTGCGTGTAACAGACTAATGGCACAATGTGTCACACACCAACACACATGGGCCATATGGAAGTGGCCATTTGTACACTTCACCCTGGCATGTTCAGCTGAGGTACAAAATAAAGCCTGGGGAAACACATCCTGAGCTAGAAAACATGTTTTTTTTTCGCATTCTCTCAGCAGGTTTTTAGAAATGTTTCCTTCTTTTGCCCCAAGGAGGAAGTTGTGTTGAATGGTTCTGTTGCAGCACAGGCTCTGTCAGGCCCTGCGGCGAGAACCACTGAAACCCACTGTTCGTAGAGATGATTAATTATCGTTCTCGCTATGCAACACATTTGTAAATATATTTGCCTAAAGGCCGTCAAGAATTTGACTAACTACAAGCAGAGAACAGATTGATAGGTAGAATCAGAGCCGCGTAGGAATCCAGGGCAATAGATAACAGGAAAAACAGAGGCTTGAAAGACCTAATGCAGGTTCAAGCTTCTGGCAAAGGAAGGTTGTATGGGGAAGTTGCGTCAATCAAATTGGGCAGAGAAAGTGAATGAGTTGTCCTTAAAGCTACTGTGGGTGTGTCCTTTATGCACTTGGCTCCATTATGAAGGCGTGGAGGTGAAATGTATGTGTTCCAAATTATAAAGTAACAAAAATACCTGAAATTGTTGAGGTAGATTTACCTGTCCTCCATGTTAGAGAGGATTCCTCTAACCAGGTGAGTTTGTCCCCAAATCTATAAATTTGTGACACCATCAAACTCTTATTTAGTGAAGCGACCTGTGTAAGATTTTGGCAGATGAGTCTCAATCACCAATGCAAATAAAAATGTTTTCTTCAGATCAAATGTAACTTAGTAGATTTCATACCTCCACCAAGGCCTGAGTATGTCCTAAAGATGATTGTTGTTTTTTAACAAGATCCATGAATTAACTCCTTCTTGGGACTTAAGTGAAAACACACCGTCTCACAATGTTAAAGAAAGTGAACGATACATTTCTGGACCCGCTCCCTGATCTAGAACATTTAATTGGTTCCTCTCTGATGAAGATAGAATCCTTCCACCAAGTTTCCAGTTAATTAATCCTAATCATGCTTACAAACAAACATACAAACCAATTTACAAACAAACGCACAGGGGTGAAAACACAATCTCCTTGGCGGAGCTATAAAAGAAGATACAAGGGTATATGGATAGAACATCATGTGATTGTTGCAAATCTCATTACAATTCAATGTGCATCAAGATGATGCAATAACAGCTTCTACTCTTCTAGGAGACTATCCACAAGACTTTTGAAAACAACTGCCTATGTGCAGAGGATAACTGGATCTATTGATTTATGAGGAATATAAAATAAATGAATCTATAGATTTAGTCCAATCCAGTAACAGGAACATTAGTGGGGGTGACTTCTGAAGTAAAGCCTGACTCACATTCCTAAGAGGTATATGGTCAATGGAAGGTTTTTATATAGCACTAAGTGACCACTTATCGAGCTCTACTGAACATACCATTCACCTGTTCATACATTAGGAGAGCCGGCTCGCTCCTGGATCCCCCTCTGGATTTCACTGAGGAAGTGGAATGACAATATGGAACAGCTCTTTCAGCAGCAGCAGGCAGCTAAGATAGCATTTGAATACATACTGGCTGTTTTCTTCCATGTCCTGCACACTATCTATGTAGTATAGTAAAATCATGTTGCATATCATATATTTTTATTTGTTAACTAAAAATTGTCTAATTTCACATTACTAATTTTACCTCAGGATCTCATCTCAGGATCACCTTATGCGTTTACATTCTTGTGCAATTATCCTGTACCACTGCATTTTACGGAATTCTTTTTTCGTACGAACAATTATTGAAGTGAATTTATTATGTACACATTCTGTTTTTTGTATATCTCTTGACTTCTTTTATATTTGTATGCTCTTGTCTACCTCATTCTGACCTGTCTTCTGATGTACTAAGGGAATTTCCCCGGTGCGGGATCAATAAAGTTTTATCTTATCGTATACCTTTCTCTGTATACTTTTTCAGACAATTATAGGTTCCGTGTCTTGCCTAACAAGGCCTTAACATGCAGACCGGAGAACCAACCACCAACTTACTGTTCACCTCCCTGATGTTCAGTGAGGTTCATGTCGAGAGTCCAGATGTTGTGCATCTCGAAAGTGGAGCGAGAATTTCCCTTAAATGTCAGCGCGATGTTTGAAGCCCACTTTTGCCTCTAGCATGCTCAGAAAATGAGCTCGTCAAAACCCTGTCAAACCGTTGACAGGATCCAATCCCAATGTGAGAAACACAATGAGTTGCCGCTGTTGCCAAAGACCTTAGGACCTCCAAATATGGCTGAGAGACGGCCAACAAATATAAAGACGCCCACATTGTTACTGTGTAATGGCGTGCGGCACAAACAGAACGGCAAATAAAATCCCCAAAATGTGGAGTGACGCGGCTGAATTTGAAGTAATGAGTGAAGCATCATGGAGATGGACAGGCGGAGAGACAGAGACGTGAATAAGAAGCGAGACAGGAGGCGTGATGGTGCATCGAGGCGTGTAAAGGTAACTGGTGGCACCGCGCTGCTCCGGGCCCCCGAGGCACACACAGCAAATTGAAGAAGGAGAGATGGAATGTGGGGAGCTGGGATATGAGAGAAAGGGCTGGGCGTGATTGACTAGAGAGAAATGTGGAGCCGTGAAATGAGAAGAGGGAGAGAAAAGACAAGGGGGGGAGAAGGAAGGGGCACACCACAAAATATGATGAGCAGGTAAACAAAATACTGGGTCTCAGGCCCTGGGTCAAGGGAGTTCCCAAACAGGCCTCTAACCTTTAAATAATCTGCTCTTAAGCTGCATCTCCACTGGTCAAAAAACCCACCACGCCCATCTTCTGCAGTGGGAATGGATATAATCTGCACTCACTCCCAGGTCTAATGACTTTGCAGTAGAGGCAGGTATTAATCAGAAAACAAGACAACCAGGTGAAAAAACTAATTCATTTTCAGCTTTATTTTGTCAGTCTACTGCACTTTCTGCTCAATTTGATGATATTGTGTTGAACATCTGGCTGTTCATCACAAAAAACAAAGAGGCAAAGTCATTGAATGACAATTGGAAAGGAAACAACTGCTCATTTTGGTGTTAAAGAGTAAAATACATTTGTGGAAGCTGTATAAAATATTTGTGAATCACAGACATCTCCCTTTCCTTTCCTTTCCTCTGATGGTTCGGCCTGTCACACTACAGTAACGTCAAATATCTGACTTCATTGACTGCACTTAATCCACTGGATGACTGCTTCCTTTAACAGACTCCCTGCATGCTCACCTGTGTGCACGTGCCTCTCTGCGTGTCCTCGTGTGCACCCTTTGCCTCCGAGAGTGCGCCTGGTTATCTGTTTGTGTAACCGCCGCCTCTGAGTGGGCGTCATCGTTATCATTATCATTTTTTACTATTACTTTTGCCGGCTTGTGTGCCACCCGTGTGTTTTGAGGTCGACACATCTGCTGCTGTTTGTGCCCTCGTCTCTGAGTGTGTGCCCTCGAACACGCTGAACATTTGTCAACAAAGCCAGGAAGCAGTTGTTGTTTGTCGGTAAGTAAGAGGTCTTTGGAGGCCGCACACACACACTGTCGTATAACACACAGGGAGAATGAGCGTGCATGTGTGTGTGTGTGTGTGTGTGTGCATGTGTGTGTGCCTGCGTCTCTGCATGAGTGTGTAAGAGTGAGTGTGTGTCACCATCCCCCACCACGACTGGATTTGGCTTGTTAGTCTTACTCCTGGGGGTTGTGAGAGCCAAGAGCCATCCAGTTGTTGTGGCTGCTGCATCCGGACCATTAATGCAGAGCTCATTTAGCCTGGAACCAGCACAATCGTCTCTTATTAACTGTGTTTGCTCTGTGACCTTTTGACTTGTGTGACTTGTGTGATTTATGGGGCCAGCAGGGGTTTCCCAAAGGCACGACTTAGTGAAATCTAACTAGCGCTCCTAAACCCTCATCTTACTCTTTACAAGTCAACCGTGGAACAAATTGAATAAAATATCATTTGGAAATGTGAAGAATGTTACGGCGTTGTTCGAATGTCGTACTCTGAGTCATGTGACAGATTGAAAATGAGCCTTTATAAGGATTTCTGACCACAACTGTTTTCATTTGCCAAACATCTGGAGCACTGGGCAGGGAAACCAATGGGCAAAGTCAAAACAACATGGACAGATGTCTCTATTGGAACTGAAAAGTGTTCCACATGAATAGGAGACGGCGTCTGCTGCTTCATTACGACTGACAAAAGAACCAAAAATGTCTTATCTGTAATCAGAAATGACTTTCAAACGAGAATGGGGCCAGAATTCTGAACTATAACGGCTGTGAAATGCCAAAGTCAAATAGTTCTCTAGTTCCTGTGTTTGTTTGTTTGATGAGATGGTTTGGTACCTCAATGAATGTTACAATAAAAGTCTGCATACAATATTTGTATATAAAAACAGTATAGAGAAGATGAGTGAACGTCACCACTCCTGTTTGAATTTAATATTTATTACATCACTGAACTAAGAATAGAAACTCTTCCTCTGTGTTATTAGTGGATATCATATCGCTGCCTTGACACATCGATCTCTGAGCCTTTGGCAGCTTCTCCAGATTTATTTGCAGCAACAGTCAGCACATTGTGCACTGATGTTTCACTTATGTAACAAGACTTGATTTGATCTTTTGGGGATTTCTGACATCAATTCAGTCTGAAACAAAGTCCAGCAGCAGTTTCAAATATTCATGAAGCCACAGTCTACTTACGGTAGAAGAAGATTTTGTAATCGCAAGTTTCACAGAGTTTATTTTGTGTTCTTGTGATTCACAAGTCTGTCTAATGTGTCTGGCAGTTTGTCAGTGTCTCAATGTTGCCAAACACTATTAATGGGGGTCTCCATACAAGTTAAAGGAATCAAATTCCCAAACTCCAGTTTATTTTTGGTTCTGTTTCTCCTTCTCAATATTTAATGACATTTCAAATATAGTTGCTGCTACAGGGTCAGGGGTTATTCTATGGGAGGTTTGTCTTGTATCGGCCAATTAGTCTCAGTACAGAGGCAGTTAACAGGATCTACACCGTGGCAGCTGCATCGTGGCAGTTATCGCCGACATAAATATATATGGATTATTTTGTTGCATCGTAAAACTTTACAAGGTGCAACATAAACGTAACAGTGATCTCCTCTTCTTCACCACCACCACTCTCTCGCTGCCAGATTCTTGTCAGCTGCAAAGATGGAGTAATTGCAGGGCGACGGTGTGCGAGCGCCAGAAGGAAATGCTGCGAGATGAAAGGATGGGCTGGATGAAAGCCGAGAGGTGGCGTGGATAATTTCACCATGATGGGAAGGGGCCAGCTTCGCTGCCACGGTGATTTCTGTGGCTCAGATTGGAGTGAAATCATTAAAATCTGGTTTTGTTCGACAGGGATCGGAAAAAACTTCACACACCAACGGAGCGTAAAGTTTGGTTATAAATTAGCATGCTTTTCAACCAGTGGAAAGAACGCTGCAGCTGTAAAAGAAGGGTGGAAGCATTTCAAATCACCACAGGGGGCTTTCACTATTGTATCCACTTATTCAAACTAGACTGCACCCCCAACCAGAAACGCCCTTCCGTCCCCAATCCCAGATGTTCCTCTCCACGCCAGGAGCCAGCAAACCAAGCGCGCCCACTAGCGGCGACTCCCAAGTTCGTCTGTGTGCGTGCATGTGCGCCAAAAGGTGTGACTTACGGTAAAAGACGTATTCTGTGTAGCTGGACCAGACCTTGTCCTCCGTGTGCTGGTTGACGACCGACGCTGTGACCGAGGAGTTGCAGGCCACCATCTGGAAGCCGCACTCCGACAGCATGTCAAAGGATCTCTCCAGGTGTTTGAACTTGAGGTAAAACCGGGAGGTGTAGCGATCCGGGGTCCGGTCCGGGTCCCGGCTCTCGTTCAGGGTCTCCCCAAAAACTTCTTTGGCCAGGGCCACGCGTCCGCATATAAGTATCCGAGGGACCCTCCTGAACTTGGCGTCGCTGCCCTGGCTCTCCCGGGCCGAGGTGCACGACCCCCGGTACCCCACCGTGATGAAGCCGCTCTTCCGGTCCGCGGGCACCAGGGAGGCCGGCGGGCACTGCCGGTGCTCGCTGCCCTGGGATCCATCCTCCTGGTCGCTGTGGAAGAAGTCGTCCGGGCTTTGCTTGACGTCCTCGGGGCTCAGCAGCTTCACCAGGTCGGGCAGCTGGAAGTACTCCGCCTCCTTCCTGAGCCGCCCTGTCTCCGGGAAGTGGTCCGGGAGGACGACCTGTCTGTCCCGGAGGAAGTCCAACACATACCGGAATAAAAACCCGTCCCTGTCGATGAAATAACGGCCCTTCGGGTCCCTAGCCAAATCGTTCGACGCCTCTTTCTTGGAGGAGAATAACTTACCGAGTAGTGAATTCGGGTTGTTCACCAAAGTTGAGTGACGCGTGTAATAAACCTGCCCGCCGACGTTTAGTTCAACCACATCTGGGAAGCTGTTCTGCACGGATGCCTGCTCTTTGGGGTTAGTCCTGCAGTTTGTCGTCAGCGCCATCCTTTCCGTCATGGAACACACAGGATACACACCTTTCCCTCTGCTGCAAGTTTAAAACACCATGGATCAGGAACAAAAAGTTGTCTTAAGCGTTGCCCTCCTGCAATCTGCGCCGCAGGGCCTCCAACTTCATCTCACTGCGATCCGAATCAGGCAGCGCTCATCCATCCAGGGGCCATTATCACCTACCGGTCTTTAGCAAGGGAGAAAGATGGCAGTGCCTCTGTGGATGCTGGAGGAAACAGAGGAGGAGGAGGAGGATCGGATCAGGAGCGGTGCAGCCGGAGAGGTGAGGTGGATCCGGACGCATCAGAAGCTCGCGTCATGGGGCTGTCGGTCTCCCATCGCTTTACCGGGGGGTGGGGGGGTGGTGGAGAGTGTATTGCACAGGGGGGGAGCGACGATGGCTGAAGAAGCCTATTGCACCGGAAAAGATGAGAAACTTGTCTTTTCTGCCCCTGCTCTGCTTCTGGGAGTGTAATCCAACAGGAAGATGGCAATCCCTCTGCACAGGCGCGCAAAACCAGACATTTACGCACAAACTCGAGCTGGTGAAACGAAGGATAAAAGTCAAGCAACTTCTCCACGGTTGTAGTCCACACAGAAATAAGGTGCGGATTGTCTTCTCGCTTCAACTTCCCCCTGAACGCCGAGCAGGTGTTAGTGTGTGCCCGGGTCGGGATGGAGGGAAACTTCGCAGAGATTGCACACGCCGACCTCCGGAGTCCTGTAATGGTTCTGTCCGTAGCCTGTTACTACAAATATGTCGCCTTCTCGGGATTGAATTAAACCAAATGCTCCAGTTCTCCGGGGGTGTTAAAAAAAAAATCTCTGATGTTGGATGAGGGGTTTTATTTCTGCTTCTTCTTCTTCTTCTTCTTCTTCTCCTCGGAGCAGCGGAGAGGAGCGGCTGCTTTCACCGGGAGCTGCCCGTGGTGCTGAAACGAGCATCTCCCCCTCAGAGCTGGGTGGTGCCTGAAAAGCTGCCCCCCCCCCCTTCTCACACACACACACACACACACACACACACACACACACACACACACACACACACACACACACACACACACACACACACACACAAGGACTCACACGCTTTAGGGGCGATCCCAGGCTGCTGGTGGATTGGTGGGAAAAAAAATGTCATGATCAATCATCATCACATTCCCTGAAAGCATTAAAACGATATCACAATTCTTGTCATTAAATGAGTGTATTATTATATATCATATTGTTTTATTATTAGCCTCAACTACATGTGAAAAGGACCTGGCTCTGTCCAAGGTTAACAAACTGATTCATTTAAAAAAATCAAGTTCCAGGCTGACTGCTGCATCCATCTTTGTACCATTATTATCATAAACTAAACTCTCACAATTCTGCAACTTGACCCCCAGCGTGAAGCCATTAGCATTACACATTTCATTTGAATGCATTAATATAGGACATGTTTTCTTGGCTTCCACAAGAGAAACCGAGTTTATTTATTCCAGTTTAGCATTCAGAGTGGGTCATTATGGCAGTTTTTTATGTTTTGCAACAATGGTGCGATTCTGCTCACAGAATTATTGTCTTCAATAGACAGATAAATGATTGTTAGAGCCATGGAGTTGTAACATTATGGGAGATTTCTCTTGCACTTGAAATGACCAACAGCGCCTCCCTCTGTTTGTATTGCGACATGGCTGAGATTTCTTCTGTCAGCACCATGGACAGAACCACAGAAAAGTAAAGAATTGATTTAATTATAACATGATATAATAATATACTTTAATCTAATTCTTCTCGTAAACAGAAAGTGTTAATTTCCGTACAGAACAAAAGTTGTTAATATCATTATGCGCACTTTTCTATTTATTTTGGATTATTTGGGGGTTGGTTTTTGTTTTATTTCTTTAAACAGGGTCACACAATGTATCACTAAACATTGCAATGTATATTGTTTTGTACAGAAAAGTACTTTTTCAGGGATATTTAAATAAGGTTCATCTTTTCCTGCCACATCACAATTCACATCCACACAAAACACAGAACAAAACGTTCACTGACGACATTAGAGTCATTCAAAATTTAGTTTGTGATGAAAATAATTATAATGAAGTGTAATTTGCAGTCGTACAAACACACACCAGCTGCAGGGCCAAATCATAGAAGTCTCAGAAAGACAGTTTCATATTAAAACGTGTCCTTATTGCCGCCTGTACACACACAACGCTTTCATTTCCTTGAGTCTTTTCATGTGTCCACTTAACCAACCTCGCCTAAAGCCAAACTGCATTTTTCAGCTTCCCTGCACTGTGTGGGTTTTCCCTCTGAGGTAACACTGTTTCACTTAACACTCGAATTTCAATTTCAAATTTTGTCCTGCATTGACTGTAGGGCCAGGGAAGAAGCCATGGGGGTATTCACCTGCAGCGCATTGGTACAAGAGCCAGTAGGATTTGTTATTTTTGCTTAAAGGCAATTTAGCTATTTTGGGTATCACCAACATTAGCAAGCAAGTACCCAACTCTTGCCTCTCGAGAGGTGCTGGCTTTGTGTAGCCTGTAATATAAACAACTCGTTCAAACCATGTTTTGAGTGTCGATAAAGTGTCACTAGAGAAATTACAAAATAAAAGCCACTTTATAATCCAAACATGCATCAGAATCCTCTGACATTTCAACATGCTGTTGACGGACTCCGGACCCAAATGGTGGTTTCAGGAACTTTTGGAGGGATCTGAAACACACAGCGAGTTGCTATTTGTGACCTATTCAATTGTGAAATGTTTGTTTATTCTGCAGTTGTAGCTCAGTGACACAAGCCGGGAACCAAATTGAATGATATTATATTGATTTTAACAGACACATAAATACATAATGCAATACATGATAAACAAGCAAGTGTGATAACTATTGAGATGATGGTTATACACCATAGCTCCAATCCTCCCCCCTGGCTAAGAAAAGCAAACCTCCAGTCGGACAGATCTAACACTACAGGAGAGAAATGGGGCAAGAGAACGAGTGAAAGAAGAAAAACCGAAACCCGAAAAAAGACAGACGGAGAGCGAGGAGGGTTTCCTCGCTGGGACCTGAGCAGTCACCCAGAAGTAGGCCAGCACGTCTGTGGCTTCATCATAAATACATGTAGCCACTACACGGCTCCCTGCTATTTAAAGAGCACATTATTGACCACCTGTAAGGAGTTCAACTTGTTCGGCTGACACAATTCAATTCAACTCTGCTTTCTCCGTCTCCAGAGAGCACTCGTTTTCAATGGCATTAAAAGCTCGCAAAACACACAGCAGGACCATCGACAAATCAGGTGACATGTTCCCCCCACGGCCTCTGTGTTGTGCTTTTATCTCAAACTGTAGGAAAGTAGATAGCAACACATGCAAGTATGTTCATAGTTTAAAGAAGAACACCATAGGAGAGAATTTCTTCAGTCAGCCGAAACAAACAAGACCTCAGAGCTAAAATGACAGATGCTGCAAATGAAAGGGATAGTTCACCCCAAAATGGAAATTCCCTCATTATCTACTCTACCACTATGCCAATGGAGGGTTGGGTGAAGTATTTGTGTCCTGAAAGCACTTTTGAAGGTTCAGGGGTAAACAGCGTTGCAGCCAATCCAATACAACTGAAGTAAAACTCTGCTTCACTTATTTTTTAAATGCCAACTAAATGTTACTTTACCTCGGTAAAAAAACTGAACATTTCACAGCTACGGACATTTGGACATATAGCCAACAGTGGGCAATCTAAAACATTGTCGAAGAAAAAAAAATTTACTTTAGAGAATCATTGAAAACCTTCATACAGTCTGAGTATTTTAACTTCAATTATATTTTGATTGAACAAGATTTTTACTGATTTTCAGTCACCTATATAAAGCATCACAAGGTGTTTTTCCTAAGGTGAGGATGAGCTCAGTCATGTACGTTGTGTGGTTATTAACAGGAAAGCAATGTTTTGAGAGCTTGCACTTTTGCGGAGAGTTTGCATTAACATTTGTTAAAGCTAAGATGATGAAGATGAGGACTCTACCAATACTCAGTGATATAGGTAGTGACAGCCGTGATGATGGTTATTCACAGAAATAGCTTCACACTCAGTCAGGAGTCTGTATCAGTGTCTTCACTGTCATCACATCTGACACCAGTTTGTTCTTCAGACTGATAATCACGACTTAAGTTCATCAGAACAAGAAAGAAACTGATAAATTACAAAGACTATTGAAAAAAAGACAATCCGTGGATGTTATGAAGTAGTAATATAAACATGATGGATCATAAAAATAACTCAAATAAACACTAAGGAAATTAGTTATATGTTATTTGATATGTAAGTTAAAACAGTCACAGTTTATCTCTACGAAATTCGCTTAAAATCACAAGTCACAGTTCAGTTATTAAAGACTTTTCGTAGACGTCACTAAGTAGTAATAACAACATGATTTATTTATAAATATATCACTTAAGTCCATAAAATATAATATATTCATAGATACACGGTATCATGAATGATAATATATATAAACATATATATAAACGTATACCATTTTAATATGTTATACGTTATATGTTATATCAATTTTTTTTAATTTTTGTAAAGCCCGTCTTCTGTGTAGATGCTACCTGCCATGTCCCAAGAATTTCACTGCATTGGTGCATGTGACAATAAACTTTGATTTGATTTGATTTGATACAAGGGGGAGGAGTCTGTGAGAGGCAGCCTATAAATAGAGGAGCCCTCTTTTCTGTAATAGTGAGTTCCTCCGGGAGCAGTCTGGCCGGTGCTGACTCCTCCTAGTTCCTGGCTAACTGATAAAAGAGCAAAGAGGAGACAGACAGTGAAGACTGACAGCTGAGCCACGCCCGCAGAGCTCAATGTTATGATTTACACTTTCGATTTTTGCATCTTGAAGTAGTTAGTCCTCCTTAATGCAGATGCACATGGAGCCGGGCTTCTCCATGAAGCAGACCCCACAGCAGAACCTCTTTAATTGTTAATTTATTGTCATCCATCTTCAAGAACTTCTCCGCTGTTTGCTCCGTTAAATGTCGGTTTTGGAGGGTAAATTACGTATTCTCCACTCAAGCCTATGTGGAGAATACGTAGCGCCCCTCTCTCTCTCTCTTATCTATACGACTGCTTGTGTGGCTGCAGGGGATGGGAAGAGGGGGACATTTAATAATGTGATTGGAAAAATTGGTAAAATTAAAACTCCCCGATGGCCGCTTGATAAGCAACCATTGGGGCCAGCTGATAAATTAAACTTTTTTGGAATCCCGTAGGAAGGACGGCAAAAACATCTTTTCGATCTACAAATGCCTTGATCGCGTTTCTCTGTTCCTCTTTAGAAACCCTTAAGGTCAAACAAATTTTTGGCGCTGCTCCTCATCATTGTTCAGGAGCTGGGCTAGGAGGTCCAAATTTGGGGGCCTCAACAAGACGGTCCGGGGGTCTTGCTGAGAAGACGCCGCCAACTGCATTTCAGACTTTCCCTTCTTCACTTCTCTTTTCTTCCCCTCAGCGTTTTCAGAAAGACCAAAGATAAAGGATAGAATCACTTTCAAGAAGCAGGTATATAACTGACTCTATAGAATCATAATTCACTCAATTCATGCCTCACACATACTTTAGCAAAAAAAACGTCACAGCATAACTGTGTACTTGCTCTCACCTTCTCAGTATAACTTTAAATTAAGTGAGATTACAAAATACAGCATGATCTATACTCCCATTGTTATCTTGGCTAATGTTCATGCATCACAAAAAAATAAATACTATACCTGTAGCTGCTGGGTCGGTTCTTCTGCCCCTGGTGAATTCAATGGACTGGATGCCAAGACTCTCCAAAGCCTCCTTTCTGAGGAACTGTATCCAGTGGAAGAGAATCACGGAGCCTTGGTTCTCCTCCCACATCGCATCCGGTCGCCTGCACAGACAACTCATCTGATGAGGGAAAGCGGAAAAAGAGAAAAAGCTGTTATTGAGGGTGATGAGGTTTAAGTGATTCTGTTTCACTGCAGTAACATCTTTATGTAAGAAATAAATCACAAGAGGCAAGAGACTGACGGGGACAGTAGACTGATTTAATGAGCCATTCGCAGTTTCACTGTACCGGCCGTGTGTACTTAGAATTGCATGGCTTAATCTTTGAGACAAGCATATGGTACTGGCAGGCTCAACCAGGTAGTGTTGAGGTTCAGATGGGAAAGGTTAATAATTTAGACAAGTTCCATGTTCAAAAGTTTCACAGTAGTAAGTTTATTGCATAAGAACAATACTTACAGAGAGTCTCTGGGGTTCTGCCGGACACGTCACCAGGTTCACTGGATCATGTCGCGAAGAAGCGCGCACACTCATTCTTAGTCCACAGTATTTATCAATACACAGGGTGCAACACAGAGGCGGTCCTTTTCTTTGAGGGAATTCAGCAATTGGCCAGATGTTACTGTTTTCTCAAAGTGCAGTTTTTTGCAAGCATATCACTTGTGAGAGAAAATCCAATCGGACCAAGTGTCCTTATGAAACAGGGAGTTTGCCACAGCGGAGAGACACAGCAGATTAAACTTTAGAGGAGGTTTTCATACCTTTTTCTCACAATATTTCATGAAGTACCTCATTGTGTTAGTTCTGGCACGTCCTCTCTCATGTGCTCTCGTGTGGTTGTGCTCTGTGTCTGAGTCGAAAAAGTTATACATCACTCCATTAAAAGAAACAGTTGTAGTATTATTTATTCTATAGATTATACAGCTAATATTGATTCACAGGATATAAATGTAGGTAAAATATAGTAAAATATAGTCATAAGATAGACAACAAAACATAGATCTCAACAGCAGCCCTCTTACAGCTATGGCTGAGGGGTAGAGTGGTCGTCCTCCAACCTGAAGGTCGGCGGTTCGATCCCCAGTCTGACCCATCTGCATGCCGAAGTGTCCTTGGGCAAGGATGCTGAACCCTGAATGGCCCCCATAGAATAACAAAGTGCTGCGATTAGATGCACTGTATGATTGTGTGTGTGAATCGGTGAATGAGGGTAAAATGTGCAGGAATGAGGGAGCAGAAGTGCTTAAAATGTACAATTTCCACCCTTGTCTTACCCCTGGGTCCAGTGGACCCGAACACCACACATGTGATGTAAATGTGTAGGGAGGGTGTACCACCTACAGTCATCGAAAATATGTTCTTTTATATATTCATCACAGAAAATGAGCCAAGGCCAATGAGTTTGATGTTGAAAAATGATTAATCGCAAACTTTTTCTTTTAGCAAACATTGAAAACGGGTCCAACAGACCCGAACACCACACAAGGGTTAAAGCAGAGGCACATGGAGCCCAGCTTCTCTACGAAGCAGATCCCACAGCAGAACCCCTTGCTGTCGAACACCTTCTGGTGCTGCGCCTCATCAAAGTCCAGGAGCTGAGATTAAGCAAATTAAGTTTATTACACAGTTATAAACTTAATTTGCGAGAGCTACACATTCAAACTGTGGGCGAATTGGCTGGGACAGATATATTAACAGGTTGTTTTATATCCCCTTTTATACCCCCCCCCCCCCCTGCAAAGAAACTTTCAACGCACTCAATTAAGCTAACTCTCATTTAGCTAACATCATTCCAACTATTAGCTAGCTAGCTCGGTGGCTAATTGCCCTGCACACAGGACTGGCAGGACAAGCAAACATAGCACTAATCACAAAAGGCAGCAAAATATAATTAGTTCGGTTCTGTGTCTTGAAGGGTTTCTGTTTAAAAAGTGTTTTGTGGACTCAAACACTTCAACCCCTCCTCCATCAGCATGAGTAGTGGAGAATAGAGAATGAGTGAAATTTTCATTTGTGGGTGATCTATCCCTTTAACATCAAACTGGTTGTTACGTCTGTGGTATTTTCCTCTTTTCAGTTTCATTTAATCTATACAAGATGTATGATGATATTTGTTTTTTTACTTTTTGTCAATTCTTCAAGCACAGTAGCAGTATTCATGATTTAGCATTTTTCCGACAGAGACACAATGTCAGAGAGATTTAAAATGTTTGACTTACAAAAACAAATTCACTTTAAATCCTAACCACCTCCTCTCTTTCGTGTGGCTCTGTGGACACAGACATAGCTCACGTGGAGTCACTCTCTCCCGGTGCTGTGCAGCGAGGACTATTAAAGGGAATTTTCAGGCCAGTCACAGATGGTTGAAATAAACAGCACACCACTCATTCTACCACTTCCATCTCTCATTACAGCCACACTGAATAATGTCAGGCCTTGATGGGAAAAGTACAAGTACAGCAGGGCGAAAATTCAGTGTGTAAATTCAGCCGACTCACAGAGGGTAAGGATTTGCCAAATGAGTTTTGAGAATCATCCCTCAAACATGAATGTTTATTATTATGTAAATTACGGCAGCTATTAAAAAACAGGCTGGAGTGGGCAGCCACCGTGAATTTTGCCAGAGCTCACACTGGACCAGACAGGGGAGAGGAAAGGAGACCGAGGGGGAAACAAGGTGTTTTTCAGGTCTAATAAGGAACCCAGGGAAGTGATTATAGACATCATGGAAGGGATCTTGCTGGTGGCATTCTGCTTATTTATTTTTGAACTCATCAGTGATGCTAATAGGGAGCCATCGAGTGTTGTGAGTCACTGTTTGATTAGATGGTCTGAAGGCAGGGAAGCTAGACTGCATGTGTGTTTGTGCACATACATGGTTTGCATAAGGGCTTTGGGACAGTTGGTCTCTTTCTCTCATCTTATCAGCTTAATGAGGAAGTCACGCATGGGTCATCAGTTGTATCATTATGCTGTTTATTTCATATTTGTCCACACTTGACTAAATTACTTTGTAGTTAAAACCCAACCAACCTCATACTGTCGCACTTTTACTTTAGTGACCTACTTAACACATTTTTTACAGTGTACACATTATTCATCACTTTAATCTAAATTTAACAGCCACTTATTGATTATATATATAATTTTATATTTTATATTTATATTTTCTATTATAATTCATTGACTTAAATTGAACTTAAACATAATTTTTTTCTCAGAATTGGTCGCACCAGTTTATATTAAGTAAGATCAATCTGGTTGAGGAACGAAAAAAGAGGCACATATATATATATATATATGTAATTGTATGTGTTATCAGTCCCCTTTAGATCGTCTTAGCAGGCTGGAGAACGGGCTGAACTCTTACCATATTCAGGTCAACACCTCTGGTTACTAATGCAATGACTCATCAATCTCAAGTCTGAGTCTTCAAAGACTTTCCCGGTTTGCAGCTCATTACAGGAACCTGCCGACGAACTCATGAACATTCCAAAACATCACTCCTTTATTGATCTTCAGCCATAAACTCTGTAACGTCCTGGTGGGAATCAGCAACAAGTCCCAATGCCCCAGATTTGATATCAAAACAAAATATTTTCAGCTGATTCCCGGTGAATACAGCCTCCTCCTCCTCGAAGTCAGACCCACTACACCAGCAAAGGAGATTTAGTTGTTAGACTGTAATCATCGCATCTCAATACATCATCATCAATATTTTGTCTACAAACAGTTTCTAGAAAATGGATGAACTGAGTGTGATATTGTTTTGGTTACTGAGCAATGATTTGGTTACTGAACAGTATTTCTGCCTATTGCAGCAGGCCAAAAACTGAGTTCCTTCTTGCTTTGTGTCATTCTTCCACTACTGCCCCTCCACTTTCTACACAGGCTGACGCAGCCCTCTGTGCTAAACTAGGTCCACTGCTTCCCCCGGAGTCGAGGATATTTAACAGGGAGCCCACTAAACATTAAGGGCTATGGCAGCTGGAGCAGAGCAGGGCACCGAGGGACAGACAAGCCACTCCTGGAGCCAGGATAAGTGAAGAAGCCTCCAAGACACCACAGCCGACCAAGAAGTTGAATGTCTCAGCTTGTCTTGTGGCCAGCAACACAGCAGCAGAGCTGTCATCCCACTCACTAACACCGACTCTGCAGGTGTCTCTCTGTGTGTGTGCTGTACAGCCGGTGAAGGCATCAAGACAGAGGCTGTAGCCTTGGAGCCAAGTGTAAACAGAACATCGAAAATATGGATCCACAGCTATTTTAGATGCAGCCACCATGAGCCAGGAGTTATTTACATGTTCAAATGTAAATGCAATTTGAGGAGCGGAGAGCAGGAAGGATTTTAGATGATGGTAATGATGATGCTAAATGCAGTTATTTATTTATTTTTATTTAAATGTATTTTTTACGAGCTGGATAGTGTGGATGCATTTACTTAGTGATGTGATCGTAATACCCAAAAACCAGAAGAGCGACCCAACAGTCCCCTTATGAAACCACATTTTAATAGATTAAGATTTTTAGTTGGGTCTGCACCATACTGCACACACTCATAAATATCAGCCCCCTGACAAAGATCCGTAAAGTAATCTCTGACAACTTAATCGATCACTCAATCATTAAAGTTCTATTTGAATAGCCCAAATTCACAAGACACAATTTGCCTCAGGGCTTCAACTTTAACTTAACCTGCTTGGTGGTGGTACAAATCATGAGACTGCATCACTGTTATTAGTGCAGTTCAATTTTGCATGCATTAGATTTTAGATGTAAGCTCTGTAATGACATGGTGAGGTGAAAAGAAATATGAGACCAGATTAAGCATTCCGTGAATTACAGGCGGATCTACATCAGACCGAGCCAACAGACTTATGTACGTCTGAGTGTCTGGCTGGTCGACCCTCTTCCTCTTCTCTTTGAAATCTGTCCCCTTTCAAAGTTTGTCATATTCAGGACTATGATTTCCATGGGCTCCATCAGGAGCAGTTCAAAGCAGGCTTTGATGTCAGGGATACCTCGTCGGCCCTGGGGTCATTCTAATAACAACCTGAGCTGATGGAGACCAGAACAAATTCCACTCTTTCTTTGACTGGAAGGTTGCAGGCTCACCGCGGCCCTCCCCATCATCTCTGAGCTCACTGTTTCTTTCTAACCAGTATCACACTACAGTATGTTATCTGTTCTCATAGAAACCTGACTTGGCCATAATCAACACGACAAGATTGCTTGCTGTCACAGATGTAGTTTTGGGATCAAGGTGTGATCAGCGCGTAACGACTGGAACCTGCACGTGTACAAACCTGCCGAAGCTGCTGCCGCTGATTTCCGGAGGAGAACCAGGCCACGTGTTTGGTTCAGGACATGACAGCAGGTCTCCAGGGACACGTCATAGGTAAAAATATCTTTACTTTGCATGTACTCCTTGAAGAGCTGCAAAGGAAAACCAGACCAGGCTGGGGACAGTCAGACTGAACAAGCCATCAAACTTCTTTCTGCACTACTGGCCACAAAGTGTACCCTCACAGAAACACAGATTCTTTTGTTGTTATGTCCTCAGAGAAATAGAAACGTCCTTCTGATGAGCACACAGCACACGGATGATGCTCCGAGAACCAGAGAGGACAAGAAGCCAAATGGTATTGACAACCTTGACATAAGTTAGGCTGCTTTCTTATCTCCTTATTATTGCTGTGGTAGTTAATTTTCAAAGACATGATGTTTTCAATGACCTATAGTGTGTTTTTCACATTACATTTGGAACGATTGGAATTTAACTTCCGTTGAATATGCAAATGTGTCTTAAGCTGTGAAATGAAGATCACTTACATATTTTGGATGTTTAATTGGCTGTTGCAGGGTAAAAGAATCCTGTCTGGCTCTTGTTTTTCACTTGTCAGCCTACATTGTTTCTATAGAGCGAACAAAGGCTGGAATCAGAGGAAAGCGTTCAAGTGGAGGCTTTTCCTGGAGGAGCTGGTTTCTTTCAGTCAAAGGCGCCAACACTCTGTCTGCCGGAGTGATGAGCGACACACAAGGGCCAGGACTAAGTTATACAACCCCGCCACAGACAAGAGAGACAAAAAGGAGCAGCGAGCATCACGTCCCATTAGTGTGACACAGATATTTGCAAGGCAGATATGACGAACCAGCACACATTGTCAGTCATGTGCATTAGCATATACATACATAACAAAAACACATGTCCCTGCATAATGCTTCTGTGTGTGAATATACACTATGTCTTATGAACTATGTCCTTTCTTGATTACTATTACTATATTAATATTGTTATATTTTTAATCAGGAACAACATAGATGCTTTTTTTACCACTGTTTAACAAATTTGAAGGGTTTAAAAGAAAGTTTTTGGATAAATAGCACAATATAACTAACCACAAACATTTACTTAAACCAACAACTAGTAAGCTCAGGTCAATGGGGTTCGGAAGTTCCAAAGAGATGCGGAACACTTGTTAAGATAAACTCATTACATAAATATATTATCAGGATGAAAAAGGTTTGATATGATAATTATCTATAAACAGTCCAATATAGACCGGGAACACCAACACAACCCAAGGGCTCTCTCTTAATGTCCTTTTTCTCTTTGTTAAAAGGAACTAGAAAGTGATTAAACTTGTGCACGGTATTAAACCAGTGGATTTTGCGTGTACAGTAGCTGGTGTTGGATACAGCTGACTCAACTTGGCCAGGAGCAAGTTGTGGGTGTAGTGAAAGGATGGGAGGGGGCGGTGGATCTGACAGATCCAAGAAAAAAAATCATTTGTTTTAAAAAACGAAACATCCCTTGACTGTGTGTAAATGTATTCTGACTCATCTGTCTGTTGGATGCAGATGAACCGTAATGACCACGTCCAGTTACCATTCACTCAGATCCACGTTGTTCTCTGCACATTTAACTCTCATCCAAGGTAAAACCACAGCAGATGTGGTTTGCGGCTCGGTAGCATTTCACCAAACCCATATAAAATGCAACTCGTGTGCACATGCTTTAATTTGAATGGAGCTCGTACTTTAGTTTATAGTTAACATTATTAAAACACGTCAGCATTAGTCTCACCGTCGTGTTAACAGCATTTAAAATATATTTAATACTTTGCTTGTAGCATTGATTTGTTGATTTAGGTTACATCTGACTGGTCTCTGTCAGGCTGTGGCTCAGGAGGTACATAGGGTTGTCCACTAATCAGTGAGTTGGTGGTTTGATCCCAAGCTCCTCAAGTCTGCAATCTGAAGGGTCCTTGAGCAAGACACTTAACACTGAATTGTCCCTGACGACTGTACTGACAGTGTATGAATGTTTAATAGAAGAAAATCTGCCTATAGCAGCGCATGTGTGGGTGAATGGGACTTTTGGTCTAAAGAGCTTTGAGTAGTTGATAAGGCTGGAAAAGCTCTTCTTATAACTACAGTGCTTTTACCATTTAATTTATGTTTCGAAACCAAATTAAAATAATTGTAAAAGATCATTTGAGAAACTCGCCAGGGAATAGAATACCTTATCAGCGCATTTGTAAAATGAAATGCAACAATTAAAACCGTATAACTGAGGTTAAATCAGTAAAGCTGCTTCTAATATTTTCAATTTGTTTTAAGTCTTTCTCCTTTTCTTTTTAAATCGAGGTTCATTTTTCATTTTTTTCTCGGCACGGGCATTAAATCCTGAAACAAGAGAAACTGCACTTGAAACAGCTGATGTTCCCGACTGCTCCACACCAGCAACCTGACTTAAAGCAGAGTAAATCCTGGAGGCTAAAAACTGAGACTAAGCAACTGAAGAAGGGATTTTCTTTTTGCCGGGCGCAGAGTCAGACCGTATCTGTGTGATTCTCTCCATATCTCAGGCCGCCCTTTGGCACAGCACGGCACACATGAGGTTCTTCAACCCTAAAGGGATCTTGACCCTGTTGATTTGGCAAACCATGCAGATGAGATGTTGCTAAGCACCCAGTCTCCCTCTGCCAGCGTAAAGGCCATGTGGGAACACCGTGGAGGGGCTGTAGTTTACTGCCATAGTCAGCTCGGTACGTGTGTGTGTGTGTGTGTGTGTGTGTGTGTTTCCCTCCCTCCCTCCCTCCTTCTCTCTCCGCCTCCCCTCAGTATTTTCCGGGCATTACTCCCTGGCTCTTGGGATTAAAGGGTGGTTTCCACAGGTCCTGAGTGTGTGACAAATCTCTCGATGGGACCAAATCTCCAAAAGTCCTCTGAACTGTAAAGGTGCTTTAAGGGGATTTTACTTATCTTCCTCCTCCGCTACTCTCAGTAATTTACTGTAAATGCTTTGAAGGATGTTCGGTGTATTATTAATGCTTCAAGTGTGTTGCTGAATCACAGGAAACATTAATTTTATTCATTTATTTTCACCTTATATAACGTGTGTATCAACAGAATTTATTTCCAGAGCATCCCTCTCCCTGCTGCGGCTGACAACGTTGAGATACAGTGTAGAAGTAAGACGAATGGAGTGAGCGCTGGAGAAGAGTATGAGGCTCTCTGTAAATGAATAACTTCTGTCAGGGTGAGAAAACTAAAGTGACTGATTGTGAGCAGAAGAGGAATAAATGAACGAGTGGTGGTTCTCTCCTGTCGTCTGTGATTTCATCAGGAAAACGGTCCTGTGTGGTGAACCCATAGACAAATGTGGATGAAGATGGACGACATGGTAGCTCTGCAAAAGTGAAGCCAAAGGGTCCTTACCGCCACCTGGTGCCTGGCTGCTGTATTGGTCATCAAACAGGCCTGCTCCATGTTGTTGGATGGTACATGGACAACATTAAAATGTCAAAATAGGTGTCAAATACATTTCTCAAAGATGATTTATGTCATTTAGGGTGTTTTTTTCCTATGAGATGATTCATTTCTGTACAGTGGGAGGAAGTGGAGATGTGTCCTCCACCTTTTGAAACTGCATGGGTTAACAACAGTAAATAACAGTAACTACAGGGGAACCCACGAACTGTGCATGTCTGGAGCTGATGTTAGTAATCAATCTTTTTTTTTATGTTTGAACGCACAACAGATTGGACGAAGAAAAGATAAATATGAACAGGAATTAAATGCTACTGAGATATTTCCAGTACAGCTATTGATTAAGGCCAGTAAATACAAAATTAGTAGAGCAAGACTAAGGGCTTCTCATATTTTAGCACTGACACGGAGAAATCCTTAAAGGTCAGATATTTATTCATCCACTAACAGAACAGCTTTGACAATGCAACAATGCAGTGGTACCCAAAGACTATCTGCATCCAGTGAAGGAGACTTCTGGCTTTCTGCATTTTTTCTTGCCGTCCGGTGAACACAGCCGAAGACAAACAGATAATACCTGCTCTCCAAGGATTGTGAGGGTTTGAGGGGGTCGGCCGACAGCAGACACAAAAGAAATTGCGATGCTTCATCATAACTTCTGGAACAAGTTAAACTTCATAAACTGATGATATAAAAGCGTGTGAGCGTATCCGAGGGAGTATTTTTCTGGCGAACTGATGATCTGAAAATGTAAGCTGTCAATTGTGCTGGAGTCCCATAAGAAATCTCTGCCTAAGTCCTGGATCACTTTTACCTCTGTCAAACCATTTGTTTCTGTTAGATGGGGAAAAAAAGACTTTTATCAGCCTTTAGATTTTCTGAATTCATTTTTGATTCATAACTGTGGTTTAAAATGTGATAATATCATTCCTTTTACTATTCTACATTTGGTATTTATTTTGTTTTTGTTTAGTTTGTAATTTACCAACATTGAAATATGGCCAACGCTGAAAAGTGCTCATTTATAGATATTACATATTGGCATGAAATTTTGCTTATTAGCAGTCCTCTATCCAAACACATTGATTTTGGCATCAGCCTTGATGAATAAATCTCGATCGATCGATCATTGCATCAACAATGGAAGAGATATGGAACTTTAATTGTGAGATATGGATTCTGCACTTTGGAAATGTTGCAAACAACAACCCCCAAGATGCTTTCGTGTGCGGGGGGAGAAAACAAATATAGAATTTCTATGATTTGATCTGCAATAACAAAGCAGCATTTATCCACTGGGATAAAACTAATTAATGTCCAGCAGGGTGTATACAAGTGAATGGCATCAGTAATACTAAATCCTATACGAGAAAAGTTACTGGGAAGTGAAACTTGGCTGAGTGGCTGTGAGGCTGCTGTGGAAGAAGGAAGGGGAACCAAGGCCATGTTCTGTTTACAATATGAGACTTATTTTAGAAGCTTCTAAATCTGTTTTGACAGGGAGAACACTCGTGGGTCGACTGGTGCCGTCCTCGATACCAGCCAGAGGCGCATGAGGAGGAGATGGCACAGCTCCACAGTGCCCTCCCCCAGAAAGCATCAGACCTGTATTAGGCTTGTCTGCCTTTCCAGAATCAAAGGTTCACGTGAAATCACACTCGCCTTAATGTACCTATATGTGTTAATTTATACATGTGGACGACAAAACAAAGCACGGATATCTCAGAATATCACATTTTTGATGCTTTACATCTAGTGTTTGTGTAATCAAAATATTCTGGGAAGAAGCTGCTAAATCTTCGGTGGGTGGAAATCTCATTTTGGAGCAGACAAACTTTAGCTGCTGTTTGTTATGTTATTGCTCGTGTACTGAGACTCGCTCACAGAGTGAAGAGAGCTGCAGCGCAAGAAGCAGATGCCTATTAATTTATGATCTGTGCAGCAGTCGTGTCAACGGGGCGGCAGGAAATTGAATTAAATGATTTAACGGAATTTATTCTCGTAATGTACCGAGGAAAAGTCTGCATCCATTTCTGCTGTGAAGATAGAGCTTTGCGTGTTTGGCGCTCATTATTGTGTGTTATGTGGAGAAGGAGGAATATTATCTCCCTTCTGCTTCCATTTTTTGTACAGAAGAACTCATAATAAAACAGGTGGATTTCTTTCTTCTTCCTCTCCCCTTGATCCCGGAGAGGCGGAGAGAGAAATCCTAATTGAGGCTGTAGTAGGTGGATGGAGACGAGAGGTTGCAGCAGTGTGAGGAAATTCACTAGTTTTAATCCACTCATCCACCCAGGCAGTGACAGCAGGATTACAGCAGAGACTTTATAAAAGAAGGCAATTATGACCGCACATAGCAATACACTGCCATATATTCAATTACCCTCTCTGGCACTTTTCAATTTTCTCTCATTAAGTGGATTAAGAAGAAACATGTTCTTCAAGTTTGGAAATGATTTAAAGTGCGAGGAACGATGAGAGGCAGTGGAGGGGAGGCGACTCATTTCTGCTTATGAGTCGGGTTTGCTGTAGGAATTTGTGGTTCGTGCATCAAATTGATTTTGTTCCACAGCAGAGAAAACAGTGAAATGATCCATGTCGGGCCTATACAGCCAATAGGTTTGTTAGTGATATTATTTTATTGTTTTCTGTTGCTCCACATTGCTTCTGCCTGTTGGTCAGTATAAAAACAAACCTTAGAGGAGCCATATTGTGCCCTTTCAGTTGTTCTTTCCTCGGGTGTGTTATCTGTGTTTGTGTGTCTTTAAAAGATCTGCAAAGTTGAAAAGCACAAAGTTCGCAGTAAAGAACCTCCTCTCCCCGACAGGAAACACTGATCCTGAATCTCCAGAAACACATCGGTAGTATTCTGGCAGATGCTTTCTAATCATTGTGATGTCATGTGACATAATCGCCACATTTGCAAAATGCACGTCCATGCATCTAGTCTGGCACGCCCCCCTCACGAAGCCAGGTAAAGCAAGAGTGGAACCCGACATTTCCTACACAAGTTAATGCACTGGAAGAAATTGACCAATCGTTTTAGAGAGGGCCAGATTGCCAATCATAGCAGACCTGAGGCGTTAAAGAGACAGAAGCTAAAGCGAAGCATTTCAGACACAGGCTGAAAAGAGGAGCAATAGACTTTTCTGAACATTAGAGCAGGTAAACCTTTTTAATCAATACTACTAAACTGAAAATGACCATAGTATTTTCTCATTTAATAGAACAATTTTTGAAAATCGATTCAACATAAAGTCCTGGATCCAGTTGGCTGCATAGTCTTCAACGGGGAACACAACATAAATGATGGTAGCAAAGTTTCCTGGCAAGAAGAGGGCAAAATCCCTTGATAACTCCGGGCTAGGATAAGAGCCAAGCCTTTGTTATTTAGTTTCTCCTAACACTGTGGCATTTAATCTATGGCTGAAATTCAAACAGTTTAATATAATAGATAACAGAGATGTTACAGTTTCAACTAAAAGGGGCAGAAATAATCCATAATAATATTGTTTAATAATTTCAGAGTAAAAGTCCAAGATAATAGTTGGTCATTTTGTATTCCTATCTGTCCTGTGCCGTAGAGGGGATCGACAATTTGCCTTAATTTCTGTCCCTCGTTTGTAGTGTGCCATTCATTATCGGTCACGCCAACATCCCTGATAATGTCTCAGCCCGCCGCCCCCCCCCGTACCTGTTTCCTCCCAGCAGAGGTCATCAGCCAATTATTTTACATTATCTGTCATCATCAGAAAGGATGGATCCGCCTGCGGTATTTGGTAGTGGCCCAGCTCTCCCGCACGGGCCGAGTGATCGATGGCCTCCTCTGCCTCCTGATGAAAGAGACTACCGTTGTTCTCGCCTGGAGCTTCGCACTTGTCCTGTTAAATTATCTTCTACCCTCTGTCTCTGTTACCATCAGACCCTGGTTTCCTCAGACGATGACTCAGAACTCACAAGGGTCTCGTACCTACCTGTGATGGGCAAAGCAGACCGTAGTTACAGATGTCTTACCATGTCTCTTTAGAAATTCTGTGTTTTTTCCAAAGTCTTGTGGTTGTTTATGTATCATGATATAAAGATTTATACATTGCTAATGTTTCTCTAGATGGGTACAGGTGACCTTTCAGTGCTCAGTTGGTAATTTGAATAAATTTTGTATCATCACCATATTATACTTTGCATCACATCGTTTTCGGCAGTTATGAGTGGAAAGTTTAAGGTTGGACATGGTGTCTACTCTGATATGCTCACCACAGAATAGAGATGTGAGTTAGATTTTCTAATTCAATAGATTTGCTCCAACCACTCTGATCACTGTCCTCTGACCTCTCATCATCAAGGTCTGTCTACGGACCTGCCACTCATCCTTCCATCCATCTATGGCACGTCACCAGAGTATCCCAGGGCTGAGCTGTACAAATACACAACCACTCACACGAACAATCACAGTTTTGAGAGTCAATTAACTGGACACTTCAGAATAAGAAACAAGTATACCTGGGGTTGTATAAAATAACATACAGGACAATACAAACAAACAAGCCGCTACTGTTATGAATCATGTAAGTATCCTGTCGAATTTCAAGATTTTCAATGAAACAGGTTTACATATTGTTCAACATCTTTTAGAAAAAAATATAGAACAGGACACTTTATTGCTATAATTGCATGTATGCATGTTTTGCCAAACAAAATCTAATTTATTACCAAGAAACACGCTTCTTCTTGCTTGGGGGGGGGGTAACAAAGCCAAAGTTGCCCCAAATAATGAAAATTCACTAAAGATGATCAATATGCAACTCAAAAAGGTCCTTCCAGACTCTCTTGGTGTCATCACACAAAGAGCAAGTTTGTGTTTCTGTCAATTTTTCCTTTTCTGTACGTGATGTTCTCAGTCGATGGCCATTGTGTAATACCATTGATGGTATGTAAGCGGCGCTGCACTTTTTTCCAAAGGGCAGTTTCTGAGTGTCCCGTCGCCTCTTCCGGTCCATTCCGTCTCATCCCGGAAGATTTACATCTGTGCTCCTGACACGTAGCAGCCGCAAACAAGTTGGCAGCGCCGGGGACCGACTCGTCAACAACACAGGTACCTGCTGCTCCTTCGTGCTGAGTTCATATCTCGACGATAAAGATCATTTGTACGAAAAGATTGTGAAATATTAAAGCCACCGCTGACGTCAGGGACAAGAAAATAATCACAGGCCAGGTCGCAACTGCTGTTATTAAAGCTAGCATTAGCTCACCAAGTAGCAGCTGAGTTAACGGTACGTTAGCCTCCCAATGAAAGCAGTTTATCAAGTGTTTCCATTAGATTCGTGTTTTTTCTCTGATCAGCTGCGGTCTGATAGTTAGCACACTGTATAATAATACCCCGCTGACACTAGATTGTGTCCCTGTTATGTGTGGAGCTACATCCGTTAGCCTCTTTAGCTGTGTTTTAAATCATCAGATAACGTTGTCTTTATAACGGGGGGTGGACAGTGGTTTGTGGTGATTATTGTTGGTTTAATCTGCGTTAACTTTACAGTGTTCACGATCAAAGCTGTTTTTTTATATAGAGGATAACAACATACATCCGTCATGCAGCCTGGGGTAATGTTGTTGTAGTTGAACACTGTTCCCTGGGAGGTTTGGTTGTTCTCCGGGTTTCAGGGTTAAAGCTGCCTCTTCACCAGTGAGATCTACGCACGAAATTCGGATCTATTAGCATGTTTTGTTGATTTTGAGGAGAGTCTTATGATATTTATTATTGCCCTGTCACATGGTGACAATTAGTAAAGACTAAGTGTCATGTGCTTAGGTCTTTTTGGCACCCTATAGAGTCAGCCTTCAGTACACACTCATCTGTTTAAGCTTAGGGCTGGATATGAAATGCTTCAGGTTTGTGTGGATAGAGGGAAGGATGGATTCCACTGAATAACAGCTGTCTGGAAGTCTGGATGGAAATGTTCCACGGTCAACAGACACGAAACACAACATGCAGCTCTTAGGACTTGAACACTGAAGATGTAGATAACAGATTATATATTATCTTCTGAAATTGAAGGAGTCCGCAAAGAGTCAATGACAACTCCTTAGCTGGATACAGAAAGTGTCAAAATGGCTGCGGTGAAGAATTAATTAAGCAGGGTTCTCTAACTGTTGTTCCCCTTTTTTAAGTTCATGAAAAAAGAAGTAACAGGTCAATACCACTTGAAGATTAACTCTTTAATTTTTGTTTGCTGTTGGAGTTGTACTTACTTTATAAATTAATAATAATAATGTAGCTACTAAAACAATATTTGATGCTCAATCCTCTGTGGATAACTAAACATTAGCTTAGTCACATTCTGTCTTTTGTGATGTTGGTTTGATCATAAAAATATAGTTTCTGAGTCCAATGAAAACGTGTAGAATGTGTCTCTAGGCAACGTGACCTAATTTATCACAGAGAATTATTGTTCAACAGAACAGCATTTAGGATTGTAATAATGGGATAGTCATTGCTTAAACAGGGAAGGAACAAGGTTGGCATAGAGTGTGTAACGTGTAGTATACAGTATGTCTAGAGATTAGAATACCTGACTGCAGACTAACTAGCTGATCTGTTATCTTCCTGTTTCTTCCAGAGTGCGAGATGTCGGGGTTCGACAACTTAAACACAGACTTTTACCAGTCGAGCTACAGTGTAGAGGACCAAAACCAGGCCGCCTATGGCTACAGCAACAGCAACACTGAAAAACAGTAAGTCAAATGAAGTCATCCTTACTCGATTCTCCCTCAGCTCTTTACTCCTCCAAGAACAACACAGTTTCTCATTATTTACGTGCTGTTTTAGCTGCTAAAGACTTTTTACTTACCTGTGGTTAACACTTTATTTAACAGCATGCGTTGACGTGAGTTTGAAACTTCCATCCAAGTTTGTATTTAGGATGAGGAAGGATGATTGTTTTATAAGAATAGGTGCAGATTCTTCAACTGAATGGCAACAAACAATTTTCTAAATGTTAACGCTGCCTCACTGAGATTCATCATTGTGAAGAAAAATGAAAATTTGAAAGTAGAAATTGTCTGTCCTTCTCTCAAAGACTGTTATTTAGCCTAATTACTATGTGTCTTCCAGGCAATACGGTCAGTATGACTACTCCCAGCCCATGGGCTACGCCACCCCAGGGATAATGCAGCCTCAGCAGCCGTACACAGGACAAATCTTCCAGCCCGCACAGACCTACACTCCATCCCCGGCACAGTCATTGTACAGCAGTGGCTTTGATGACGAGCCACCGCTGTTAGAAGGTAGGTGAACCACAACCTGGAGGATCTGACCTCCTCATAGCCCTGTGGCTCTTGTACAGTTTCTCTTACTTTGCTTGTATTACTGTTCTTCTCATTGTGTATTGTTTTTGTAAATCGCAATAATATATTTGTATTTCTGCAGTTTTTAAACAACAGATAAAACCTTAATGTCATAGGTCGCTACGGATGCTAAAGAGTGAGAATTCAAATGATCTACCGTGGTTCTTATTCAAAGCTGAAAATTAACTAACGTTGATAATAATTTGAATAAAGGAATAAACATTTAGTGCACTCACACACAAACAAAAGCATAGTAATTTAAAATTGAGAGCGATAATGGCAGCAATACATCACAGCTGCTTTCCCCATAGAGTAACAAAAGTGATATATGGTTCTATCAATAACAATAATCATGTATTTTGGAGACCATTGGGTGGCTTTAGTGTTCATTCAGCAACTTTGTGGAATGATTGTCTTCTACAGACTGTTGGATTACAGTTATGTCCATTTTGTCATGGACGTGCCATTCGTCTGCTTTTCTCTCAGAATTAGGAATCAACTTCGACCACATCTGGCAGAAGACCCTGACGGTGCTGCATCCGCTGAAAGCAGCAGACGGCAGCATCATGAACGAGACGGACCTCGCAGGCCCCATGGTCTTCTGTTTGGCCTTTGGAGCAACACTCCTCCTGGTAAATAATTTGATTAACATGAGTGAATGGTAATTTATGAAATACTTGATTCTCTACTGCTGCACATATACAATATATACACCTACCTGTACGGCTGTCATCATGTAGGTGCATCCATGTATGTTTTGTTTTTTTTCCTTCAAAGGCAGGAAAGATCCAGTTTGGCTATGTTTACGGTATCAGCGCAATCGGCTGCCTGGGCATGTACTGTCTACTCAACCTCATGAGTATGACGGGCGTCTCCTTTGGTTGTGTGGCCAGCGTGCTGGGATACTGCCTCCTCCCCATGATCCTCCTCTCCACCTGCGGAGTCCTCCTCTCTTTACAGTTAGTTCACCGTGTTGATATAACCTGTAAATGAAGCCAGGGATTTTCTGTCTATAGACACAACTCAAGACACTGGCTAGTTGTAAAAAACAAGCTAAACTTGTATGCACTGGATAGCGTGCACAAGTTAATAACTGAAGATAAACACATTTTTTTATTTTTTATCTTCCACATGCAATCAAATTCTATTAATGCTCCTTTACTGCAGGTAATTTTTGACGTTGCCAAAGATAACGTCCTGCTTCTTCTTTGTTTCCTCTCTAGGGGCTTGGTGGGTATAATCTTAACTTCAGCGATCATCGGCTGGTGCAGCCTCTCGGCCTCAAAGATCTTCATCTCGGCGTTGGCCATGGATGGGCAGCAGCTGTTGGTGGCTTACCCCTGCGCTCTCTTATACGGGGTCTTTGCGCTCATCTCTGTCTTCTAAAGAAAACCACCGAATAGCAGCTGAAAAAATAACTGCTCTCCAATTTCTGTAATGTCAGTCTAATTGGTGTAATTGTTGGCTAATTACAGTGTTATTACAGAAAAGAGGAGCTGCTGTTTGAAATGGCACCAAGATTTATTTTTCTTTTATGAGCCTCCTCCTCTCACAGCGTTCCAACTTGACCATGTGCAGGCCGGAGTGTATCACCTCACCCATCGTCTACTTCCCCCCTTGCTTCCCTCATGCATCTTAAAGGAGAAGGCTGTCAAATAAACCTGGTGAAGAATAACTCTCCCATGCACCACGTTGGGTCTATTGCAGTCTGATGATTTTAAGGACATGGAGGGGAAGGAAGTGAGCATGAACTTCACACAATGGGAACCTGAGAGTTAAATTTGGGCACAAGTGGGAAAAGGTTCTCAATTTCCAAGACGGACAGATGACCAACCCTCAGCAAACCCTGCTGGTTTATTTGAAGCCAGTGGAAAACGCCATGTATAGCCATTTTTGCTCAAGCTTTTGTGAACCATTTCTAGAAAGTAAATTGTACAACTGCAAGATAAAGGGAAGCATTCACATCTATTCTGTGCAAGATTACAGCTGCTCTCTCTACCTCTCCACCCAGAAAGGATAGAGAAGTAGCTTCTGTTCTCTAGGACTCAGGAGCCATGAATCTCACCATGTGCTCATCACAGCAGCGACCTGATCTTTGATATAAAATCAGCAGCTCTGCTTTTCTCACGTAACATTTTATTGCATTCTCTTCAGATTCAGTCCAGTTTTGATGCCTTTCAGGATGAGGGAAGTACAGATTGCACACAAAACTCGTTCTAATTCTCAAAACCCAACAAAATTGGAAATATATTCAGAACGAATAGTTTGATACTAAATATGTCCATGTACCGACATATTGTGTCTGTGTAGTTTGCACCCCTTACATTTCTTAAATCTGTATTAGAGCATCAGCTTGCTTTGTATGCTTTGATGTGTCATCTGTCGATCGTGTCTTCTCGTGTACATTAAAGTTGTCTTTGAAGGTTTTCTGCAGTGTGATGTTGAATGATGCAATCTATGGTCGAGCAGATAATTGTAAGCGGTGGTCTAACCTCTGTTAGACTGAACCAGGGATTTTATCTGGCCTCTAGACCTACAGTGCTCGCTGTGCGGCAGAGGAAAGTCCCAGGTGCACAGGAAGAAGTGGGTGTATGATACGAAATGCCAGTTTCCAACAACCTGTGGAGATTCTATCGCAGCTGATTGGTAGATCATAGGAAACAGTCTACATGCTTTTTAGCCCACGCCATTGTTTTTGCTTTTTAGATAAGCAAGCTAATTTTGCATGAAAGGTGTTTTCTTATGCTCGATATATTTGCACCACCGACTAAAGCTTGTTCAGATATGCAGCATTGTTAATAATGTCTCCTTTTTTTTCCCCAGGCACAAAATACAAGAGCTCAACATTTACAAGCTCAAAATACTGTAACAAATACATTGTAGAATAATCCTCTACTTGTGTATACACACCACCAAGTCACGTTTTCTGCAGAGTGTTGCCTTTTAATCAGCACCTATGAATCGGTTCTTGGTGATATTACTCAAAGGAGTTTTCTAAAAAATCATGGGATATTTTGTCATATCGTCATCTTGATCAGTGAAACTACAACTATATCTTTGACAGTAAAACCCACAATCTGGGCTGTTTTTAAAAGGTCCCCTTAAAATTAAGATATTTATCAATGTTTTCATTCTTAAGCAAAGCTTTACAATACAAAAACTCGGTACTGCAGGTACTGGAAAAAATGTTATGGTAAAAACAGAATTGCCTGTTTATTCTAGTACCCGCTGGGTTTTCATTTTCACTAACATACAAAAACTGCAAACAAGGGAGGGCTCCTTAAATGGTTGATAACCCAGTTAGGCAGGGATGAATAATTCAAAAATTAAGATTGAGTGCTTTTTCTATTCCAGCAAACTCAACATCAAGGAGATGCTTTGCATTTCAAGCAAACCTAGCAGGAGCTGTTCAGTCTCAAAAGGCCACTCGCTCACATAGCCACGTGTTTATATGTGCATCTTCTGCATGTATAATCTGTTTTGTATATCAAGTAAATAAGACGGTAAAATCTACCTATATTTGTATGTGTAGTGTCAGATTCTTATTTTTTTTTTATGTATGAAAGAGTCCAGTGTCGCACTTCCACAGGGATGCATTTGGTTTCTCTCTAAATAAAACATTGCTGGTACATGTCATGAGCAGCTTCTCGCATATTATTCTGTAGCTCTGTGTCTCCTCAGCTCTGCAGATCTCTGAGTCAGTTTATATTCAGGGTATATACAAGTGAGCCAGACTTCAACATTCACGCACCCTCTGCGAATGTACAGTGTCTGGTTCCAGCCAGTTAGCTGAGATTGTCAGATTTTCAATATCTTGCATCTGTATTCCCTCAAGGGCATCTCACAGAATTCCCTCCTGAGCCTTACAGAGACGGCACAGAGGAGAGCTTTTCCTTCGTTCTTATTCTCATCCTACTCAACATGAGACTATCTGAACCCTTGAATTCCCTGAACTCTACTGGGCACCTTAAACGATTAAAACGCATTCACTTTGTTTTCCTCTGATGAGAAGTGAGGATAGTTTTCTAGATTTCCTGTGTTTAACATTGCTCTTACATGTCAAAGTTAACTCGCGTTACAGATAAACATTACAGGGTGTTGTGTTCATTATCAGCTTCACCATTTTAGTTCAAACTGTTTTGCATTTTTTGTTGATATTTGATCGAACAAGTGATTACGTCTCAAATAATAAAATGTATAAGCAATAAACTGGATACAGTTACATAATCAATATTGATATACAGGAGACATTAAAACAACGGACAGGATGAACTCAGTGGTTTTAGTCTCTGTATCGTCACCATGATGCAGACAAGCACACAAACAGTCTCTTCCTGTGTAAATACAGATTGTATCTTTGCCTGAGAATCATTTCCTATAGAACAGACTAGCCTGCAATAGGTTGAGTGTGGGAATTAAATTTAATCCATTTTCAACAACATAAACTTTGCTCTGACTTGCTCACACTCCTTTTCAGTCAAATCTATGATGTGTGCACCTAAAATTGTTTAGATAAAGACAATAAATACGATTTTTGAGACCCTTGGTCACATGTTTTCACACATGTTGCCCTTCCTTTTGGGATTTTATTTTTTTCTTATACTCCAGAAAAAAAACTGGTCGACTGTTGGCAGAAACAGCTCCAATACAAGAGGCTTATTAAAAACAGGAAGACTCGGCTTCCTGTTATTCATAACCTCCTAAAAACCTTTACACTCAAGTGCCTCCAGATGACAGTGTTGAGTAAGGTTACCTATCATCTCTGCTGTGCTCATTAAACTGGCATTTCCAACAGAGCAACGATTCCATCCCCCCTGCCCTTTAGATTTTCTGAGAAACTTCACCGAGTCATTCATTCTCAGGAAATCTGTGGGTTTGTGTGAGGCTGGGCCCAGCCTTGGTGGATTTATCGGTTGTTTGAAAACACATTATTCATCTTATTTGGCTTATCTTACATAAAACAGTGTAAATATGTCAATTTCTCAGTTCCCCAGGTACCCTGAATACACATAAAGTACCTTTACCATGAGCAGGCCCTGAGAAATCCCATCAGTTTTGTGACAATCCTCCCTTATCATCCTAAGGCTTTTTTTTAGAAATAGCCGACTAGTTTACTGGACTTCCCATTCGTCCCAATACGTTATCTAATGGAGGATAATCTGGCCTCCATCTGGCCGGCCTGTGCCACAGTCCTCTCTGTCTGACTGGTGAGGAGCAGCTAATGATGGGATCCTCTCCTGCTCTGCTACAAATCAATACGTAGAGCAAGACAGGCTGTGGAGTTGGAGGCATGGAGGCTTAACAGACACTTACCCTAGATTTTTTTCATATTAAAAATTCAAATGTGTGCACGGCGACTGAATCAGAAAAGATACTCTCTAATGATTCATGCATGAATGAATGTGACACGGGCATTCATACACAGAAGAGTGGAAGTATTTTGACAGTTGTGTTTTAGTTCCCCTCTCAGCAGGAGCCCATACTTTATCGGACACTTTGTTGAAAGTTTCCCGCTGTGACTTGTTTCAATGTTAGTCCATTTACAGAAGAGGAGAGGTGAGAGAGAGGATAAAGAGACCAGCAGCAGCTCCACTGTTTATTCTGTGTTCAAGCACTGTCACGCTGGCTGTAATGATCGTTACAATAATAATACTTGTATGTGTAATAGTTTTATCAATAATAGAGGCTGCACTTCTGAATAGCACCAGCCTGAGTTCTCAGACTGATGTGTTGTATTTGGATAGTAGGGTATTATGAGCTCTTTGTGCTGTTATGGAGCTTGTTCATTAGGGGATTTGTACGTAGGGAGAAGGATATTAAATCATAGTCTGGGTTTTAACAGATGCCTATCTAGTCCCTGTCAGCATTTTGGATCAACTGGAGGCTTTTCACAGACATACTGGGACGTCCAAATAGAAAGGATTTACAGTTGTCCAATCGAGAGGTGACACATGGACTCATTTTTTAACAGCCTTTTGAGACAAGATATATCGTTTTTTATAAATACAGGTCATCCAGCCCTTCATATTTTGTCTACCTGATTACATTCATTCAGGATCATATAGTCTATCCATGTAGATACAGTATATTGGCTTTGGCTCGGGAGGTAGAGCGGGTCTTCCAATAACCAGAGGGTTGGCCGTTTGAGCCCAGTCTCTCATGTTCCGCGTGTCCAAGTTTCCAAGTGGTGTTATAGCATGACATCTGCAAAATGATGGAAATTCATTTAGCGCCTCCTGATATTATTTTCCAAGGTAAGATGAAAAGATATTTCGATTATTCCTGTTTTCTCGTGTTTATGATGAAGTGCGACAGGTTGAATGGCAGAGGGATATGTTATATGTTATTAGACCCTGCAGCCACTTCTTTTTCACCTTTCATGATGTTTGCTCTAAACCATTTCAGTGAATTGTCCCTAAGAGCTGTCACCTCCCCTGATTCACTACCTTCTTTTCAAGATAACAGCATCTAGGGTCATATGTGCCGGGAGGCTGCTGCACTGTAACAAGACCATCAACTTTTGTGGGGATTGAAGTTCATCCGGCGAACTGCACTGTCTGACATTTCCTCCTCCATCCATTAAAGCAGAAGGTGAGCGGGCGCCTCTGTTATATAAATGTCGAACAGCTGCAGGTGTTGCTGGAGCCCAGGCGCTAACAGATGTGCTCTGTGTTCGAGTGAAGACGAGCTCCAAAACACCAGCAACCGGGCTGATTACGGTGTTAACTTCAGGTGGAAATGTAACAATTGGTATTCAAGCTAAGCGGCGCCGCCTTTTAATGCATCCGCAAAGCCAACAGCACATGAATATTCACCGAGCAAGTGTTTGCACAGCACTGAGTGTGATTTGCTCCTGCATTTCATTAGGCTAATTGTCCCCTCTCGTGGCACCACAGACTAACAGTTGATTCAGAACTCAATGAACTAACACAAACACTGCGAGGGGACGAGAAGCATAAGAGTCCAGCTGAGGGGAATTGTGCGTGTGTGTGTGTGTCTGTGTGTGTGTGTGTGTGTGTGTGTGTGTGTGTGTGTGTGTGTGTGTGTGTGTGTGTGTGTGTGTGTGTGTGTGTGTGTGTGTGTGTGTGTGTTCATGAGTGGATGTGAATTTGATATGTATGCATGCACTGCTGTACGAGCATTACATTTTAACTATGCACTCATATGTGCATACAGTATATTTGTGTGTTTCTGATAGAAATGCATATATTTAAAAATGGCTCCTTGTCTCTCTCTCTTTCATTAACCCCAAATCTCTTCCCCGTCTCTTTTCTCTCTATCACCAAGTGTTTTGCTCACTGATGTAACTGTTTGGTTACTCTTTAAAATATTAATAAGGCCTCCATCTTATGTGAAATTACTTGGGATAATGTTGTGAATGGGCGCAGTACGAATAAGAATGAATGGAATTGCATTGATTGGATTTGATTCTCGGCTCGGCAGATCGGCCAAAAGGTGTAGATGTTGTAAAAACAAAAAATAAACTCGACATGTTAGAACACACTAATATGCAAGGAAACAAGAATGTGCACCTAGCCTCTATGAACTCATCAAACTTCAAAAGGAAGTCAGACAGCAGATTGAATATTGCCTTCGGGCCCTTTCCACAGCAAACAGCCGCGGCATGTCGTGGCAGGAAACACCGATTTATTTATGGCTTCGTTCAATGGCTGTGTTCCAAGACAAGAGCAGCAAAAAACAATTGCAGTATATCTACACAAGTTGATTTTGGAAATGCTTCAGTTTTCTTATTCTTCTATGTGTAGATTGCAAGGATTTAAAAAGGGAGGAGCTTTTCTGCAACTGCTAATAAGCAAAGAATTTCATGGAACAGAATGGATCAATGCTTAAGCGAGGCGTTCTTTCATTTGATCACACGCTGTTGGAGTGAGAAATATGAAAAGAATATTAAAGAGTTCACTCCTCTCCAAGGTTTAATAGAAACAGCAGTTCTTCTACAACACTCTCTCAGCTCCCCTTGCTACTGGGAACCATCTACTCCAGAATAGGAGAAGAAACCCTTCACTCCTTCAGTCGATTCCCTAACCTGCATCTTGATACCTCATAGAATGTGTGTTTTGGGTGTGTCTCACTTCTCTGCTCTCTAAGAAAAAGGAGTTTTTTTCGAGGCAAAAGAAAAAAAAGACGAGAAGGGATCATGAGATATGAAACCTAAACAAAAAGGAAATAAAGAAATAAGTCACCTGATGCTAAATAAGCTGAGCAGGGTTTAGTGGATGACAAGAAAAGAATGTTAACACTGTGTATAACATAGCTGTATTTTTACATATAGCAAATTTTCGCTTTGATGCACACAACTCTACGAAATCCTGAATGACACATTAATCGTCCCTTTTGTCAATCTCCCTCTGTTTAACTCCATTAATCTTCCTCTATGCTTTAAGAGAATTCAACCTTTCACTCTGGGCTGTAAAGTTGTGGATACGTCACATTCTAGCAGCGACAACGATTGGGAACCCATTAGGTCGTCCTGGAGGCGTTCTCATTCAAAATGCATAACATAGGCATAGTAACTCAGAATTTCCGCTAAACTGCAGCATGCAGCAACTAATGTCATTCCCTGTTTGTGCCTCCAGTCGTGGAAATGTGACTTATGTTGAATTCCAGTGTTTGTCTATTCTTTGCTCTCTCCAGTAAATTATAGGAAATCAAACAAAGTGGCACCAAAAATGGCAAATGAATGATGACTTGTAATTTGTACAATTAATGTGTAATTTACAAATACAGGGAGATTAAATATATAAATGTTATTGATTTCATTACCTTCCAAGAAAATGAGTGTAGCACATAAACACACCTGTATCAGTATATTATGAAAATATAAGACCTGGCATTGTTCATGCTCTGAGTTTATTGTCTACACATATTTGAAGTATTTATACCTTTATCTGTTTTTTTTCTTGAATACCAAGTGTAATAAAATCTAAATTTACTTAAAACGTCTCGGTTAATGCTATTTGTTTTATTTATAGAAATGGTAGTATGTCTAGTTTATATTAAAAACTTTAAATATGCACAGAAAGCAGGATGAACAAATGACCCGACTCACCATGGGATCAACCGAGTGTAATTACCTGTGTGTGTGTGTGTGTGTGTGTGTCTGTGTGTGTGTGTGTGTGTGTGTGTGTGTGTGTGTGTGTGTGTGTGTGTGTGTGTGTGTGTGTGTGTGTGTGCGTGTGTGTGTGTGTGTGTGGCCTAGAAATTAACATAGCACACATATATCATATTCTAACCATGGTCTTCACTATGTGTACACTTCACATCCTCATTTCATTCAGCTCTCCAATGATAGGATGACAAAAAACATCTTTTAATTCACTGGGTCTTTTGCCCTGAAACCTTTTTCGATAACTTTTTTTTCTGGCCATCTTGTAGCAGTGAGTCTCATTCCACCCTGCTCAGTGGGGTAAGGGTAACACAATGATTATTTCAGGAGTCATCAGTTCAATAGTTAAAAGTAGAGCATGCCATGGCAGCCGCACAGTTGGAGCCACTCTCGCTTCCCTCAAGAAGCCCGGAAGTAATTGGCATTATGTCGGCGGGCTGTGGAGGGACGTATGGACCCGATGGCGACTCAGAGGGAAGAGCTGGAGCGGAGAAATGTCTTGACAGGGCCTTGTATAACCTCATGGCTTTAATTATTCATTAAATGGCTCTGTGACAAACGTGTTGCCGGGTTTGACACGGCCGACCAAGACACAGGATGAAGAGCGAGAGAGAGGAAAGGGAGAGAGGGAGAACAAACCTTAAAAATAAATAAATATCAATAATATAAAAACTATATAGTATAAAGTGTTTATAGAGTCTATTGCTACGAGGTCTATGTTTAAATGGATCGATGGAACCAACTAGTATTTTGTCATGTCGAGTCCAGTTAGATCATTTTCTGCAACAGAGAGTTGGTCTCATTTAGGTGAGGTCATGCAACCTGATCTATTCAAAACCTATTAAGTCATTTAACATAATAATACACATTTACAGAATTACAGTATAGTTATAATGTAAATGGCTTTATCATCATCAGCTACAGCATTATCTGCTATAGCACTGGGTTTCTGTACAGAGTGGTAAGTCTGCCTGTACATGGTGTAAATATGTAAGCATAATTATGACCCCTTTGTGTCTGTTATTATAACATATATACCATCTCTCTTTCACATAATTTTAGTCATGTTAAAGACAAAATTATAAAATAAATGTTCTTTACTTAAGCCGTTAACTGGATCCTGCATTTGGCTGCACTCTTGCGCTCTTATATTTTCTATCACAATTTTTAGCTTTCATGCTTTTTAGATGTAATTCTATTTCTTTAAAAAAATCTATTTCCTTTTCTTTAAAAGGTAATTTTAACATGTTCTTAGTTTTCTTAAAATCGTATATCTTCTTATTTGAATTAAATTTTAACACGTTTTTATTTTAATCTGTAATGTATGTAAAGCACTTTGAAAGGTGCTATACAAACAGTTAATAATGATTATTATTATCAATATTATTACAGTGACAACATTAGTTGGATTTTTCCATTTGAATATAAACAACCACAGTTTCCTGGTTTTTGATTCCCCGAGAATTAATTGTGAAATATCAACTGTAACAACCTTTGACCAGGTATTTGTCAGTCATTGCTTTCCAGTGGGCTGAGGAGTGTTTGGTATTGGCTCATACGCAGAAAGAATGGAGAGTTTCCAGTCTGTGGTAGAAACCATACGACAGGCAGCTGGGATTCACTGAGAGCTTTGTTTCATATGCAGACTGTAAACGGACCTTCTTCATTTAATCAGTTTGCACGTGTAGTTGCATAAATCATCAGTGAATATGCATTTTAAATGTACGGCATGTGATGTACATACTATACTATGTACACAGAGTCTGCACACACAGATCTACACTGCGCTGTGTATTTGTGTTTCAATAAAGGACACATGAACACTCACGTTATGAACAAAATGATGCCAATAGAAAAAAGCTGTGTTATTAAGCAAATAGCACAGCGTTGGCCCCACAGTGAGTTATTCCTCTGCCTGCATTCCAATCAACCTGTGAGAGACTGTACAAGGTCACTAATTCATATGCAAAATCCGAGCTGAATAGCTCCCTGATATTTAGTGAGTAATATGATGTACCAAAATACTAAGTAATTATACTCCTTGTGCTGCAGGTAACAGGCTTGTCAGGGTCTCGTCGTATAATGTGTGACATGCACGTCAAGTGATCTACCTTTAACCAACATGTAACTGCATCAGCTATTGTAGTCATGATACAGAAGATATACACAAACAGCCCAATGTCCATTGAGTTAAAGCTAAACAGGATTATTTACACACCATCAGCTGTATCTCTGACTCATATCCGCTACTTCTAATTATTTGATCTGCATTACTCTTATCATTATCATATTACTATCACTTTAACTATTATTAATGGTCCTACTTTGATCATCTATCCCTTAATATCATCTATATGAGTATCACAATTATTATTTTCATTGTGATAAACAATCCGACAGTGCTTAAATACAACAGGTACACAACTGGTCCCGGTTTGAATTGAATCGAAATCAAAAATACACAAAATGTTACTTAACATTTTCATACTTCAGTTGGGTTCAGTTTACGATACTTCAATTCACAAAACATGTTTCAGATGAAGGATTTGTTACAAAAAACATAAACAAATTAATAAGTTTACAAAAAAACTAAATAAATAAAGGAGAATAGAAAATCTATAGCCTGAAAAGTTGTAGGCTGAAGCATTAGCTTCTCATGCCTACCCTGCATACCCATAAGAATTCACCTCGCAACCCTATTAGGCTCTAAAATTGATTAAATCAAACAGAAGTAAACAAATACTTACAATTACAAGGATTTGTAAAAAAGATTTCTTCAAGTGAGCCACACATTTAAATTCATCACAGTAATTATTCTATATATTTGCCCCTTTTACACAAACACATTTGTTTTTATATTTGTCCTTTCCCTAATTTCCTTTCTGTTCCCCTCAGTTCATAATGTAGTTAAAATAATCGTTGTATACTGTTATTGATACATTATTTGTGCAGTGTTTAATTCAACTAAATAACATTTTAAGGCATTTAACTAAGATTTAAATCTTATTGCTTTTATTTTTCGCTGTAAGAAAACGAGATTTGTGTTTGTTTTGCAGGTTTTTACTCAAACCTCACAATAAACTCTGTATGGAACAATGAGGGAACAGTATAATAAATATAATGTTTTCTGAATCAGGATGTCCTTAGCTTTGTGTTATATTGAGATATTAGATTATTTCTATTCTCTTCTCTTATTACTTCTATATTAAAGGGGATATTGACCTATATCTGACTTCATTCAAATACACTGTTAGAGCTATAACTATATAAAGCGTGCACATGTTATTATTGGGATATCACAATGGTTATATCAAATTAAACATAAAACCGTATACAACCTGCAGGAACATCACCCACAGATATCAACCTCTACCTACATTTTGATTGGTTACTTAAAATATTATAAATGAGGAAACAAGCACGAGATGAAACATGTAATAGTTAAGTGTTCAGGTTGTTCTTGATATTTAACATAATGCATAAATGCAATTATGGGAATCATTTGCTCATTACCATCCCTGTCGCTCTCGTTGCTCTGCTTCATAGCAGATTAGATCATTGTGCTCTAATTGTTAAGGCGCTAATCACTTGGAACACCGAACTCCACTCACACATGATGGCATGCACTGGTCCACATACAGGTTACCCAACACATGGTTCAATGTAAGACGAGCTATTTAAGACCTCGGGGGGGGGGGGGGGGGGTTCTGCTGTAACACTGCAGCGAAAAAACCTCCGGCTGCTGAAAGTTAACCTGGCAACAACCTGATGACGTGCATTCAGAAAGGCTTTGTGGACAAAGTAGTTGTGTCAGAGTTACAACAATTCTCATCATCATATCTGATCTTTAATATCTCTTCAATCCAATTTTCTTATTCTGCCATTTGGTGAGTTTTTAGAGACTGTTTCACTCCATGAAGCTCAGGAGTTTTGGTTCACGATATTTGCATGAGTCGTGTTTGGGCCTGTGTGAGTAGAAATATGAGAAATAGCCTGAGAACTAGAGCTTGATCCGTGAACATCTTTTCCATATTTGTTTATTCTGTAAATGGAAAAATATGTTTAAATAATTTTACATAATGAAATATAACAACATCAAAATATTATGTTAGTATATGTTGTATCAGTAAAATATAAATAAAGCATGTAAAGCTGCATGATGCATTACAGCTGATATAGATATTAGTGCTGTTGTGTACACAGTCTATTTGTCAGAGTTACTCACATTCATGTTAAATGAATCCTACATAAGAATTAATAGGGAAAAATAGTCTGCTCTTTGACTTGATATATATAATATAATATGTTATATGAAGAAGAAAATACAATAAGTCCTCACATTGTATAGGAGATTGTTTTTTCAATTCACAAGGACGACATTCACTATCACTGCAGGGAGTGTTTTGCTCGTTTTCTGTGTGTATGTTTGCCGGGGGGCGGCCGAGGTCACGGCCCTGACGCTTAATATCAGCTCCATACATATTCTGTTGTGTATTCACATGGTGCTTTCAAGGCCCTTCTCCCTGCTAATATTTGGAATAAGCGCTGCAATATCTCCTCTGTCCACTAAACACTCATACTAAAGACACGTCCTTCTATCTGGGGGCAGATTGTACACATCCTTCATAACAGCTGTGTTCAACCTGGAGTAGGCATGGGTACATTCTCTGTGGCTGCATCCTAATGGCACATTAAAACACCACGGGTGTAATTGGTGCTAAATGACACATCTAA